>NC_079289.1:74593011-75204886 GCF_023638135.1 Falco biarmicus | reverse complement strand
CATTCTCAACCCTCCTAAAGCCCAAAACTTACTGTTACTCTTGGTGAGGCAGAGACTTTTAAGCTGTATCTGACTAGACTATAGCTGTGTAGGTGTCTTTAAAAGAGAGGAAAAACATGCAGTAAAACCAAGATTTCCTACAGTGAGGGCTGGGGACCTGGTTCAACAGTCGTTATCAGACAAAAAGCTGTTGTATGCCCTCAGTCTCACCAAAGACCCTTTCAATAACTCCAGTTCTTCATCAGCCATTGCCATGGGGAGTGGAAACGTTTCCACCTTCAGCACTGTTTCCTGCACCCCAAGCAGGTGCCTCTATAAAAGGTAAAGCACACTGACAAGTCACGTTTGCCTGGTAGAAAGCAAGGAAACCTGACCCCAGGAATGCAGCAGGTACCAGAAGAAATATTATAGTCACAAAACCTTAATGGGAGGTGCCTTATTTCCTCCAGAAAACATGTTCCTGACATTAAGCTTTTGGAAGCCTGCTCTGATCTTCCAGAAGTTGTCCTCCCCTACGTGAGTGTGATGGATACCAAGGGGATTGCTTTACCTCTTCATTCTAAAAAGCAGGAGGGATGTTCACGTTACTTGACATGGACAAGGTGGATTCACTAAGAGGATGATGAGAGAAAGGTGCTGTTTTGGTGCCTGGTGCTAACTACCCCAGGCTCAAGGCTACAGAACTTGTGGACACTCAGCTTCCCCCCTCCTGCTCCTACTGGTAGCATGAAATCTTACCAAATTGCTGGAACCTTAAAGCTGCACAAGCCTGGGTTGAAAGCCATACCGTAAAGATTGCATAGGTCTAAATGTCCAAAAACGTCAGATCCTGAGCCTTAGGAAGCAATTCCTGGATTTGGCATCTGACTGGGACAGCTGAGGGGCTTCCCTGGCAAAACTCTAATCTGCCTTTTTCAGGAAACCAGATTGTTCTCCAAGTTAATGAATTTCTGGTTCTCTGTTTATAGAGACCAGGTTGTCAAGCAGGGAGATCTTATGAAGGCTATGAAGGATTTTCAGAGCATTCCCTGCCAGAAGTATAAAGTCTGTTCTGAAAGCTCAGGGCTTGGCTATCCTGAAGAAAGGTGTTCAGCACACAGCCTGTTTTCCAAGATGTGGCTAGTAAAGGACAAACCCACAGGCAGCTGAGAGAAAACCTTGTCAGCATTTCATGTGAAATGTTTCAGAGAAGATGTTTTTGGCAGCTTGGTTTTGCCTGGGAATTGCAAGCACGCTGCAGAAACTCTTTTTCCCTGCTTATAGTGATAAACAACAAGTGGGAAGATTGACCAGTTTGGCGTAGACAAGAAGTGGGTGAGATGTGTCCTGCATCAGTTAGGGTCTTGCTGGCATAAGAAAAAGAGCTTGGTTGCTCTGGCTCACATGTCTGCATGCCCTGGGTCCCAGCTGTTGTGATGGCTGCTGGTTTAACTAAATGGAGGGGAAACATCTGGAGTGCTGTATCAGGGTAACCTGCCACCATGTGACCAGATGGTGTGGTTGGGCTGCAGTGGGTAGGGCACCCAGCAACTGTCCCGGCTGCAGGGCATGGGCAACACTAGAAGGACAGAGGTGGAGGTGAGAGAAGGTGAGGTCACCACTGGGCAGAAGGAAGGGAGAAGTCTCCCCACGAGCTTGGAGAGCACCTTAGGGGTACCCATGCTGCAGATGGAGAGCCCACTGGCAATGGCAAGCTCAACAGCTGCTGGCAGGGCACCCCTCTGGGAGCGGCAGGCATGTCCCCAGGCACACACTGGCAGCTCTCCCAGGGACCATCCCATGTAGGAGAAATGATCCTGCATCCTTGGAGTCCAGGAGCCTGACCTGGCACTGACTAGATGATCACCTTTTAATAATGCTGCAGAGATTATATTGATTTTCCAGACTTTAATCACAAGGAATATTTTAGTCATTATGTAGCAGTAAGATTTAATGCCTTGGTTTGCTTGTTCAGTTTTAGCAGGCAGACAATTCCCAGCAGATCTGGAAAATTTGATATATGTCATCTTTTAAGCCGACACAAAATGCACAAAAATGAGGTTGTTTCACCTCTGCATTAATGCTTCCATCTCACAGACTAGCACACACTGACACAAGCAAAGATCAGCTCACAGAACCAGCCTGGGCAACTGGAAGTCCCAGTGCTATACTTAAAGCCTTTTAAATTGTATATACGACCCAGTAGCATTTACCTAAAACACAAAACAAAAATAGGGAAGTAGATATGTTAAGAACAATGCTTCTAGCTGGCTGAAAGCAGGGTTGTCTGGGAAAGCCTGGCGCCCTCATCCTCCCTACATTGTTGCAGGGTGTAGAGGAAGCTCCTTATTTTCTGCCTGGGAGAAGATGGGGAGAACACACAGTTGGGAAGGGCATGGGGGAGCCAACAGTATCTTTGAGCACCTCCAGCTGGGAGAGGAGGAACCTAGTACTGATGCCAGCATGCTCTGAGCCCAGACACACATGCTAAGCCCTTGAGTACCGGTCAAGCACCCACACATCTAAAAGGAAAAGTTTGAGCAGAACGGATATACTCTTACTCCTGGTCCGTTTTGCAGTATTAAATCTCAGAAGGAGAGAGAGCGTGATCTGTACAGACTGGCTTTGGGTACCAGAGAAGCTGATTTGGTATGGGAGGTATTAATGAAGTGCCATCAAATGGGATGAGGCAGCAGGGGTGTGCTGATGGCTCCCATGTACCTTTCCTTCAGGTAACCTCCTCTCCCTGTTCTAGTGCCGTGTCAGGGCAACACTGATGCCTTCATGACCAAACCTACTTAACATAAGTGGGGCTTATCATGCCAAGAGTGTCACTTATGCTGAGTCAACCTCAACAGTGTATCCTAAAAGGAAGAAACTCTAGACTTTCTGTCCCTTTTCAGACCCTATGATGCTTTCTTTTTTTTTTTCTTGATTTTTTTTTTTTTTCTTAGAGCCTGCCTGTGTTTTGTCAGGCTGTTGTCTGTGAGAGGAGAGAGCCTGCCTCCTCCACTCACAAAACTCTGACTCTTCCCTCCCAGCCTTCATGAGCTGGTGGTACTGGGGCCAAAGGGTGCACAATGGAGTGAGTGGTTTGGCATTTCTCAGAGCTCAGCCACCCAGCAGGAGCAGCAGGAAAAGGCCACCCACCTCTTATGGTAGTAGCCCATACACTAAGGGTAACATCACTAGTAGGGCAAGGGCTGCAGACAGATGTGTCACAGGACACAGATTATGTATGGCTAGTCAGGTTGCCCCAAAAGCTGTGTGTTTTCCCATAGGAGGTTTTTCAGACCAATCACTCATTTCTCCAGCAGAGTCTGCAGCAGGATCCATGCCAGAGCGCCATGCCAGCTCTGCTTTGCTAGCGGCACAGGTACAGTGGGAGGCTTGCAACCACCACCCCATACGTCAGCTGGAGATATATGCCAAGGCCTCTGCCACCTGGGCTCTGGCTACCTTCTGTATCACTGCTGATGCATCCTTTGGGGGCTACGTTGCTAATGCAGAGGATGAGTCCAAGAAAGAGGTAAAGTCCACTGACGGTCATGGCCAGGGTGTTGTGACCATGTCTTACCATGTACCTGAATGGGATGGTTCTCCATGGGAGCAAACCCTCTGAGTCCTCCAGAAAGCCTTCAGTTCGAGTAGGTTGGGGCTAACAAAACTGGACTCTTACACTGACAAGACAAAGACACCCCTTACCCCAAAAGCAAGACTTGTGAAAAGATGTATTTTGTTGTTTTGAATTCTGACACACACACACACACACACACACACACACACACACACACACACACACATCAAACCCTCTGAAGTATCACCTTTACCTCAAGAGATTTACTCTGTCCTTTCACATATGTTCTCATTCCAGCCCCCTCAGCTTGCATGCATTTCACCAGCTGCCTTCTCTTTCTGACATTGTAGGGCCCTATATATTTTTGTTCCTACTTTTGACAAATTTTACTATTTGAATAGTTGCTTTTTGAATAGATGTCTGCTCAAGCTGGTTGCTTGGAAAACACCAAACCAAGTGGTTAGGACGTTTACAGAAGTATAAGTCATGGAGAAGAACAACAAAACAGAAATATTCTGTGCAAATATCATTTTTTGACATTTCCCAAACACAGAGGTGTAGGACTTTTCACAGGAAAGTATGAATGAACTGAGTCTGGCAAATGGCTGTTTGTTGGGGCTTTGTGTTTTACTGCCTTTTCAAAAATGCAGCCAAATCTGGAGAAATTATAACATAATTATAAGAGTTTTGCACATGTTCAATAAAGCCTTTGTCAATTTTAGCAATTTCATTCCCTGAAAATTGTTGGTTTTGGGTATGCTCCAGTGTCAACTATGACTTTTGATACATTGGCAGAGAAAAATCTCTGCAGTTACAATTTTCTTTTGGCTGATGGTGAAGTCTTTGACTTGGATTCAACCTGCAGAAGAATGTCGTCTCTTCTGCTACCAGTGACCCACGGGACAGAGTCTGCCTGGCTTAATGTCAAGAGGATGATAATTAGCCTGCTTGGAGGTGAGGAAGGAGTGTAACCAGAGGAGGAAACTGGGATGAAGACTTGGAAACAAGCACAGAGGAGTGAGAAAGTTGGTGTGGGAGTCAGAGCTGAGAGACCTGGGGTCTGGCCCAGGGAACCTTGTGAGGTGAGACCAGAAATGATCTGACCAGGGCTGGGATGCAGAACATGGATGGGGGGAGGACACAACAGGGGGGCCAAAATAGGGACATGAAGCCAGAGATTTGGAAGAGGCTGGATTTGGGGAAAGGGCAGCAGGAAGGGACAGTCCAGGACAAGTCCTGCCTGAGGATGGACAGGGCGAAGAATTTGCCTCAATAGGAAATGTGTTGATGCTCAGACATGCAGAGTGTTTCAGCTGCAGTTGGCACCAGTGGGGGGGATGCTTTGGACTAATAAAATACGGGTAATACCAGGATACTATAAAATAATAAAGCCCCCTAGTTAGTTACTTCTTTTGACTATGACCCTGTGCCTCAGCGCAGTCAGGCAGTATCTTCCCTTTCCCATTGTCTACCGCACTTTACATGGGAGTGGTGGAGATAAATACTTGCAGGGCACTCTGACACTTCTGTGTCCATGGAAAAGCCCACGAGGACACAAATAATTCTGCACAGAACAGAGCCAGAATAGTGTCTAGTAAATAGGATGTATGGCTACACACCAAACGGTGATAAGAAACTAAATACTGAAAACTGCTCTCTAAATAAGTGTGATCGATGTTGAGTTAAGGAAAAGGTCTCTGAGAATGTGTGAAACTCACAAACCCCAAAGGAGATGGGGTGCCCGAGCACCTTCCCTTCTGTCGTGTCACATCTGTTGGACAAGTAGGCTCCCCGAGGGGTTGTGGTGGGGTTCCTGAGGACAGCTTTGAGGCACAGTCCTCCACCCCCACAGGCAGGAAAGTCCCTGCCAGTGTCTGCCTAGGTCAGGGCAAGGGAGCAATGACAGCCAACACCTTTGAACCCTGGGACAGGTGTTGTGAAAGGAAGTTTTGGGAGGAATTATGGCAGAACAAACTAATCCCAGTAGGCAGTTCTTGCAAGCTCTTGCCAGACACAGCAAACTGTCCTTTGATGGAGCTGAAGTCACCATGGAGAAGACTTGCCTGCAACTTCAGTGAATGGTTAGTATAATTTTCTTTCTGAAAGTGCCCTTCTTTCCATTCTTTCAGCTTTTCACTTGTGACCATTGGTTTGTCAGCTTCAGTTTTATTTCCAGGTCATGTTGACACTACCCTGCCTTGCATAGAGTTTTTAAAATCTGCATGTGGCATTTTTTCATTTTTGGGTGGAATGGGGCTACAGAGCCATTTGACGAGGTGAGTCTGCCAGGGGACAATGTAAGCACTTCCCCAGTACCTCTCTGCTCTTTTACACTTCTTGGACCTTTGCACCACTGTTGTGAGAGTCTTCCCATTTGTCCATCCCTCCCTTGGTGCATGACTAGCTCTCAGAGCAACTTTCAGACCCCGTTCTGCAAGTTCTGCTACAACTGTCTCTAAAAAGAATAATTTAGCATATTGTCTACCCTGCAGCATATGGTAAGATGAGTGGTACAAATGCAGAGGGCATTTCCTTATCTCAGTTGCCATCCAGTTATTCTCCATCTTAAATGGGCTGCTGTAGGACCAGTACAGGGGCCGTATCCAGAATGAGGGAGCCCATAGAAAGCCAGGAGCAGTGTATGTAGTGCACAGAACTCAGATCTTCCAAAATAGATAAATACGTTCTTCTTGAACAGGTTGCATCCTGAAGTTTCTGCTGTTTCTGCCAGGCAAGCGTACTGAATCTCAGTCAGATGTGGTGATGCTTGGTGCTGTTTGTCCGCTGTCTGGGAAACCCCTGTACCCCGTGATGGGTACAGGGCACTGGGAGGAAAAGGAGGGCTGACACTGGGGAGTTTGGTGGCATGTTCAACTCAGTGCTGTGTCTCATCATTTCAAAGTGATTTCTTGTTCAGGATTGTGTTTGTGTCTAAAGTAGCACTTGTAATTCAGCTGCTGATGTTGAACATTGCTGCTGCAAGTACAAATGGGTTTGTATTTCATCATGTCTCACAGTCTGTAGATACAACGCTACATCACTTCTGATCGAGTTTGTGTGGTTTAATATATCTCACTTTACAACTTTTCAAAACCTTACAGACACAACAAATGCTCTTACTTTGACTGGCATTCAAACCACATTTTTTTCCCACATCGTTGTGTTGCATTCCCAGATTGCCGAGTGTTGCTCCTTGCTGTGTTACACTGGGAAGACATTTGAGGCTGAAGCGGCCACAGAAACTTCAGTTGCCTTCTCCATTGCAAAACTGCTTTTTGTCTAGTCCTAAACTTAGACATAGCTGCAGAAAAGAGGTAGGAGACCCAAATTAGCACAACAGAGTCAGTGATGGGAGTGGATGGCAAACAAAAGGTACCTCCACACTTCAGTGGCGAAGTAAGATAACTTGCACCGATATAGCCAATACTTTGTGTACGCAGAATAAGCGTGAAAGACACTGGGAGATGGATTAATTTTCCCTGGAATAAGGTAACAAGTGTTGAAGTGTTATGTTCTTCACTGATGCAGCTCCCTTGACTTTGCTGGAGCTTTATGTTTTGTTAAGCGTAGAAGAGGGCTGTTTATCCTGCATTTCCCATTACTTGCTTCTCTGACCCCGCTCTGCCATGGAGCTGGAGCTGTGCACATTTAATCCAGCTGCTGGCTTCTGAGAACCGATCCGTACTCGAGTTTTCGTACTAATTTAACACTGCCAGGTTAGAATTAGAGTAGTTAAAATGATCCATCCTAAGAAGCTAGGCTGATAGTAGGAAGAGATGTGTAAATCTTGTGCAAACAGTGCCAATGCAGCATTTGAGGTAGCCCTCTGCTGTGTTCATTTTTTGTAACCAAGTTGGGGCAAGCCATGCTGTTTTGTTACTCAACACTGAATCTGACATCTGATGTCTGCCTCACACCTTTGTCTCTGGCACAGCTGGATTTAGCCCAGAAACACCCACTGGACTTGCACCCTTTAGTACTCATTTTCCGCCACTCGGTACCTCATTTGTGAGAGGCCAAAAGGGCTGTAAAAAATCAATCCTTTGATACGACAGCCCTTTGCACAGACAGGTACAAGACGCCATGCGAGGTGCAAGCAGTAGGGCATCACATTGCTGCCCGTTGGCTTGCATGTGGTTGAATTTGGCCTGCTGCTACAGTAGGAGTCGGTTAGCGGGTTTCCTAAATATTATGGCAGACTTGCATTTGCAAGCCTGCTCGCTGCTGCAGCTGCTTCCACACCTGTCTATTAATAGCTTCCAAATGAGGATTTTTTTTTCCCTGAAAGTTGCTGCTGCAAATTCACTTCGCAGGGTGACTTGATTATCCATCCCAGTTATTAGCGCAAATCTTGAGTTAGACCTTTAAGGAAACACAGCGAGGTATCAGTTGTTAACTTAACACAGCTCTGCAGCTAGGATGAGAGCTAAGGTCGTGACCTTATAATGGTCAACCAGCCTATTAGTTTAGCAATGCGGGACTCAAATGTCATTTCAGCACTGGTTGGATGCTTGAATTTATTACCCAGAAAGCTCCTTACTTGAAAATGATAGGATTTTTTCTACCAGCTGCTAGAAGTCCTCTTTTTAAAAATAATAGCTACAAATCTGCGCTTTGAAAGTTCTCTCTGCGCTCCTTAAATGGTAGGGTGACCTATGGCGAATGAGTAGGCAGAGCAGGTACAGCAAATCATTCAAACCTGCCGGCTTCAGAAAAAGGGGGGAAAAGGCGAGATAAAGGAAAAAATGCCAATCAAATTTAAATGATGATCCCATTAAATAATGATTTTCTTTCAGACCGCAGCTTTCACGGTTTCCACATTTTATGGTTATGTTTTACAGGGAACAAATTCTGTCCCTTTATTTTCTCCCGCCCACCCCCCCTTGTTATTAATTTGTGATATTCTGCGATAATTTTTTTTTTTTTTTGGAGGGGGGTGGCGCTGGGGGGAAGAGAGAGGAAAAAACCTGACCAAAAAAATCTTGCTGTATTCAGTCCCCTGAGAATGTTGGGTCGAGTTTTTTGATCCCTGTTGCTCATTGATTTGAGGGCTGATGTAGTGCAAGGGGTCCCTATTAGTGGCGTCTGTCACTGCTGTAATGTTTTTGTTATTTTTCCTCATTTGTTCGCTCTGACATCATGTCATTACAGAATGGTGCTGTTCAGGCCCTGCCTTGGCTGTTCGTTAGCGTGTGTTTAATGAGCAGCTTAATTGAGCTGTCTACTAGGCCACCTGTCACCCTCCGGACTTATTAACATACTAATGGCCTGACATTGTATTCTCTGACAGGCAACAGGGTTTACTGATTTGATGTCTGGACATGGGGATTTTATGCAGGAATGAGAGAGGATATTGGGAAGGAGGTTTAAAAACGCAAATTAACTCTTTGGTATCTATGTATTTATGGCTTGCCTGTAAAAGTTCAACACAAAGTAGCAGGGGGAAACGGCCCTGCTTAGCAAGCCCTACTTTGTCATTGCAAATGCAGCACGTTTCTTCAGAAGCAAATATGCTTGGTGTAAGAAGAGCAGGCTTTACTTCTATTACAGTATTATTGTTGTTGCTGCTTCAAAGGAGAAATCTTCTTAAGCACAGAGGAAAGTTTTGTGACTAGTCTTTTCTCTACTGTGGCTAAACAAATGAAAGGCAAGAAATTTCCAGTTAAGGGATTTAAGTGCATGACATTGTTCCCACCTTTTAAAGCCAGATGAAGACATTCATCGCCAGTGAACACTGTGCTGAATTGTAAAGGTTCAAAGAAATGGCTTAAGTGCATGCAAGTTTAATAAAAACACTTGTTTTGATTTGGTTGTTTTTTGTTGTTGTTGTTGGTTGTGTTTTTCTCCAGCAGAGGAGAAGCAGACCTTCTGTCACAAGAAAACTTGGGTTACCAAGCAGATAACAGATCCAGATGGGGTGGCTTTAAGTCCAGCACTGTAGTAAATCCACCTCATATGCATACTGCACACCCAGACATGGGGCCATATCTTTGGGTGGTGGGGCTTTTTTCTTCCATGAAGGAAAGGCTTGTGCTGGGTGGGGCTCACCAGACCTTTGTGCAAGTCCAACCATTACTTTCTAGCATTCAGAAGAAAAAGAGATCCCACTACAAGCAAACGCAGTGTGAAGGTGAACCCTAAGGAGCATGGTTTCGGCTGTCAGCTGTTTGCTGGTGGGCGGCATCACCTTGCATGGGACTCAGCCAAGAGCCCAAGCAGCCATGGGGACCCAGCCACAGAGAAAACACATGGGGTTTTGGTCCCTCAGCTGCCCGGCACCATCCTCATGGATGCCCACAAATGAGTCAGGACATGGGGCAGGAAGAAACAGACCACATGGGGCAAGAGTAGTCCCCACTGCCAGTGCAGAAGGACTTGTTAATTCACTGTGAACCACCTCAACCCTCTCGTGAGCAGTTTGATGATGAGCAGCTGGTTGTGTTTAAGCATAATAGGACAAAATAGCCACATTTTCAGCAGCACAGCAGAGCTAGGTGGGAGGAGTCTTATGAAATATCATCCGGTGGTGACAGGCTTATTTTGGTGTGTCTGATTGAGTAACAACCATCTAGATCTCTCCAGCTTTAATGGGCCAGCACGTGGCTAGTTTTCCAATTTTTCAAACTATGGATGGTCACAGATTTTAAGACCAAGGTGTCTTTGTGATTGTACAGCACAGTCCCCCTTAAAGCACCATTTGTAGAACCGTGTCCATCGATTGATTTCTGATGCTGGTAACTCCTGGCTGAGCCAAGGCATGTCTCTCTAAGAGTTTCTCATCATCTGAGTGAGATGCAGGCAGCATGCACGAGAGGGAACTGGCTAGCACTCAGCTTCAATGAAACTGCCCTTAAGTGGTCTAGGAGGGCAGCTGACGGTAATTATATTTCTTGTCTTGTGGGGAGGAGGAGGTAATTTTGGTAAATTCTGCCAAGGTCTACTTTCTGGAGTTTGGTCAGAATCCCAGGTTGCTTCAAACAACAACAGTGACCAGAGCAGGTATTTTCCATCTGTCTCTGGCAAAGAAAGCTGCTTGCTTTCCTTGTGGCTGTGGATGTCGCTGATGCGGTCTGCGCTTTTTGCCTCAACTAGATTAGATTCTGCATTGGGCTCCCTGCAAAATCAATGCAGAAAACAAAGCCAGAATGAAACAGAGGCTTGCTTACCTCCCAGGCACACCCAGATGAGCTTTAGGGCCTTCAGTTACAACACAGGGGGTAAGTTTTGATTGTCAGAGCTTGAAACGGCCTGTGGTCTTCCCCCTGGGAAACCATCTGCAGCCCTTGTGGTGCCGCAGCAGGGACGATGAGCAGAAGAGGAAGAGCTGCTGGTGTAGGGCTGTCCTCTGGGGACTCCCTTGGGTTTGAGTTCACGCTCCATCACATTGTGGGAAGAAGCCAGTTCACATGGAACTTAAAAGGCTGCTACTGCATTCTTCATTCCAAGCGGGTGTCTCAATGGCACTGAGGCTTGTGGGCATAGTTTCTTTGGAAAATGACAGGGAGCAAAGGCTTGCTTTGGCTTCTGTCTTGTCTGTTGTATATATGAGCAAGAAGGAACACAAATATATTCTCCTCACTTAGATGAGATTTACAAGCACTGAGGATCATTGTGTGTTACGCAGGCTGAAAAGCACAGTCATTTCTTAAGAAAAGGAGTGTGCCCCTATGTGACCAGATGGGTGGTGGTTTTATGTATTAGTTCAATCTAATTAAGCACATGCAGCCTGAGTCTGGGCAGTATTTGCTGGTTACCTTGTTTCATACCTTTTGGGCAGGAGTCCCACCTGTGCTGTATCTGATTGCTCTAACAGGACCATACAGTGGCCATGGGCATGTCTACACACAACCTAGTTCAGGCTCTTCTGAAGGCATCAAATTCTGCACAATTCTGGTGCAATGCTCCCCGCAGCCTAAGTCTGCACATGTATTTTATTTACCACTGGTAGTCCCTGGTGTGTATCTGGATTATGCTGTGGTACATCTACATGCAATGTAACACCTTATGACCTTCTGCGTGTACTCATTTTTATACCCTTTCTTTCATAGATCCAAATCACGCCTTCTGAAGTCAGCGTGAATCAGGTAAGCTCATCAGAGATGCCATGAGCCAGGAGGTAAAATAATATACCTGCTGGACTAAACACCTGTGCAGTTTTGCGCTGATAAAGAGCAAAGTTCAGTTGGGTGTGACTCTGCTCAGACCAACATGACTGATAGTGAAAAATTTCACACCATGAACCACTTCAGGGGCTGCTGAAGAAGCAGCAAAAGTCAGCATGTGTTGGCAATGCATTGAGCTTTAAGAGGAAGGCAAATTAATTTCCTTATTAGTTTCCAATTAGTTAGAAAAGGACTTCAGGCATCACCTCTGAAGCTCCAAATGCTAGATTTTTGGTTTTCAGTAAAATTGCTCATTGCCTGAACAAGTTGGTTTTGCATGCAGCATCTGTCTGTCTTTTATTCCCATCAGGGTGCAAGCTCCCTCTGGCCTTCTCTCTTCCAGGATCCCCTGTGTGCTGATAGGCATGGGGGAATATAGCACTGTCCATGGAAAACCTCAGAAAGAATTACAGGTTGAATATTTAGGATTACGTTTAAAATACATTTATAGCATAACTGACAACAGAAGTTTTTTGCTGCATGTACTCTCTTTGTGTGCAGTGGACACTGCCAGAGTAGTTATACTTGTTACGTCATGGGTGCATGCACGACAAAAACTGCTCTGCACTAGCAGAAGATTAAGACTAAAGGATTTAGAGCTGTAGAAAATAGTGCTCAGCATTGCTCAGGTGAGTAGCGTGGTCAAATTTCTTTCTGCTTCACTGAGAACTGCTGTGAGAGTTCAACCAGCGCATTTGCAAGTCACAGCTGGACTGCAGAAGGTCACCAAGGGGTAGAAGATGGACATGAATCCAGGTTTTTGCAGTGCTTGTCCAGGTTACTAACCACAGATTCAGTGCCTCGACTTGGGAACTGCTTTCTGGGGAACATTTATTAATAAAATAAATATATGATAGAAACATTGTGGTGTAAATACATACAGAAGGACATACGTGATGTACTGAGGAGTTCACTAATCCTAGCTATAATGACATGACAGAAGTGTGCTGCCAACTTAATTTGGAAGAGCACTGATCAGACAGGGTGAGATTTATCCAAGTTGGCTGTTTTATCAGACAGAAACATGCCCCATCCCTTTATAAAAGTTTAGCTTCTTTCTTTTCTGCCCAGGGTAATTAAGCTATTTTCAGCAGACTTCTTTGAAGTCAAAGACATGCAGTGCTCCCACCACCCACGGCTCTGGCCATGGCTGATGGGCTATGTTGCAAGATGAAGTACCCACCGCCTCCCAGGTTCCCTGACATGGGAGTAGGGATCTAGCAGCCCTCCAAGTTTTATGACCTGTCTCCCTTGGCCACAAAGTGTCTATAATTCATAGAGTCTGATCTCCTGACAGATCAGCAGATGAACAACATACCCAAAACCTTGGGGATCCTTAAGGCTTCCTTGCCACGTGCCATGGAGGGGAAGCCTACAAACCCTGACAGCTACTACCGGGCCTCAAGAAACAGAGAGCCAGGGCTCACAGGTCCCAAGATGATAGGAAATTTTCAGGACAAAATGCTTGAATGATTTCACAACTGCCAGAATTTCTCATAGAAAATAATTGCCTGTTTCCCTTGGATCCAAAACTGAGACAATCTAGAGAGTCACCTTCTCCTCATTCAAGTTAAATCACTACCGGACCATGTTTCTCTTTTTCACATGGTTCTTTCTTTTAGGAAATGGTGGGTCCTATCCCAGAAGTTACAGAGAGAATGTCCAATTATCTTTTTCACTAAAAGAGTAAGCAAGGATTTTCCTTCAACTGAGCCGTTGTACTCCATAAGTTAGAGTTAACCAACTAGGAAACACACGCTAAAAACTGTAAAGCTCTTCCAGCTTTACAATGGCCACAAACACCTTCTCGCACAAACAATACAATATGCAGAAGCCTTGATTTTCTGACACTTCGGGATGTATCCAGATGTACCTCGTTAGCTGAAAACAATGCAAGCCTGGAAATAAGAGGCTAAAGAGAAATGTCATGCATGCCTTTATTCTTTCTTAAGATGACACTTTCTCACTCCAAAGGGCTTCCCATCCCTCTCCAAAGTGACATGTACATTCAGTTTCTTCAAATTACACAGAAAAAGGCAGTCCTCTTCCTGCTTTACCAGTACTGTTGGGTTTTCAGCATTGCTTGGCTGACTGTCTCATGCCTTTGGAAGAGGATCTGCCATAGACCGCGAGCACAGGGCTGTGAAGGCAAATGCACTGACCTGACCAGGTCTTGTGTGAACTGGTTTGAGGCTGCTATTAATAAAAATGCTTCTTTTTTTGATGACTACTAATAGGATACAAATTTGCCTTTAAAATTCTTGCATGTGTGCAGAGGAGTAGTTTTCCTGACTGTGGAAAAAAACTTACCTCTGCAACTGCGGGATTGGGTTATACCAGTACGCACTCTTTCAACATGGGTTTCACCAACTCTGTTAAGGCTTGTTAAGCCTCTTTAAAGGGATTAAGCTCATGCCCCTCTTGGGAAAGCGAGAGGGCACTTTTGTGATCAGGATGCCAACAGGACCCAGGCTAAGGGCAGAAGCCAAAGCGGTTGAATTGGAAGTCTTTGCACCACCTCTGTATCATCTCTTACAGTTGCAAGTTGAGGAGTATAAATCATTGAGCTTTTCCTTTCATGGCTGGTCCCATCTCTTCCCTTCCAAATATTGCTAATGGATTTGAATTTTTTCCCCTCTGAACTTTTAGATTTGAAAACACTAGAGAGACATTCCTCAACCTCACAGCTGATGAGAAAATTAAAAATGTCATATTAAAACAGCTAACATTTCTGTTGGAGGTTATTTGTTTGCCAAAGCATACATTCCTCATTAAAAGAAATAGATAAAGCAAGGAGCCCAAAGTTTGTGGCAGCGCAGGTTGTGGGTAATTCTATGATTCTATGATAATGATGGCAAATTGGCTCAGGTAAGCACAGGGCAAGACTGCAGAGATGCGTCTTTTTGCTCTTGAAAATAACAGGCAAAGCACTGAAGCAAGGGAGAAAGTACAGAAGATCGTAAATTTGTCCTTTCTCAGTGTTCTTGTTTCAGCTTAATTGGACAAAACGCTAGTTAGGTCTGCTATTATTGAAAAAAACACATATAAAATGTTTTTATGAAAAAAGAGTTTATGAATTCACTACCATCCTCTTGATTTTTCACTGGAACTAGAAGGACCCCAAAGCCTTTGCCCCCAGAAGCATAGCCATTTACTGTAAGACTAGTTTGGAAGCCCAAGCACAATCAAAGGGTAACACCTCAGCAAGACATGCTGGTGCATGAAAACACAGGCCCGCACTCCCATGGAAGAGCACAAATGAAAAGGTGATAAGGGAGAATGTAAGAGGAATGAGGGAAACAAACGAATCCATGCCTTAGGGAAGAAAACTGTTTCAGGCTGAGCTTAGCAGAAAAAAGGCAGCTACACTTATGAACTGCCAGGTATCTGCAGCTTGGCTTAAGATGGAGTTGTCGGCTCCAAATGGCAGATGGATGAGGACTTCCTCACAGCCTCCCTCATAATAAAGCTGAACTATTCCTGGCCAGGAGCAGGCATGGGAGCTAGAGGAGAGATGCTTTAGCAGCTTGCAAACCTGAACTCAAAACCCACTTTATCCTACACACTCTGTTTTCCACCGCAATCTGCCTTTTCCTCCCTGACATTGGTGCCCATAAATATCCAACATGCTAGGTAGGACCCTGCAAACCTCCAGACGCTGGTTTAGCAAAGAGAGTAAGTGCCTGTGCAGCCTTTTGCAAGGCAGGAGGGGGGTCACATAGAATTAAATTGATCTGGCTCACGGTCAGCAAAATAAAAATTTTGTTGCTTTTAAAAATCAAATCCCACATGACTTACAGGAAATGGTGATGTGGCATCTCTTCTTTCCTACCCATGGAGAAGGAAAGAAGAACAGGTCACAGGCCTTTTGCAGGTATAGCAGATGGTAAATTTAACAAAAGAAGGAGATCATAGTGATGGTGGCCAGAGAAACAGAGCTCCTCATCATTAAAGCTAGGCGATGAGCTTTCATCAGGTATTTTACATTCTGAAAAGTAGAATTTCAGGGGATTGAACTATCTGAAAATGTTTAAATAGGAAAGAAACTTCAAACAGAATTTTAAAGAAAAGTCACAGATATCTGAGAAGCAGTGGATTTCATGCCATACTTGAGAAAAACCCCACCAACAACCAAATCAGTGTATGGTAAAGTGTGGGAATGCAGAGCTGATGCACACCTTACCTAATCCTCTTTTTGGATCCTCACATTTCTGTGCAGCTTTTATGGATAGCTCATATATCTTCGAAGTATGATGACATGGACTGTTCAAACAACTGCTCAGGGTTGTAGGCTCTGGGGAATTCCCCTAGTCTGACATATACTGCTACAAACCATACAATATACAGACCTTGGGAGAAGGGTTTATGCCACAGCCTTTGCTTTGGGCATGCTTGTGTCTGGTACCATACTTCATCTACCCGGGATGTTTCAGAGGAGCTTCACAGGCCATTTGGAGCTTGTATCAGTCATGTAGATGACGGCAATTCTTTTAAAAGGAAGGATCCAAAAAAGTGTTGATTTTGACAGTACTAACAAATACATACATAAATATGTACATACATGAAAAAAAATATTCTGACATTATCTATTGGGTTGATCAAGCTGTTCCATACTGTTCCCTCTTTATTTGCCTGCATTTGTATCATAATGTTTACTATAGCACAAAATCAAAGTAATTCCACACACAGAGCCTTGCTGAGTAGTTGAGAACCCAACAAGAAATGAGAACATGTAGTCTCAAAAAGACTAAAACGTCCATCTGACACTGCTGGGATTTCCCCCCCGCGCCCCCCCCCCCGAAGCAAAACTGCAGCAAAATCATCTTGACTAATTTCTGTCACTAGAGTGGTACTTGTCAGTTCAGCCATTTCATCCTATCAGATGCATGATTCAGCATGTTAATAAGAACTTCTGGTGACAAGGCACAAATTCACAATCTCCTGTGAGACCAAAGGACATAACGTGTTTTGTAAGGGTCTACAGCTCAATGGCATATACATATTGTGCACTGGAAAACACTTGTTGCATTGGTCTGAAGCAGATCCAAGTTTCAGAAGTGTTGACAGGCTCATCCTCGCACAGGCTCTTCAGCCAGCCTTGCAGCAGGAACTGCACAGTCACCCTGCGGGTGGTCTTGAAGTCCACAGGATAGCTGCATTTCTGTGTTCTGTAGCAGGATATATTATTGCTGGGGGCATGCTGACAGTGTAAATATGTCTGCCAGCTTCTGTTTCTTTCATAAGAAATACATCATTTTTATTCTTCATGTTTACCAACCAGGAACCTATGAAAATCAGAGCTGTTATCCTGTCAGTTTGGAGCAGAGTTGGTAAAATTAACAGCAATGAAAGAAGTGTCTATGTGGCTTTCTTTTAGGCACAAAAATCAGAAGTTAGAAAGTGCTGGTTCTGCTAAACTAGATAACTTGTCTGTTATTTCCAAAATAATACTACTTTAGAAAAAAAACAGGCATTGGTTAATGGGCTATATTCACAGGCTGAGAAGCAACAAGAGCAAGAAAATCCCTGAGAAATGTTGACTGAAAGTTAGTCCATACATTCCTCTACAGGGAACAGACTGTTCTTCAGCGACATGTGTTTATGGGCAGTCAGGAAACAGTGTTTTTCAGATAGTGTCTAATTATTCTCATGATCCAGAACTGAAGGTAAAATCTTCCTCCCAGAAAAGACAGTGAAAGTTTTTGTAGGAGGCAGGACTTTTTCCTGAATAATTTTAGCATAATTTCTTCTTACCTTGTTTCCCTTCCTATTGACAACACTGGATCAACCTTGCTGTCTTCTCAAGTCTGCATGGGGCTCAGATGTGACCCTGTGGTTGAGACCTTGTAGACCCTTATAAAACACATTATGTCCTTTGGCCTCACAGGTGATTGTGAGTTCGTACTCTGCAAGCAGAATTTCTTAATAACACACTTAATCATGCATCTGATATGATAAAATGGCTGAATCAACAAGTCCTACTCTAACGACAAAAATCAATCAAGATGGTTTTGCTGCAGTTTTGCTTCAGGGGAGGGGAAATCCCAGCAGTGTCAGATGTCCCCTCTCTCCACTGCAGGGTCCTTGTTGCCTTATCTGGTGGGACAACACCGGCTGGTAGTCTCCAAGTCTAGCTGTTATCTGTACTCTGTTGTCCCTTTTTGTCTCCAGGGTTTGACACACAGACAGTTGCTCGTCTTTTTATTAACTGTTTCTTTTGCCATTGATCTAATATTCACCCTGATCACTTCCATGGGGCACGTCACTGTGTCCTTCCATAAGGGCCTCCCATAGCTCTTGGGTAATTTTCTACCTCCTCCTTACACTGTGAAAAGCTTGACAGTTTTCACCTGCTTGTTGAAACAACACACTAGACAGAAATCTCCTAGACTGGAATATTTGAAGATTCCCCTGAAAATAGACTTTAACAACATCCCTTTTTTAAGTGACAGTTCTGGTTTTGAGCAGCTACATCCACCCTCCTACAGGAACAGGAAGAGTGGCCAAAGGCTTGCAAATGGAACATGAGTCTTCTGATTTATCCTTCACGTTTATCCCCAAGGTTCAACTTGTTTATGAACCATTTCCATCAACCCTGCAGTGTCCTAAGGGATCACTGTTCTTTTCTCCAGGTAAGGCAGTTCATGTTGGCTTACGCCCAGTGTGAAGAATTCCCCTGGAGTCCAAGGGAAAACTTTTTTCCAGGTGATCTTTAAGGTCTCAGTAAAGTAATGATTGACCTGTGTCAGGCACTTCTGGGGAGCCTGCACATCTCTTCTGTAACATTCACCAACACACACACACAAAAGGAGATTTAAGCACTGTTAGAAACACAGTTCATGATATATTTAGATAAACCCAGGAGTACTTTCAGCCATCTGAACTGTTCACGTCCCAGTTTCTCTGCTGTGTTTCTGAATTCCAGAAGAGGAGGGTTACCCCACTAACTGCATGTGCAAGAATTGCAAATGTACCCTCTTGGTTGTGTTTATGGGAGCTATGGCTCTGCTCACATAAGCCAGACAATACTGTATGGGGATCTGCAGACTTGCACTCAAGTCATCTAAAATACCATGCCTCTTTCCTGCACAGCTCTGGCAAACCAGTTTTCCTCAGAGATGGTTTTGACTAGAAACCGTACACAGGTAAAGCACGTTGTGTGGTCCAGCACTCACTTGGGACTGGAAACGTGACCTGGACATCCAGATGTTGCTGCTGGAGAGGAGATGTGGGCTTCTTGGATGGGGGCACACATGGGTGGATGCTACTTGTCATGACAAGTTTGGTTACTAATGGTGTCCTGTGAATAACAGCTGGGAGGACCTGCAAGGGGTGCCTGAAAGACCTAGGAAGTTCTTCCTGAGCTTTTTCTCACCTCCAGGTAGAGGAAAACCAGAGGAGAATTGGCACCAAGGACTTTGCTGTTATACCAGAGCAGACCATCATTACTTGCCAGCAGCTCCAGGGGTTCAGTCAGTGGCATAAGTGGCTCTGTTTTGTTGTGTGGCACATTTTGGGCAGAGTTAAAACAGGCAATGCTGGGGGGAAACAGCTTTGTGACCCGAGGCCCTTTTTGCACTGTCAAGACAACAGCCAGGGCAAGGGGGTGCCTTTAGGCCACGTTCCTCTTTTACACCTGTGGGCAGGATGGCAAAATCTGTCCTGAAGTGCTGCAGTCTCAAATGGACATTTCCAGGTTTCCTGCTCACTGGGTTTTTTTTAATACCACCACCACAGTGGGCATCTGGAAATGTCAGTTTAAATCAGCCAGTTCCTATGTTTGCTTCAGTGATTTATTCTGTTTGCAGCAGCGTATTGCACCTGACAGGCAGAGAGCACGTGGGGACCCCCATTCCCTCACTGTGCACCCCGTGTGCCTCTCAGACACCTCCATGTCCAGGTATGGGCTGCATCACTCCACTTACCTGAACTGAGAAATGTCTTAACAAAAAATGTAAAAAGTCTCTGTCCCACCTCAGGGGCAGTTCTATTCTCAGCATCGCTTTCCCCAGTCCCTCCTTCTTTCTGCCTTCCTGGGGATGCTGGATGTAGCGGTCTCGCAGTTGGCACGCCAGATGAGACGACACTGCCTCCAGCCTCTGACCTGATGCTTACCGCAGGTGAAAAGATCATTCAAAAAAAAAAAATCTATATGGTTAGGTGCTGCTGTCGCTCATCCTCAGAAATCTTCCCACTTATTTATGCTAGCAGTTGCTGATCTATATGGACACCCATTTTGAAGATAGTAACTTTATTCTAATAGGTAATTCTATGCCTTCTTGCTCCTGCAAAACAGGCTGAGCTATTTCTAAGGTCATGGCCCAGATCTGTGTCTCTACAATGAACTTTGACTGGGGTCATGCATTTAGTTTTCAGTGTGTCTGCAGCTGAATGGACATTACACTGACCCCTGCTAAAGAAGCCAGTGCTGAAAATGATGCTTTCAATAATTAATAGTAACTTGTTCTGATCCTCAGGCTGTCCAGTTAAGATAGCAGATGTCCGGAGCAGCTAGGGCAGATGGCCTTGAGCCTTGTCCTGCTTACCAGTTGGATGTCACGAAGTATAAGGACTCTTGTTTGAATGTGCTTTCAGTTTCTCTTTTTTGCACAAAATAAAATTATCAAGCTGATAATTATTCTTCCAATCCCTGTACCTAGGGAGAAGGAATAGACAAACTCCACTATATTTAGATCTGATTTGGAAGAAGGCCTGCAGTGGCAGCATTATGTGAAGCCCAGGAACTAAAATATGGGTCATGATAACATCGTAACATACAGAAAACAAATATTCCCAAACACATTAAGTCCAGTGGGATAGAGAAGTAAACTGGCATTCTTGCCTCATTCTACCTGGAGAGGGGAAGAGAAAGGAAGCATCTCCAATTAGCAATGCTCCCCAAGGCATTTCCTTCTTCAGTCTTGTTTTCAGTTGCAAATTTAAAAGATCATTAAAAACTTAGGGGTTATTTTTCCTTTATAATTTCGTTTCCATCAGAACAGTTACTGAAAATGAGAACAGAAGAAAGCATGATGTTTTGTTCCTATCTAAAAAAAAAAAATATTTGTGAGCCTTTTCTTGGAAAAGCTGTCAGATTCCCTTTTTTAGAGGCAGTGTATTTTAGACCTAGCAGCTGATTAGCCTTTTCATTAATGTGAAAATACACCCCATCGGTCAAATCGCAGCCTTTCAGAAAAGAATAGCTTGCATATGCTTAACCAGACTTGTTAGGTTTTAGCCAGTGACATCCCTGACAAAGATGAGGGCAGGCTTCAACACCAAACCAAGCCTGAGTCCTCCTGAGACTAACTTCGGGCAGTACTAGGAGAGCAGAGGACATATGTCCCCTGAGGACCTCCCCACTGAGAGCTCACCTAACCTTAGGATGAAAACCTCAGAGAACTCTGCTTCTCGTTTTCCAGGAGGCCATTTCACCTGCTATTATTTGCTGCATTATTTCTGAAAATCCGAGTTAAGCTTTGCTTATCTAAATGCCTTTGCTGTCCAGATAACAAGTGATGCACAATGATGAGCCTGCTCCTCTCCACCCATGTCCCCCTACAGCCTGCCCTGGCTAGGGGTGGAGTTGTCCTGAGGGCTGCCCTGGCTCTCTCACAGTGGGAGTATCTCCCTAGCTAGCACAGATGCCAGCTAGCTGCGGTGATTTTACAAGTCTGGAAATATGAAACATGACTTTTTCTTTCTTTTTCAAAAGTTAGCGAGAACTCATTATGCACATCCGCATGACCCTTGTTAAACTACATGGAAACGAAGATTAACCAGCAAAAGAATGTACAGCTGGGAAAAGAATAGAGTTTAATATCATTACACGCATCTGGTTTGCAGGAAAATTAAGACAAGGCCAGAAGCCCTCAATAAGGCTAGATATTATAAACATACAGGCAGGAGATTATAAGCATACCAAAAACCAGTCCGCATAAAGTGATTTGTCATGGGCACATTATAAGGTACTACCGTGCCCTTCCCTTTACAAGATGGCTTAGAGTCTCACGAATGAACAAGGAGCACCAAGCTCCCCGGACACAGAAGTTAAAGGCAACAAGATTTACTACACCCATTCAGCCCTGGACCCACAAAGGAGCCAGCTTTCATTATTTTCAAGGCGGCTTATGGTACTAAATATGTCAAAGCTGTCTTCCTCACTTTTGAGTGCCTGCCATTGTTGCTATTGAAAGCCACCAGAGTGGTGTCAGCCTCACCCCCATGGCTCTGGCCATCCACATGAAGCCCACGCTGGCTGCAGATGGCAACCAGCAGCGCACTGTCCCGTGAGCAACAAAGGGCTGGGAGAGTTATGAGGTGGCCACTTAACTCGATTAATGCTCTCCCTCCACTTGTAGGTAGACATCACAAACTTACTGCCTGTTTCTGCCTGCTCAGCATATTGCTTGGAGAAGCTGTGCTCCTCCATCCTTGCTCCTTGGTCTTGTCTTCCCCTAGTCTGGGGTCAGGTCCTGCCTCCTATTTCCTACCATGAGGTACTGGAGCAGGTCACCTGGAGAAATAGTGGAGCCTTCCCCTTCAGGAGGTTTCAAGGAAAGATTACAGAAACCTTTGCATATGATGGATTTTGGAGGGAGAGACATAGGACAAGTAAATTGATCTGTCTGGACCACACCTTGCCCTGTAAGTCCATGCCTGCTCTGATCACTCTCATGGGGATGCTTTAACATGTCCTTACAAGCCTTGCAGTAGCTGCCGAGGTCACTGGCTCCCAGGACTGCTGCAACTGCTGCCTCACTGCTGCCTGTGTCAGTAGGAAATGGAGTTTTTTAGTTGTGGTTTAACCTCAGCCAGCAACTAAGCACCACGCAGCTGCTCGCTCACTCCCACCTGGTGATGGGGGAGAACTGGAAAAGTAACAAAACTTGTGGGTTGAGATAAAGACAGTTTAATAGGTAAAGCAGAAGCCATGCGTGAAAGCAAAGCAAAAGGAATTCATTCACCGCTTCCCATCAGCAGGCAGGCGTTGAGCCATCTCCAGGAAAGCTGGGCTCCATCATGCATAACCCTTACTTGGGAAGACAAACACCATAAGTGCGAATATGTCCTCCCCTTCCTTCTTCTTCTTCCCCCAGGTATTATTGCTGAGCACAACATCATATGGTTTGGAATATCCCTTTGGTCAGCTGGGGTCAGCTGTCCTGGCTGTGTCCCCTCCCAGCTTCTAGTGCACCCCCAGACCACTCGCTGGCAGGGCGGGTTGAGAAGCAGAAAAGGCCTTGGTTCTGTGCAAGCACTGCTCAGCAATGGCTAGAACATGCCTGTGTTATCAAGACTGTTTTCGGTACAAATCCAGAACACAGCCCATTACTAGCTACTCTGATGAAAATTAACTCTATCCCAGCCAAAACCAGCATGCCCGTGCACCTCAAAACCAGTGCTGATCAAATCCCCACCTGCTTTTCATGGAGGACAGCAACTCTTTAGAGGGGTTGTCTGCAGGGTTTACACAAGTGGCCAGAGCATTCTGGAGGCTCAATCCTTCATGACCCTGCTAGCAACAAAAGCCCCATGCTCTCCTAAGGGTCCTCAAGGCTAAGCACCAGTTGGGGACCCAGCCTGATGTTTTGCGAAGGCTCCTCGGGATCCTCATTCAGGCAGACCCAGAAAGCATGCCAAAAGCACTTAGAGGAGAAAATAAATGAAGCTTACCTGGGCACACAACACAGTGCTGTGCTGGGGATGCTCATGCTTGTTCCAGGGATGCTGGCTGGAGGGTGTGTGTGATGCTGTGAAGTGGCTGCAGAAATACTGTCCTGACCCTCAGAAGCAGAAGTGACATCCAGCTGTGCTGGCAGGACAGTGCTGCCTCTTCCTCCTGGCCTCTTCTGGGTGATGTCGGCAAGACTAGCACAGGAGAAAGCCACTGCAGACTCCCAAGTGGCTACAATGACAGGCCAACATTTGGTGAAAGAGCATCAAGGAGAAGAAGCAAGAGAGGCTGAAAAGCAGACTGTGTTATGAGCTTGGTCAGAGGGTGCTTGTTTCTACCTCCAAAGAGGTCTTAAAAGGAAGATCTCATCTGCTCTGCACTGGCATTGAAGGCACTGTGGCTCCTGACTGCAGGGCTGCGTTCTGGTGCAGCTCCAGCTCATGATGCCCCTGGCTCCTGGCTGACTGCTGTTTCCTCTCCCATATCTCAGTTGGGTCTGACAGGTAAGATTTGTGAATTATTTTGACCAGTCCTTTCAGAGAAGATAAAATGCCAAGGAAAAAACTGCAATTCAATTATACAACGTTATGGTTTTCATATCAGAACTATTTATCCATAGCTGCTTGTGTGTGGTTCACAACAGTTACTCTTGAAAGTCTACCATTTGGGAGAAAATTTTGTTTTAATACCACTGATTCAGTCCCTACTATTTGCAAAGAACAATTAATTTCTGTCATGCGGTGTTGAAGCATTGCCAAGAAAAACCTAGATCTGATAGCAGAGCTGAGTTCTGTTTTTTATAGTCTCTATGTACCAGATCAGTACTTTGCTGCTGCAACTAACCCTGAGTATGTCAGTGGCCAGACTCCCAGTATGTACCTTTAATTCGATCATTCAAGACCTAAAAGAAGCCAAATTCCGATGTGCTTTGTTTCAGATGGGGAGGTTGGCAGTACCGGTGTGTGGTTACAATGGAAGCTAGGCCTGCTGTAAAGTTCCTTTTTCTTGTAATATTTTTACTACTCCAAAGTTTCTTCTTTGAGGAAAGTATGTTGCCAGTTTGCTTGAATCTTTGATGTGTTAAAACGTCTTTCTTAGAAACTGGGGATCTCCTTAAGGCTTTTGGCCCTGGTGATTTTTTAATTTTTGTCCAGGTCTCCCAAAGTCATTGTTTCCAATAAAAGTCACCCTCGCAGTGGCCAGGCTGTTTAATACTGCTAATCATAGGGCTGTGCTATAAGGAGTTCTTAATAGGGAAAAAAAAAAAAAAAGAAACCTGCACTATGTTCAGCAATTTCATCCCTTGCTGAGATGGCCTGGCAAGTGGCTCTTATGCTGGGATGCTGAGCTATACCGGAGGATAAAACCATCAAAGGCAGGGACGCCAAGGGGAGCACAGACACAATCAGCTCTCCAATTTCCAGCCGTCCAGGCTTCTCAGTTAAGGCAAGTGGTTGCCTCCAACAGATCCTCTGCAGAGCTGCCAGGTTATTAGGAGCTGCTCAAGGGAGAGGGAGCACAGAAGGTGCTCCCAGCGGCTGAAACCTCACCTGCTGCCCTGCAGCCGCAGCCCAGCTCAGCTCGGGAACGTTTTCCTTGAGGCTGGTGGAAGAGAAAGTGAATCTGAGTTTCTCTGTGGCTGCCGTTCGGTGCCCATGTCTGAGTGAGTCATCATGCTCACCATTTGGTTTTGCAACCCTGCTCTTCCCTCCCTTTGGCCAGCCTTTGGTCAACACCTCTGTGCAAGGATTTCTCTCAGGCCACCTTCCTCCTGCCCTTTCCTTTACCGTCCTGCAGGCAGGTCTGTGCTTAGAGACAGGAAATGTTTGTGGATGCTGTCTGATCTTTTCATGGGACTGTCCAGATACATCATAGGGGAGACGACCTGTAAAAATAAATGGCTTTTAGTATTACCTTCAGTAGCACAAAAAAACCACCGGAAGGCAAATCCAGGAGAAGTGGGGAAAAGCTGGAGTCCAACAGGGGTGTTTGAGATAGCAAGTCCAGTAACAGAGAAGTGATGGTGAACACTCAGTTGTCAAGATTTCCCTTCCTGGTTATAATTCTTAGTGCATGGTAGCACATAGTCAGGACATGGTTATACCAGGCCATATACGGACACACAGCCACAGTGTCCCCATTTCAAAGGGCTTGAGTCAAGTCAGTAAGATGGGCAACTCACCCTGGCAAGGAGAGGGGCTGCATGAGTGAGCAGCAAAGTCCCATGTGGGGTAAACCAGGCATGAGTGGGACAGCAGGAGGAGAAGGGGCTGCAGTGTCTGCCAGAGCATCCGCTGAGCAGGTGGAGTGGGGAGCCTGGGCTTGGTCACCTGATGGTCTCAAGGAGAGATCTGAGTCATGCTGGGCTCTGATAGTAAATGAATTTTCCATTCAGAAGCTGAATGGAAAAATAACCTAACACAGTTGATAAATAATTTTTGTCTTATTCGGAAAAATAGATTAAAAAATGCACCCAGTAAGCTAAGTGTGGGAGACCTGGTGTCTACAGTCCTCTCCTCATGCAGGAAAGTATGATCTCAAAGTTCCTTGGTGTGTGTACGGGGGGGCCTCACTTGGGTGAGTGCTGCAGCCACTGTGGCTCCTGAGTAAACCTGGAAGCAGCTCTTCCTCCTGTGATGAATCTGAGCTTTCTGGTTTTGTACTTGTTTTTAAACTTGGGCAAAAGAGGTGAAGCCAGGCCAGAGGAGCGGCTTAGGTTACCCCAACCTCTTGTATCTTCTGGTGTCATTTCTACTTGGCAAAATCTAACCCAGGTCTAACTGGAAAACTTTATCTGAGATGGGAACACTGGTCTTACCTCGCTGCTACTCATTCACCCCCGCGGTGGTGCCTGACTGTGGTGGGTTCTGAGGGAGGCAGAGTCCCTGTCCCATGGAGCAGGTGATCTGAGCATGGTCAACTCCACAAGAAGAAATGTTGCTTCCCCTCCCTTTCCCTGGGGGTCGGAGGAGCAGAGGCAGTGCCTTGGTGTAAATGAGGACAGGAGAGGGTTTTCCTCAGGGCTCCCCTTGCCGCTGGGAGGGGGGTAAAGAAGAGGTGGAGATGGTGCTGGGGGAGGGGGCCATCACTGACTTCAGTGATGGGGATAGCTCTTCAAATGCCTCAGACTGAAAGCTGAACACATCAACACAGCAAATTGAAAGGAGACGCTTAAATACGACGGGATGTGAGGCATTCTCACTGTTGAACATGGGACATCTAACCTTGGCTCCCTGCACAGCCCGTGGAGAGAGGGGGGATCCTTCGGTGAGTTATTCAGGGCTCTCCAAGGGAAAATGAACCCTCTCACTGAGGGGCACATGTTGCAGGTGACCTAGGTGCTTTCTGCCAGGCTTCCTCCCAGGTGTCCATGCTGGAGATGGAGGTGGTGGTGCACACTGCCTTTACAGTGCCACAGACACTGCCTTTAACACCTTGCTTCTTTCCACTTAAATTAGTGCCTGGATGCAGTGAGGCTCCCTCAGGGAACATGGGTTTGACCGCTGAAGATGGAAAACAGGGTTCTGGCAGACACCAGCGGAGGGGAGGTAAGCAGCAGCAGCTCTTGCTGCATGGGCAGCACAGCTGCAGGTGCCCAGCCACCGCCCTAGCACGGTGACTGCAAACTCCCAGTGATGTCTTCCCAACCAGATCACCCTCTTCACCAGCACAGGTGGGTCCAGTTCATCCAAAACGAGACCCTACCAGCCAGACAGTCTGTTGCATGGCTGCTGACCTGCTCACTGTCCCGAGAAAGTCCTTTTGCAACCGCTCTCGCCTGGCTGCTGTAGGGCAGCTGGGAGGGTGGGCTCAAGCAAACACATGTTGAAGCCCCCAGACCTGAGCAGCAACAAAAAGCCCTTCCCTCTGCATGCCAAGAGGCTGCCCCAGCCCCCGTTAGGGAAATGGGAGGAGGGGGGGTGTCCTGTTTTGCTTCCAGTGGCCCTGTGCATATTGGCCCCCAGCTCCACGCCCTGTTGTGCGTGTCTATCAGGTCTAAATGTTATTAAGCAAGGACAAAACCTGCAGGTAAGCCTCTCTCCGGGCCACAATGGCAGTGTGGAGAAAAGCCCGGCTCCCGCTGGGCATGACACGGCCCCCTGGGGAGGGGGATGACCAGGGTCAGCGGTGGGGACGCAGGCGCTCGCAGCCCGGCATTTGCCCCATTCAGCGCCGGCGGTCATTGTTGCTTCCCACTGACCAGCTGCCTGCGATCCCCCGACCGAAAGCAAAACGAGTAACACAGCCCCCATTCAGCAGAGATTAAATGCCTGAAATGAGCCACACCTCTGAACAATTGCTTCCTCCAGGAGGACCAGCATTCAATAGCCAGGGAGCCCATTGATCCCCGCCATAAAGGAGGTAGGGGCCTGCAGGAACAGGGTTTCACATCACCCCTCGCACCAGCTCTCAGAGCCTACCTCCTCCGGCTGCCTGCTTTGCCCACATCGCCCCTCGGCCGTGTTTGCCTCCCCGGCAGCAGGCAGCAGTCTTAAAAAGCTCTCACATTCGTCATGCAAGGCATCGTATCCCTTGCTGATCGCATTAGGACCATCATCTTACAACTCTCCCTCTCTGACAATTAGTTACTATCATTCACACTGTGCAATCAGCTGTTAAATCCTCATTTATGTTAATTTGAATGTGAATGTGCTGCTCAGCAAAATGTTAGATTGCCATGTTTACAAATATACTACAGGTATTTAGAAATTTAGATGATACAAAACATACTGCTTAAGCTACTTGTGATGTCAGTTTAAATAACTTAAGCCTATTTATCAGTTATTTAGCTATTCTTTGCACATACTACTGTTTTTCTTCGTGCCACCCCTTGTCACAAAAGTGAAAACACGCTTGCTTTTTTAAAAAATACATATATAATCTAATAACTGGTAATCTCAATGATAGAATTTAATTACATGTAACCTCTACATGGGTAGCACGATTTATCCGAAACACGTTTTTCTAATCCATGAAAGCATCCTGTAAAGCTGGTGCATTTAGAAATAAAGAGGAAAATAACCTCTTTGGCTTAGTGCTAGTAGAAGCTCTATCTTAGAGAATGTGATATGTCCATGTGAAGTGATTTTCCCAAAGCTATTACAGTATAATAAGCTCAAGAATTAGTTTCAAGTTAAAGTTTATCTCATTATGTGCTCTGACCTGGATGCATCTCACACTTCCCATCAAAAGCTGATTTCTTCTAATGGTTTTTCTTCAATGCAGTCAGCAGGGTGAGGCCACTTAGCTGCACAAAACCTGACCATGACACAGAAACTCCTCCCCTGGCCCTTGCTGGGAGTGAGTTCAGAGGAGGTCCCACCTTCCCCTACATGGAAAGCAGGCAGGCTCTCCTTCAGGTAAACCATTCCCTTTTCATCCAGAGCATGGAGGTCAAAGCCACCCTGATTTCCTGGCCAAGGGATTTTGGTGGGTCCAGCTGTCCAGGCACACTCATGTTTCTGTCACACCAAAATGGGAAGTGGGATGAGACCAACCTGCTCGTAATCCTTTTTGGGAAAACAAGTTGTATGGAATTAATGAGCAGAAGGAATTGCGTCTCACACTAGAAACCCTGTTAACTTTCAATAAAGCTGTAGATTACTTACCAGGTCCTACTCAGCAATTGCACGTTGGCTGCTTCTGCCTCCCTTTGTCCCTAGATAAACAGCAAACAGCAAGTCCCAGCCTTGCCGTTAATTTTGATTGCTAACTAAATCATCACAGCAGCAGAGTTAGTCTAGCCCTGGCACCCTTGAGTCATGGGTGCTATCTGCCACTATCAGTCCCCCAGCCCCAAAGCCATCCTGAAGCCTCTATCCCTGAGAAGACAGCAATGCGTGAAATTCCCATAGGTAATTGCCTAAAACAGAAGTGTTTTTGAAGTCAAGGAAGCTGCATGCTTGCAGTTTTGGGGATGACTGACACTCTTTGTAGCAGTACACATGTAAGCATGGCAGGACTTTGCAGGCAGCACAGGAGGTTTAATTGCCAAGCATATAATTTGTGTCTTACCTCTCCCCTACCCAAACACATCTCATCTAGAAGAAAAGGAAGCTTCATCTAGAAGAAAAGGGAGATGCTAAGCAGGAGAATAAATAGCATGCGCAGAGTTGGATGCGACAACACATCCAATGGACCAAGTATGTGGTCCTGAGGCACAGCAGCTTCACAGAAGCTGCAGGTGAGCATGGTAGGAAGTGCTACAACAGTACCATAGGAGCAGATGCTGCTTTGCTGGAGCTGCAGATGCTGCGGGCACACAAGTCAGCTTCGAGTTCACAGCTGACTTGCATGCCCACGACATTCACAACTCCATCGAGGCAGCATCCACTCCACCCTGGTGATGAGGAAGCTCCACGGCCACCGCAGCAAATTTTCCCCCAGTGGATGTGGGGCAGCAGAAGGGTGCATTTGTAGAGTAGTTTGCTTTATTGGTCTTCGCCACTATTTGGGTATGTGTGTGTGTTTCTTTTTTCACCTGCAAAAAAGAGAAAAAGAAAAGTCAGGTCATTCTTCTGGTGACTTGTGATTGAGCGAGGTAGGGAGGTTTGGGCTTCCCTGGAGCTGTAGGCACCTGTGAAGGGTGGAAGCTTCCCGCAGGCTCAGGTCTACATTTGCATCTCCAAGGTTTCTTAGCAGACACTAGCGCCTGCAGGAAGGACCCAGGCCCAGCAAAGCAAAGGCATGGCATAGCAGAGAGTTACCAGACAGGACAGGTGTTGGACAGGAGGGTGAAGATAAGAAAAACCTCAGGACTTCAGGCCAGAGCCCTCTGAAGCAGAGCAGGGGATGGTGGAAGTCATGCGGGTGGCCTGGGACCCATGCTTTTGGGTCAGGAGTTTTTCCTTCAGCCAACCTCTTTTTGCCTTTGCAAACTGGTCTGCAGTGTGACTGCCGTCTAAAATTGAGAATAATCTATTGATTGCTCCCAGAAGCTGGGATCATCCCATGCCTGAGCCATCATGAGTGCAAAGGCAGCATCCGGGAGGCTGGAGGACAAGCAACTGCACCGCTGAGAGCCCCAGAGCAGTGTAAAGTCTGCTATCATCTGCTGTCTCCATCCTTCTTGGCCCCAGCCCCAAGGTAAATAAAACCAGCAGTACTCTCTTTACAATTATTCACCTCATTAGCAGGCTGTGTTTCAGTTCTGGCTCTGGAGGTGCCCATGAAGTGCTAAGACCTTCCAGTGTCTAACAGAGCATGAAACGTGCAGATTGCCTACTGCCCGTACCGCTGCCTCCAAACCCATGGGTCAACCTGAAGAGGCGTTCCATTTCTATAATAAGAATTGGCTTTGATTTTTAATATTTCAAATATATTTCATGTCCTCTTGGCAGAGCCCACCTTCATTTCTCCTTAGTAAGAGCCGTGATTGCCAGGTGACTGTGTCACATGAAGTTACTTTCTGTCAGGGAATCCCTCCTTCATAGAATCCCTCTGCCAGATTCTCAGCCCAACAAATGGCACTTTTTGTGAAAGCACTGCAAAAAAAATATTTGTTATGTTTATTCAAAAGTAGAGCGGTCTCCAAGGAAAAAAATAACTTTTTTTAAAGATGAAAAGTCAGTCGTTCAGACAATCTTCAAAGTCCTCGACTTAATCCGCGGGGGACTCAATTTTGCTTTTCTCAGTGCAGATTTCTTCCCCTCTTGTTCACACACCTTGAGACAAAGGCTATAGTTAAGACGGAGAAGGGGGAGGGAAGAGGGGTTTTTTTTGTGCGGGATGCGTAGCAAATTTATTCTAGAGACTGCCTGAAATAGGCTTCAGAAAATGGATAGAGTGTCTTCTGGAAGAAAAGGCCCCTAAGTAAACTCCACTGCCATTCAGAAGATTTGCTCTGGCACTTAACAAGTGGAGCAGGAAGAAAGAAAAATCTGTTGTCAGGTTTGGGGTGTTTATCAGCTACCCTCTAGACACTTGACCTGATGCTGGGGACCCCCTAATCCGCTGATCTGCATGCGGCGAGCCTTGCAGGATTCAGGCCCACGGCCGCCGCTGCAATGGGCTGGAGCACTTGTCCTAATGCGCTGATCCCGCGGCACATTGTGTGCCACTCACCTTCTCCCGCCTCCCGCCTCCCCCCACGCCGCTCCCCCCAAATTTAATTCTACTCACAAATTGTGAAATAAGTTGTTTGGGCTGGATTTGTCGAGTGAATTGTCCTCCTAATGAAACAGTCTGGTCATTATACAGTTGTCGAAGGAAGATTTAGCTCTCCCATACCCCAAGACTCATGCAGGTTAACGTTTTGCGACGGACGGTTGACAAAGGAATGAATAGCCCAACGCTGTCAAATCAGGCTTACAAACAGCTTGGCATACAAACAGTTACTGCTTGTGTGCATGTGGATTTAGGGTCTCTCTTAATGGCACAGATTTGTAAGTACAAATCGCTCGGTCTTCAAACTGTTTGCAAAGGGAAGAAAATGACCAAAAATTAGTTTGTTTAGGAGTTGTTTCTTCCCCTCTCCACCATTAAATACAGAAAAAGAAAAGGTGGATTGGGGAAGCACCTAGTCCTGCATTTGATGAAGGGCAAACTGCTTGGGCAACCTGGTTTTGCCAGGAACCCCTGCGCTGCTTCTCCCCCTTTTCTTTCCAAAGCAGTAAGGAAGCTTGATGGAATTAATTCTCAAATCTTGGGGATTTGCAGCATTCATTTCAATGATTTTTAATACCTGCTGATTGAAACTGTTTGCAATATTTTTTTATATTTTTAATTGCATTAATCATTAACTATAATTATTTATATTTACGAACTCTTTTGTTCAGCAGCTGTGCATGAACTAGATGAAAACAGCTTGATTTTCATAAGGTAGGGTGACTTATTTTGCCTAATGAATTGAAGTAAGCAGAAATCCCAGAGCAAGGGTAGACTGGAAAATTTTTACCAGGTAATTTATCACCAGAGGGACACTTTAAATCTGAATCAGTTTTATTAAATCTGCCAGGCGTTTATTAAAGCTGGAGCAGGAATAATAGCTGTCTGCAATATCACATAATGACCATCATTCTGCAAAGCCCCGAAATAGCCAGCCGAATATGGTTTTCAAGTAACAAACAAGGATAATCTCAGGACGTGTTTGAAATAACTTGTGAGCACCGGCCTCATCCGACAACGGTTTTGCTTGCAAGGATATGGGTTGAAAACCCCCTTTCCCCACAGAAGTGCAGCGGGAGGGCTGGGGGTTACACTTGGATTTCCCACCGCAGCTCCTCACTCCCTCAAAATTTGGAGGAACTGGAAGCCGCATCCCTGGCGATGCACAGGGGCAAGTAGGTGCCTTGGCTGCTCCCCATCAGGTGTGCCCCAGGGATGACCCTGCAGTTGTAGTGCAATCCCCTCACGTCACCTTGTGAGGGTGTTACTGTGAGTTCATGGGACAACGGGGACAGCTTTTTTCCAACAGCCCTGGGAAACGGCTGTGAAAGCCGTGGAGGTGTTGGTATAAAACCTCAGCCACATCCCTGTTGCCCTGCTAGCTGAGGCTAGAGGCTGTGGTGCTCATTCCCACTCACAAGACCTGTACTGGTGTGGGATTTCAGGGCTATTGGCAAGATCTCCCCCTTTGATAAGGGTTTTATTTGCAGTGAATGTGATGACCCTCATTAAAAACAGGGGCGGGAGGGATGTGGTTCTCCCCTCTCCTGCTCACAGAGCCATCCATCCTGCCTGGCAGCCGCTGCCCCACTCGGCAGGGCACCTGAGATGGCAAAGGGATTTCTTCAGCTGAGACAACAGCCTCTGCTTTTACAGGAGAGCGATAAGGCAGAAGGGATACTTGGTGTACGCTGCAAGTCCATGCGCCTCTGGGCTGGCCAGAACCTATTTTCAGGCCACAAGGAATTTTTAGTTTGTTTATTCAAGTCGGTTTGAGGATGCTAAGCAGATAACAGCAGGCATCCTTCAGCCTGGGTCTGGAATCACACGGCGCATCTCCCACTGCATGTGCTGGGGAGCTGCCAGCTTGCTCTGCCGAGGCTCCCGGCCAACCTGAAGCCATGGGGCTGCCACAGTCTTGCAGCTGAAGCCTGTTACAGGGCAAAGACTTCCTTCTCTGGAGAAGCAGGTCTCCCTCTTCCCTGACTATAGAGGGAGCCTGGAGAATGTCTTCAGGCTGGGCACCTGCTTCAGATGGATGAAGGGAGGTGAGATAAATCTCATGCCCTGAAGTATCCTGAGGTGACTGCAAAGACCTGGGTTACAGCTGCTGCTGCTGCAGCTCTGGCAGAGGACAGAGACAAGGAAGTCTGTGCCTGAATCCGCTGAAATGGAGAAAGCACCTGTTCCCCAGCTCCCAACCAACATCACACCAGGAGGAAGAAGGACACAGAGCTGTACCTGTGGTAGCATCTGCAGCCCTGCTCTCCTGGCTCTTGCCTACCTGGCCACATCCCTGAGCCTGCAGCCAGCCCACCACCAAACATCGCTTATTTGAAAGCTGACATGGGTGTATCTGGACTGCACCACTGTGACTGCAGGGTAGAGGCATCCCAACGTGGACCAGCCATGTGGTGAGACACAGGGAACAAGATGGAAGTGTAGAGGAGGTGGAGTCCAAAATGAATACAGCAAAAAGATAAAAGACTGGAAAAAAGTTCAGTGATGCCCTTTGGTAAAAAACTGGAGGTGTGTGGGATTGCTGGAGTTTGAAGAGAGGTAGAAAAGGAGCTTTTGCATTTTGGAAAGGACAGAAGGCAACATCTGCATGGATGTCTGCTAGGGGAACTACAGATTTCGTGGAGTTGTCGTCCTGTTTTGGATGAAAGTATTTTAACAAAATGATAGTGTTATTGACAGCTATCAGTCTGTTGAAAAATCAAGAGGAATGCGCTTCAATAAACTATTGCAAACAAGTTCTGTTCCCCCACCTCTTAAAATCTTTGGTGGCAGTTGCAGTTATGTAGAATTTCTGAGAATCAGAGCACAGCATCTAAAACTGTCCTCCCTGACAATGAGCCCTCCCTTCCCCAGCTTCTATGCCCTTCAGAAAACACAGGACTGAGCTACTGGCCAGCCGAAAGAGCACATCTCAGCCTTCAGACACCTGGTCATCCTTTATCATACTGTGAAGGGTAGAGGTTTCACACGTCCCAGCTTTTGTAGAGACACTGAAGGGCAAATAGCATTGCGTAGGGTTTTTTTTTGCCTAGCATCACATCAATGAGAGGTGGCCAAGTTCACTTTGTGTGTGAGAGGGAACAGGGCACCAAAGCAGCCTGGTAACACAGAGTCATTGCAACATTTTGGAACAATTTTCCATGCTGATGTTGTTGAGCCTTTCATCTTTTAATTTAAAGTATTCACATCCTCTTGATGTAAATTACCTTCTTATTTGTAGGCTCCCTGAGATCACTAGGCATAAATACCAGCATATGTACTGTTTATCCACTGTACTACTAGAACAGTTGTGAACTGTGTTGCCATTAGAAATGGAAAGACAATACAGCCCAGTGTGGTTATGTTATGTTTATTAGTCTGAGGAAGAAGGGAAAACAGGAATTTTTATTCATCTGCAGCTAAAGGTCCATGCACAGGAGTTCAACTGTAAGATTTTTAAAATTCAAAACATAAGAATAAGCGGCACTTCATTGCAGAGTTGAAAGATAATTGTGCAATTAACTGTATGAGGTCAATAATGCCAGAGCTAGATGCTTCTGACAGATAGGGATAATCAATTCAGCCTCTGTATGAAAGGCTCGGAGGTAGCAATGGAAAAATAACATAGCACAAATGTTTCAGTGTTATAATGAACACCAGACAAATCATTATTGACTTTTTTTTTTTACTTATTTTAAGTGCTAGTGCACAAGTATCTTCTTTGATTAAATGTAACTTTAGAAGTTTGCTTTAAGTTCAGTGTCTGTCCTGATCTAAGCGAGGACATTAATTTAGAAATGTAGCAAAGCTTCTCATTGCAGTTTCAGTACACAGACACAGGTAACCACCATGAAAATTGCCAGCAATGATGTCCCATCTGGGTCTGTTGCAGAGCGGAAGGGGACCATATGAGCCCTCCTCATGTTAGCAGGCATTCAGACTTGGGTGCATCACCATTCTTTTAAAAATCTGGCCCTATGTGTACACAAGTCCGCGGCACCGGAGGCAGAATGAGCTCCAGAGCAGCCCTGGGCAGGGACTGGCGATCACAGATTCAGGAGGGGAAGAAACGTGGAGTCATGAGGCTACGGCCACAGACAGTGACATCTTTTTCCTGCTTACGTTTTTCTCTGTAATCAGACTGAGCTTCATGTCAACATGCCAGGCAGAGAGCTTTACAGCCTCTTATGTAAAGGCAAAAACGTGGACTAGAAGAACCGTCAGCCTTTGCCCGGACTTGGTATTTACCATTGAATGTCGTGACTTGCTTGTATTCACCCTGTTAAGCTGTTGTTGCAGTGGAGGGGTCCTTTCACAGCCTAAACTGTGACCTAAAAGCCTCCTGGGAGGATGCTAATGAACGACCTGAAACAACGTTGCTGTCGATGTCTGTGATGTGTCCCCTCTGTTTCCAAGTGGCATTGCCTTGTGGCTGCCTCAGCACTTGCCAACACCAGAGCCAAGCAGGTGTGAACTACCACAGGGCCAGCAGGGACAGTGACCGAAGTGACATGGTGACACTGGAGGAAAACAAAGCCCTTTCTATCCTCATGGTTAAAGCCTGATGTCACAGGTCTTACCGTGACCTCCTCTGTGCATCTTTCATGCCCTGGAGAAGTGGGAGAGGAGTAGCCTGACCGCCAGAGCAAGTGAAGGACAGTAGCATCCCCTCCACCTGCAGTGCTGCGATTTGGCCATTAAAACAAACATTGGCCTGCAAACCAACTCAGCTTCAAGTGATTAAAAGGATTAATTTGGTGATGCTGCAATCAGAGCAAGAGCACGTGATTCATTATTCATCAATTAGGGGTCTCATCCGCACACAGCTGATTAGGGTGCATCATTGCCTCAAATTAAGCATAAAAAAGATGTTTTAAAGCAACCATATGGTTCTACTTCAGAAGCAGTTAGCTTACAAATTGAGCACATTGACTAGTCATAACTATTGATGAATGAGGGAAGAGTGCACCAAATTTATTTAGAGAGTTTCCCCTCCACTTTTGCTGGTTTGTTGTTTTTTTTTTTTTGTGATCTAACGAATAAGCAGAGTCAGCTTTAATTGCTGACTCGCTCTCAGATGTAAAAGAGAGCCTCCAAAAGACCCTTTTCCTCCTCCCTCCCTGCATCAGTCGCTGGAAAGAAAGGCCAGGGCAGATGATTTTTCTCCCTGGATTGAAGTCAAAACCTTGGCTTTCCTTTTTCTTTTCTCCCTGGTGCAAGGCTGAATTTAACCATTGTGCTGCAGCCAAGCAGGAGTGAGGATTTACACACTAGTCAAGGAGAGAGATTTCTTTGGCTGTGGTGGGGGTGGTTAGAGAGGGCTGGAGGGGTACTGTGGACCTGCCACCTGCAGTGGCCTCGCAGCTACAAGAGGAGGGAGTGGATGAAAATGGCAACACACAAACAGCTTCTTGGTGGAGAGTGGCCGGTGCGATTGCTGTGGTGGGACAGTTGGTGTGTCATGCAATTATGTCAAGAGAGATAATTGTAATGGCTCAGGAGAGCCCAGAACTTCTCTCTTGCAGGTTCACATAAATACATTTATAATTTGGGGGACATCACTTGCAGCCAGCTCAAGTCAAAGGGTTGAGTCCTGCTGGCTCCACCAGGTGCTTGATCAGCCCTTAGCCACCAATATAGCCAAGAAGTGCAAAAATATATGAGATGAGGCTCCTACCCAGCTTTCTAATCTCAGACTCTTAGGGTCAGAGGTGGTTTTCAAATTAGAAATACTAATACTTTCCTTCTTTCTGCGATAGTTTGCTATTTTCACTAAAATTCTGACCTGTTATTGTTCCTAAGGAACAGCACAAATAAAGGAGGAGAGTCATTCTGAAGGTCAATTTTCAGGACAGAGACTTCATTTCTTATTTCTTGTTTGTACTTAGCTGAATAAAATGGCAGGGACTCAGTTTGTTTGCAGGCATTTGCCGCTCTTGTTTTGATGATTTTGTGTGTATTGCCAGGCTGCTTTGGGGCTGCAGTCACCAACCTGGAACCCAGGCTCATGTAAATGAAGCGTGGACAGAAAATGACATGCCATGTCAAGTTAATGTATAATCAGACTTATACTAAAAAGGTAAAAAACCTCACCCTTAAAATAAAGCCTTTTGAAATTTTTGAAACAAACTGCAGTGATGTGACCTTTGATATTTGCTTGTGTTTTGCTTTATGGAAGTTGTCAACATCCCAACTTTTTATTCTTGTTCAGAACTGTTCTTTATTTCAAAGTCAAGGCATGTCTGGCAGATAGGAATTTATCTGTGCTAGAAATGTTTCTTTATGGGATCCCCAAGAGCAGAATAAAACCCAGAATCCTTAAACAGTAGGCAAATGTTTTCCTCCTATCTACATGAAACACAGACTTATGTTGGTTTTGCAAATCAGAGTGGATCACATTTTCCTGTGCAATTTTCATTTCTTTTTGAATCCACCGTATACACTGCAATTAGTTGCTTCCTCCTGAAGCTTTAAATAAAAGGTGGTTTCAAATAAAAAATGGCATCCATTAAATTTAATTAATTTCTCATGCAGCTGGCCTGGTAAAGGGACACCTGCTAATTGAGATCAGTTTCTAAACTGTAGATTATTGAGACTACTCTGGTTGGTACTGGGAAAGGCGTTAATATTTTTCCCTTGTACATGAGTGTTGTGGAAATTGCCATATGTAAAAGTTATTTCAGTCATTTTACGTGAAAACAGAGTTTGAGGAGAGGGTCTTACTGACAGCTCCCCAGCCAGGTCCCTGTGACCATCCCATGCAATGGGTACAGCGCAGGTGGCAGTGCGGGAGCTCAGTGGGAAGCCCTCCAAAAGGGAAAAAGTCCCCTGTTTTAGCATCCTTGTCCATCCCCTGGGATTGCCCATGATGCTCAGTCCCACTGGGGACTGGATTTTTAATATGGCTTCCTGACCTTTGGGAGTTAATGTTCAGCCACCAACCTTATTTTCACCAGACTACCAATTTTGGAGCCTGCTCGCCACCCCTACCAGACAAAACAATGTGAAAAAAGTGTGGCTTTCTCTCTCTCTCCATGTCCCCCTTTCACAGGCAACTGGATCTCCTCCTCACCCCAGTAAGCTCCATCTGGGAACCAGCTCGTTGAGGAAGGAGTTGAGTTGGCTGATCCCACCAGATCACAAAGTTGCTCTGGACACCAGCAACTTTGGCACTTCCAAAATGAGCTGAGTGCCTCTGTGGCTTTGTATTGTTATGTGTAGCTGCAGGGAGGGTAATATATTGAATTCATAGTACCAGGGGCTGTTTTTTCATTCAGTGCTCTGGTTGGGAAGACAAAGATATTAAATGAAGAAAGAAAATGGTACGTTTAGGACAGCATAAAAATATAATGACGTTTGAACATAAGATGGCCAACTTGCTGCAATCTTTTGAATTTCCCCACTTTCACAGCTTGATTTTACAACCTTATCATTAATAATGGTGATACTGCCTCATTCCCTTGTTTTCATTTTACTGGTGAAGAGAAATAGGAGAAAGGCTGGGGAGAAAAAGATATTAAATCACTTTCATAGCATGTCTGTCTTTGGTATATTTTTCAGCCTTTACATCATTAAATTGTTACAGAAATTTTTAAGCTAACTATCAACACATACACACCACTGTAAACTGTGCATATCTCTCCATTTTTGTTTAAACAGTCTGGAGCTTGTAAGTATGAAGTAAGTTTTCCTTGATCTTGTATTGCTTCACAAGTAAGGGAAACAAAAAAAAGCAAGGCTGATCATAACCATGACTCTGCATGCAGCATTGCCATCCAAATATAAAGGAAAACTCTCCCCTTGTTTGCATAACTCAAAGAAGTTTTGAGCAGGCTTTCTTTAAGGTTTCCCAAAATGGCCTCTTCCAGCTGAGATCAAACAGGAATCTTTAGCCCAAGGAATTTCTCTGAAAAGCTTCTCAACAGGAAAGGGGGATCAGAGTGGAAACTACATCATTAGTTATTACTGTGTTTCCTACCGGCAACTGGATAATAAAAATACAGGACTGACTTTATTTGCAGGCATCACTCCACCACCTCCAGTCTGTGCTGATGTCCACAACAAACAGAAAGACAGAAGATGTCTTCTGCATTGTCCTTCTTCTTAAATACATGATTAGAAAGGGTCTGGCTTTTAGCTTTCAGTTCTTTTTACAAGTGTTTAAACACTCCAAAGCTCCTTCAGTAAAACTGACAAGATAGGGCAGGAAACTTTAATCTTCTCCAGACCAGCCACTGGAGAAGGAGCAGCACGCTAAGCTGGTCAGGGGGGTGATGTTGGGATAGAAGGTGGTTAAAGAAGTCAAGACAAAAATGCAGAAAAAATTTGAAAATGGAGTAAATTTATCTGCTCCCTTCACTCCTCCTCCTCCTCCAAAGGGAGTATTCTGGCTTACTCTGCCTTTTTTTGTTTATTCATTTCAGATGGTCTGATGGCATCTGAAATAGATGGTCATCCTCCAACAGCTGTAATGAACTAAGAAAGCTCATTATTTAAACACTAATACTCTTTAGCACTGTGGTTTGCTGCTGTTTAAGTCATGCTCCAATATAAAAACTGCTGAGACTAGACATTTTTGCAGAATCTGGTTTTAACTAGTGATAGGGATGTAGTTTACTCCTATGAAATGCCTGCAGCCAAAGCAGCCACCGAGGTAGCACGGGACCTCCACGTGGGTAAGCAAGGGTGTCAGAAGCCACCATGGTGGGGGAAGCACACTGTCCAGGGACAAGAGTCCTCAGGCCATGACTCAGTCTGCAGATCTGTGGGAGATGGGAAGAGCGTGTCAGCGCTAGAAGAAAGAAAAAGGCTGGGTCAGAAGTATCTGTGGTTTTTGCAGGATATGCATATCCAGCCTTCCCTTCAGGAGTGTGATTGAGACTGATCAACTACATCAGCTGATATTACAAAATTACACTATGTATTAGAAGTATGGTGATGCAAAACGAGACACTGCTTCAAAAGCCAAAGTTATCAGGGCTGTTGGAAACAGTGCGGTGGGATATGTGTGCGGTCATCTGGTCAATACAGACCAGCTGGTGAAAGCTTGGGGACAACACTGCTGGGTCAGGCCCAGGCTTTTGAGGCACTCTACCAACTTACTCCTCTGGCTCCCAAGTCCTGTGTGGCTGTCTGCTGCTTGGGACATACATAACCTTACATGCTTGTTGAAAGATTCAGCACAGAATATGGCAGTATTTAGTGTTTGTAAAACTAACAGAAACATGTCATGATTTGGGGTATGTATGTCAGTTACTAAAATTTATTTTCAAATGAGGTAACTGGTTTTTGTGTAGAATTAGTGTATTGAACAACTACTATATCAATGGAATTCATGACAATCTTTGAAGGTAGCTCTGGCTAGGATTGGCCTATGACATCACTTCAGAGCCTACATATAAAGTTGATGCTTTTGGTGAAATACTGAGACAGCTGATGGACCTTGCAAAGAATGTATTGTTTGCTCGACTACTTTTGAAATCAAATGGCAGCAGTTTGGAAAATTATGCCAGATGATGGAACATACTTCTTTAATATTTTGTGTGACGATGCAAAATTCCTCTGGTACAATGAAGCATTTACTCCTAGTTTGGGGATAAACAGTACCACTGATGCAGAGACACTAGAGCTAGTGCTAATGCTGAGTTAAACAAGGTCCAACAGGGATTGCTGCTTCCTGGACAACTTGGGCATTGGCACTGTATTCCTGCATCCAGTCAAAGACGGGAGCACCATGGAGAGACACCTGCATTACTGCCACACAGTCAGCTCTGGTGGCATCAGGGCTGCCAAGGAGTCTCAGCTAATTGGTCCTTTTGGGCCAGAACTTGCTCTGTGCGGGGCTATTTTGCTAATGTGGGTACCGATTTGAACCACTTGTACCATATTCCTTAGAGCATCTCATCTTTCATTTTATGTTCAAAGCACATCTCTCCTTGACTTGCTGTGACCATGAATGTTAGTAGAAACTGTACTTGAACATTTTAACTTAAAAGCAAAATATTTTGCCAGTTGTGTCATGCCATGAAATGATCCCAGGCCTGATTGTATTATGAACAGACACAAATCACGCTAAACATTACTGTTGCCAAGCCGTGAAAATAATGCAAAACTAATCTGACTAATATCAACATGAAAACCCACAGTCAGTATGGAAACAGACATTCCTTTGGGTATTATTTATACAGTCATTTATAGAGTTCCATTTTTCTTCCCTGAGTGGGCACCAGTCCTTAAGCTTCTCATCATATTCCCTGGCTTTTTTTCTGAGCAAATCCCACTCTTCAAAGCTCACTGACCCACTTTGTCCTGTCATCTCCCTCTTTCCCTCCCAAGGGCAGCTCCTCTGCCCAGGCAGACTGAGCACCAGCCTCTTGTGCTGCCCCTGTGCCCCTGCCCATCCACCCAAGCCCCATCTATAACAGAGGCTTTTTGGAAGTGATGTGTCCTTTTGCCCATTTGGGCAGCAGGTCTTCCTACCTTGGAGGTGCTGTCAGGGTAATAAGGAAACATTTTTCTTACAGACGAAAGTCCAAGGGCTGGAAAGGACTGATGTAGAGAGAAACAACGCACAAATGCCCATTTTACCAGAAGGCAATGTTTCTGTTAACAGACCCATGAAACCGTGTGAACTGTGTTTCATTTAGCTAGTCTTTACCCTGTCTCTGCTGGACCACGACTAATCCTCTTCAGTCGAACAACTTCAAAGTCTTTGATTAGGTACCCCTTGCAAGCATACAGCAGCTGCCTCTTTGCCTCTGGTTACCTGCTGGCAAAAGCTGCCAAAAAAGGTGTTATCCGCCAGTGTCTGACTCAGTGTTTCAGGTCAGCCCCCAGGTTTCCCCCCACCCCACCACAGACACAGCTCGCCAGCAGGCAAACGCCAAGGCTGACCAGGTCCGAGTTAGCGAAGCTGACCTCTTGCCGTCTCATCTGGGAGGGAGCAGGAGCAGGGTGGCGGTGAGGTGGGAGGGCAATAACAGCAGGTCAGACCCTGCAGACCCCTCTCTCCTGCGTCAGCAGCCCCCACAGCACCGATTCCAGGAGAGGATGTACAGCAATGTGTGCATCCCATGGAAGAGCTGCATGCCAATTTATATGCATTTATGTATTAAGAGATTGAAAAACGTCACTGTGCTGGGACTACATTCTGCGATACAGAGGCATCTGTTTAGAGGTTAATTTTATAAAAGTTGGGGATTAGAGTTCCTCACATGCAATCTTGCTCGGCTCCTGTAGGACGCCCACAGCATATACACTGGGACAAAGCAACATTAGTTCTGGATGTCTGCTTTTCAGCATGATGTTCAACTTCTAGGTCTCTCAGCCTGGCGACAGTGTTCACTACAAACCTCACTGCAATACAGCCTCTCCTTACACCAGAAAATTACACAAAACTACAGCAGCACATACTCTGTTTCCCCAGGAAAATGTATCTTCCACCAGTGAAACTCCAGTCCCAAACAGTGCCTGGTAACACCTTGGTACATATTTGGTCAACTGATAAGAAAAAAAAGAAAGCCTACAACAGAGAAAAGATCTTTTTTTCTTTAATACTTTGATATCATTGCTGCTAGTACACACTGATTTTACAAGGATGGATGTCTTTTGGCTGTCCTTTCAGTTCTCCCTTATCCAGTCAATGTAAGTAAACAACAGCAATGCACATCAGGCAAGATCCAACAGTAGCTCTAAAACAACATAAAAGCTCTATGTATATAACTATTTTTTGAGCTCTCTACTTAGCTTTCATTTTTTTATTATTAATATTATGTGTAAGCCAGAGTATTAATAAGAGGTCAGGAACTGATTACTGCTTAATCATAAAACTCTTAAGGTGACAGCTCCAGAGCCAGTATACCCACAGCACGTACCTTGTTTTGCAGCACCTCTGACAAACATGCCTTGATGGATGTGCCAGATTTACACACCTGGGGTTAAAAATCCCTGTGCAAGGTGAGTAATCCCACATCGGCTGTTTCCTGGCAGTCTGACATGGGGCAAAAACCAGCCTCTACTCCAAACACTCGGTGCTGTGAAGGCGTGCATTAAACAATAACAAATGACAATAACGAGAGTATTTTGTCTTCTTATGCAAAGATTCATCACAAATTTACTTGCTCCTAGGGATGAGCAGTTTTGGTGGCAACATGGAGACCTGACTCATCTTCACCCTTGTTTGAGCTTGAAGCATTTCCTTTCATTCTGCTTTTCTAAAAAGATGGGATAAAGCAATGGTGGGAGAGGAGACAAATGGGATACTTGTAGTGTTTGGGTCTCTGCAGTACAGCCTCTTCTAAAAGAGGAATGAGGAGGGGAACAGCAGGAGGGATCTAAGGTAGGGCAAAAACCCAGGGATGGACTGGGGTGTTTCGTCCAGAGAAGAAAGCAAGCCTTTACCTCAAGCTAAGAGCAGTTTGCTGCCCAGACTGCCAAGGTGCTTCACTTTCTGCTTGGTGTGTATCGTCAGCAGCAGGCAGACTTTCATGACAGGTTTCTGCCTTCAGGGCTGCGCAACTTTTCTCCCTATCATTTTGCAAAGGACAGGTCAATATTTGTAACAATTTACATGCAAGAGTAAATTAAAATTTTCCAAAATTCAAGAAATAAAGCACCTAAAATATTTGTATGAAAAGAAGGTTGTCTGTCTTTGGGAATAATATACCCCATCTCCTCTTCTCCAGCATCCCCCACAGCTCTAATATTTGAATGGTTTCCAGGCATGAACCGATTTATTCTTACAATGTACTTGGGAAACAGGAAGATGCTGGCAAACCCATTCTGAAGGGCAGGGAAGACAGCGAGATGTGCAAGGGTCAGATTTACCGCACAGCATCCTCCATGTGTGAGGTATGCTTTGTGCACCCCAACCCACCGAAGTCAACTTCACCCCACCAGCTGCACCACTGCACCCACTGTGGATGGGGGTCCACCGAGGTAAGACAGTTTGTATCTCCACATTTTTGCATTAACTGCCTGCAGCCATGCTCTTACCCCGGTAACCCACGGGAGAAGGAAGGAAGCTTTCTGCTCCCTGAGAGAAGGGACATTTGTTTCACATTTACTGCCGAGTAATAGCTGACTTGCAAACCAATTGTCATGAAGTAGCTGTTGTACTGCATATTAGTGGCCAAGGTTGATTTACAGCAAATTGTCCATCTGTCAATATCTCTCAAATAGACCCCTCTCTCCAGGCTGTAATATTCATGTCTAGTTAGCGTAGCACTTCTGAATTTAGGAGCTGAGACCGCACTTGAAATACAATGTCGTTCAGCAGTTAAATCACAAAAAAAGCACTCACTCTGTAAATAGTGGCATTATCAGAAAAGTTTGTGGCTGCTGATTTAGTGCCAGCTAGAGCTCAGTTCCCTGTAGAGAATCAAAAAAGGGGATTTCCACAAAACTAATTTAAAAAAGAAAAATTGGTAGAAAAAAGAAACCAATCCTCAAAACAAAACCTTTTGCTTTGGACTGGATAGCAGTGTTTTGTTCTGGTTTTAGTACTTTGGTTTTAGAAAACAGCACAGAAGTAAATTTAATAGCAGAAATGGCTAAGTAATTGCCCTGGTTTTGGCGGTTAAACGACGTCAGTAATACATATCTGCAATCTCCTGTTGTAAATAATAAATTCTTCTGGCTGTTTTTCCCAGAGTTCACAACTCGATAAGCCTGGCAGAAACTTACAACATTTAGTAATGTCCTATGTGTGCCTTTTTTTTGGTTTTCACTCACTCTGTTTTGGGAAGTTCTACAGCTGGATAATTATTAGTGGCATTTTCATACTCCCACAGCAGTTCCTGCAAGCACCACGTGGAATCACGGCTCTGCCCCAGCACCCTGGCTGCCACACAGATCTGTGACAAACACCTCAGGGTCCTGGGTATGCTTCAAGCACAGCATTCAGAAACCACTACACCGTTAGTTTTGTGGCATCCTGGATACTTTTACATCAGAGTGACAATGGGAGAAACACTAACTGTAGCATTTCATAACTTGGAGGTGAGTGCGAGGGAGGGGCAGCAAGATTTGTACAGGAGTATTTGGGGCAACCACCTAGGATTCTCCAAGGCTGGTAGGGGCTGCTGATCCCTGTGACGCTGGCTGTGAACCAATCCTGCTCACGTTTCACAGCAGAAGAATGGGAACTAACTGCTAATGTTCAGTTTCACCCGAAAAATAATCAAGTGTCAATCACTGGCTGAATATAAGAGAGCTGGTGGCAGCAGGGAGGTTGCTCTTCCTACCATATGTCTTTTCTCTTGCTTTGGATCCACGGTGGCATTTGTGAAGTGTCAGTACTCTATTCTTTCTATTACCTGGTTTTAATTAACCCCCTAAAGCCCCTTTGTGCGGCTGGTGATATCAGCTGGGGCTCTGAATAGAAGCCACCCTTGTCAAAAAATTTGGGAACAAGCTCCTCTTGAATGGGCCCAATGAGCCGGGGGGCTGTTTCCTCCTTAATCCCACATTTAATAGCACGAGCTGGGGACAATAGGCAGCTTCTCCAGCTTTTTGCGGCTTGATTCCGTCTGACATATCCAGCCCTCTTTTGTCCCCCTGGTGAGGACACGCCACCTCCGCGTGCTTCGCACGGGATGCCCTCCCTGAGTGTCACCAAGATAAAACAGCCCCGGGCAGCCTCTGTCTCCTGGCCCACGCTGCCAGCTTCGTTGCTGCCTGCAAAGCTGCCTACCAGCAGGGAGGGCTCTGGCCAGCAGAGCAAAAAAACCTGGATGCCACTGATTTTGGTTCGTCTTCCCCCGCCGACACACCCCACACCCCCCCCCCCCCATAGTCCTATAAGGATGTGTTTCCATCAAAGAAGTCAAGGATTATAAGATTTCGCCATGGCAACATGCTATTTATAAATGCAAATGTAAAACTGGAAAAGAGGGAAGCCTTTATTTCTCATAATTAGATGACAAAAGGGTATAACATTGCAATTTTCCATATACTTTGAAACTGGAAAAATCATCCTCTCCTCTGTCATCTTTTTTTCTGGAGAGCTATTTTTCTTCAAAAAGAGCTTTTGGCTGGAGACTGTGGAAGAAAGAAAATTTTTAAATTTCTTTTTCATTTTATTTGAGTGGTGAGATTGATACTTCACCCGAACACTAGCTAGATCTGACTGGCTGCTGCTGTTTTGGGCAGTCATTTGCCGTCCAAAAGGATGAGTGAAAGATCAGTGTGATCATCAGTCTGGGAGTGACATTTTAAATCAGGAGACTTCACAGGCTGAAGCTGTTCTGCCTGTGACCTTTCATTTGTATTTACAGCACTGGAGCTGATCACATGTTCATTAGATATTTCTTCCAATGCCTACTGCATGTAGAAAAAGTGGACTAATTAGGTTTAGTTTTGAAAAAGAAAAGTCCTAGCACATGTATAGTTGGCTAAGCGTAAAACACCGAGCGGCACATCAGAGAACACCTGTTAGCATCCTTTTTTCATTTGTCTGGCAGTATTTGCTTTCTTCACTTATGGAAAAAAACACACCCCACTTTAAAGAGTAACACAAAACAAAGCAATGACCAGCCTTAGTGTCAGATTACTCTTACCTCTAGAACAGTTTGAATTATAGCATATACTAATTCAACCTACTTTTCACATAAAAGAAAACCAAACCAAAACACTATAAAGGCACTGGCCTAGTGCTGGCCCAAATTTCCACATGTAAAGAGCAACGTGTGGGGACTTCACTTTTGGATGGTGCACTTAGGACTCTCTTAAACAGATGTTGTTTTCACAGTAATGACTCTTTCCAGGAAATCACAATGTCTGGTTACCAAAGATGAAAATAAGAATTATTAATAACTGCTCTAATCTGCCTGTATACCATCCAATGAGACTTTTTTCCCCAGCTATTCATGCAGTCCTCTTCCAAGGTCCCTTTAAAAATAAATTTCTTTAATGATGCCTGCAAGCTCTCATCCTGCCCTCCAAGGATTTTTTGCTAATTTGATGAAGACCACACACATAAAATCAAACGCTTTTGTCATTTCTTTCTCATTGTACCCACTTTCTAAAAGAAAGCATCGTCTGCGTTGTCTGATCATAAACATTGGGGTTTGCAGTCTGGCATCTTTCCAAATGTTGGGTTTTTTTCAGGGTAGCATTTTAGATAATTGTTGAGCTTCATGGTAACTATCAATTATATGAGTTGCTGGAAGCACTAGCACACTTTTCTGTGTCATAATATACCTTAGGGTCTATTATTGGACAGGCTTTAAACCTCTTTGTGGTTTTAGACCTCACCAACTCAAGTAAAGCAGGATTTCATCCTGTGACTTTATCACTCGTAAGAATATCCAGTGGTAAAACAAGTTCTCTGGAAAGTGGTGTTGTTAAAAGCTGCATCTGTCAGTATACGTCATCAAGAGTTACTAAGCCTTATTTCAATGGTGTTTAGAAATATCATATGGTATGTACTTCCAGCCACATGAGCATGGTTTGTGATATCAGTTATCAAGCTAAGCAGTGTTTATTCTAGTAACTCTTTCCAACACAAGCAAACGCAGAAGCATCACCCATCTACGTGCCAGAGGCCAAATCCTTCAGGGCTATGACATCCATTAACTCAACACCTAACCCTTAGATGCCTAGATCCTGACGTAAAATACCCACTGATCAGCTAGGCACCCAAGCTTCCCATGCACTGAAAGAAGTTTGGGTTGGGGTTGGGATGCGATTCACCGCAGCCAGCCCACCCAAGTCAGCCAGTATCGTGGCTGAAAAGGTTTGTCTGAAACGCAAGCTTCATGCACTTGACTCGAGCAATCCCATATGCATTCGCACCATGCCAAAACAGGCTGTCCTGGCACTTGCATGTTAGCCAACTTAATTGTATCACAGAAACCCCGGACCACATTATTCCTGTTCTCCTTTCTTTAGTGTTGTCGATATAAGGCAGCTTGACCACATCGACTCCTTCAACTTCCTCCCGGCCTGACCAAGGACACAGCTGCTGTCAGGCAGAGCACTGCCCTTGTTGCAAAAGAAGGGGCTCACTTCATGGTCATTTGTACCTGCTGTCTGCAGAGGGTCAAATATTGTCAGCAGACTTCTCAAATGTTTATTTGTCTCCCCTTTCTCTTTTTCCTTTGCTGTCCTCGATCTCCTGTGATGCCTAGGATGCCTCACTAGCCTTAAAACTAGACCATAAGATATACTTCATCCTAAGGGGAAAGTAGCTGTTTTCCTTGTGATGATGGACCCCATTCCCTAAGCTCTTCTCTCACCCTCTGTAATGGCCCTGACATCCCTGTGAAATCTTCCCTTCAGTGCCCTGTTGCCCAGGCACCGTTTTGCTAGAGTCCAGAAGCGCTGGTGAGGGGAAATAGAAGTACAGAGCACCCAAAGGAGATTAGTAGCAGACACTCAGGAAGAATCAACCAGAAAAGGATAAGTCAATGAAATATGTGGTCAATGATGGTCTCAAACCATAAGGATCCCAAAAGTCTGAAGGCTTCACAATATGCAATTAAATAGATTTCTCATGATTTCATAGAAATAACTTCAGATGTACATAGGGCCAGTATACCATCTCATACAAAAATAACTATCAGGACAGTAAACTTTAGCTAAACGAGCTTGCCAAGTAAAAATGTAAAGGGCTGTTACCTCTCAAAAGATGACAATCTAAGATAATATAAACCAACTTAAAGACATTTATATGAATACAGTTATGTATATACTTTCTAGGAAATAATTTGAAAGAATTAAACAATTTGAACACGAACCTAACTAAAATTTCTCATGTTTCTTCCCAAATCCTCACAATTTACTGGTTTTGAGACAATCTCTATTACTGTGTTGGGATCTATTCCTGCCAAGTAAATAGGGAAAAGATGAGATTTCATGCTAAAGAGGAAAAAAGTCTTTTAAAAACCATAAAATTAATCTGAAGGAATGAAATGGAAAAATTGTTTTCATGTAAAGAGCTGAGCTGATGAAGGCTGTATGAAATTCAAAGAATTGATATGACATTAGAGTAGCAACAACACTAGGAGCCACGTGTGTCTTCACACTTGACTCCAGTAACTGTAATAAAGTCAGAATCATGTTTAGTCTTGTGATTTTTTTTAGGGCTTTTAAATTCTTTTACCCTCAACAGTTTCCGTTAATACAATCCCATGTTTTTAAAATGTTTGTACTCATTTACTGTGGTTTTTCTTAAGTGTATAAAATGAATTGTCCTCCAGAAATGGTTAGTGGTTGCCCTCTGACTTGTGGGAGCAAAGCACAGAGGTGAGGTCCTTTTAGCTCGGAAGCTTCCTGCTCTCTGAACATCCACCTGCTCCATGAAACATGTCGGTTTTCGCATCCTCAGCCTGTATTTGAGAACCTCATTTTTTGTCCCAGGTGGATTTGTACCAGAAGCCTGGTAAGCAGGAGGTTTATTAGGAGTGCTGAGAGTAAAGTTAGCCTGCTGATTGGATTTGTTATTTAGTTGGGTACCAATGCTGGAAGCACATCTGGATTCCAATAAACAGTAATAGACCTAAGTCTATTACTCTACATGTGTAAAAATGGTCACATCCAGAAAAAAATACACTTAAACTAAGAATAAGCGTCAAGCCTTTGCCTCCAGTGTTCGTTGCTGGATACGTCATAGGAGCAGACAGAGATCAGAGGAGATGAAGCTTGCCAGAAGCTCTGCTTCACTGAATGTTTTGCACCTCTTTCCTCTGCCTGCTCTTTCAAAGACTGACTACACAAAGTTAACGAAAGCCCTTCTGCCTTCTGTAAAAGGATAAGGATTAAGTGGAAGACTGCTGCTACTGAGGTCATTCAGCCACGCTCGCCTCATCTGATACAGAGTCCTGAATGATGTCTTAACAAATTTTTCAGTAGGACTGGGATATTAAAAGCTCTACTGCAAGGCTTCTTTCCTTCATTTTGCATAAGGAGCTATCCTTTCCAGTGGATGGTGCCTTGTTTTGTGATGGTCAGTGAACATGGGAAAAGCAATTAATCTGGAGGATCCTAAATAGGGACATTTTACATCGGAAACAAGAGGCACTTCTCAGCAAGAAATAAATGTGCTCTATTTAAATGCCATTCCTACCTTGGGTAATGAGATGAAGGTGAGACACAAAGGGAAGGACACATTATAGAAATCCTGCATGATACTTGGTGCAAGTGTACAGCATCACCATTTAAAAATTATTATATGCTGATAATCAGTAAAGATATGATTGTTTCCAGTGTTCCACTTCAAACACAGAAATGTACTAAAAGGAAATTCAGAGCATCAGTAATGAGACTTATTACTCTAGAGGTGAACTTGGGGCACTTTAGAAAAACTGAAAAAGGACGAGTAGAGGTGGCCTCAAAAAACTGGCAGATAAGTGAATGTAAGAGTGACACAGTTTGGGTCTTTAAGCCTGGTTTTGATCTTTTTTTTTTTTTTTTTTTTTTAAAGGGATTTTAATGGCAATGAAAACTATTTGTTTTCTACTAGTATCACTGCCTCTGGTGGCCTGTGAATTTTCCCATGAGCATATGATCAAAACGCAGTCAGGAATATCTTGCTTTTGCTTAAGCCAACTTCTTAACTCTCACTGAAACCACTGAGTCTAAGCACACTCTGTTTTGTTTTCCTGACGAAGACAAAACACCCTTCCATTGCATCTTTAATATAAATCCTGCTTCTGTTTTCATTCCCTGTTACTTTCAAGCATACAAACCAAGCCAGCATCTTCCCTGAACCAGGCTCTTGGGAGAGTAATTCCAAAGGCTCAGGCAGGGAGACAGGTAACAGGATTCCCTCCCTTCCTCCATATCCCACCACCACCAAGTTACCCTGGCCCAGAAGACAAGCTCTCCCCAGCTTCACAAACCTCTCTGTTCCTTGGGAAAAAAAAGGGAGAGAGGAAGGAAGGAGAAGATACGTGACCAGCACCGCAGCCTAATGATCAACACAATGCAGACCCCGGGCCTTCTGAAGCGGGGAGCTGCTCGGAGTACTGAGGCCCTGCCAGCTGCTCTGCCCTCCACTGCGGGGGAATGGCAGCTGGGCACCGGGAGCGGGGTATTGCTCAGGAAACCCTCACAACATTTACCTCAGATAGGCCCAGCTAACGCCAGGCAAGGCACCCCTGCCAGAGCTGGGACAGCCACAGACACCGGTGGCTCGCTAGCATGGCCCCAAAGGTGCAGGAGTGCATCAGCAGTGGTTACCCACCGCGACCCTGTCCTGTTCCCCCCTGCCCACCTCCCGCTCCCCCCATGCCCAGGGATGCTCCGGGGCACCGGAGGAGGCCAGCAGTCACCCTGGGCTCCCCGAGCTCCCCGTTCTCACTGACAGAGCCCCCCTGGTGCCTCCCAGTTTGTGCCGACAAAGGCCTGCGGCAGGGAACCGGAGCTGCCTGGGGACTGCAGCGAGGGCTGAAGGGAAAACCCAAGCGCAGCCAGAACGAGGAACTCAAAGCCATCTCCAGTTTCTCCCCAGCCATCTGTGTCCCCTCCTGGCCAGGGGGGCCGGGCTGGAGCAGAGCAGCTATCCTTGCCCTGTGCGGCTGGGGGCCTTCCTGCAGCGTGGGAGCTGCTTTGGCCGGTGTGCTGCGTGACACAGGGCAAGCGTGCCAGGGATTCATGTCCTCCACAGCCTGCACTGTGAGAAAAAGAAGTTTCTGCACTGCAAATGATCCGGTGATGCTGCTGCCCAAGGTTCATCACCTCAAATTGTTCATTAAGTTGGAGAGATGAAACATATAACATAAATTGATCAATACCAGCCAGGGAGTGGAGTTTTCCTTTTGGCCAGGAAGGTCGTTTTTGCAACAGAAAACGCTGGGGGTGGGGTGGGGGTGTGTGCTGGCGGGAAATGCAGGTCTTTATCGCAACTCCCCCTCGGTCCTGATGTCCTGCTCCTGCGGCACTACTCGGGGCAGGGGCGCGAAGGACGCGGCTCCCGCCCCGCCAGGCCGCCAGGCGGCGCTCGCCCTCCGCGGGGCGGGCAGGCGCGCGGGCAGGAGCGCGCCGGTGCCCGCCCGCGTCTGCCGCGGCAGCGCAGCTGCCAAAGCTGCGGGCGCCGCCTGGCGGCACGGCCGGGCACGGCGGGGCCGGCCGCCTCCCGGGGCCGCCACCGGCAGGAGGGGCAACACCTCCCCCGGGTGGCTCCCGGTCGCTACTTCACCGCCCGTGTCCCACGCAGACAGACTGACGGACAGAGGCACACCGACAGCACGGACGGGCTTGTTCCGCCGCCCGCTTCGGGCGGATGGACGGAGTATTTCCAGCTGCTGTTGGCTGTTATCCTTGAACGCAGGCAGGCGGCGGCAGAAGTGAACCCTGAAAAGTGCAGCCTGGCTTTTGGCAAACTGTGGTTTTTGATTGCTTCCCCCCCCCTCAGCTTTGCTCTCACATCTGTGTTTTGTTTACATAAAGACTAAATCCCTCCTACGGTACTGCAAAGCCTCCTATTGCCGCTAATTCCTTAATTTGCTGCTGAGATCCTCGCAGCGCTGCCACATCAGTTTAGCAGGTCTTGCCAAGCGCAGGTACGTCTGCGCAGCACTTGGCGGGCCGGTACAAGCAGAGGCAGCTTAGCACCAGCCAGCAGCTCCCCCCTCTGCCCTTCCCCCAAGCTCTTCCCCTCTGCCCCTCCCCCAAGCTCTCCCCCTCTGCCCTTCCCGGTCCCGGGCTGCCCGGCTGCTGCCTCAGGAGGCCCACACAGACACCCTTGCAACACCTGAGGGTCTCCCACCCCTCCAGTGCTTTCAACTGTCAAGATAAACTGGGGATCCACTTCCCCAGAGCTCAAAAATCCAAAAAAGATTTTTGGTTACTAGGCATGGATCGTTATTAGCTGTATTTGTCGTTGTAGAATTGATTCAGAGGCTGCCTGAGGGGCTAGCTGGTGTGCTAGAAGAAGAGGAATGGAAAGGAAAGGTTGATGGGACGGGAAATCCAGCCTGTCCCTCAGCTGGACAAGGGCTCAGTTTCACAGACCTGCCACAGGTTGCATCCCTTTGAGGAACAGAAGGGCCCGGTCCCTCTCCTCCCCTCACTGACCAGTGGCCCCAACTGGCAGACGAGACCTTCTCGCTGTCAAAGGACATGGAGAAACGGCACAGTTGGCCTGGCACACCACTGAACACCAGCAGTTCAATCTTCTTAATGATCTCTAAGCTGCTGCATTCAGTGGGAGATGGAGAGAGCTGAGCTGTATTGGGAATGTGCACCCAGCTGCTCGGCTGTGACGACGTTCTCAAAGCCAAAATCAGTAGAGCCACACACCAGCCGAAATCTAGGCATAACCACCAAGCACGGTTATGGTGCCGTACATGAAATCAGCTGGAGGTTTTAGTCCAGCTGTTACTGGATGACTGTCTTCACAACAAAAACTATAGCCATAGCTGATGGCACAGTTCCTCTGGGGATTGTTGGATGTGACCAACTCCAAGCCAACAAGAAAGCCATGACATATAGCTCCTAAAACAAAGAGTATTGCTGTCACTCTGCGTAATGTAAGCTCAGACCTAGATACCCTGTATCAGTGCCAGCAGAATAATGACTGTTCATCATGGGTGAGGCCCATGCTGCTCAGTTTTTTCAAGCAACATTAAAATAATATATTTTTTTCTATGGAGTGCAGTGAAAAAATAGTTAAGTGCCCTGCAGAATTATACTCCTCAAAATCACCTGTTGCATTGGATGAAGTCAGTATAAGGTCTTCAGAGCAAGTGTTTTTAACAGAAGTAGATTTATTTTTGTTGAGAATTTTTGTGTTGTACAATCGGTTGTACTGTACATAGAGCAGTAGGACCAAGCATGGCTATGCTTGAGAAAGAACATTGTGTCAGGTGGGCTCCACATTTTGGGCTAGGCACATTATTTTGGCTTCCTTCTGAGAAGAAACAAAAGTCAAGCCCTCTGAAATAATTTGGCTGTCAGTACAGCTAGCTTCTTTCCTTGCTTTCCATCAGGTTTCTCAGGCCTTAGCTGGAGAGATGATCTCACTTATGTGTACACAGTCCTTGGCCTGTGGGTTCAGATGAGCACTGATTATATATTGATATAACCAGAAACACTGGTTGCTGCCAAGTGTGGAAGCGGAGTTGTGGTGTTTGCTTAGAAATGTTTATCCAAAGTAACGCTTTGGTGTTTGTTTATCCCTTTACAATGGGACAAACCAACCAGTTCACTTTATGGATGATACTGAACAGTGACTACCAACCCTAATGGTTAACCCTAGTCAACTCAGAAGCAAGCATCGATTTATCGATCATCAATTAGTTCACAAGGTTTTAATACTGCTGTGATATGTATATTCATAACATAAGTGTTTATTATTACTCTATGTCAGCATATGGGACACTACACTATTCCATACTATGGGATGTATGCTCTGTTCCATAAAACCTCTCTGCTACTTAGCCTTTTGCAGAATTGCTGCTTATTTTTATTGACCTAAGGCTGTAGCATTTCTGATGCATTACAGGATTTCTCTTCACATTTGCAGAAGAATGCACAGGATAAGGGGGGAAAGCACCCCTATCTCAAGCCTTCACATTCTCCCTGGAAGAATGCTGAAACTCGGATTAGTTTCAAGAAGCTATCTATATGCACACATATGCACATACCCAAAATAGATAACAGGTGTATTTCTTTTTCTTCAAAGACAAATGGCAAAAGCTATCAGGCATCTTAAGCAAGTGCTTTTGTAGCAGTCCACTTTGCACACAGATGGAAACATGTTACTGTTCTCTGTGGTGACATACTGAAAGATGCCAGACAGAAGCAGGTTCACTGCTGAACAGAAGCCATTTGGCTCACTCATGAGTCCATAAAACAGAGCTGAACCCAGGCAAGGCTGATATCCATCCCTCAGCCTGGATCTGAACCCGTTAGAGGTTTAGCGTCTGATCCTGCAGCGTTGTGAGAGCTGAAATAACACGGATGGGAGTGTCTGGCATATTGCAGAATCTGGTCCTTGGGGAAGTAACTTAGCAATTAAGAGAAGAAGAAATTGCTGTCTAATGGACAGTGGTACTACAGGGATAGATGGTTGCTTATGATAGCTCCTCGGCTGAGCAGAGAGCTACCCACAGGTAGAAAAGAGGGTGTGCTTTGCTGCAGTGACCCTACTAGATGCAGGGAGTCAGAGGGAAAAGTCTGAAGGAAGGCTAAAGCTTGGGCTGGATTTCAGCCATCATCTAGGAAAAGTCAAGTCTAGAAACTTGGCTTAGGAGCACAAGGTGACAGAGCTGTTTTTTCTAGAAAAGGGAAAACTCAAAATGACCATTTTAAAATTTATTTTTAAAATATGTGGTCCACTGAGAGTAAGGGAAAAAACCAATTTATTTGTAGGTGTTACACTCAGAAAAACTTGCTAATGCTAAGTTTGATTAAATTCTGAAAGAAGTTAAACAGAAAGCATTGGAATCTCTTTCAGTGGAGATTTTAAAAAGACGATCTGAAGTTGCTTTACAGCTTAGGGAATGGAGCGTACAAGGTTTTCAGATTTCTTCAAGGTCTGCCTTTCTGGGTTTCTGTGATTAATTTTAATGTGTTCAGGACAGTCAGCTAACTCACCCACAGCTAGAGCAATGTGGGCAGTTCTCTTTGGAGCAGGAAGGTACAACTGAGACAAACTCTTGACCAGTTTTTGGTTTGGTTTGGGTTTTATTTTTTTTAGTTTTTACATAGCTCGGAGACTTAGTTGGAATAGTGAGACTTTTCTCCTGTGTGCACAGGAAAGGCTCGATGACAAGATTTAGACCCCAGGCGCACATGAGGAGAAGGTGCTGTGACTGAAATGGCAGACCCCCCCAGTTTCCCCCCATCCACTGCATGACTTCAGGAGCTCTGCTCCTGGGTCGCTGTTTCTTTCTGGACACTTCAGGGCAGGGGCCTCCCCTCAGTTTGCACAGCAGCTTGTATAAACAGCAGTATGATGTTAGCTGGGCTCAGAAGATGTTACTCCAATTCAGATAATTAATAATTGGTACTAACAGATGTTGGAGCCCTGGGCAGCCCACGGGCCAGCTGTGTGCCACAGGATGGCAGCCGTGCACCTTGCACTGAGCTATCTGGCAGACACCATCCCTCCACCTCCCTCTGCCCCTGCTAGATAAGCAGCTCGTGAAAAGGGTCTCTTGAGGGAAACCACTGACTTTGAAAGCTGCCTCCCCTGTGTACCTATAGCCAGGAACTGAAATCTCACTTCGTAAAAACTCACAGCATTTTTAGCACAGACCTGAAGCTACCAGCAGTTTGTTTCAGAGTGTCATCCAACCCTTGGGTTTGACAATTAACATTGCCAGACCTGAAGCTGTACAGCAACTTGAGGTAAACACTGTGCTGAGCTCGAAGACTGGGGTGAACAGTTCAACATCAAACCAACCAAGCTGGGGGGTTGACTCGATATGCTCAACGGTAAGGCTGTCACTCAGAGGGACCTCAGCAGGCTGCAGGAAGGGCTGACAGGAACCTCATGAAATTCAACAATTACCATATCCTGCACCTGGGAAGGAAAAACCTCTTGCAGTGGTAAGGGCTGGGGACTGACTGGCTGGGAACAGCTCTGCAGAAAAGGCCCCGGAGGTCTGGGCTGATGGCAAGCTGAGCACGGGCCAGCAGCCTGCTCCAGCAGCAGAGAGGACCATCGGCTCCCTGGGCTGTTTGAACAGGAGCACAGCCAGCAGACCAGGGGAAGTGATTTTCCCTGTTCACTTGGCACTTGCTACACTGCGTCTGGAGTAATGCGTGTAGTTTTGGGATTCACTGTACAGGACAGACATCAATAAACTTGAGCAAGGTCAGGAAAGGGCCACCAGGATGGTCAAGGCTGGAGCAGTTGTCCTGTGAGGAAAGGCAGAGGGAATGGGGCTTGTTCAGCCTTGAGAAAAGAAGGTGGGAGGGGGCATATGGTGGCCTGACCTTGGCTGGACACCATGTGCCCACCATGCCACTCTATCGCTATTTTGCTAAGCTTGGGAACATGTCGGTAGAAGCAATGGCTACGTGCTTTGCTGTGCTGGGGGAGCTATTTTGTGGGGAGGATGAAGGACCTTGGGAACATGCTAGTACAAACATTCCTTCCCCCAATTTCTTTGTTGAAGGACCGGCCTCTTGATCAAAACTTTCCTCTTCTTCCCCCTCCCTTACTAATTGATGATATGGACCAGTTGTTCTTCTCTTCCACTGTTTCTCTTTCACTACTGGGGCAATTACTGTAGTTGTTGGTTGTGTCCCTATCTCAACCACAACGTCATCAGATGCAGTTTGGGTCCCTGCCTCAACCATAGTCCTCAGAGTACTGAACTGTGGCTCGACAGGCACAGGCTGAGCCCCAGTACAGTGCTAGAAGCTGTTGGTTTTAATTGCAGTAGGCAAGGCACCCTTCTATCAGCCGGCACATCAGTGTGCCAGGGTTGCTTACCTGTTCAGGTGTAAAGTTCCAGGTTATGGGAGGTGATAACTGTCCTAGAAATCTGCCCAATGCTTCCACACACCCTGCAACCCTGGGACCATCCACCTCAGGGCACATTTCAGTATTGCCTCACCCAAAAGTTTTCTTCTCTTACACCAGGATGAGACCAAATTCCACAAAACCCGTAATATGCCAACAGTATTAATTAATAGTATTGAACAGCTCTCATAAGGGTGGAGCAAGAACCTCTGGAGCCTGCATAACAAAACGATCCACATCAGTCCCAGGCAGGGAAAGGGAGATGTATTCCTTCATCTCCACAAGATAGCTCCCCCAGCACAGCAAAGCCATCAAGGCCAGGGCAAAGCACATAGTTATTGTTTGTACTAGTACATTCCCAAGTTCCTTCATCCTCCCCACAAAATAGCTCCCCCAGCACATCAAGGCATCAGTGCCAGGGTGAAGCACATAGCCATTATTTCTGTTAATGTGTCCCCAAGCATAGCAAAATAGAGATAAGCAGTTTGGCCAACAAACTCCGTGTCCCACACAGGAGCTTTCAGCTTGAAAACTACTATAGGTATAGCACACAATATAAAACTGCCGTTGTCTCGTGCACCACGTTGGGTGCCAGAAAGGACTGTGGTGGGTAGACCTTAGCTGAATGCCAGGCAACCGCTAAGCTGCTCTGTCACTCCTGTCCTCAGCAGAATGAGGGTGGGGGTTGAAAATAGGTTGAAAAAAACCTCATGGGACAAGATGAAGCCAGTTTAATAAATAGCAAAGAATGACATGCAGAAGTAAAGGAAAAAAAAAAGATGTTATTGCCTACTTCCTATCAGCAGGTGATGTTTGGCCACTTCCCAGGAAAAAGAGCTTCAATATGTGTAGTGGTTGCACTGGAAGACAAATGCCTTAAATAACAAATGCCCCCACTTCCTCTTCGCTTTTATATCTGAGCAGATGTCATATGGTATGGAATATCCCTTTGGTCAGTTTGGGTCAGCTGTCCTGGCTGTGCCTCTCCCAAGATCTTGTCCACCCCCAGCCTATGGGTGGAAGGGGAACGTTGGAGAGACAGCCTTGATACTGTGCGAGCACTGCTCAGCAGTAGCCAAAACATTGTGTGTTATCCCCACCTTTCTAGCCACCAATATAAAGCAGAGCACCGTGAGGGCTGCTATGGGGCTCAGCCAGACCCAGTAGAGGGGACCTAGTAGCCACCTCCCCATATCTGTTAGGAAGTTGTCAAAAAGATAGAGATAGGCTTATTACTGAGGTGCACAATGGGAGAACAAGAGACAGTGGCAAATACAGGAGGTTCCAACTTGATATAAGGGAAAAGAATTCTCAAACACTGGAACAGGGTCCCCAGAGCGGTTGCGCAGGTTCCATCCTTGGAGGTTTTCAAGACCTAACTGGAGACAGTCCTGAGGTGCCTGGTCTGATGCCAGAGCAGGCTCTGCTCTGGGCAAGAGGTTGGACCAGAGATCTCGTGGGGGCCCTTCCAGCTGAGTGACTCTGGGATTCTGTGAAACTGCCTGCCTGACAGCACCCTCCTGAGCAGTAATGGCTCCAAACCTATTGGTAACAGGTCCTTGGAGTTCACCTGTATACAGGTGTCAAACCCAGGTTCGTGCAGTTTCCGTAGCTGGGCTATTGAGCTGGCTGCCAGCCAGACCCTTTCTTAAATTACTTGACAACACCCAATAGACCCAAAGGAAGACTGAAATTGCCAGAATTAAAGGCACTTGGTGTTAGTCCTAAAGGAAAGCAAACCTAAGGATGGTTTGAAACAAAGAGGGAATGAAGGTCTTCCCCCATTAGATGCATCCAAGAAGGGCAAAATGGGTTTAGTTTATCCCAAAATACAACAGACTTTCTGACAAGTGCATACAGAGTCAAGTTTGCCACTACCTCACACACGATACAAGTAAGGCAAAGTGTTTCTTATTGTGTAAGACTAACAACGAATAAGAACTCTAGTGAACGGATCCTATACGCTCCTCAAATTTGCCTGATGCACAGCACATGCATTTATTGCAAAACAGGGTTCCCCAGAGCACCTCTCCTTCAGGAGCTGAATGGGCATCTTGGGAATTCAAGCATCTGAATGGACTTCTGATGGAGAGCAAAATACTGCTCCTTCATTTCTGAATGAGGGTGAGAGGGGACTGAAGCCTCTCACACACCAGCTCTTTCAGGGGAAAAAAAAACAACAAAACAAATCCAACAATAAAACTACAATCACAGATCAGGCGACTTGCCTGAAACATCCATAGTATAATTGGCTGGATTTTTTCTTTTACATATGCACCTCATAAATGAGGAGGTAGGGCTTGAATCACAGCAGCATGTTAGTGTCCAATCTCTATTGGTTTCAGTGACCATAAAATGCCCAAAGTGTTCTCTGAATTGGGCCTAAGTGACACTAATTCCTGGCTTCCGCCAAATGCCTTTACTGGGGTAACAGCATCTGCAGTTCCCAGAGGGCTCTTGTCACAGCACTAACAAAACTACCAGGCTGCAGCAAGGCTTTTACCACCCCACACCAGCCCTCTCATGCCTCAGCACCACTACTAGTCTCACATAAGTTTTCAAAGGTTCATCTACTGTTCATGCTGTTTCTTCATCCTCTCTAGGCCAGTCCACCCTGCTTCTTGCCTTTGCTGTGCCCATATTCTTTCTTCTCCAGGCTCCTCTTCCAGCCAGCCTCTCCTCATCCAACCCCCCTTCCTGTCCCTCCTACATCCAGGATGTTCTCTCTCCTCCCTCTGCTTCTTCCGGCTCTCTCTTCATCTGGAGCTCCTCTTCATAGGGTCCTTAGAGCTATTTAGCTACTTAGCAGGAACCAGCCACAGCTGCACATTATCCACATCAGCCAACCCACCACCCCTGAAGCCAGCCCACAGCTCTATATTATCAATGTTAATTAACCTGCCTTCATTCCTCTATAATTCCTCTACAGGCTCTTGGGCGTGCAAAGGACAGGCATTGTTTTTAAAAAAGCAGCAAATATCTTATCATTTGAATCACAGCAATCCTTACTTGTCGTTCCCCACAGGTGCCCTGCCAGAGTACCTTTGTTCTGCAGCATGTTGTCTCTTTTTTTTTTTTTTTTTTTTAAGATGCTCCTACTGCATTTCCTTGTGAAGTTGCTTATGACTGGCATGTCCTTACAAAGAATCCCACCAGTTATTCAGGCTAGTTAGTACCAAGCTAGTTGTATTGATTCTAGCTTTCAGCAGGTACTTCCCCCATGGTAACAGTTTGTAAAACATGTCACAAAGATGTTGTTTTCCATGCTGGATCATGGAGAAGCATCCACAGCATTTGAGCCATGGTTGAGAGCCACATTGTGCCTCTGCTAGGTTGTGACTGAAAATTTCCAGATACTCCTTCCAGTTGGGTGAGCAGGCTTTCAAACTGGACATGGGGGTTTCCTGCTTTAAACCTACACACAAACTCCCCGGAAAGTGAGCAGAGCAGAATATGTCCCATGAGGTCAGTCACAGGGCTCCCCATGTGGAAGGCCAGCATGGTGCTGGGAGAGGAGCACAGCCCACGGGAGGTCCGTCTCCCTCCCTGCCCACCAGGCTGCCATACCCCTGCGAACACGGGTCACCAGCTCGCACTGCTCGACTACACCCCAGCTCCCCTCCTCAAGCAAGCCCGACAGCGTGGGAGCAGAAATGGTAAAGGCAGGTAGGGATCCTGCTGTGGTGGCGTTAATGATAGGGGTAGACCTTGGACTGCTCTCCCAGTTGTCAGGGGAACACGGCATGGGTTGCTGGCCTGCAAAAACATAAAAGAGCAGCAGCGAGTGGGAGAGGAGGCACCGCCGCCTGCCCTGCGGGCTGACCCTGCTCCCAGCTGCAGCTGAGCATCCCTGCCGCTGCAAGCTCGTCCAAGCGGTGACAAACCCATCCACCGGCATCCAGAGAAAGAGTAAGTTGCTGCCTTTGTTTCAGCTCTAAAAAGAGGTGCGTGTGTGTGTAAATAGCAGAGGAACGTTTAATAGCTTGCGTTTTTATGAATGAGGCCGTTTCTCTTCCAGCAGGATTATTTCCTTGCCAGCAGCTCTGTTGCTGGCAGGTATTTATTTTTGGATTTGTTGTTTTGTAATCACAGTTAAAGTAACAGATTCTGCAAAGTTTGCCTTTCATATGTTGCAATTGTTTATACACTGTATCTGTATGTCTTCGGTAATAATTAATAGCTCCATGAATAATAACCACAAAGAATGGTGGAAATTATTTTGCTCCATTTTGCAAATACTTCTTTAGGCAAATCTTTAAAGGTGACAGAAGTGTTGGCGGGAATTACCCCAGCTGACAGGAGTTGAGACATTTTAATCAGTTAAAATTGCCTTGAGAAGAGCACTGCAAGAGGAGGATCAGGGAAGGAGCAGCTAGGATCTCTGTTTTATTTTGCCATTTAATTTAGTTGTGTTTTAGACCTGTGTTTTATTCTGCCATTTAATTTCTATATAAAGCCGGTGATACAGTAAGGACAAACCAAGGTAAATATACTGCCTCTATAAAGCTATGGAGTCTCAATGGCAATGACGGCATTCACTATCCAAGTGAGTGAATTCGCTATCCAAGTGAGTGAACAGGAGCCAAGACACCCCGAACCTGGAGGCCCCACCCCAGGGTTTCAGTCTCCAGCCGCTTAGTGACCATCAACATTTCCATAACAGCTTTCTGTCACGCAGCTTTCTCCTTTTGCTTTTTTTCCTTAATTTAGGATTTCAACAATAGAAAATGAAGTGTTAAAGTATGCTTTTTATACCATTTTCATTCATGAAGTAAGCATTATGGTTTGGGCTTGGCAAATCTTTAATATAGCGTAATGCTTACCTTGAACGTTTGTCCAGGTCGGGTTAGGAAAGGGAGTAATAAGAAAAAGCTGCAGTCAAACTTTCTTCTTTAAAGTTCACTCAGTATTAAAAGCACACTTTTAGTGCTTTAAAGTGCACTCCAGGGAGCAGTTGGCTTGACATAATAAAATGTGAATTTTTAAAAGTGGTTTTAAAATCAATTTTAGTACCTCAGTGTTCAAGTGCTCAGCTTGTACTGATAACTCTGGTTTTCAGGCAGCGCTGACCACCCACCCTTGGGGCACCTGATTTCCCAGAAGGTGTCCCTTTCTGAGGTCAGATGAATAAACAGGGATTTGATTGCTCACACCTAACAATTACAAAAGGACTTACATGAAAATGTGATGGACTTGTGCGTTTGTGAGCGTACAATTTCATGCTTTATGCATGTGCATACACTTGGGTTTCTGAATACCCAGACTTTAAATCACAGGAAGAACAAATCCCCCAACATTGTAACGTTTGGTGCATTCAGAGTCAGCACCGGTACTGAAGGAAATTGTATTTGCTAAAGCTTCTCTTCTACCAAAATAAATAAAATTAGCCTACTGGAAGGCAAAAGGTTAGATTGTTCAAGAAGTAAATGAGGAAGTTATTGAAAAGCACTAATTATAATTCAGAGTAGAGGTAGGATCTTTTCAGAGTGTAACATATAACTGTGTGCCCTGGGGTTTCTCTTTAACACAAAACCAGGGCATGATTTTGTATTCCTGACACCTTCTTGGTACAGGGCTCTCTCATAAGCATCAGGACAAGAGCTCAAGTCAGTAGTACTTCCATTATTTGAAAGCTGCAGAAGGCACGGCAGAGAAATATGAAACAGTCAACAGAATGGAATAGCTGCCTGGTTAGACAGGAACAGGAAGAAACTTATTTTTCTATAATGCCATCCCTCTGAGACACAAAGCACTTCACAACCAGTGAATAGAAAACTGGGACTTGTAGTCATAGGTTGTACTAGCAGGCAGGATGGAGACACACTGCCATAATGGCACTGCTATGCCATAACGGCACTGCTAGAAATAAAATTCTGATACGCCATTTCATTAGATCAGATTTATACCGCTGATTTCAATCCAGTTACACAGGTGTAATGGCAAATCCTGCCTATGGGGCTCGGGCGGGTAAGGTGTGTTTGGTCTGCTGCCGCTTTGTAAAGCTGTGCAGAACGGTGCTCTCTTCCCAAGTAGGTAAAGCTTTATACCACTTTTTTCTCACATTTCATTTATGTAAATGCTTATCCTGGTGCAATTCAAAGGTGAATACCCAGATCCATGTGTCAGTCTTCCTGGACACCATGCACTGTGCACACCTCCAAGCTGGAGTAGCTCCAGGTCTCTTCTGGCAAAGCAAATTCTGCCACTCATCTCAGTCCCCTGCTCTTTATTAGGAAAAGCACAGACCGCATGTGTGAAGCTAGGCATGAAAATGAAGGCCTTACACATGCATCCTTTCTGCTTTCTGAGAGCTGGGAATAACCAGGCCGTGACCTGCCAAGGGTGACCTTCATCCGGGGGAAAAAGGAAGGTATCACCACTCCCAATTCTTTGGCAGGACAAGACTTCCTCCCTTGCCTTGAGTTTTCTCCTATTAATCTGCCTCCCTGCAGTAACGTGTCACAACCTTCCCCACTGCAACGTCTGCCTCTGTAATGGACAGCAGCTTCACATGGGATGGGATGGCTAGACCATTTTGCAGAGGCGTTTTTAGATGTATTGTCTGTCCCAGACTCTATGTATACCTGAATAGCAAAATACCCACACGAGAACATTTTCAAGGGTCTCTGTGTTGTTCAAGTTCAATGCAACAGAATTGACTGTTTTATTTTGCATTTTTATCATTGCTGGGGAGGAATTTATTTCGCTATACTTGACAGCACCACTGCTACAGCACTGGCTGCTCAGCCTAATGACAGCAGTCCATGCTTTTGCTGCACAAGTAAACGTAAATACAATTTTCAAGTTACTGACAACAAGCACGCATCACACTGCAGCCTGGAAGTCTGTAGAACATGGGCTTTTAACACAAAGTTACTTTCCTACATTTAGCTATGAAGTAACTAAGTAAGTATGGTAAATGTTTAAACAGAGAGGTGGAAAGCAAAATACCTCCCTCTCTGCCATCACCCCACTTAGGGAACTCCTAAAACTCCCACAGAGTAGAAAGGTCGTATCCAGCATTTTGCTTCCCTCAAGGCTTGAGCCTCTCTAGGGCTTTCTGGTCAGATAATGTAGCTACTCTGCAGTGAAGACTCAAACTAGACTTATAAAGTGACTGACTCTTTGCATTTTATATAACCCTTTACGTTTTCCTGCAATACTGTATTTTAACACTTGTTTAGTTCAGTGGATGTTAAAAACTAACCTCACCCTTTGTCATGTGCATACCTCTCTGCAAACCAGAGATACCATTACTTTTAGTTACAATTTAACAATAAAAGTTTTTTTCCGGAAGATCCCATAGGATTTCAAGCAAATTGTTAGCATTATCTCTGAGGGGGTGGGGGTGGGAGGGAGAGGGAAGAAGAGTTCCATTTACTCTTTCAAATGCCAAAGAAATTGGTCTTCAAAAGCTTCCAGTTAGTCAGGATGCGAACACAGCACAGCCACCCAACGGTAGCCCTGTGCAGTCCTTAAAAACCCCTTTTTCAACAAACATTTTACAGGTTAGACCAGTATTAAATATCACCAAAAGAGTACACAGAGGAGTACGCAAGCCTGGTGCGTGTTTTGTGCCTTCGCATAAGGGGAGCTTGTCTGCGCTCCTCTTCCCCTGCCTCCCTTTTGAGGTTTCTGCATGGCCGGTGAGTAATGCTTCGGCCCGGTGAGATCAGCCCAGCTGCTGCACCTACCACCTGGCTGCCACCTTCGCTCCGAAATGCGATGTATTTTCTTACACTTCCCTCCCATACCTGCATGCAAACAGGAAAAGAAAGAGGCAATCTTTGTAGTTCTTCTAAACGCTTTTGGCATTGTCCAGCCTTTCATGCTATTTTGATCTAAATTGGGTGGTTTTGGTATTCATCCTGTGTACATTACTCAAGCTGCACAAGATTATATGGATTTAAGCTCCTCTTTGCTTAATACAGCACTTTCACATAGGCACATGTTAACACAAGTGATCAATGAGGGGTTTTAATTAGTTTTTTTTCTGAATAGAGAATGGAAGAAAGCACCCTGTGAAGAAATTAATTGTATAGGCTTGAGACTTCCATTGAATAGGATTAACTTTCCTTGAGACAGTAGCATTCTCACACAACAGCCAAAGGCTTTTTATTGCTTTTTTGCAGTTTCCTTAATACACAGATCTGCAATTAGCAAAAAAAAAAATAAAAAAAAAATTAGTGGAATGATCAAAGCAAATTCAGAAACCTTAAATTACACTATTACTAAATAAGCATTGAAAATCTCCTTTAGGTATCAAAACCTGCAAAGAAAAAGGAGTGGGGATGGAATCTTGTGCTAGAAAACTTTTGGGGTAACATGTAATAATACACCAGGGGTTTCAATGTTGGAAAGAGCATATACATCTAACAGCATGCATGGCTGAAGCAGGCAAACAGGAATAATTTTCTGCTGGTATCTGTGTCTAGTCTGATTTTCACTGGAAAGGCCCCCCACTGAGGACAAAAATGAACAAATGATTTGCTAGATTTAGATCACTCAAAACTGTTTCTTAAGAAGCAGATTGTTGCTACTGTAAGCAAGTAAAATTTCCCTAAAATGATTAGGATTTTTGCTTGCTGCTAAGCAGAAAAATGCAGCTTCTCCCCCCCCTACCACACAGATCCCAGCTCCAAAGCAGTGGCTGCTGTACCCCTCCCCAGGCCAGCACTGCAGGCTGGAGGGACCCCGAGACAGCTGCTGGCATCTAGTTTTTCTCCAGTTTTTCAGTGGAAGGAAGAACTAGTTACTGAACAAATATTGGATTGTATATAAACCACACAAATCAGGAGCCAAAGCAGAAGCAGAATGAGCGGCTCTCCTACAGAAATGTTGTTCCTTTTCTTTTACTTTCTGTCAAGACATGCTTGTGAAGTTAGCAAAAAAACCTGCCCCAGGTCCTCAGTTTTGTGCTCTTTCTGTATGTTCTGCCCTATTAAAATGCTTGCTGATTTGCTGAGGAAGGCTTCTTACTCCTTTCTTCTTCTTCATTCCCCCATCCCATCTCTGGGCTGCACTTGCCTCTCCTCCACCCAGCCCCTTATCACCACCTTTCCCCCTTCTTCTCTCTACAGCTGCCTCCTTCGCCCACAGCTACCTCCTCCTTCCACCATACAGGCTGCTGTGGTTTCCTCCTCATCTACCTGCGCTTGCTGAGCCTGCGCTCTAGGGTTTAGGTACTGTGTTCAGGTACTCCTAGACATGCTTTACTATAGATCTATGTAGTTGTTACAGAGTTGTTCTTGGCACTTAGAGCTGACCTTTCCTTCCTGCTCTCCAAGTATTCAGCTAAACAGATCTGGTGATAACAAAGAGTCCTCCATCTTGGGTTGATGCAAGAGCTTCCCCTCAATGTCAAGGAAGAATTTTCTAAAGGTGTCTACAAGGAAAACTGGATGGTAGCTTTGGACTTCAGGGAGCTTAAATGCCAGATGAAAATCAAGAAGATGACAGCAGTCACCAAAGCCTTCTTCATGATTAACATCTTCAGGCCAATTAAGAATCTCTTGATCTTGAACATATCCCACTTCCACCTCCCCATTTCCCAGAAAGCTCTTGCAGTGGCAGAGTTTCTATCAATATTTGTCTTGTAATCGCTGAATCTTTGCTTTCTGATACCTGAACTGACATGCCTCTTCAATTAATAGAAAATAAAATCCACACCTCAAAACCCTTCTGAGGTGTTTTGATGCTGTAATTGGCAGGTAACCACTGGGGAAACACTGTCAGCTGTTTGGAGGAGAACCGGATCAACCATCAGTGATTCCCATGGGGTAGTGGTACTCCACCACCGCTCAGCAAAGTTGGGTCACTGCTTACCCAGACTTAATAAAAGATCTCTGCAGCAATACAGTCTAATTTCTATTCAAGGCACTGAGTTATTCTCATACACTGATTTAATGTTTCACTTCGTTCTCAAACACTAAATGCTTACCACATGGTGACTCAGGGCAGCAAGGTGGTGGTGGTGGGATATGACTCAGCAGCTATCTATCTACTAGTTTTACTTGTTTCTCGTCTTTTCTACTTCTAATTGTTTTTCCAAAACTGGACTACGTGAAGATGGAAAGGGAAGGCAAGTAGGCTTTACTTCCAACTTACCTATGCAGGGGGTGCATTTGTTGATGGTTGCAGCTCTAACAAAAACTGACCAGTAACTGATAAAAGGAAATGTTGCAATCACGGTGCATAATTTCAAAACACTGCGTAATTGTTAGCTGACTGTGTGAGACCAATTTAGAAAAAGTATCTGCAGCTGTGTGAAGGGCATGTTATTATATCCCACCTATGCCTCATTTGAGACATGGTTGTTTGGGATGTTAGAAATAATACCACCATGAAGAAACCATGTTGTTAGAATAAACCACCATCTGTTTGTACAAATTACTGCTTTGCTGCATTGGACAAAGAAATGAACCCAAAGTGGTATAACTTCTGCTAGGGGTCACCTTGCAGCCTGGTAGAGCTCTAGATTCTTTTACTTGAAAGTTCAAAGTAAACCTCCAGGAATAGCACAAGACTCCTATAGTGTATACCTGGTTTAGGCTACAGAGCCATTCTGTATTTTAATCAAAATGTATTTATCAATCAGTTCACTGCGACTGGTTAATAAACAAGTTCAATTACTTCTGGTATGAAAATATGTTACCATTTTTATTACTCCAGCCATTTTCAGGGACTAATGAACATAGGGTACAAGGCTGGACAAAAAAGATTGTATAAAAAAAATAGCTGATTGAACAATTATATGGAAATAAAATGCAGACCAGCCCCTTCCTAGCTTGAGCTTCTGTAGATAAAGGAGTTATTCTTTGCATCAGAATAGATACATAAAAGCAAGTAGGTTACCCATCTGTGAGGTAAGAGCATTCAGATAATTTACCAAGTTCAGATCTGAAATACCACTCACATTTCTTGAGTTCAGCAATCTTATAGTATGAACTGGAAAGCTGAAAAATGCATATATGATTTTTACAGGACTGCTATGCCTGCTATGCTATGCAAGGAAATGTTAAATGGCTTATGGAAACAAGTTGTAAAATCCACTGTCAGGCAGATGAATCTTTAAATAGCTATAGATTTTAGAAGTTTTAAGCCATAGATGTTTTATTCATAACTGTATGATAACCTTCCTTTTGCCAAAGTTGGTAGTGTAGTTGAAAAGTAAGACATAGACTAGGTCTGTTGAGCTGTTTTAGAACCGGAATGCTGTCTCTTAGCCATAATCAAGGAAGAAGGCTGCAGAACTAGTTCAAGACATGCATGTTAAATGCATATGATGAGGCTTGCTTAGTATCTAAATATGTACTGGTGATATTGGAAGCCTAGCTAAACTTAATTTGAAAATTAGGGAAGAGAAGAAGGCATATCCACCAATTTTCCCTAGAAAATTGTACAGAAATTCTTGATATTTAGCATGATCTGTTGCACTCTTTGGGTTTCTACAGTTTATATATTAAAATATTTCAGTGAACTCAGTAGATAATCATCTGTATTAAGGGGAGTGGGTAATGCTCAGAGACAGCATGGTGGAAAGATTTATCCCACATCCCAAATACTCCAGTTTTCTGACGACGCTCCATTGTTCTTTGCAAATTTGGAGATGATGGAGAATGCAGACCCACAACAGGCAAGAGAATCATCTCAAATTTTCTTTCAGCTTAATGGCAGTATTACAACAAAAGGCCTTTGTGCATCTCCAAGAGCCCTACTGAAAGCAACTTTGCATTACATGCAATCCAAAATATAAGGAATCTCTTCAAAGGAGGAAGATTTTTAAAAATAACTGAAAAAAAGTTAGCTTTTGCAACTTCAAAAGTACTTCCTGAAAGACAAAGTGTTTATTCCTTGTGTAGCTCACCATGACATCAACACACCAATTAAAAAACCCAAACATTAATAGTTCTATGTTTCAGTCCTTTCCATGATTAAACTCGGATCACCTCATTTTGCTTCATAACAACAAGACGTCATCCTGCAGGTGCATACATTCAGGCCCTGGTTTTCAGACCCATGTTCTTCTTTGATCCTCTTTCTTTTCCCCACATTTTCTACCCTGGGAAAGTCCTGCCCCTGAGCTGCCATGTCTGCGACTTTTGCTTCACATTCTTATCTTCCTTACTGAAACTCAGATTCTTCTGAGCCACCTGTAGAGAGGACAAGCTAAAGACCTGTCCCCAGACTTTTAGTAAGGAGAACCTCTTGCTGAGTTGTGACACCCTTCCTCCTAACAGTGCCTTGACAGCAGTAATAACTCAAAAAAGATTCAACTCAGAGTCATCAAGCTACAGTTAAGTTTTATGTATACTTTAACTTGCCTCTTCCTTGCAAGGCAGCTCCCCCCACCCCTAAAAATTAAAGCCAACCTTTTTCCAAGCCTTAACCAGTGCAGCCAGCAAAGTAGTTTGATTAAGAGCTACGTAATGCACATTCTTCTGTAGATAATTGATAGCTTAAGTAAAGGTGCATTGCAGGCGACTTTGACACTTTACACAATCTGCCACATATACTTCACTGCTCGCATATTATTCAACAGAGCCACACAGAAACTAAATAATGAAAACTGAAGTGATGGGAATGTTTCTTCATTGCAGGGAGCAGAAGAGGATAGCAAGTATTTTTGGAGATAACACTTGCTGGAATGTCAAGATTTAGAACCTGTTTGGATCTTGACGAACAGAGCCCAAATGCTATCAGCTAAGCTAAACTTGAAAGAGAATTTTCTTTGGTTGACTGCAGGAAAGTAGAGAACTAAAGGTTCTCTGCTCTTCAGGTACCGAAAAAAATACGAAAATGTATCAAAAGTTAAAATTAATCAGGATGCATCAAAGTATTTTATTCTAATGTTTTATGATTAAGTCCTCACATTATGTGGAAAAAGCAGTATCACCCCTTTTGAAGCAGGTGGGAGTTTGAAATGCAGCACTGCTTAGACTTCAATTAAAATCTTTTTTACTTAGTTCAAACTCATATCTATGTCTAGGAATTATTCTTGAAAATATTATCCCCAAAACAGATAAATCCAAGTAATTTCATTGAGCTGTGAAACAGTGGTAATATTACAGATTTCTGTTCTATCACAACAGTTAGTCATGGTTAAGGGCTGAAAAAATAAGCGTAGTGTGGAGATTTAGTAATAAGTTTTTCACTGTGATGCATGATTAGATGCTTAGATACTGGAGATCAAATTAATCTAGCAGTAATTATAACAGCTACAGCTTGGATGGGTCTGACCTTTGAGGTTAAACATTAGCTAACAGTTGGACTGGTATTTCTGGTATGTTCCACAACACAGATTAAAGATTTTATTTAAGCACTGAAATAACTGTATCCTTCATTTAAGAGAACAACATGCTAAATACAGGGAGTACATACAGAATTAAATCACGTTTGAGTCAGTTTGCATACATTTACACTATATAGGTATGGCCATAATCTGTCAGACCAAAGATCCATCTAGTCAAGCAGCCATCTCCATCTGCAGCTGTAAGAAGGTGCATAGAGGAGATGTCAAGTAGGTGGACAAGAGGACAAGAACAGGTGACACTTACTGCTACAGATTTCTTTGTCTCCAAGTACTTTCAGCACAGGGCCTTCTGTAGCCAGGTGTAGTGCCTGTGTGCATGATAACCACAATGGACTTCTCTTTGTGGAGCTTACCCAGTCCTGCCTTGACTTTGTGAAAACTTTTCACATCCCTAACATGCTTTGCTAAGGATCAGCAAGTCAGCTGTGACCCTACTGGTTTTATTTGAAATGTCTTGATCTTGTTCTTGGAAGAAGCAGTGAAAAACTGATCTTTACCCACCATCTCCATGTTGCTTGTGCTGTTATAGGTCTCAACCACAACCTCTTTTCCCACCTACAGTCCTACCTTACCCAGTCCCACCTTACTTAAAGGGAAACCCTTCCATATCTCATCACTCTTGTTGCTCTCCTCTGAACTCTAGTCCTGTGGTATCCTTTCTGAAACGGTGGGATCTGAACTGCACACAACAGGCAAGTGTCAGCAAGCAACTGATTTATGCAGTAGCTCAACAGCACTGCGTCTTCTTCTCCCATCGTTTTTCTACTACATCTTAACAATTTAATTACTTTTTGACTGCTGTTATGCAACGGACAGATGTTTTCATGCAACTGTCTATCAAAAGCTAAAGATCTCATTCCTTGAAGCTTAAACCAGAAGATTCCACTGTCTATTGATGGAAGACTGAATAACAGACAAAACCAATTTGTGTTTTTATTATAAATATTATTTTCCTGTTTACCTGGAATGTTTCTCCACAACTGCAGGTGTATTGCCATGTTTTCTGAGGTGCTGGAGACATGCATTCTGGACATGGATCAATCTTTTCACACGCTAAGGACCAAACTCTGCCCAGTGCATGCCCTACTACTGCCTTCACTAGGACCTGCCACCTCTGGTCAAAGTTTGGCTCTAATGCCTCTTGGTGCTTCAAAACAATTAGTCAAATCAGACAGACTTTCCAGCATCTTATAATCTGCGTTGAGAAATTACATTCTGCATTGTTGCTTATAGCACCATCTAATAATGCACCAGGAGAACCCTGATGCTCCTGGTAAGATCCAATCCTGCTCTGAAAACCAAAGGCTGATAGCTGAGAATCCAAGAGTCCCCACCAAATATGCTCCCAAACCACCTGAGCTGGAGCATGGCTGGGGTGGAAATTTGCTCCATTGTCATAAGCATGCATGGAGATACCAGGGTAAATGAAGGGGGGCAGAGCAACCAACAAAGCCAGGGTCTATCCTATACTAGTTGTTGTGCAGAGACACAGTGAGATGGTCCTTGGTCCCCAAAACTATAAGCTAAGGCTGGAGCAGGCATAGCTTCATATGGATCAAAAGCAGGTTTTATTGGCGTATCACACAGTTCAGAAGGATACGTGCTACATCTAGCACTGCTTCTGCCCGTAACCACCCTTTCTTTCTTTCCCTTTGTCCAGTATATCTCTCACACGGTTCAAAAGCAAGGTTATCACAATCCTTACTAACAGACTGACTCACTTGGTGAAGTGGAGAACAGGGTCATTTGTCACCCCTGTCTCTTGAGAAGTGGACAAAGAGACAGCAGAAAGGAGAAATGAGCAGGAGGAGCCCTGCCCTTACCTTCACACTGGGCAGGCTGCCTGGATAGGGAAGAGGGTGTCCAAGCTGTCCCATAGGCAGATGAAATCATTTAGAGGAAAAGAGGGGTGAAAGAAGAATCCTAAACGTGAGTCAAAATTCATTTTTCTGAATCAGTGTAGCTGTGCTTCCCCTCTAATGTAGGGCAACCAGCAAAACTGCAGTGTGGTTCTGAATAGATGAGACAGATAATGAGTGGGAAAAGCAAAGTAATATTAACTGTTGAGTGGTCTTCAGTAAAATAAAGAAATTTTTTTTCCTCAGTAGGTAAAGCCAAGTGATATAATTCACTGACTAAAAGGAGGAGACACTTGGCAGCTTGGCACCAGTACTAATGAAGCCAGTAGCCTTCTCTGCTTTCTCCTTTTGGCTGGCTCTCATTTTGGCTGGCTTCCTCGGCATACACATCACTGGCAGTTTTGTGAGAAGTCAGAAGAACCATACGCTAATTTTCACCAAGGAAAACACAATTCGCAACTGCAGCTGCTCAGCAGATATCCGTGATTGTGATTACTGCTTGGCAAACTTGATGTGCAATTGCAAAACAGTGCTGCTTTCTACCATGGAAAAAACGACCTACAACAGCCACCTGACCATTTGGTTCACAGACACCTCTGTGCTGGAGATGCTCCTCAACTTCACAAGGGTGCGGGATTTGAAGCTGTCCTTCTGTGGCACCACTCCTCTCCCAGCAGAATACTTGGCCATCTGGGGACTTCGAAAGCTCCGGGTAAACAAAATCAAGGGGCGATTTCCAGAGCAGAGTGTAACCATCTACAGCAGCAGCAATAACGAAAAAGAAAACTCACTTGTGGTGCACAGCAAAGACAGGCAAATGCTTGTATATGTTTCTTTTCTGGATACCTCACTGTTCAATGGATATTCTTTGCTGAAGTCATACAGCGTGGAAAATATCTCTAGTATCACAGAGCACTTTCCCAGCCTGCTGTATTCTGATGTTTTCTCAACCTCAGATAACAACAGCTATGTTGTAACATTTATTTACTGAGTTACTTAACACATTCAGTAGTCAGAGGCATGGCAAACTGCTAAGAGAGAGATGGGACTTCTTTAAGTCTGTCTGGTTTGGCCAGGAGGAGCTGTTACAGTATGGGCAGTTCTGACTGTGATAGCACTCTACAGGGAGGTGTTTAAAGACAGGCTCATCAGACTACTTCAGTAAATGCTTTCTTAAAAAAACAAAGAAAATGCGAAACAACTGTTTTTGAAAGCCTCAGTACAAATTCTATATTGTAAGCTAAGAATATAAATCTGCAGACAAATTGTGTTTTAAGGCTGTGCCTCAGACAGAAAAAGACATAATCATCTACCTCCAGTTGTAGAAGAACCTGAGCCTCCTGGAGAATCAGTCGGGTTAGACGGCAGCTCAGGAGGTCTCCAGTCCAACCCCCTGCCCCAAGCAGGGCCACCTCTGGGATCAGACCAGGCAGCTCAGGGTTTTCTACAGTTGGTCCCCAAACCCCTCAAGGACAGAGCGTGCACAATCTCACTGGACAACCTGTGCCACTGCCTGCCCGTCCTCAGGGGGAAAACTTTTTTCCAACCATTAACCCCAGCTTTCCCTTCTCCAGGCTAAGCAAGCCCAGTTCCCTCACACTTTTCTCAGACACATGCGCCAGACAGACCCTGACCATCTTGGTGGCTCTCCACTGGACTACTTCAGTTGATCCATATCCTTCTTGCACTGGGGGCCCAAACCTGCATGCAGTATTCCGTATGCAGTCACTTAGTAAGTGCCGGACAGGGGGAATAATCCCTTCCCTCTATCTACTGGCTGTGCCCAGTAGATACAGCCCACTGCTGTCAGGTTCAAGGGCTGCAAGGTGATTGCAGTCACTCAGACTGGGAGTGCCGAGTTGTCCTTGCCCTCTGGTACTCCGTCAGAGCTGGGACCCCCCTGCCCGGGCTGGGTGACACAGGCTCTTACAAAAGCAGGGATGGGCTACACAAGCAGCCTCCGACCTCAGCGCACAACCAAAGGTGTGTTTGAGGGATGACCAGGAAGCTGTGCTCTGACAAGCCATGGCACACACCATGGGAAAGCATTGGGCAAGAGGCCACCTAACAAGTGAGACAGCATGCTCACAAGGGTGTTTTTCCCAGGGAAAGGTCTGTCTCTTGCATATCAGGTGTGCCAATTCCTGCAGTTTCCCCAAATGCAGGGAACTTGACTTCAACTTTTTTGATAACGGCAAGCTCTGCTCATGTTCTCCTCTATAAGAAAGGAGAAAGGTCCCATCCAACGACTGTCATGTGATAAGGGAGGTGAGACTTCTGGCAGACACGTAGCAAATAATTTTCAGATGTATTGCAGGAGGAAGATTGCCATCCCTTGAAAAACATACATCAAGACTATTTATATAGCCTGAAGTCAGCTCCTTGCCCATGTCTGTAGGATTTGCATTCTATGAGTTATGATTAAGGCCAGGATCCATCCATATAGTACAATAAAGGCTTTGGAATAGCAAGTCCTAACAGTCTTGCATTGACAGCAAAGGATTGCATGAAACCGGGATAAAATATGTGTGCTGAGGGGAATGGCTGTCAAGATTCTGTGGAACCAATGAATTTGCTTCAATAACTTCAAATAAAGACTTTTTCTATAACTGTAATCAATGATGGAGCCATTTTCCTAGGAAGCAAAACTTGATTCTTCCGAATACTTACATACATGCACACCTTCCATTACTGTGAGCTTTCCCAATGACATGAACAACGCGGTAACTACTGAATTAATGGGGTCTATTTGCAATTGCAAATTAACAGATTTAAGCACACAGGTGTTTGAAGGCTCAACCGGAGAACTATTAAATCATTACTATAAAACATTAAAAATGTTGTGAAGACAACACCTTTGTCAGCACCTTGGCAACAAACCATGAGCCTTCTCCCCAAATCACAAATACTTCTAGTTGTTGGAAGAAGGGTTCGCCGGAGTCAAGAAGATGCTCAATATAAGTTATGCATCTTGCTCTACTTTATTAGTTTCTAACACTACTTATATAGAACCGATACACATGCATATTCGTAAAGCAGAAATATAACTGGTTAGTAGTCTCTAAACACATGCGGTTCTCACACCCCTAATTATCATGACTAAAATAAGCATTCTATCCATGTAGCTAATTGTGTTGCTGTGCTTCAGCCTTGTAGTTTGTTACTCCCTATTTTCCCATACCGGTCCCTATCTTTCTTGGCCCTGCAACAGCTTTCCCAGCAGCTGTATCTTGTTACAGCCACGGCCTGTTGGCACAACATAATTACTTGGTCTCAGGATGCAAGAATAGCTCAAGGCTACCTTTCTTGTTAACTCCATCACAGCAACTTCAGTACAATTCTGATTACAGACCTATTCTAATACCAGGCCTGGATTGCGCAGATCTTCAGAGATTCTAAGGCCATGCTTCTGCAGCCATTCTTCTACATCTACTGATACCTCTCATGGTTGTATCACAGGTTACAAAACACTTAGGCGCTGGAGCTGGGTTGGCAGAGGTTGGGGGTGCAGGGTGGTGTTCTGAGCACATTACATGTCTGGTATGTATTACAGACAGGCAAATAATTCATATTGTCTGCCCAGGAATCCCATGCTCCAACTGTCTGTGCAGGAGCACTAACCTTGCCTTCACACACTGGCTAGTCACTAATCCTGCACAGGATAGTGTTGTTAAAAAGATTAGTAAAATAGAGCTGGCACACACAAATATGTTGATTTCTAAATGTTACCAACTCTCTCTTTAAACTGGGAAAATGAAACCTAAATTATACTCGGTGAAATCACTAACCGAGCTTCTGCTGCCCTCTAGTAAAATACGTGCTGAATAACACAGTACTTCCACATCGCCGTGACAGCAGTGGTTGGCTGCTGTTACTGTTCAAAAGCCACACATGCAGCAGGAACTGAGAATGTACGTATTCTGGCCTGTTCGGAAGAAACCATGACATTAATAACTCCATGGGCTTTCTAACACTGCAAATTACACTTTCAGTTACTTTTGCCACTGTATAAGGTTGACATAAGAGACTTTTTATCCCTGTGCCCAAATAACTCATGCAGAGGTGTTACCTGAATCAGGAAAAAGTCTTCCTCTCAAGTACATGTGCAGCAGAAATCCACGGCACCAACACTGCAGTGATCTATTCAACTCCCCTGCAGCTGACACAGAGAACCATAGATTCTCCCAATTTCAGTGTTATATTGCTTTGCCATATGAAAGTACCGCATTAGGAGCTTGCAGAGTTTCTTCAGAGCAATGTATACAAAACACAAATCACGTATGTTGTGAGTCTTTAGTTCTGTTGGTGCTGGTTTGGTTTTTTTTTTGTCTGCATGTAAACTACACACAGTGGTACATCAAGCATCACTGCAGAAATAAGTATGTGGTTTTGTGAATCTCCTTTAAATCCCAGCACAAGATACTCACACTTGACCACACTCAACACCCTATGCTGTTTGATTATGTATTTACAGCAGTTAATATATATGGTAGTTTAATTCTCCATGTATCAGGTTCAACCTGTATGCGTTCACCAGTCTAACCTTGATGCGTGATTATTGAATATGCCAATCAACAAACTGACAGGATTTTTTTGTATCAGAAAAAAACTGAGACAGGAGCTATAAATTTGCAGTTTTCCTTCCTACTAGTAATTCCAGTGCAACAACACAAAAGTAATGGGATGCTTTCTATGGGAGATCTTGCTGTGCAGCAGCAGGATGCTGCAGAGTCCAGTCAGGCCTTTCATACCCTCTGGGGCAGACTCCCAAAGTCGCCTGGCCCTTCTGATACAGCAGGAAGGCTGAAAAGAGGTCTTAGTCCTTAACACACTTGTATGGGACACCGTCTTATAAAAAGTCAGCAATCTTTTGATATCTCCCAGCAAACTCGCAGTTTTTCCTTTAGTCAACATAGCGGCTAGAAGCTCGACTGACTTCTGAGGACGCCCCCAGCCTAGATGAAACCGAATCCCAGAAAGCCCTCCACATGAAACATACCGCGAAGACCACCACACATGATTTCCCCGCTCCACGCCAGAAGCCAAGATTGCTGCAGGGACGGGAGCGGCTGTCCGGGCCTGGCTGCGCAGCGCAGAGGTGCCAGCCCCGGCTGAGGGGCGGACCCCGGTCGCCGAGGAGATGAGGGGGCTGGGCGCGGCGTGGGCGCTCCCCCTCTCCCCGCAGGCCCGCTGCCAGCGGCCCCGCGATGTTTGTGGAGCGGCGGCGGCTCTCCCCTCCCTCGCACACAGCCGCCCCCGGCCGCCCCGACGGCTCTCCCCTCGCACACAGACACACACACACACAGACACACACACAGACACACACACAGACACACACACAGACACACACGCACCCCACACCCCACTCGCGCCCCGGTGCACTGCCGCCGGGTGGCGCGCGGCTCTTCCCCCGGCCCAGCTCTCCGCTCGCGCGCTGCGCGGCCACGTGACGCGCGGCACTGGCTCGCGCTGCTCGCTCGACACAAGATGGCGGCAGCCGGGAAAGGAAGAGGGGGAGTGGCGGGAGGCGAGGCGGGCCGCTCTAGCCCGGCCTCTCTACGCTCCCCGCCGCGCACGCGCTATCCTCCGTCCCCGCCACCTCTCTATGGTCGGGCGGCCGCTCGCCGTTGGCGGGCGCGCGGCGGCGGGCGGCGGGCGGTAGGGGGCGCTGTGGCCGCCGGCGCGGCGGTTATCATGCTCGGGGAGCCGGGCCTGGGCCGCGGCGCGGGGTGGCGGGAGCGGGCGGTCCCGGAGCGGCGCGGCGCGGGGGGTCGGTGTCCGGCGGGATGTTCCGCAAGGCGCGGAGGGTGAACGTGCGGAAGCGGAACGACTCGGAGGAGGAGGACGAGGAGCGCGACGAGGAGCCGCCTCAGGAGCCGGCGCCGGCGGCCGGGGCGGCGGGGGAAGGGCCCGGCGAGGCCGCCATGGCGCTGGCGGCGGGCCCCGGGCTCCTGCCGCTGCCCGCCGGCTGCGTGCCCCTCGCCCTGCCCGGCAGCCCCGCGGCCTTCGCCTGCGCCGCGAGCTACGGCGCGGCCCTCGGCTTGGGGCTGGGCTTGGTGGGGGGTGACAGGGCAGGCCTGGGGGCTCTGCCGGCGCCCGCTCTCCTGCCGCCGCCGCCGCCGCCGCAGCAGGGCAACGGGCTGCCGGGCGCCGGGCGCGCCAAGGAGAAGAAGCGGCCGCGGGAGAACAAAGAGGTGCCGCGGGCCAGCCTGCTCAGCTTCCAGGACGAGGAAGAGGGTGAGGCGGGGGGCTGCCCGCCCGCGGGCACCGGGCCGCGCCGCCTTCGGCTCGCTGCCTGCAGGGGTGGGCCGGGCCGCCTGCACCGGGCCTCCGCCCGTCGTCTGCGCGTCCCCCGGGGGAGCCGGCACCTGTATTTATTTCGCTGGGCAGCCGGCTGGCCCCGTTGTGACACAGGGGTGACGAGGGGTCGTAGAGGAGGGGGAGAGCCCTGGGGGCGCGGCGCGGGGGGGCCAGGGAGTGCCCGGCCGGCAGCCGCCTTGGGCCCCGCTCCCTGTCTGGGCTCCTGCGGGGCCGGTGGGCTCCCAGCACCGGGGGGATGTCCCGCGGGTTTCATTCCGGTTTAGCGGGGTGGATTGCCTGTGCTTCTCTATGGCTTGGTGCCTGACTTGCGCGCCTCGCAGCTGGGTGCCGTGCTGCTCCGGGCGCGGGGTGCAGCCTGGCCTGGCTTCGTGCGGCAGCGGGCGCTGGGCCCAGCGCCTGTGCAGCCCCTGCCGCCCCCCAGGACCAGCGCTGCGGGCCGAGGGGCGGCTTTGTGTCCAGATTGTGCTCGTCTGGTGTGGCTGGTGTTCACAGGTCACGTCTGACTGCCTGTTGTCCACGTGAAGCCACTGGTGTTTTGTTCCAGAGTTGATTTGTCTAGCCGTCTGCAAGGTTTATTACATTAACCTTCACAAATAATGGAAAAAGTGGTTGAGGAGTTTCTGGACCTCAACTTTTTGGAAAAACAGAGTAGTTGTGTTTGTGCAGTGCTTCAGCTAGTAATTCTACTGGATTCCAGCAGGTACTGCACTCGTTGGTTCATTCTCACTCAGACAATCTGGTTATGGCTAATAGCTACTATGTATTAAAATTGATCAAAAACACTCCTCATACTCCAGAGGTAGTTGTGTCTGAAAAGTTCAGGGCGAATAAAATGAGAAGCTCACTTTTCTGATACTTTTTGTCAGTAGGGGAGTTAGTATGCATTTTGAATTTCCTTGGAAAGAATTCTCTTGTAATCACTAGAACTTGGATTCTGAGACTAGTGATTTGAAATCTTTGACAAAGATACTGGAAACATGGGATTACACTATAGACTTAAAACGCAAACACAGATTTCCTGCATGAAACTGATTTTGTCTGTCCTATTTAAGTCTGTAACTTACTGCATACTTTGTGGTAGGTTGTAGTGCTGCAGGCATTTGAACTGGTAGTATGACCAAACCCAGCCATTCCCTTACTCATTAATTGTGTATATGTGTGGCTATGAAAAGACTGTTGACCCAAAATGTTGGGGCTTTGTTTTCTTCCAAATTCATGGTCATAGTGAAGGATCAGCTTGTGTGAGTGTTCATAAAAAAAAAATACTGCAGTCAGATAAAAGCTGGCTATGTGTGTACGCTTTTGTGTAACTTCTGCCTTGCTTTTCTGTGACAGTGCTGTGGGTGGGATGAATACACTTCAAAATGACCACAGAAGGACAAGGTAGACATGAGTCCACATGAAAGGATATGGGACTGGTTTTGTTGCAACAGTGTAAATGTGAAGTCACAGTAAATTATGTTGGTAGTGGCATTTACTAAGTTCTGTGTACAGTATTAAGAAATGTAATAGGTAAATGTACTTCTTGGCAGGTCTAATGTAATGTTTTCCAACTTCTCTTTTAAAGAAACTGAAGAAGTTTTTAAAGTGAAGAAATCAAGTTACAGCAAAAAGATTGTAAAACAATTGAAGAAAGAATACAAAGAAGATCTTGAAAAATCAAAAGTTAGAACAGAGGTCAATTCTCCAACAGATGGTAACTGCAAAACTAACAGTAACTTTTGTAATGGGAAAGATTAAGTATTGTAAATACAAATTACTTTTTTTTCAGGATGAGTTATTAGTCTTCTGGAGGATTTAGCATTTAGAACTGAAGTAAAGCATGCGTTAAATGTTTTCATTTGAACCTTATAAGTGCTGTTCTGAAGCTAGTAGAGAGTTCTTTGATTCTCCCACATATGGAAATGAATGTAGAAGCATAAAAATTCTCAGCTGTTTATGTAGTTGTCAGTAGACCTCAGTAGTTTCTGTATTTCGATTCCGTTTGTCAGACAAGTTCCTTCCTATTGAATTAGGAAGGAATAAAGTAAGTTTAGGACTCTGGTGCTTATCTGACAGGATGTCTCCTTGTAACACATTTTCTCTCAAAGGAAGATTTTGGGGTGAGCAGGGTGATGTTCTTTGTTATTAAGTAAATTATGCAACAGCTGCCTGTTTCAAGACTTGGACTTTACAGTAGACATGGTGATTAAGATGACAGGATGAAAGTTGGAGCAGAAGGATATTTCAACAATGTACAGTCCTCTAGAGCTTGGAATAGAGCCTGTGATTTCAGTTTCATTGTACTTCTGCTGTTGCATTTTTTGGAAGCTCATTGGTAAAGCATAATGATTCTTTTTCCAGTTAATTTTTTTTTGGTAGAGTAGTAACCTACAGTGCTGTGAGCACAACCTGAGAGGCTTATGATCTAAAGATTGCAATGGTGTAGCTGAAACATATGAGAGTTGAACATGGTCCCATGCAGAAAATTGCCCTTTTTTAAGTTAATTAAATTAGTCTTTTAAACATCTTACAGATTTTTAAAAGGCTTTGTGTCTGTATCTTAAAAATGCACAAGTTCTTTCTTATTAGAATCTTTGTCACCTGTGCAGTGGTGTGGGGCATGAGCAAAACCAGAAATGATCATTTTTTTTTGGTTAACATTCAGGTGATCTGTGCAATCCTGAATCTTAATTCTTGCTTCTGTCACAAAGATCCTTAAGAAATAGCATTTTGCACATGGCTAGTGTGTGCTTATTTTCTATTTGTCTGTTTTGCAGTCTCTGTAGTTGGTTTGGTTGTGGTGCAAAGACCTCGTGGGTGCTACTGAGTCAGTACTCTGGATTCTGTAAACAAACGATAAAGTCTAAAAACTCAGATATGTGCAGCTTGAATTGGACAGCTGGATTTAACATGCATTTTTTTTACATAATATGTGTACCTGCTGCCTGTATCTGTATGTTGCCCTATATTAGGTGGGTTGCACTCAGTTTGAGAGGAAAATGGAAGAATTCTTTTGAAGTGAGTGTTCTGGTGGAAGGATTTGATGTGACACAGGCAATGCTTTCTAATTACATATGTAAAGGCTCCATGAAGGTTGGATGTATGATTTTAATTACTGAGTTCTGACACTGTTTTTTAATACTTGGCAATATCTAGAATGTTTAGTGGTTGTTGGGGTGTTTGCTTTGTCAAATTTGATTTTGAGAGGCTGTCAGTGACTTAATCACAATGAAGAAAGCCTATTCTACTAGATCTCAAGCAATAAAATTATTGTTTCATATTTTAATTTTATTTTTACTTCAGAGTGATCTTTTTTTTTAAAAAAGAGTAAAATATGGGCTTTGTTTTCTTACCAGTCGAGCCACCACTAGAAAAGTCAGGACAGATTAAGGACATAGGTCAAGAAGATGGGACTGCAAACAGTGAGCATGGTGAAGAAGAAATGGAAGTTGAAAGTGAGAAGGAAGAAGAAAAACCAAAAGCTGGTGGGGCTTTTTCAAGTGCTCTGTCATCACTGAATGTTCTCCGCCCAGGTTGGTTTTTATAATGGATCTGATATGTTAACAAATGCTTTAGCCAGCATTTACAGCAGACTAATGTATTTGAGTGATTAGAAAATACTTTCCAGCAATATGTCCAGCATCGGAGCATCAAGAAACTGGTATTTTCCAAAGCTGTTCAATTTTGCAAGTCTTACGACAGAAAATGTTTTACTACAGAATGCTTCATCTTGATGTCAGAAGGAGGAATTTGTCTCTCAAAGTGGTGGCAAACTTTTAAGAAAATCTAGATTTGGAATAGGTGATTTAACATGAATTTTAAATGCTTTCAGGTAAAATTTGTCTTTAATTCGAATGTCTGTTACCTTGCAGACCTGTATCTCAGATGTTTTTGTATCTCATTTTGTCTCATGAGGTTCTGGTCAGTCCCTGAGGCCAAAGAAATCAGTCTGAGAAACTATTTTTGAAACTGGTTTGCTAAGTGTTAGCTCACTCATGGTAGCCTGCTCCCCAAATAGAAGATGGATGCCCTGGGTCCACAGATGGCCATATTTCAAGGGAAAAAAAATTCCTAGTTGATTAACCAAATAATTTTTCCTTTTAAGGGGTAATTGCAAAGTGGTGCGGTTTGTACATTATTGCATCTCTAAAGATATTGCTGGCTTGAATAGAGTATGTCATGTCAAGTGTAAAGAGAATCTGAACTTTAACCTTCTGTGCATGCCTAATCAAAATAGTGGTAAAAATTATCCATGATTCAAAAAATTAATTTTGCAGGGATCATTCTTTATATGACTTAGTAAGTTGCATTGGTTTTGTGCTGGGCATTTTAGATCTTTTTAATTAGGTCTGCTTTTCTTGTTTCGCCGTGACTGTACAGTCTTCTCATACTAGCTTTATCTGGTTTGGTGTCCCCTTAATCTCTGAGCTGTCACCATCTGTTGAAATGGCCAATCTTTTTTGCTCCCCCAAAATAAGAAGAGCTGGGAGCAATGGCAGGACAGGAGGTGACAGAGTCAAGAGCCTTGGTTTTTTCCTTCCTTTGCACTAGTCCTCTCTTGTAAATGGCGTCCTTTTCTTTATGAATATTTCCCATAGGAACATCATGTTTTTGCCCTTATGGCATGTGAGCTGCTGGAAACAGAGCCAGACATTTTGGGAAGATCCCAGCTTTGAGGATTTCTGGTTAGAAAGTCTGCACAGGCAGCTTATGAGTTGCTTGCAAACATTTCTGTGAGTGTGGATTTTTTTCCCTCTCACATCTTTCTCAGTTTGCCACGCTACCAAATCATCTTTGCAGAGATGAGTAAATAGAAGTCATAATACCTGTTTTGTTACAGTGGTGGTTTAATGGTGCAAACATCTATCTCTAGGAGAAATTCCAGATGCTGCTTTCATTCATGCCGCTAGGAAAAAGCGTCAAATGGCTCGTGAACTTGGAGACTTTACCCCTGTTGACAGTGAACCAGGTAAAAGCCGCCTTGTTCGAGAAGATGAAAATGATGCCAGTGATGATGAAGATGATGACGAGAAGAGGAGGATAGTTTTTACAGTGAAGGAAAAATCCCAAAGGCAAAAGATTGCTGAGGAAATAGGTAAAACCTTTTTAGGACAGCTGATAAACATTCACATTGTTTTCACTGCAAGCGCTCTCATTCAACGTTTTTAAACAACATGTTTTTCAAACAGGCATAAATCTGGAGTTTTGTTCCTTTTCTCAGGAAAAATGCTGCATAATGGAACCTGCGTATAAAATTTTGAGCACAAACTATATTCTTGTGTTTAGAAGCACACAACTCTACTGAATCTGGTAGAAACTTACACTAAGGATCAATTAGTATTGTTCTAGTACTTGTTTTTTAGGAAGTATATCGTTGTGAAAAGGAAAACATTAGTTCTTTGGTACAGCATTCTTGCTGGTGAGCAGGTAAAATAAATGTTGGAAAAGGAGAATTAGTAAGGCATTAATTAGTAAGATTTTAACATTAGAGGGTTTTACCAGCAGTTAATTGCAGATTTATCCATTGGATTTTAAGTGGAACATCTGTGAGAATGATTCACAGGCTAGCATCCTTCATTCCTTGTGAAGAGGAAAGGAGGATGCACTGAGGTGTTCCCACTGAAGCATATTCTCTCATGTTTTTGAACTCGTGGCCCTTACTATGAATACGTTATCTTCTCCTTTTTGTTACCTGTTTGTTTTAACTTGTATTAAGGTATTGAGGGAAGTGATGATGAAGCACTGGTGGCAGGGGAGCAAGATGAAGAACTCAGTAGATGGGAGCAAGAACAGATACGGAAAGGAATCAACATACCTCAGGCATGTATTTAGTTGTGAATGCTTTTTGGTGTGTTTCTGCATGTATTATCTAAATCCATTACGAACATGAGTAGTTTACAGAAGGCTGTTTCATCTGAGAAGTTCAGTGTGTAACTTCTGACCTCTGATTTTTCTTCAAAGAATGTAAGATTTTAAGTATCTGGGGGTATCTCTTTCATTAGTGTCTCTGTTCTGGGTAGATACTGATAGCAGTGCTGTTAACCAGCATTTATTTGCACCCTGAAACAGCTAGAATAATGCCACCTCAGAGAGACCTCTGTTTTTCTTTATCGTTGGGATTGTAGAGTCTATGTAAACAGTACATGTTTCTTTGTTGTTTCTGTATCTTGTGTTGCAGCATAGACTTGGAATTTGTAGCAGGTTGTACCATGTGTTACTTGTGCATTTATAGTGAAGTTGCCACTCAGTTGAAGAGGATAGTTGGTGGTTGATTTGTTTTGTTAAAGAATATTTCAGCAAAATCACAACCAAAAAACACTGGCTCTAAGAACCTATGTCATCCTATTAAAAATAGTCTTAGCAAAATTTAGTATAGTCCCAAGTATAAATATTTATAATGATACTAAGAATCTGTCCATTTAAGAAGATGCTTCTAAGGGAATTTTTCTTCCACCTTACATGTTGGAAGTTCTGCACTTAAATCCACTTGATACACATTTTCTAAATGTACCTGCCAACCTTTTTCACTTTACAACATTTGAGATGTGAAAGAAAGTAAGTTTCTCTTTTCTTTGAAGTCTAATATGCTAACGCTTGTTTCCTCTTTCATTAGGTTCAACCAAGTCAACCTGCTGAAGTGAATAATCTGTACTACCAGAACACTTACCAGACACTGTCTTATGGTTCATCATATGGCATTCCATACACTTATGCTGCATATGGATCATCGGAAAACAAGTCTCAAAAAACAGATAATACAGTTCCTTTCAAAACTCCCAGTAATGAGATGACTCCTGTTACTATTGATTTGGTAAAGAAACAGCTTAAAGACAGGTAGGACAGACCATCTTTTTAGACTTAAAGACCTGTCCCCTAGCTTTCTGTTCCTCAGGTGTCTTTTAGTCTCGGTGAGCAAACAAGAGTTTCATCGCTGGAAAAGTACTGACTGGCACATCCATTAAAAAAAAATAAATGTCAAAACAAAAGTGAAGATGACATTGACACTTGGTTCGAAAGTCTCCTTGGATTGCTTCTCTGGAAGTGAAGCTTTAAATATGAGGCCATTGATCTTGTTGAAGACAGGTCTGAGTTGCATCTTCTGGACACTGCACAGTCTTATAGTCAAGAATTGAAAGGCCAGTGAGGTGTTTAGCTTGTCAAGTTGCATTCTTTTAAACTGTGGATCAGATATTTCCCCTTCAGTAGATAACGAATTTAAATTTTAGTGTATATAGGGGGTTTTTGGTTTAAACGCTGTAATCTGCTTGTCAGGTACACAAAAGGTCCTACTGAATGAACAACCCAATTGCAGTGAGAAATCATTTATAATGAACAATTTGCACTTTACATGTCTTCAAAATTGGTTTGTATGCCATGTCCTTTGTAGTGTCACAGTCTTTGACAGTGAATGAAGTTAGTAGAGGAATAAGACTGCTTTGTATAAGCTGTAGTTCTGGCCCCCCACACCCCTGACTCGCCCACCAAACCTTTCCTTCCAGTTTTACTTAAGAGCCAGCCTTGCACTATTCTAAGTGCAATCAACTCCTGTAAAAGTTTGTGGGAGTGGGCAGTGCAATGCACTCAGAATAGTCTAGCAAATTAATTTAAACCATTACCCTTAATGTTTATGTAGAGAGAGGAGAAAGTGACAAAGTAAAGTTAGAGAATATGTCTTTTCAGTATTTCCCATATATAGACTTGGTACTTGCACTGTCTGTTTAATATCTCAACGGTCTGAAATATACAGACTTCTGGATGTAAATTTGCTATTTATCCATTGCCCTTCAGGTTGGACTCTATGAAAGAATTGCACAAAGCTAATCGGCAGCAATATGAGAAACATCAGCAAAGCCGAGAGGACTCTACCAAGGCAATTGAAAGATTAGAAGGGTCTTCTGGGGGTATTGGTGAACAGTATAAGTTTTTGCAAGAAATGCGAGGGTATGTCCAAGACTTGCTTGAGTGTTTCAGTGAAAAGGTAAGGATGCAAAAACATTCATCTTTTTAACAAAAAAAAAAAAAAAAAAAAAATAGGGACTCTTAGTACATGCCAAACACCACATCTCCCTCTGTTCTTGAAAAAAGTCCCCTGAGAACATATTCATCTAAAGGTTTGGTTATTCGAGGGTTGAAAAGATAACTTTTCGTCATGCTAAACTGGTTATCAGAAACCTCTTTCACAGTGTAAAAGACCACTAACTTTAGATTGCCTAAAAACACTTTAAAAAGCTTATATGTCATTTTTAAAAAAATATATGTCTTTAGGATTTTGGTAGATATTCTGGCATTTCAACTCAGATGCTGCTTTTTACTTGTATTGGATATCAGGTTAACAAAAACAAGGGCTGGATTACAGCATTGCTAATTTCTGGAATGCTTTATGAACACAGTAACAAAGAGTTGTATTTTATGTGTTATTGTAAACTTCCTCCTGCCAGTCAGTTTCACATATTTGGTATTGCTCTGGTGTCTGAAAGAGAGAAGTTTTAAAAAACTGGTGTAGCTGTCTGAAGACACCCAAACTTAAAAATACACTTCTTTCATGTGGTTTGATACTTCTGTATATATCTAACTTGAAACTTAATCTTTGTTTCTTAAGTTATTCATTATGCTTTAATTACTTTGTTGTAAATATAACACGAGCTCCTGAATATATATATTTATTTATATATATATTACATACACACAGGAGCTGTAAAATTAAGATAGCAATACATAGGCTATTTCTTCATTGTCTTTTGACTTGAATACAATAGTATAGTGTCTTCTTCTGTCACAGTTACTTGAGTAGTTGAAACTACTGTTTACCTAGCTTGTTAGGTGCGAGAGAGCATTTGGCTTGCTAATCAGACATTAGTTGTCCAGCATTAGTGGTATTGGAAGAGCCCCATCTTCAGTCTTCTAAGTTGAAGAATAGCTATGTCGTGAACAAACCCAGGAGGTGTGGACCAATTAATTCACCCAGCTAATTGATTAGTTGAAACAATACTGTTCACTGAAGAAGCAGTATTCCTGAGTGTGTTGGAATTAGCTGTTGAGGGGCAGTAAAGGTACTTTTCCTTGCAGCTTTGTTGGTGCTGGTTGCCTAGATGCCTAAATTCCTAGTTAAAGATAACTGTTAATACTCCTTCTCTGAGATAAATTTGTATTTCAGAAGACAAGTTAAATACCTGTATCTCTATTCAATGTTTGGTTTCTAAAGACCTCTTGTTAAATTTCTTTTGTGATAACTATAAGCCATGTCTGGAGGTTGTCTTTGATAGTCCATACTGTCTTGTTCAAATATTTTCTTTAAGCAAATTGTTTTAAAATGCACCATTCTGAGTATAAACGAAGCCTTTTATTCTCCCAGGTTTTGTATAAATCAGGAAAACTTAGTGTTAAGTGATAGTCAAAAAAGTTCAGTTCAGTTTGTAGGAAGGTTATTGACTTATCTAGCTATATTAGTAAATAAATCATTTCCAGCTGTTACACAGCAAATTACTGCTGATAATTTAACAGAGAGTCTTGTTAAAGTTGCTTTCTTACAATATACCTTTGCTTTCCTGGTGGTTGGTCTTTTAAGGGTTCTACACCTGGATACCTGCCTCCCCCTTCCCACCCTCCCCATACCCCACCTGCCATGCCAGTCCATTGAACTTCTAAGATGCGACTTTTATCATCTCATGCTTCTTAGGGGCCTTCACAGAGTTTTGCTGTTTTCAGTTGGAGGCTGCTGCAGTACCTGTATGTACAATGAGTTGCAAAATTAGGAGGTGACATGGTCAGTTTAACAGGAGCATTTCATTTATTGTGATGTCCTATATATTCGTCAGTTCTATGGCCAGATAATCCATTTTGGAATTCAGTGCTTTCAGTGTGACAGAAGTACTATCAAATTCCAAAACAGTAGCCCACAGGACACTGCCAAGGTTTTCTGAAAAGGAGGTGGGAGGAGGGGACAAAATCAAGAATAAAATCAGTCGGGTTTTGTTTAAATCAAATGATTAAATGCAATAGAATGATGGATTCTTGAGTGTAGAGGTAAACTACCTTCAGCTTTTTTGTAGAACCTGTGGCCCTGACAACTTCATATTTAAATTGTGTGTTTTTATAATGCATAATGTACGTAGTTGTTATGATTATAATATACATAAGCATATAAAATGTGTATCCACATGCATAATAACAGTATTGTGTGTGTATATATGTATGCACACATACATATATGAACACTTATACTAAATACATATATAAAAGCTAGGTCCCTTCCTATCATTTCAAATATGATGCTTTGGTGCTTTATTTTATTAGAACTAGTCATGGTTATTAGTCAAATTCACATTGGTACTGATCTGAATGAGAAAGTGGTTTGGTGAAGAAGCATTAATAGGTTCACAATATATCTGTCCACTCCGAAAGAGTCCATTCCCCTAGAGTTTTCTGGTATGTCTGTTGACTTAGTTTTGGAGAACAAAAAACATCATCATAAATTATACTTTCTTTCCCCTACCATCTTATTTCTGCACCTATTCACCATGCTCCACCCTTTGTGACACCCAGCCAAGCACAATCATTTTGTTTGTATTCTGTTTTGAAGAGATTCTGAATGTTAGAAACACTTTGATCATTGGTAAGGTGCAGTGGAGAGTATAATGAGGCAGCTATTATGCAAATTTTAGAAACAAGCAATAGAAATGTCAAATTCTCTTATGATTTTTTTTCCATAAATGATAAAACCAATGGAGCAGAAGATGCTTGCATGACTTCCTTCACAAGTAATTAGTGTCAAAATTATGCTTTCTGAGAAGGCTAGAAAGTGTTAACTGTGTCTTTGCATTTTGAATGTAGGAGTATGCAAGGGATCCAGGAAGATTAAATTGTTCCAAGCGTATCTTTGGCAGCACAGTTAGATGAACTGTTACGTTACCTGCAAAAGCAAATTATCAGAACGCACTGTGTATGTCAGAGGGGGACTGTAGGTCCCCTTGACATCTAAATATTTGGAGGGCTTTCCACTTTTCCTCTTACACTGTTTACAGCGGAAGTGAAGGAAAATAAACCCCAAACACTGAATTTAAGGTATTGACTAAACAGAATACAGTGAATGAGGGCTGTAACTTTATAGTAGTCAGTGAAATTGTCACTCATCAACCACAATATTGATTATAGAAGAATAACAGCTTGTAAGTCTTTTGTATTTTAAATGGGAAATATTTTGAGTGGATTCATATATCTGAATACATAGCTGGGGTTTTTTTTAATTCTGAGGAAATTATAGAAAGAACTTCTAGGGGTGGTATGGAAAACTTTCATTTAACTTTTCAGTTTTAGAATTCCCTTTATAGACTTAAGAGAAGCAGCTATATTTTCTATGGTAAACTGCAGTAAAGGTAGTATTTTTAAAATTGTTATTTCTGTTTTCAGTATTTGTCTTAATCCCAAATACACACTTCCAGCACTGGGATGTTCCCTCCTCCTGTTTCTCTCTACTCTTCTTTTCTCCAAAAGAAAGTTGTACATGTTTTGAGTTGGTGCAGTGTTGCTTTAACTTTAGTACCTGTAGCCCAGTTTATAGCACAAAGAGCTAATACTTCTTTCCTTTTAATATCTCCTGGTACGTGTGTGTCATTCTCAGATAGCTGAAATGGCCCTGTAGCTATAATTTCATAGTCTTACATTTTACTGGAGGAGATTCATTAATAGCTGCTGAGTCACATTCTAAATTACATCAGGAAACAATTTCTGATTTTTGTCTTTTGGTTTGACAATCCTGGATGGTAGGCAGCAATGAAATATTTGATTTAAAAGGTTGGAAGACTTGTGGACTAAGCATATGTCTTGGAGGTAAGGAGGATATGGCTTTAAGTGGTTATACCAAAAGGACTTGCCTTTCCTAAGAGATTGTGAAAAAATTCTGTTTTGCATTTGAGTATTTCTAATAATCTACTTGTCCTGGGAAATTAGTTTTTGCAAAAGTGAGCAGTGAATCTGCTATTTAATGTCAGGAAATTCCTAGTCGTTACAACATCATATTTTTGTTACAGTTTCTACTGAAATTTAGTCCACTTAAAAAAAAAAAAAAAAAAAAAAGTGGCAGGTCTGATGTGACTTAGGTCTGTATCATTCAAAGATTATACTTAGTGCATAACTGACACAGATTATGCAATTTTAATGATAGACTAGAGTAACTTTTTACTGATATGAGTTACCTGTTGGTATAATGTGCTTATACAGTGTTTTATTGCATTGTAGTAATAATGTTTCAGCATATGCTAATAAGAGTTTTAGGAAAACAAATACCTGCTGGCTTCAGGAGGTTAGATTCATGCTTTGTTTTTTCAGTGTATACAGTCAGGTTATTTTCTCATTAAAACACAGAATACTGCTGCATTCTTGTTTAAAGATAGAGGAAGCAATGAGGTCTGAGAATTGTAAGCATTGTCATGCACTTGGTAGGGAAAGCAAAAGTACTTGAAGTAACATTTCACACTCTCTGAAATGGTTGCCTTATTGTGTAGACTCATTCAATCAACAGAAGTTACTTTCAAAATGCTATTGCAATGGTTGAAAGCTGTCAATGTTAAATGCATGCATTTTCTTCACGTTGAAGTTTTTACTGGTCCAAATGATACAAATGGGTAAAAGGAAACAGTTTGTGCTCATAGAAGTACAGTGACAGCATTATGCTTCGGATTAGTACGGTACCCCAGAAACTAAGCACCTGAAGAATTTGATATTACGTAGTGTGTTGTATTTTTACAGGTGCCTCTGATTAACGAACTTGAATCTGCAATGCACCAGCTGTACAAACAGCGAGCTTCCCGCCTTGTCCAAAGACGACAAGATGATATTAAAGATGAATCTTCGGAGTTTTCAAGCCATTCAAGTCAGTCCATCTTGAAGGTTTTTATTATTCATTAAACAACCTTGTTTACTTTGGCTTAATTTAAATGTAAATGTTTATAAAGTATGACTGTGTTAAAGCTTATCCTTATTCGAGATAGGTGGAAGGAAGCTTGGATAAAAGTTCTCTGATCTGTTTTGTTTTAAACTCAAAGCCCCTCTAACTCTGACTTCATCTTTCCATTCTGTTGCTCCTAACTATATTTTCTCTTTCCTAGCACTGAAAATGTGTGCGTGGTGGCAGTGGTAGTAGGGGTAGTATGTGACTCCCAATTTTTCTCTTTATGTTGGGATTATTTTTTTTTTTTTTAAACCTTGAATCTATAGATTTCTTGTAATATCTACAGTTAACTCTGTAAAAGCCATGAAGTGCTAGGCTAGAGTTGACTTCTATCTAATGCTCTGTTTTGTAGGCAGCATGAGTATTTAATTTCAGCCATTTAACTGCTAGAGCTAAAGAAGAAACTGGTGCCATTGTTAAAAATCAGACTAATAAAGTGACCCTGTATAAAACAGAGCTTAAAATTAGCCAGCTAAAATACCTGCTTACTGTGAGTGTCTGGATGTGGGATTCTCATTGAGGAGTTTTCTTGTGGCGGTTACTCTTCAGTATGTAAAACTTTATAAATGTTAAGTTGGTTGGAAATACACGTTCCTTCACGGTTTATTCGGCATGTCAAAGGACAGGTAAAATGTCATGTTAATAGTAGCTGCTGTTCTGCTTTGGAGAGTTTCCTATCTTTAAAAATGGCTTTCTTGTCTGTCCTATTAATGACATAAAATCCTATAATAAAAGCAATTTCCTACTCTGTCAGTGTGTCGAGAGATGAAGTTTTGTTAATACCATTAGATAGAACTTAGGGAAGGTGATAAAGCATTACGGCATCAGAGCTGGTCATCCCTTTATGGAATGTTTAGCATACATATTCACTTTAGGGCTTTATTTGAAGCCCTAGGCATCACGTCTGGGCCTTGCAGTTTTACCATGAAAATGCTGTTGTGAGAACTAGAAACCTAACATACTAGAAACATATTTCCTAAAAGCAGCTTAGAATTATTATTTTAGACTGGAATTTTAATGGTGAGGTGGGAATAGTTGTCATTGTGAAGGCTGGGTTTTAAAGAGAGATCTTACTGAGTACCCAGGAGTCTAGAGATTGAATTTCACTGTGTCTAGAAATAGTTCAGTTCTGTCCCTCAAATTATCACAGAAACTAGGAGTTGATGCCAGCCTTTGATTTGATGTGTGTTGCAGACATAGACAGTCTGCTTTTCTTCATACAGTGTCTGAACACCAAAGGACTAGAAGTGAATATGTTTATCTGCCAACTTTTGCTTTACTTCTGCATAAAGACAAGTAGCTCAGCTTTGAATAATGTGTTAAAAAATTGCACAAATTATGGCTTCATCTGTTTGTTAAGGCTCTTAGTAGTTCTGGAATAGAATTGGAATGCTGACACAGATCATCATTGATATTTTTAATGATGGATTTGTAAATGGATTTAGTTAGAACATGTAAATTTACTCCTAAAAGTTGGGTAGATTTTTGTTTCAATTTTGATGTTTAGTGGGTGAACTTGAGCATGGCTAACATTCAATCCACTTGTAAAAACTTAACTGAAAAGGATGAATTGGAAACACTGTTGGGTCTGCCTACTGGTTCCTGATCAGCCTCACTGGTTAGCTGTGCTGTTTTCTGTAGTCAGGAGCACCTATAATGAATCACAGCTTAAAAAGAGGAGGGGGCATTATTTCTTCTTCTGTAGATTTTGATGTGTTTTAAACTCTGGGCAATCTAAAGCATACAAACTTAGAAAAGACTGTGACTAGAACTCTGAAATACCATATATTCCTGCTCTGATCACTCTTCTCTGGCTTCTTTTTTGTTAATTTTTTTCTTTCTTTCAAAAGATACATGGTGAATGTGTTTGTTTAAGGAGTGCTTTTTGTCTTGGAACATTCAATTTAAGCAATTTCTGTTAAAATTGTTGAACTTTATATAGTTGGGCACCATTGTGAGAGGGACAAGAGTGAAGTATGGTGAAAACTACTTGAAATTTAGGTGGAGGTTTTTCCAGACTCCACTACTTCCTCTTTTAATCTCTACACTTGTGAATTCAGGCTTCTGTGTGCATCTTTATGAAAACTTCGACTTTCTACTTCAAATTACACTTAGTTTAAAGTCGGTAAAAGGCTCTTATGAAACTGCCTGCAATAGTAATCGTAGATAAGCATTTTAATTTTCATCAATGTAATTTTGCAGATAAAGCACTGATGGCACCAAATCTTGAATCTTTTGGACGAGACAGAGTGATCTATCAGGAACAAGTAAAGCGTCGGACTGCGGAAAGAGAGGCTAGAAGGTAGAGTACTGAGACTTTTTGTCTGTTAGGAGTTTTTGCCTACTTGCAGAATACGGTTGTCCTGTGTGACATACTAATGTAAGTAGCAATGTTTGGACCTTTCCTGCAAAGGCAAGAAAACACCTAAGCTGGTGTGCTGAGCAGGGGTATTCTTACGTATCACAGCTTATCATGCAAGTGTACAAAACACAGCACCATTACTTTCTTTTAGTGGTTTTAAATTGGTATCATGTATGGTAAACCCATTCCTTATCTAGTTGGTCTCTGCTGGTTTCTCTTACTTCCATTGTTTGAGGCAACTACATAGTGTTTATACTGTTGATCCTTTTCAGAGCGCGTCGTAGACAAGCAAGAGAGCAAACTGGGAAGATGGCAGATCACCTTGAAGGCCTTTCCAGTGACGATGAGGAAACTTCAACAGATATCACGAACTTCAACATGGAGCGAGGTTAGGAAACCTACTGAAGCTTTATGTAACAAAATACAGAAGATTTGTCAGGGGGTGGGGGTTGGGGGAACCAACCTGATCTAAATGCAGCCCTGTCCATATATTTCTCCATACTTTGGAGAAAGTTTAGGAACCGTTCCTTGCTGGATCATCACTGTTACCAAAACAGTCTCTTCAACCAACCTGTTGTGCAGCTTGCAGCTAAGTAAATAGCACATCCTTAGTGAGGTCCTTTTTAATTAATTCAAGCATTCTTCTGCTGGCAAGCAGTAAGCTTTTGCTTCTTCAGTGGATACTAAGTCTTCATTCTCATTTGTAATGTGGTTTATTGTTCTTCAAATATCGTTGTTTTAAATGTGAAATTCTGAAAACCTCAGTGCTTTAGAAACCCTTTTTTGCTTGATAAGAAGCATTTTCTGGAGTTTTGCATAAGCCATCTAGAAATGCAGTGACAAAAGTTCTGTAGACTCTTGCCACAGCCTGGAAAACTTTGCAGATGACGGAACAATGTTGAATGCAAACATTGCGGAAAGACATTGTGGTACTGACTTGATTTGAAATTCATCTCCAGTTTTATGACTGTTTGCTCAAAGTAACCATTATTATGCAATTATGCATAACACTAATTATGCAATAAATGGGGTTGTAGGTTAAGCTAATGCCTCTAAAGCACTGTGAGAACTGCAAGAAACCTGAAATTTGGGGAATTATGGATAGTTTGATGGAACAGTTGTCTTTTACAGCAGCAGCAGTTAAAAGGGAAACAATTCCAGGGATTACTGTGAAAGCAATAGCAGAGAAAGTAAAACATGACTGCAGTAATCCTGTTACCTTCTCATTTTGAACCTGAGTACAGTTATCGTTCTGTCTGATTAAAGATAATTTAATCAGATTAGAAGCAGTGTGGAGAAGGGAGCAGTAACGATCACATACATAGAATTGTTTGTGTTGTATGTAAGGAGGGATTAAACAGTTTTGGACTCTTCCACTAGGAGAATGATGTTGACTTCACAGTATGAGAGCTAGGGGGCATGAAATGAACTGATAGGACAGGTTTAAAATAAACACTTCCCACAGACAGTGGGGGGAATAAATATGCCAAAGTAATAAAAATGCCAAAGTCATTGCTGTAGGTGGTATGAAAGTTCCAAGTATGAACAGATTTAAAAAGCAACTGTCTAGCAGTTGGATCCTTCAGAGTTGTGTTTTCCACACCTTTGGTTGCTGGCTGATTTGCCAAAATTGTGAATGCAGGGAGATTTCTGATAAACAAAGCAACTATGTGGGGTTGTTAGGTGCTATAGTTAGTTTTGCTAAGTTAAATTATCTAGATTAAAAATTCACTGTGGCTGAATTGCTTTATGTAACTTGGTACTTTGGTGTGTACAAAAGCCTTTTGTAGGATTTTCATGAGTTTCTGAGTAAGCATCGTATTTCTAAAGGGCTTTTTAAATCATTTGTAGCTCTCATGTTAGTCCAGAATCAGCAGTGAGCTATCTGAAACAGAGGGATGCGCTCTGGACCTACGAACTCTTATTTGTAGCTTCTCTTCTTGATCCCAGTGTGAAAAGTGTGTTTATATGACAGTCTCATGTTCCCTCAGCCCTATCTCTACTTGCTGTGTGTACTAGTTGTATACAGGTTACTGTAACTGAACATGTAAGACTCTGGCTGCAGCAAAAGAAAACTGATTAAAGTGGAACTAACCCCGAGAATTAGAAAAGACAAAAGGGTAAATAATACATAGTTTTAGACTGCATAGAATACTAGTACTGTAAATACAAAAAAAATATAAGGAAGGTGCTAAGGGATCTTAATCGTTGCCCAGTGCTAACAGCTGTGTTATGTTCAGCAGTTTAGCATGGTGTCTGCCAGGACCTGCTCTTTTTGCAGTCCTGATTCAGTTGGCTTATCTGTTGCCCTTCTGTACTTCACTTGGATAAGCAAAATTGTGGGCTTATTTGGGTTGGAATAGACCTGGAAATCAGCTGTTCCAGACTCCCATGCAGGGCAAGGCCAGCTTTGAAGTTAGTTCTGCACTGAATACAGCCCAATATATCACCAGTCCAGTGTCTGGTAACTGAGTATCATTGTATGGAACATTTAAAAGGAAGACTTATCATAAAAGAGTATATCGGAGAGTACTCATGCTCATGTTCTTATTGCTTTGTATATTTGAGGCAGAAGTAACAGACCTTTTAAAGGTGATGGTTTTTTGGTTTTGTTTATAGGAGTTAATGCCAGCAAGCATCAAAGTCCATCTTGAAAGAGTTATTACAGGGAATAGGTGATTAACTTGCTACTCTTTTTCTCCTGCACCAGATCGTATATTGAAAGAATCCAGCAAAGTTTTTGAAGATGTTTTGGAAAGCTTTTACTCAATTGATTGTATTAAGTCACAGTTTGAAGCTTGGCGGTCAAAGTACTTTGCTTCCTATAAGGATGCTTATATTGGCCTCTGTTTACCAAAGCTGTTTAACCCTTTAATCAGGCTTCAGCTGCTTATCTGGACTCCTTTGGAGGTAAGATCCTTTGTAAGCAACTTCTATGTCTTCTTCTATATAGTGTTCTTTCACGCTTCTGCAGAGCAATGTAAATTGCACTTTTGTATGCTTCTTGTAAATGCGTGTTCTAGGCACGAAATTTAAAATGGGCACCTCTTTTGGGGTGAAGATTTTCTGGGGAGTTTCTTGACTATTGTGTGTGTTCCCAGCAGGCCAGAGTTCAATTCTGCACATGCTGGTACCTTTTCAGTGAGTGGTATAAACCAAAAAGCCAAACAGTTTCTTATTACGTTTAGGTTTTGAAATACTTAAGAGAAAATTGTGATTTGAGAGATGTAGTTTCTTCAGAAGTGGAACCAAGAAGCTTTTTATCTTACCTACACCTTCATACCCTGCAGAACCCTGGCTGGCAACTTCCAGGTCTTTCTCATAGTACTCATTGTCCAGTTATGAATTAGGGAATGTGGAAAGAGCAGGACAGCATTGTTGCAGCCCAGTATCCCTGGCACATGTTCATTTTCCAGCCTGCATATGTGTGGTGACAGGAGTAGCCATCAGGATAAACTGTTTAGGTAACTTTTGAGTCTTCCAACCATTAAGAGCTCTTGAAAGTATTTCTGCTGCAGTCAGGTGCTTATTTTCACTGTACTGGTAGGAATTTAATTTTTCTGCCATGTTGGCTTCTGGGGAGTGGGTCAAGGCACAGAATGAGTGCAAGTGTATAAGCTTGGTGGTTTTTGGTTGGGTTGGGTTTTTTTGGAAACTAGGCTAGTAAGTCATCTTCCCTGTCAAAACTTAGCTCATCTACAGCACCACCTGCAGATGTGTTAATCTATCCTTTTTTCAGAAGTGTTTTTTTCTTAACTACTAAGAGAATATTTGTAGAAGGGGATCTTCTGTCACCTCTGCTGTGATTGCAGAGGAAGGAAGCATGAGCTTTCTTCGGAGAGCATTCAGAGTATTTAATTTGAATAAATGAGGGAAAAATCTATAAAAGGTGTCCTCACTGAATTTAAAACTGGTTTTGTACATTCTTACCCCATGCTATTTCTATGTGAGTTCCCAGGTTGGCAAAACAAAGCTCAAATTAGTTGCAGACATGTTACAGAAGTCTCAAATCTAATTGTTTTCACTGCTGTGTTACTGGTCCTGTTAAGCATTTTGTAAAGTTAGAAAAATCACAAGGCATTCATAAAAAGAGGTTTTTAATCCCAAAGGCGTAATTTTGTAATGCAGTACAAATGATCTATGCTCCTCACTTTTACCCTAATCTCTGGGCCTTTATTTCATTTGGGTGTAATTAGAAGTTAAAATCTGTAGGACAACAGCTGCCAAAAAAGTCTTACTTCTACCATTTTCTTTCATTTCTCAATCAATTTCTAGTGATTGTGTGGTTGTAGAGTTAATTGGTTCATTTGGCTGATTTATGGAAAATTGGCCTTGCCTTCCCATCCTCTCTCAGGTTGTGGGTTGGTTGGGTTGTCCGTATACGCTAATCTGGCCTGTGATGGCATGATTAGTAGTGCCCAGGCAAAGAGGCAGAACATGTTCTTCGCTTCTCGGGAGTCGGGCTTGCTTACGTTTCTGAAGGTGGTAGTACCACTGCTTCAGAAGTAGGGGAGCCAAAGCAGGTGAAGTAATTTTCCCATCCTTGCGTCAGATTAAGATACTGTTTGATCTTAAGGCACTATATCTTGGGGTGGGGTTTTCTTATTATTATTTCTAGTGCAGATGAGTACCTGACACATACACAAAAAGGACTGCATTTTTGAGTTGTTGCTGTGCTCAATTGTTGCCTGCTTAGCATACTTGGTAGAGTGTTTTGAAGTAGTTTTGTTCTGTTTTGTGAGCATATCATACTTGCATATATGATATTTCTTTTTTCTTTTAATGTGTTGACTTCAGATATCTGATTAGGAATCTAACCTCAATTTTTTTACTAGGGCAAGTGTCGAGACTTTGAGACTATGTTGTGGTTTGAATCATTGCTATTTTATGGCTGTGAAGAACAGGAGCAGGTGAAAGATGATGCTGATATTTCACTGTTGCCTACCATTGTAGAGAGAGTTGTTCTTCCTAAATTAACAGGTATAGTCTTAGAAAGAAAATGGGGGAAAAGGGGGAGGTGTGGAAGCTGATGCTTGTTTGCGCTTTCAGATTTTACTGTTTTGTAAATTATTACTTGACTGTCCTCATACCTGTATTTGAGTATTTGCAAAATGGAGTAATTCTCTAATCTCTTACAGTGATTTCTGAAAATATATGGGATCCTTTTTCTACAACACAAACATCTAGAATGGTAGCAATTGTACAGAAACTAGTAGATGGATATCCTTCAGTGGTGAATGCAGAAAACAAAAATACACAAGTAAGTTGTTTTTTCTTAAATACCTTGCATAAGTTAAGGAATTTGGATATATTTTGAATACACTATATTGGAGAATACAGCATACTTAGTGAGAAGCAAGAAATAGAATTTTGCAATTATTTGATGCTCTGCAGCCTGGTTATGGAGAGTCAAGTATGGTGATAAATTAGGAAGAACTCAGTGAAGTCTCCCAAAATAGATGCTAGAGATAAGAGATACCAAATGTACTAGGACTTGTTGGTCTGCAGTTTCACTTTAAAGGGTCAGCTACAAATAGTCAGGCTTGTCTTTTTTCAGATCTTTGTAACCTTTTCAAATGCATTGCCTTGAAATTGGATTGTTTTACTTGCCTTCTATGAGAACCAATGTCATGAGTTCAGGTGCCATAGCATTGCCTTTAGAATAATGGGAGATAGGCCAAAGTGCCCACATATGGGGAAGTTAGCAAAAGATTAAAAATGACAAAAGCCCTGATGTCACAGAAGCTAATCGTGTAGCCAAGCTTAACCATAAAGTAATTCCATTGCCTTCATTTTTTTTTTATTGACAGCGTCAAATTTCAGCTCTGTGCTTAAGTCTGTATGCCTTTCACTGTTAGGGTCACAAATGTTCTTTGTCGCTTTGAAAATCAGTTTCTGAATGATTAACTGCTAAGCAGTGCTCTGGACACTTTAAAAAAGAATTTATCTGTTTCAGATGCTTTTAAAGGCATTGTTGCTAAGAATGAGGAGAACACTAGATGATGATGTATTCATGCCCTTATATCCAAAAAAGTAAGTTTGCTTTCAACTATGGTGTTAGAACTTTATTAGCAAGTCGGTGTCTTCTGTCTGTAGTTAACAGGGTTTTTTTCCCAGTATGGTTCACTGGCTGCATACAGGAGATCTTTCTGTTTTTGCGCTGTGAGGATTTAGCAAAACAAGCAGGATGGAAGGGAATATTTATAGAAATGAACTGTGTGTGGGAAGGAGGAAGCCAGCAAACTCCAGACAGAGGTGGTCTTGGTTGCTCATTAAAGAAATCTCTTACTTTCCAGCATCTTAGAAAACAAGAACTCTGGTCCATATTTGTTTTTCCAACGTCAGTTTTGGTCCTCTGTTAAGGTAAGTCAGTAAATCCATCCGGTAAATCTTTGGTCTAAACAGTGTAGCAATAAAATCCTCTTCAAATTTGTGGAAAGTGGTAGATGGAAATTGCATTAACTTTATTTGAAAGAATTTGTATTAGTATTCCTAGTGTTTGATAATGCACTGTGCCTTCCTCAAAAGATTGCCAAGTGAAAGCGCCGTCATTTTAACATGTATGTTGTGGGTTTAGTTAGCATACTCAACCCAGGATTTTTTAAATGTTGTTGTATTTGTCAGAATGAAATATGCTGCTTTTATTTCACTTATTTGGGAATGAGAGAGCTTGGGTTTTACAGGTTTTTTTTTAATATGTAGTGTGAGAACCTTCATGAAAATAGCTTGGCCTTGTTTGGAATTCTTGCTGCTACTTGTAAATTAAGAGCATTTGTAATCTGGGTTTAATTGAGATGATAAAGAGTGTGAAAGAAAAAGTCTGTGTGGAATGTGCGATACAGAGTTTGCAGAGAAGCTATGACTGCTGTGGTCATAGTTTCTTCACAGCCTTTTACTAATTCCCAGCTAAACAGGAAAGTGTTGATTGAACTGCAATCTCCGTGATCATGCAAACAGAACTGTTATGCAGAATTTTCTATTTAAATTGCAGCAGTGAGGGGGGCTGTATTCCAAATAGGTTTGCAATCACTTAATTTACTTAAAATATTTGGCATGGAATTCCATGCCAAAAGGGGAAAAAAGTCAACTTTTTATATGCTGTTTAGAGCAAAAAATGCACAAAGCTAACTTTTTAAAATTCTGTAGTTAAAAGTGAAACAGATCACTTAGGGCTTGTGTCTCTTAAAAAAGTGAAATTCCTGCTTCTGGCAGTATCTGAGCCTGAGCAGTTTAGACGTATTGCATTCTATTACAGCTGTTTTATTTTAGGGAAACTTTAAAAATAAAGGTCTCTTGCACTAGCAAGTCAGTTATAGCATCACAGACAAGCAGAAATAGAAGCTGGGAGGCAAGTGCTCATTTACTGTTTCCTGATGATCTGCCTTAACAATAAACTGGCTGTGTTCATTTGTACGAGGCTGGCAGCAGTTCTTCACAGGCCATATGCCAGTGGGGAGCAACAGCTGTACAGTTGGCTTAGCCAGCATGCCCCTGACACTTTTCTGTGTCTCTTGAGTCACTGTGCCGTGGAAATAAGGGTATGCCGACAGCATAGCTGGGGGTTTTATTGACAAGGGGGCTGTGAATTTGTCCCCGTATGGCATATGCTAGGCTTCACTTTGCTTCACATTGACATCAAATTTTGAGAACAAGATGGCTTAAAAATTTCTTTATTTTCTGATTTCTTTTGCAAAACATGAGCAGAGATGAGGTGGTTGTGGTTGTTGTATGAGTATTTGTAACACTCTAGGCGGATACTTCATGGATTCTGAATAGTTTTGAAACTCACAAGGCGTATTTCCACTGCTTACCTTGGCCATGCTGTTGCATTTGAAGAGGCTGTAGAGTGTTTAATCAACTTCCTGGTTTTGGTGTGTTTTAAAATGCTTATTTTCCCTGTGTTGTATTTTCAGTTACTAGGAAACTTTCTACAGTGGTATGGAATCCTTTCAAACAAAACTCTCCAGGAACTGTCGATAGATGGTCTGCTAAACAGATACATTCTTATGGCTTTTCAAAACTCTGAGTATGGAGAGGACAGCATTAAAAAAGCTCAAAGTGTAAGTAAAATCAAAAATGTTTAAAATCACTTGTAATCCACAGATTTCAACTGAAGGGAATAATCTAGTTAAAACTTCAGATTATCTATGAAATTTGGCTTTGATATCTCAAAGTTGTAATGTCGGTGAAAAATAGATATTTATTTTATTTTATTTTAATACATATTGTGGTTGTTTGACCCTGGCCGAGTGCCAGGTGCCCACCAAAGATGTTCTGTCACTCACCTCCTCAACCAGACAGGGGAGAGAAAACATAACAAAAGGCTCATGGGTCAAGAGAAGGACAGGGAGATCACTGAGCAATTACCATCACTGGCAAAACGGACTAGACTTGGGGAAAATTAGTTTTAATTTATTACCATTCAAATTGGGGGAAAAAAACCACCTTCCCCCCCACCCCTCCCCTCTTCCCAGGCTTAACTTAATTCTCGATTTCTCTACCTTCTGCCCCAAGTGGTGCAGGAGGATTGGGAATGGGGGTTACAGTCAGTTGTTCCCACATTGTTTCTGCTGCTCCTTCCTTCTCGTGCTCTTCCCCTGCTCCAGCATGGGGTCCCTTGCATGGGAGACAGTTCTCCATGAACTTCTCCAGCGTGAGTCCTTCCCACAGGCTGCAGTCCTTCACACACTGCTCCAGCGTGGGTCCCTTCCACAGGGTGTGGTCTTTCAGGAGCCGACTGCTCCAGTGTGGGTCCCCCATGGGGTCACAAGTCCTGCCAGCAAACCTGCTTCAGCGTGGGTTTCCCACAGGTCACAGTCTCCTTTGGGCATCTACCTGCTCTGGCATGGGGTCCTTCATGGGCTGCAGGTGGAGATCTGCTCCACTGTTGACCTCCATGGGCTGAGGGGACAGCCTGCCTCACCATGGTCTTCACCACGGGCTGCCGGGGAATCTCTGCTCCAGCGCCTGAAGCACCTCCTCCCTTCCTGCTTTTCTTCACTGACCTGGGTGTCTGCAGAGTTGTTGCTCTCACGTAATCTCACTCCTCTCTCTGCTGGCACAGATTTTATTTTTTTCCCCTTCTTAATATGCCATCCCAAAGGTGCCACCACTGGCACTGATGGGCTTGGCCTTGGCCAGGGGTGGGTCCATCTTGGAGCCAGCTGGCATTGGCTCCATCAGACATGGGGGAAGCTTCTGGCATCTACTCACTGAAGCCACCCCTGTAGCCCCCTGCCGCTAACAAAACCTTGCCAAGCAAACCGCTACACATACTAGAGAAGAAGCCCTCTCTGGCTCATAACTGTACATAGTTTAGCTGTAGTTTAGGTTTCAATGTTTTACTGCTTGAATTTTGGGTTATTTTTTTCCTTATGTTTCTCACTGTTTCACTCAGTTGGGCCTTGTCACTGCAATCTTACATGGCAGAAGTCACAAAACATGGTAGATAACAAAAATTTAAAAGCTATGTTGTTTTTAACTTTCTCTTTCCTGTTATGTCTAGGTAATTGCTTGCTTTCCTAAACAGTGGTTTGCTAATTTGAAAGGAGACAAGACTATTTCTCAGCTAGAAAACTTCTGTAGATACCTTGTTCATCTGGCTGATACAATTTATAGGAACAGCATTGGTTGCTCCGATGTAGAGAAAAGAAATGCAAGGTAACTTAGAATTAATGCAGTTGAAATTCTTGTGCCTTGTGTTATTTTGCTGATGCATGCAAACGCGAGTAAATACCTCCATACTACCGCATGTCTTTTGAAACTTGCTTGAATCCAAACTTTAAAAATGTTACAGCATGGTAGATGGAGAGATTTTTAAGGTGTCTGAAAACAGGAACTGCTGGAAATGTGTAAAACATTCATAAATATATTTTGCAATACTGCTTAGTGTCACTGATTCTGGCAGATTTTGTAGCTACTGGGTTTGGACTGTTCCACCTTGTGAACCTGTTGCCGATTGCTGCATAACGGCTTCTAAATTACAAACTGATTTTGTGTACAGTACAAAAGTTCTGACTTATTTACACAACCAACTAGATGAACCTGTTTTCACCTAGATCGAAGAGTCATTTTACTTGTATCTGGTAACCAGCATAATTAAGAGTTTGGATTAGATGCATAAATGTTCCTGCTGGCCAAGTAACCTGAAATGCTGTGGGTGTATAGTTTTAAGCAGTGATAAACTTGAAAAAAAAAATAATTGTTGCACTGATATGCAGGAGTATAACAAGACTGGAGGATTGTGTATTCCTATGCTGTTGCATGAGAAGGAGGGGTTTTGAGGTCAATAGTTTTGTTGTTCCAGCAAACCTGAAACTTGGAAAGATGAACCCCCTTGCTACCTGCGTTAGTCATTCTTGATAGCTGAAGTTCCTTGAGCCATTACTCTTCAATTATTGAAGCTCTCCAGGGGATTAGATCCTTCTCCCTTTTGTTCTTATGCATAGCACTGAAACAGATACAGAAACTTCCCTTAAACCTTGGCAGAAAAATCTTGGTGAAGAGGTTTGTAATTTTTTTCTGGTATAATTTTTTTTCCAGTTACTATGTTGGTTATTGGACACTTTTCTGCCTTTAGAGTCACTTTTGGCTGTAGCATATGAATCCTGTCCTTTTCAGAGAACACCAAGCTTTGTGCCACACTGGGTTGTGCTCAAACAGCTTTTTATCTGGCCTTAGAACTTTGTGTCCAAAGTATAATAGTGGTGTCACATACCAGTTTAAATTTCCCATGATTCATATTGAAAATAATCTGTTACTCCTTCCTTTCTAAAACCAAAATGCCTAGCCTAGCATGATACTGGAATTGAAATGGAGTCGAGAGAGAATCTGGTAGAGATTAAACTTTCTCTATTTTAGTAGCCTGTTTGTAAATTTGAAAGAACTTTCTTCACCTGCTGAAATAATAACCTTTGTAAACTTTTTATTGGAAGAGAAATATCCAATTAATTCTTTTTTTCATAGTGAGTTCTAATTTGATTTCTATCTCTTGTCCTCCTGCTTTTTCCTGGCATTTAACAAATCTGTTGCCAGTGTGCCCATTGAGCAGATAAAATAAGTGTGCAGCCAAAATGCTGCTACTTATAACTGAAGAATGTCCTGTCTTTTTATATGAAAAGTAGTACAGTTGTTTGAAACAAAATGCATTCATTTCTGCCCAGAGGGAAGTGTATCTTTCCCTGTGTCTGTTGGTGCTCATTTTCTAAATGCTGGATGCTTTTTCGCAGATGAGCTAGGTTCATTTTTAAGATTAATTTTGAACTTCTAGTATTATTTTGTGAAGCTGGTCTAAATTTCACATCCATCCTCCTAGCAAGATACCAAAATTGTTCTTGACAGCCAAAGGAGTACATTCCTCCTAGCAGTTTGTTTGCTCTAATCTTTCTAGATTGACCTGAGTTCTAATGCAGTTCATTGGTGGCAAGCTTCATACCTTTTTAAAGCATGCATTAAAGCATACTTGCTGCCTTGATGATTTTTTTTTTTTTTTGGCTTAAACATCAGTTACCAAGGGAGCCGTGACTCATTGCACAGTACCCTATGTAATCCAAGACTTTTTCGTGAGATTATACTGCAGCTATATTAAACCACATTGTATGATTGATTCCTACTCCCAAAATAATCTTTTCAATTTCAGTACAAAGTTGATAACCAACTTACTTTATCAGACTAAGCAAATGGAGGAGACGATTATGAAGTTATCTGAAACTGATTTGCTATATGGAATCATAATGTGGTCTTCTGTTGAAATATTAATACTTGTACCTGGTGGTTCCATTCCTGTATTGACTTCTTCTCCTTCCTCTCTTTTTAGGGAGCACATAAAGCAGATCATAAAGCTTCTAGCAAGTATCCGAGCACTGGACCATGCTGTGACAGTTGCAAATGATCACAACGTAAAAGAGTTAAAGATTTTAATAGAAGGAAAATAGACTTTTCTGGCAACTCATTTTGAGCTTTAAAATCATTCCTGATGTGTAATTTATGTACATATGTAAAGTTTCTTAAACTGTAAAGTATTGATCTTTGTTTTAATACAAAGTGCATTCTTATATACAACATCCTTTAAAAAAATAAAAAAGACGACTTTGAAAACAAAAATGGAATCCCAAGATTGTCATCTTTCCAGAAATCACATTTTCCTTAAAGTTTCTCAAAATCTTGTTTACAAAACTACTTTGTACCCATGATTAGTAATTATATACTCCTGTTAATTGTTCCATGGTTAACTGGAATGTGTATAAGATATTATGTGTAATACAATGTATGCATATATTTATACCACCATGTTGCTTTCACACTGGATATAGAGATCTTGTACTGTTGGAATAAGCTTTTAATTTGCAAAAAAAACCCACCAAACTTATTTTGACAATAAAATGATCATATTATTGGTCAAAAGGGCTGGCAAAACACTCAAATATGTGAAAGTCGTTTGAACTAAAGAGGAGAGAGACTTTCAGATCGATTCTGATCTTAAAAAGCAGCTGTGCTGCACTTAAATTGGAATAGCTAAAAAATTACTTGCATTCGGAACATGGAGCTCTTAAGACTGTTCTTAGAAGCAAAGCAGAAAGGAAAATGGAAAACTGCTTAATTATTGTTTCTAATACAGGCATACAATGAGAAATTGTGATTATTGTGCAAGTATACATGACAGCACTTCCTAAGCCCCAGACACCTTTCATGCTGTAGGAGTAATAGTTTATCCATGAACCCTGGACCCTCATTACTTGTGTAAGTTGGTTACATTCACCATTTGTGGGGGTTTTGTTTTGGTTGGTTGGTTGGTTTTTTGGTTGGTTTGTTGGGTTTTTTTTCTTTTTTTATAACTTCATACATGGGAACCTCTTTCTTCTGATCAATATGGCTAAAGCTGTCAAGCAAAATGAAGGTGAAGAAAATTTGATATCCTATTGTTCGAAGTGTTTGTTGAGTAAATATTCAGATGTTACACTTCCCACTAAATACCATCTAAGAATAGTCTTGCAAGGCATTTAATTTGAATGTAAAATAAAAAGAAAACACTTTAAAATCTGGTGATTTATATCAGAATGCTAGTGACTTGATCTTGGGGTCCGAGGCATGGGAACAGCTGTAATAGCCTTGGATCAAGAGCTATTTCCACGTGTGCCCTACTTTTTCGGGGAACTGTAGCAATAAATTGGCATACCGAGTAACAAGAAATTGTATTTTATGCTCATGTCATGTGGTATAAATGAGTATTAAAAATGTACAATTTGTAACTTGCACACTTCATTTGGACACTGAACAATTGTTTTTATGATGTTGGGATTGATGGAGTACATTCAGAAATACCTGCTTTTAAAAATTGTTTCAATAAACTCGTCTGTCAAGGAGCTGTTGCAGTGCAACTTGGTAAGCTTTATTCCTTTAGGGAGGTGGTAAAGGAAATAATATGTGTGCTGGCTGACTGCCTCAATCTGTCAGGAAAAAAAAAATGGATTTGTGGAGTGAACGAAAGTTTACTTGGAAAAGCAATGGGATAAATGTTGGAATTCATATACCTATGTAAAGAATAGTTAAAGATATTTTGAAAGATTATTGTGCTGGTAGTTACGTGATTTAATAGTGACAGATTTGACCTTTTCTGTGCTTAAAATTTTACTGATTTTAGCATTTTGGTAGACTGAAGAGGACACAATCCATGCTACCAACATTTTTAAAAGAGTACTTATTTATGCTCTAGTGACTTAATCATCAGAGATTTTCAAAGTTGTAGAATGACAGCTGAAGGAGGGAGAAGGGAGGGGGTAATCCAAAGTATGCAACACTAGAATTTGCGGTTGTTTTCATGAGGAGGAACATTACTGTACAGACTTCTGCATCTTAATGCATGGCTGTTTTCTAGTCATAGGACCTCCGGGCTGAGGATGCCTAGTTCCAACACTTTTTGCACAGTCTAGCTTGGCTGCTCTTTTCTAGCCTGGCCACTGCAGTATAAAGCTTAGCGAAGGGTAATTGCCTGGCTTTAGGATGAAGTCTTTAACCCAGGCTTTTATGGTACAACAGAGCTACTGCCACTGTTCAGAATAGCTGCTACCTCTGCCACTGTATATGGAGGGAGACGGCGTATATTCTGTGGACAGAATAAAATACGCTGAAGCAGTTCTAAGACCTGTGCTGCTAACTGAAGTTGGTATTACTGGGAACAGGTAATATTACTGCAGGGGTGCAAATGTTCTTTATTTCTAATTTGGATATGTTAAACAATGGAATTCCTTCAGCTGAAATGACTGAAAAGGTTACAAAAATTTAGAAGCCTGTCTGCTCTAATTATATCACCATAAGTGCACGTCACGTGCTGTCAAATTCATTCAAAATCACTGAGTGACTCTGGTGTGGCACCTCAAATGCCAAAGTTTTTCACTGGTTTTTCTACAGTCAGAATTTTGACTGCCACCTAATACTGAAGTGGCAAGGTGGCAGATTAAAAGATTTCAACACTGGAAAATAAGGAAAGTACTTGACCAGGAGGTGTCAGAGTGTGGATTTTCAATTACAAAATTTTTCAAATGCTGGGGGCAATAAAGCTGGAGAGTGCAGGATAAAGGTTGCAGTCAACTCTTCTCTTCTGGTGCCAGGTGCCTCTTGAAAAAGGTGGCCTGTTCACAAAAGGTGGTGAACAGTAATCCGTCTGCTCTGAAAGCCCTCTTCAACCACGCTCTGCTGTGGTGGTGCTGGGCTGGGCTAATAAAACAACAGTGGGGTTTGGTTTGGAAATCATGTTTATTCACACCCTCTACTCTCTCTCTGGGAAGAATGCTTGTAATGAGTCATTCACTCTCTCCCTGGCTGTAGTTCAGGGAGGAGAAAAGCTATAGGTTCAAGCCATCGGCTATCAATCTCAGACTTTGCTTTTTTCTGATAGTGGGTGTATATATACATATACATAGCTACAAAATTTAAATGCAGGTTTGTAACTGCAGTTGCAGTAGGTGTTGCACGCTACTAATGGAGGTCCAGACTAGTGGAGCAACAAAGCCCAAGACGTTCATTATTAGAAATACAGGTATTTTGTTCCACTTCAGATTATGACTAGGACTGCAAGGGAGGGAACGAAGAGACTATCTTCCTTGTAACCTCATTATAAATAAGAGCTACAGAGAATCTTTTTTTCAGGATATGCTGTAGTCATTTTCTTAATTAACTGCTGTGGAAGACCAGCAATTCATACCACACTTGGCCAGTCCTCCCTCTACTGCAATGACACGGTGTGGCTGTGGTGCCTAAGCCCTTGCACGCTTGAGGAGTTTCTCCTTCCTATCCCCGTACGGTGTCACAACTGGAGAACGAGAACATGAAGAGACTTGCAGCAAAGTATACTTACGGGTGATAAGTAATCTAACTTCTTGTTTTGGGCAACACAGTGCCTTTCCTATGTATAAATGGTTAGAATTGTATAGGCACATAAAGACTATGTAAATAACATTTTCCATATTTTACTTATAAACAAAATAACCACTTTCACTTCTACCACTTAACCTGTATCTTATTTATTGATGCAACTTAAATGCTAGTAGCAAAATGATCATACTTTATGTAATTATCTTTAAACATAACTGCTGCTTGGTTGAGGTATAATCTGCGGACAAGTGCTTTAACATTGTTCTCCCACAGTTTACCATGTGCATCTCACTGTTCACCGTCCAAATTAACAAATTATAACATGTTAGAGACTGATGTCCTAGATCATGACGAAATCCCATGTGAGAAGGTACTAACACATTAAGTGGCATCGCAATCCTATTTCTGCTCAGAACTCTACAGGGACTCTTGGGAAAGCCTAATAACCTCTTCAGTAGTTAGGTTGTTTAGGAAAAGGTGTAGAACATGTAAGAAAACATTGCTTGTAAAATTGTTGGTCACGGACATTTTTATGAACAGGATAATACATAAGAGAATTATTACAGTTATTTAATTATTGTAATTATTTTAATATACAGTCATGTAAGATTACAGTTACAGAATTACTTTTACCCGAAAGATCACCAATAGCAAAGGGGAAACCTTGTCCTTCACTAGAAAGAAAACCAAAATTAAATCTGAAATGTGAAATGGAGAAGTGAGGAAAAATTGCGCAGATATAGAGAGCCACATGGTTCCTCTTTCTCCTCCTTTTGGATACATCTAATTTTCTGCAAAAGTTTGCTAATCGGTGGTTCTGCTTTCAGTTCTTCCTAAATTACTGTACAAAAAAGGCATTTTTTCAAAGAAAACCCTAAATATATATACTGGGGGAGGGGATAAGCATCTGCAGTTTTGGTGTAGTGCACAGCTTTGGTAGAACAATGTGGTGAGGTTCATTTTAATAGGCTGAACTGTCCTCTTGTGTGTGGTGGTGCTTAAAAGCAGCATCCCTGACATCATAGGTTTATTGTCCACTGAAAATTAAATGTCATGTGATCAGTGCTCTAAAAGGAAATAATACCTGTGATCTGACCGTTAGGCTTTACCTGTGAAACCACAAGCAAACCATTCGTGCAAGAGTTAGTAGTGGCATGTACAGGAAGGAGAACTGTGAAGAGGCTTCAAAAATGATTGCTAAGGAGGGAGGATGGTTGCGGTTTTTTGAGAAACTCTCTTGCGACGAATAGGATGAATCAGAGTTGAGTGGTTTTGCCCTGCGTGTGGTACTCCAAACATAAAACTTTGGTTGCCTTACAATTGTTAGCTGAATGAGCCTGTCTGCACCATGAAATAACGTAGGATCTTTTGTCCAAGAGTACTTAATTTCTGCATACAATTAAAACCCTTGCCCTAAATATGCAGAAATAAATGAATGGGGATAAAATAATTGCACGGAGATAAACTTAGTAATAGAAGGGTCTGCAGTTTAAGGCTCTGCTCCATACAATGACTGAAGCATATGGTTTTGTTCAAATATGTGAACTGTCCCATTGACTCCACTTACATTACTTCTGTGCTTTACGTGCATAGTTAAATGTTTTCATAGACAATAGACCTGGAGTGAAGCACAGATATATCTCTAAGATTTGGTGCAGTATTTTTGTAATATGCTTAAGCCCAAATTTTCATGGCCTAGATTTCATACAAGTTCTTGAGTATCATCTATTTACTGTCTTGAGATTTTTTTGTGATACTTAGCTAGCAGAAAACATAAAGTGGGATGTAGGTTGCATGACTGTGGGCCTCACGCACCCTGGGGACGTTTGGCTTAAAATCATTGTATTGCACTTAAATTACATATTGCCATTTTACCCAAAAGCTCCCATCAGGATAAGACATTCATTGAACTAGATATACTAGAATTATAATGTACACATGTAGTTACTACCTCAAAGAGCTAGCAGTTCAGAGAACCTGCATCTGCAAACAAGTGGTGGATAGAGCAAACTCAGCTTTAAGGATCTAATGAGCGGTAGGAGTCTGCAGGAGTAAGGCCTACAGTAAGGGCTAGGAAGGATATGCAAACTAAGTATAGTTTCAAAACTTTCATATATTTGCTGTTGGTAATTTAGTGACGTAAAGCACCACAGATGTCCCTGAGAAAATGGTGGTTTGAACACCTAGGGGAGTGGGTAAAACTGTCAGTGGGCTCCCTACCAGTGGTGCACAAGCCAGAGCCTGGCAGCCCTGGGCTCCTGCTGCTGCCAAGGGGAGAGGTGGGGTGTGTGAAGCTGCTGATACTGCCGAGGCTGAGGCTCACTCTCGCCCCATTTTTGCCATTGCTTTGGTTTTTTACTCCTCCTCCCAATTTTGCAGCAGAATATGCAGGCTCGGAAACCTTCACCTTCCCCTTTCAGGCATCCTGATTCTGACTTTACATCTGTCTTCCCTGTGACAGATGCAGCATGGACCTGAGCTTCCTCACCTTTTTGATACCAAAGGTATGTTACCTAGGTTGCCAAGAAGCCTTGAGCCAACTCGGCTTTCAGATGGCAAAGTTTTCTGCTCTGAAGCCCAGCGAAATCATGGTGGGTTGACCTTGGACTGCAGCCAGATGCCCACGCAGATTTCTCTCACTCTCCTCCTCGGCGGGACAGGGTGAGAAAATAGGATGAAGAAGCTCATGGGTCAAGACAGAGATGGGGAGATCACTTAATAATTACCATCATGGGAAACAGACTTGACTTGGGGAATTAGTTTAATTTATTGCCAATTAAAATAGATTTGGATCCCAAGAAACAAAGACAATTAACAAAACACCTCTCCCCCCACCCCTCACCCCTTTATCCCAGGCTCAACTTCAATTCATTCTCGATGACTCTACCTGCTCTCTGAGCTCCAGTTACAGAAGTATGTCTCAACATTTCCATAGATTTGTGGTTGGTAAGATTCTGAAATTCAGTTGGCAGGTGGGGGAAAATTACCAAAACCTTTTATCACACAAAACTGAAGAACAAATCAAACTTTGTTTGTAATATGCTTTGCTATATTATGCAGTATATTATACTGGCAATTAGCATAAAATACTCATTCTTATTTTTCATTAACTTATAAACAACAGTATTTTCTGAAGTTAATAATAGCTTTATCAAAGCTCCCACTATTGGCTAGCAATTAATTTTTTACATTCTCAGCTGAGGTAAACTCACACTGGTGGACAAAAAATTGGACAAGAGCCAGCAATGCACCCTTGCAGCCCAGAAAGCCCATTGTACCTGGGGCCACATAACAAGAAGTGTGGCCAGCAGGTCGAAGGAGGTGATTCTACCCTGCTGGTCCACTCTGTAAGACCCCACCTGGAGTACTGCGTTCAGCTCTGGGGTCCACAGCACATGACAGATGCGGACCTGTTGGAGTGGTCCAGAAGAGGGCCACAAAAATTGGGGCCTCCCATTTGGGAAGGCTGGAACACCTCTCCTATGAGAAAAGGCTGAGAGTCTGGGTTGTTCAGTCTGGAGAAAAGAAGGCTCTGGGGAGACCTTATAGCAGCCTTTCAGTACCTAAAGGGGCCTACAAGAAAGCTGGAGAGGGACATTTTACAAAGGCATGCAGTGACAGGACAAGGGGTTATGGCTTTAAGCTGAAAGAGGGTAGATTTAGATTAGATATTAGGAAGAAATTCTTTATTGTGAGGGTGGTGAGGCACTGGCACAGGTCGCCCAGAGAAGCTGTGATGCCCCATCCCTGGAGGTGTTCAAGGCCAGGCTGGATGGCGCTTTAGGCAACCCGGTCTAGTGGAAGGTGCCCTTGCCCATGTCATGGGCTTGGAACTAGATGATGTCTGAAGGTCCCTTCCGACCCAAACCATTCTGTGGATTTGATGATTCTATGGTTACATTTTCAACCGATGCACTTCTCTGATGTTTTGAAAAGTCGCTAAGTAAATAATGAGTAGTCCGTTTTCAACTGCAAAGTAATGATTAGCTACCTCAGGAGGCAGCTATACCTCTCACACTTGCCCTTATGCATACTCTTCAGTTCAGATTTATAGCCTCAGTGAAGAGAATTTCTCCACAGTTTTTCAGGTTTTGTTTTTTCTACTTCAGCTCGCTACTTGGACTGCCATCCTGGCCCCAGCATTATCTAGAAGAGCAGCAAGGTCCACTTCTCTCTTGATTTTAGCACGTAGTTCTCAAACCTGCCGTCTGTAGTCTCCTCAGCAGCTTGCAATGTTATCACCAGCACAATACAGTAAAGCTCCAGTGTAGCAGTACGCCCCCTCCACTTACAGCCTGCACAGGCTGAACGGAAATTTCCAAAGAGGTGCTTTGTCTGTCCCTAAGAATTTTGAAGCCTGGCAGAAAGAAGCCGTGATTCAGTGCTCTCACCTGACCCGAGGCACCTGGTAAGCATTTGTGCTGACAGCTTCTATGCCGTCACATTTTGCTCAGCAAGGTTTTTCAGTTTGCACGGCTATTTGTGAGCCTACCCCCAAGACATCTGTCCCTGCTGCACCTGCAGTAAATACACAACCGGGCCCGGGGCTGACCGTGTGTTGGCACAGCCTCACCGTGCACCCGTAGGACGTTTTCCAGCTTTGAGGCCTGGAGTCCATGATTGCCGTAAGGCAAGGCCAAAGGAGAACGTCTAAGGGCGCTCTTCGTACTTTTCCCTGAGGGGCCAGGTTTCCTCAGGCCGCTCCGCCCTGACAGCGGAGCTTGCCCGGCGCGCAGCGCTCGGGCTCAGCGTGCCCCTGACAGGGCCTACCCGCGGGTCGCCGCTCACCGGGACCGACTCTGGCACAGCCTCCCCCAGCCCGGTGTCGCTGCTGTCGCTGCCCCCGCACACCCGCCCCGCCCGCTGCCCCGCGCAGCGGCCGCCTCGCGCCGGGCCCGCGCCCCCCGCCCCCACCCCCGCTGCCGCCGCCGGCGCTGCCGCCCCCTCACGTCCTCTACCGACTTCCGGTGGCGGGAGGCGCAATGCGGAAGGGACGGCGGGGCCGGGGCGGAAGTGAGGTCCCGCCGGCTCCCGCAGCACGGAGCGGAGCGGGCGGCCGTTGGTGGCAGGTGGCGCGGCCGGTGAGGGAGGCGCTGGGGCCGCTGCGGCTGGGGGGCTGGGGAGGGGGGCGCCGGCAACCGGGGGGCGCTCGGCGCCTGTCAGTGCGCGGCGGGGCCGGCCCGCCTGTCGCCGTCGCAGGGCTCGGGCCGCGGGGGCGCCGCTGGCGCCAGGCAAGATGGAGGCTCTGTCAGCGTCGCGGGCACCGGTGGCACCGGGCTGTGGCGGCCGGCGGTGCGCGCCGCGGGCGGTAGCGGGGCGGGGATCTGCTGGCCCGGTGCCGGCTCCGGCGCTGCCCCTCGGCCGGGCGGCGGGAAACGCGCGGCTGTCTGGAGGCCCCTTCCCTCCTGCCCGGCGAGGGGCCGGACCGGACCGGTGCCGCCGCTCCCCGGGCGGGGCTGCGCTGGGCCGGGGGGGCCGGCGCTGTCCGCACCGGCGGCGCGAAGTCTGTGTCCGCCGTAGAGATTACGGTCACTGAGCTGAGGGGAGGGGAAAGGGCAGAGCCCTGCTCTCAGCTTCCTAGAAAAATCTTCCCTCGCACTGTGTTTCCTGAGGTTAAGCCCGTAATATTTTGCTACTCTTGCATTTGTTTCTAGTTTCTTACTGGGCTTTTAAATATTGTTTTAAAGGAAGATCTTATCTCTGTGGCTTACTAGTACAATACTGCAATGTTTCGGTTGTCGGGCACTGCAGGGGAGGGTTTAAATCCAAACAAAAACCTCCTTTCATTTAGAAAAGAAAAAATAGGTTAACGTAATGTTTTTGTACGATCTTTTAAAGCATATTAACAGCTTTAGTGTTTAAAATATACTGTCCTTTTGTACAAGGTCAGAATCAATAAAACTGATCTCAAAACTGAAGCCTGTCTAGGCTTCTGGTCTTCAGGATTTGTTATTAGTTTACGATTAAGAGAGTTGTCACTCTTGCATATTTGTGGTGGCTAGTGGCTAGAGAACCTTATTTTCGTTCGGTTTTTCTTTTTTTTTTTTTTCCTAAGACGAAAAGAGGAAATCCTATTTATTAAGTATGTGAAAGAAATTCTTGTTGTCTCTGAGAAGCTTTTAAATAAATCCTTTACTTTGAAAGGTAATTGGGTAATTGTGTTTTTAAAACAGTGTTTATGCTGTGTTTAGTCTCTGTGTTTTGGAACATGAGATAAAAGTCTTCTCATGAGGCAGGAAGAGAGAGCAGGTCTTTTTTTTGTTGTTTATTTTCATTAAACACCTAAATACCTAGAAGGTATGTAAGTCAGACGTACTTTGCAGAAGGTATCTGGAAGCACGAGAAGGTTTCACTAACATCATCTTGTGTTGGACAGGACTGCCTCTGATAAAGGCAAAATGGCTTTCAGTAAAGGATACCGTGTCTATCACAAGCTGGATCCACTTCCATTCAGTGTGATAGTGGAAACCAGAAACAGAGAAGAATGTCTCATGTTTGAATCCGGAGCTGTGGCTGTCCTCTGTAAGTTGATATGTTTTGATAACTACAATGTAAAAAGTTGGCAGGCTTTACATTGTGTAAGCTGATTTTTTTTACAGAATATAAAGAAGCAACTATTCTGTTTTCGTATTTGCTAATGGAGAGGCTTCTGATTTAAATGAGGGTGGGGGGAGAAGACATTTTCATATCTTCATCTGTTGAGAGAGAATTTTACATATTTAATTACATTTCATCATGCATGTGTATTTTCATGTATACTAAATTTTCTTCTAATAGCTTCCAACAACATCTGCTTATTTCTTTGGTTCAGAACTACCTTCTTTTGAATACATGGTAATCCATTAAAAGCTAATTCTCTATGTTGTATTTCATAATAAAAATTCTGTATTCTTAAATGGTATATCATCTTTTTTTTTTCCTCATTTTGTATCATGATTTTGAATGGCTTTTTGATTTTTAGCTTTATTTTGTCCCTGTATTTTTAACCTATCTCGAGACTGTATTGATGTGTCATATAATAAAATGAGTAATACTTGGAGCAAGGTGTCTTGCATTGCAAAGTTATTTTTACATGTTTTCAGTGATAAATGCATTAAGTATTTCCCTTAAATTGTCAACGTCCACCCCTACTCCTCTTTTTAAGTCATAATTGAAGGAGGACGCCAAAATGAGAAGTGCAGAAGAGATCTGTGAAGCCTATGGGTAGGGTTTTAAAGTGTAGTTTGGTTTGTATCCTTCAGCAAGTCTGAGCACCTGGTTGCACAGGGTTTCTAAGCTTGTTTTTGACTCTTGTATAGAAAGCTTTCATACCATGGAAGTATTTTATTTATTTTATTAGTCAATAGCTTTTTGATTAATTCAGTCTAATGCCTATCTGTGGTTTTCTAGCCTAGCTGTTCTGAGCCACTCAATCAGAAAATGGGAGATTTGATTCACTGCCTGAAGTCTGAGTGGACTCAAAAACCTACTTTTCAGGAGGATGCTCTGGCTTTGAGACTGTGGAGTAGGCTGAATGGGGAGTGAGTTAGAAATGTGATTTCCAAAGAAGAGTGGGACTTGAGATACATTACTTCGGTTTTTGCAGTTGGCTTTGCTATATGCGAGTGTGCTCCATGTCAGTGGCATGGTCTCTTTCTGAGGCACCTGACTGTCCCTGTGTCCTGTGTAAGGTACTTAGAAGTCAAGCCATAGGGTCATCTGTACCAAACAGGTTGTATGAACAAGTGCTCTCTAGCATACAACTTAGTCCACATTTTTAATGTGCGATTAGAGCAAGCTGCCATTAACTGTTCAGAGGCCTAGCAATGGGACATGCCAGCATGATTGACATTACAGCTGCATTTGTATGATGATGCAGGTGAAAAACAATGAGTTCTTTTCTCCTGTTGTTGAGCATTGTAGGGTTTTTTCCTGATACAACTTCTTACTATGTATTTAAGTAATTTCGTTGACTTTGCCAGCAGTATTTAAAAGGCATTGTGTTGTGTGGATTGCATTGGGAATAAGTGTCTGGTCGTAAAGCTAGAGAACAGGTTTAATGAAATGTATAAAATGGAGAAAAATGCTCTAAAGATTTGTGGAAAACTTTATTTTAGCATGTATTTAGTTATTTCTGAACATGCTTAAGCTACTTAAAGAGCAATGTATTAAAAACAATTTATTCCTGAAAGTTATGCTCAAAAATGACAGACAGTTGCTTTTTGTGCTATGGTACGCTGCAGGCACCTGGATAAACTTTTTTTCTCTAAAAATTAAAAAAACATATCAAAGTTCTTGCCCTCTTCTATGCCTCCTTGTTGATACCAAACAGAGGAAGTGGAACCCAAAGGAAGTTTGAAAGCCTCTCTCCTCTTGGATTCTGTACTTAGTAGTAGCGTGTTATTAATCTGTAAAGGTTTGCCCTTGGTATTCTAATTGTTACGTTACAACACAGTAAATGTTCATACTTAAGTTGAACTAGTTACTCTGGATATTGTTTTCTGTAATCTTAACCAGTAAACTGCTTACTCTTTTTCTGTCTGGTAAATGGGCATATTTTCCTGATGAATATTTAGCTGTGGCGTTTTGCTTTAATTCCCTCTTTGCACCTGAACTCTTTAGGTACTGAAACATGATTCTTTTGTTAATGGTTGAAAGAGCATAATCGTACTCTTGAACTGACAGCAGAAAAAGTGCTCAAGTTCTCTAGCTCAGGATTTTTTTCTTTTTTTCTTCTTCCTGTTCGCTTCTGGTATCTATTGTTTTTAATACACATTTAAAGGAGTGCAATTATTAGTGCTTGGTAAAGACTGGTAAAGTACTACTTCTCCATCTCTCTAGTCATGTCACAGAAACTAGTCAGAAGATTCTAGTCTGTAACCTTACAGACTTCTGGATATTGATACAAATCTAAAAGCCAAAGGTAATGAAAGACTGGCCCTTGGGGAAGATTCCCCAGATGTTTGTAAAATCTCTGTAAATAGATAGAAAAACAGTCAAATCAAGTATGTATCAAATCCAGAACAACATCACTTCAAACTCTTAAAAACTCCTATTTTTTCCTGATGGTGTTAATGCTTTTTAGACTCTACAAAAATTGGTGTTACTGATCTTAATCTGTTAAACATTTTTTCAAAAGTTTTTAATAAATACTGAAGACAAAATAAGGTGTTCAGCCTTATACCCAGTCATAGCAATGTATAATATAGGCACAGCCTAGTGCTGTACACTTTACCATTAGGAGTGATTCATGTGGTTCAGTTCTGAGAGCCTCAGTGAACTGCGTCTTCTGGAGTATCCATGTATAGAAACTTGGATTTGAAATGGGCTAAGAGAAAGAAATGAAAGCTTACTGATCCTTTAAATGTCATCTTAAAGGAAGTACATCTGTCATTTTGCTGAGCAAAGGATAACAGTACTAACCTTAATCTTCTTTACATGCAATGAAGCATTGCAAGATGATTCAGAGGATTTTGTTAGGCCTCTGTATGAAATGCTATACAACTCATATGTTGTGTGATTTTCAGTGTGTGTTGCATGTGCCACAGAATCAGTTACTTAAGTCAACAAAATAAGATGGAAGAACGGAAGAGGGTCGAAGGGGTAGTTCACTGAGGTGGTTGTTGCATAATCGTTCAGTCTTAATGTGGAAGCAGCCCAAGCCATGCTTCTGCTGGACGTGTTCCATGTACTGCTTGTAACATGGATTAACTGGCGTTACTATGACCAAAACATCTGAGAAATACTTTGCCTGCCTTTAATACCTCTTCTGTCAACTTGCTCCTAGTATTGGGTTAGGCCAAGATACTGAAGTCCAATTGGCTTCTCAAGGCCTTGTAAGAGCACTTAGTTTTAAATGTCAGTGACTTCACTGCTGATTTGTTTAGAATTTAGTGGGAGGATGTTATAGATCTATTTTTAATTGTTTGACGTATAAAATAGACAGTATATTTATTCTTTGAAATAGGACTCTTTAATGAGTTACCTTACCTGTAAAGATTTCATTGACTGAGCAGGAGGGTGTTCTCTCTCCCTGTTCCTCTCTGGTGAGTCATAACGAAACGAGTGGGAAGTTGTCTTTACTCCTGTCGCCTGCGATGAGTAAAGGAGAATGTTCTGTCGTCTGGGAAAATACTGAGCCCTGAGTGGAGAGAGCAGGAGCTTTGTGCGCACCCTTTGACTTCAGTCTTGCAGTAAAGCTGAGAACAGAGCAGGTGTGAACAGAGAGAGGCACTGTGCCCACCCAGAGCTTTCTGTAGAGTTGAAGTAAGAGCTGTAATAACCTGTCCACAGCGGCATCCTGGTATTCATAGTCATGCTTAGCAATGCTACTCTATCACCCATTCACATTCCGCTTCTTTTTAAAAAGAAGATTTTTCCACTCTGCATTCTTGGTGGAGAGGGTAAAGCAGATATGCTGCTATTTATCCACAGTAGCAGATGGGATATAACAATTTTGCAAGAGATTTTAAGTTGATGCAGTGCTTGAGGAAACTTAGACACTCAGAAAAGAAACATACTGACAGATATATTTGATGAACACCTGCTATGTGTACATAATTATTCATGAGGGTAACATTCTGTATGCTCACAACCAGAGTTCCTTTTTTCTTTGGTGTTTGCTGTCACTAGTAATGAACTGTCCCTGTGTGATTCTCCCCACCCCTCTGATAATGTTTGTACAGCATTTTGAGTGGAACCCCATCCCCTTAACTAGGGCAGGACAATATTTCAGAATAAATTACTATATTCTGTTTTTCATGATGGCATTTTATAAAATAAGCCTAACACAAATATTTTCCTGTTTTGTATACATATATGAAGGTGCAATAATAAGAATTAAAACTCCTCAAGCACTAATTTATCCTCTGGAGGAAGTCTTTATGTTAGAGAGGAAAGGTCAAATACAGGCTGTGGTAGAAACGAGTTTTGAATGTATTTTTATGTAATAGTATAGTCATCTGAAGCCAGATTGAAGGGACTAGGATGCAAAGGCAAACAGCAATTTCACTTTCCTGCTTTTATTACTGTTTTGATTAAGTGTCGTCTTAAGGACTATGCCTTCCTATTAAACAGTATCGTAAAACACTTACAAAGCTGCAGGGAAGCAACAGCTACAGTGGATACTAGGGGCAGCTGTGCTGGCGGAGGAGGCCGTAACTTGGCCTTTTGTCATTAGGTGCCTTTCCTAGCATTCTGCCAGAATTCCCTCTCCTCTCAAATCTATTGGGAAGATGTTCCATTCATTGCTTTCCAGGGATTTCCAACAAAATCACATGGTTTAACGAAGACCATGTATGCTAGCCTAGCCTACTTTGAAAAGTACAAGTAGTACAGTAAGATTCTTCTCAGGGGGTTAGTGGAGGCAGTAACTCTTGCCTGGAGAACTATGACCTCTTTGAATGGCATAATGGATCAGCAAGAATTTGGTCCACGGTTCTGGACCAAAACTATCAAAAAGAAGTTACAAAAGAATCTGATGGCTTTTTGCTTCTTAAGGTAGACTAGCTTTACAACAATAGTAAAGACTATTCTGTACATGTACCACAGCCCTTTGCATGGCTTTAACAAAGGTTATCACTGGCAAAAAATGATCTTCTTTGTGCATGCTCCCTTTACAATTCGGTAAATTTTCATTTCTGTGGTAGCACACATGATAAAAGTCTTGGTTTTGCCCTACTGGACATCCAGTGAATGATAGGTCTTGCTAATTAAATATTTTTTAAGAAGCCTAGTTTGCTTACTTCTGGAGTTACTGAGACACAATTCAGAAAAAACTAATCAGTATTTCTGCATTTCAGATAATTTGGTAGCTTTTTTGCATGCTAGCATGTATTTAAATTGAAAATTTTGTAATTTTATGAATTGACTTTTACAGGCAAAAATTGCAACAGTTGGCTTTCATGTAAAAGAATTATATTTTTATCAAAGCATTACGTATTAAAAGAAAATATTTGTAGATTATTGGTGCCATAAAGCTTTGTTTTCAGTGGAGAGCATGTAACTGGGTCAGAAAGCCCTAATCTGATGGAAAAGAAGTGCTTGTAGGCTGTTACATAGGTTAGCTTTGTTTTCACACTTTTAGTTCTGTTCCTTGTTTTCTCCCTCAACAACTAACATCATTGATAATAATCATTTTGTGAAGTAAATTTGCACAGTGTTGAAAAATAATGTTAAACCAACCAAGCTTTTTATTTGCTTGTCTGTTACAATTATTTTTTTGTTGTTGTTCCAAACAGTGGTGGTTGTTTTTGTTTTTGTTTTTTTTGCTGGTATGTAGTATTTAAATATAATAGCTAACATCTAGAGATGTCTGGGGATTGTTCATTGTTGGGTAGAGGTGATTTGTTAGTTGGGGGATTCTCCCCATAGTCCTAAGATAAGTGTCGATTATGTTAACATATAAATGTCTTTGTGGAGTGAGTAATGGTGCTTCATAATTTGAACTAACAAATAGAGTGGGGGAAAAATTGTCCTATTGATTCAAAGCAAATATCATACGATTTATGACAGATTTAAGTATCAGCTGTTGTCCAGTTTTCTATGCATCTATTCATGTCAGCAAAGTATCAAAAGTAATAAAATGGTTCTTCAATTACTTGATTTATAAGTGAAAGTGGTGACTTCACTCTGATTTTAGTGTCACCTATGTGGTAATATTAAAGTGTTAGCTTTAATTTAAATGCCAAAAGTTTAACTGTCCTAATTTGATGAAAAGCTTGAAACCTCAATCTTAAAAACCACAAAACAAACTTTGTAAGAATAGTGTATACATTTTTCAGATTTTAAACTTTTTTAAGTGACAGTGCCAGGAGCTTTTTCTTATGTAGCTTAAATGAGAAGTCTTGTTTCTGAAGGAACTCCATGTAATTTCAGGAGTGTGTCTTTGTTCCCAGCTCAGTGTCCCATGTTCTAGCTGGGAATTGTAGCCACCAACTTATAATGTTTAGTCATGGCACCTTGTGTACCCACCAAGAAGAGAATATAACTGTAGAAAGCCTAAATGATAACTCTTTAACGTAATCTTAGCTTTATAATTGTTAAAATTGCAAAACTGATTTCTAATCTGGAATTAAGCAGATTACGTATTGAACCTAGTTGTCCTGAAGACAGGATTTTTAATGGGGTTCTGTCTGTGTAACAGCAAGAGGGCTGACATAATCCCTTTAAAATATTTAATTAATCACCTTTCTTCAATAAGTCAGTGATTCATAAGGTGTGATTATTACAGATGCACACTCCTGATTTAACTTGAAAAAAATGAGTTGTTAACATTAAAAATTAATAGGTCATAGTATTTTTAAATAAAGATTGACTTTATTTTATTCTTTTTCTCTTGATGCTGCAAATGAGGCTTGCTGCCTTTCTATAAGAATGCATTACAACTTGACCTGAAAACCACACTGAAAGTGTTGTGTTGGTTTTGTGGGGGTTTTTTGTACTGCTAAATAGCAATTGCAAAATGATAACAGTTTTTGATTCTTGGAAAAGTAAGGAGAGGAGTTAGTAAAACTGCTGCCTTGGACTACTGGAGGGCAGACGTTTGCCTGTTTAGGAGACTAGTTGACAGAGTCCCTTGGGAGGCAGGCCTGAAGAGCCACGGGGTCCAGGACATTCTTCAAGAAGGAAATCCTAAAGGTGCAGGATCAGGCCGTCCCCATGTGTCAAAAGATCAGCCAGCAGGGAAGATGACCAGCCTGGCTGAACAGAGAGCTTTGGGTGGGACTCAGGGAAGGAAGGAGAGTTTGTGACCTTTGGAGAAGGGGCAGGCAACTCATGAAGACCACAAGGATGTTGTGAGGTTATTGCAGGGAGGAAATTAGAAGGGCCAAAGCCCAGCTAGAAATTAATCTGGCTACTGCTGTAAAAGACAACAAAAAATGCTTCTATAAATACATCAGCAACAGAAGGAGGGCTAAGGAGAATCTATCCTTTATTGATATAAGGTGGGGGAACATGGTGACAAAGACAGAGGAAAAGGCTGAGGTACTTCATGCCTGCTTTGCCTCAGTCTTCATCATAAGACCAGTTGTTCTCCAGGTACCCAGGCCCCTGAGCTGAAAGACAGGGAGCAGAATGAATCTCCCATAATCCAAGGGGAAATGGTTAGCACCCTGCTATACCATGTAGACACACACAAGTCTATGGAGCCAGATAGGATCCACCCGAGAGTACTGGGGGAGCTGGTAGAAGTGCTCACTGAGCCACTTTCAATCATTTATCAGCAGCCCTGGCTCACTGGGGAGGTCCCAGTTGGCTGGAAGTTAGCACATGTGACAGCCATCTACAAGAAGGGCTGGAAGGAGGAGCCGGGGAAGTACAGGTTTGTCAGCCTGACCTCGGTGCCAGGGGAGATTATGGAGCATCCTGAGTGCCATCACATGACACAAACAGAACAACCAGGTGATCAGGCCCAGCCAGCATGGGTTTATGAAAGGCAGGTCCTGCTTGATGAACCTGATCTCCTTCAATGACAAGATGACCCATCTAGTGGATGAGGGAAAGGCTGTGGATGTTGTCTACCTAGATTTCAGTTAAGCCTTTGACACCATTGACCAGCATTCTGCTGGAGAAACTGGCTGCTCATGGCTTGGATGGGTGCACTCTTCGCTGGGTAAAACACTGGCTGAATGGCCAAGTGGTGGTGAATGGAGTTACATCCCGCTGGCGGCCTGTCACAATTGGTGTTCCCTAGGGCCCAGTACTGGGGCCAGTTCTGTTTAGTATCTTTATCAATGACCTGTATGAGGTGATCAAGTGCATCCTCAGTACGTTTGCAGATGACATCAGGTTGGGCAGGAGCGTTGATCTGCTTGAGGGCAGGAAGGCTCTGCAGAGGGATCTGGACAGGCTGGATCGATGGGCCAAGGCCAGTTGTATGGGTGTCAACAAGGCTCAGTGTTGGGTCTTGCACTTGGGTCACAACAGCCCCACATAGTGCTACAGGCTTGAGGAAGGGTGGGTGGAAAGCCACCTGGTGGAAAAGGACCTGCGGCTGTTGGTCAGCCACCAACGTGAGCTGGCAGTGTGGCCAAGAAGGCCAACAGCATCCTGGCTTGAATCTGAAACTGTGTTGCCAGCAGGACTAGGGTAGTGATTGTCTCCCTGTACTTGGCACTGGTGAGGCCGCACCTCGAATGCTGTGTTCAGTGTTGGGCCCTTTACTATGGGAAAGATATTGAGTTTCTGGAGTGTGTCCAAAGAAGGGCAATGAAGCTGGAGAAGGGTCTAGAGAACAAATCTTATGAGGAGTAGCAGGGGTCACCAGGGTTGTTTAGTCTGGAGAAAAGGAGGCTCAGAGGGGACCTTATTGCTTCCTACAACTACCTGGCAGGATGTTGTAGCGGGGTGGGTGTTTGTTGCTTTTCTCAAGTAACAAGCAGCTTGGACTTGGACAAGAGGAAATGGCCTCAAGTTGCTCCAGGGGTGGTTTAGAATGGATATTAGAAAAAATGTCTTCATCAAAAGGGTTGTCACACATTGGACCAGGCTGCCCAGAGAAGTGGTTGAGTCACCATTCCTGGAGGTATTTAAGAGATGTGTAGATGTGGCACTTAGGGTCATGGTTTAGTGGTGGACTTGGCAGTGCTAGGTTAACAGTTGGACTCAATGATCTTAAAAGTCTTTTTCAACCTAAATGATTCTGTGAGTCTATGATTATTTGTGCTTTATAAATTAGTCACCTTGAATCTAATTAATGCAGTGTGTTAACCAGAAGCTGCTCTTAGTTTCCTTTCTACTTAACATCTAAACTCACATGAAGTAATAGAAGAAATACTGCCATGTAATGTTTTGCGTCCATCTTTATACACAGACATATGTATGCTTGTATTGTCTACTGTTTAGCGATCCTCTACAGTATGATTTCAAATCTGTTAAATCCAGTGTTATGGATGAAAGTTGTCATTCCAGCTGGTAATTTCTGTTTTTAGAAGTTGCATGTCTTAATTCATTCTCCTTAGCAAAGTGACAGTGGTTTGTATTTTTTTCAGACAGCCTTAATTGTGTTTACTTCCAGCTATTTAAAGATTAATAAATAAAAAAAGTCAATTTCTCAAGAAGGAGGTTCATTAATTTGTAGGACTTTATGTTTTTCTGAGTGCATATTTCTATTAGCTGCATTTTTTTCAAGATATGGAATTCATAAATCAAAATCAGAAGGGTTCTCATGGCTGCGGGCCAACCTACCATTCGGGGAAGAGATGTTCTCATTCATTAAGAATGTTACAGAGGAAATGCTCTTGGAAGTGGTCTCTCCTTCTTTCAGGACTACCTTAGCTTTCCTGTGGTTTAACTTCTAAGCTGCATTCACTCGGTTGGTAATTTCAGCTATTCATAGAGGAAACTGAAATTTCGCTTTGCATACACTGAATGTAAGATATTATGGTGATGGGGTCTTAGCCATGTATTTTCGTAACTTCAGTGGCTCTTGCATATCCAACTGCATCTGATAACTGCATGCTGAATGAAGTGAGACAGCACAGATCTTCAGAAACGTACTGCTTTGGTGAAGAAGGAGTTATTAAATAGGATATTTATGGGAAGAATCTGTATGGTCCCAGAGCACTTATGTTATTCACACTGGTACAGGGTGATAAGAAAACCTGCAGATTTAATTTTGGTATCTTCAAAATGGGAAATGCTATGTGCAGTGGCAGTCAGTAGTAAATTATGCCCTAGCCTGGTTGTTTGCGTTTTTTTCTTTCAGCATCCATAAATGAAAGGCATCCTTCCGGCTAGCACTGGTATAGGTGCTGGATCAGGAAATTCTTGTAAATGTTTGGACTTCTAGTCTAAACGAGCTGTACAACCATTTGCATGTTTTCAGAGCTTTAGTGCTTGTTCATGTCAGGGCCCCGAGGGCACCACCAGCCTTGACTGTGTCTGCCCAGTTCTGCTGGGGCTTCCCCCACCCTGCCCACAGCCCAGGACCCCATTTCAGTCCCCACAGGGCTGTCAGTCCCTGCCCCAGGGATGCTGCAGCAAAGTACTGATCTCCAGCTCCCCACAGCCCCGTTCAGCCTAGACAAGGGCTCTGCTGAGCCAGGCTGATGTCCCATCCCAGCCTTGGCCTGTCGCTGTCCCCACGACCTGCTTGGCCATCCTGGGACTGTGTCTGGCCCCAGTTACCCTTGCCCACAGACTGACATCCTGGCCTGGCCTCAGCCCATTCTCACGGAGGTGCCCGGTGTCCCGGGCTGGGGCTGCCCCCAGCCTGCCCTGCCTCCCAGGGGAGGCACCATGGCTACCTGTGCCCTAGCCCCTAGGGAGATGCTGGTCCCCACAGTGTCCCTGCAGTTCAAATGGAAGAAAATGGAAAGGAGGTGGTGTGGCTATGTCTTGTTCCTGATTTTGTCTTGGTTTTCAGAAGACTCAAATGCTTTTCCTTAATACTGTAGCATTCCTGGTTGTGGGAGGTCCCTTACTGGAAAGCAGCCTGAGCACTGCTGCAGTCAACCATCCAAAACAACCCTGCGTAGTGTGGGTTGGTGCTGCTGCAGCAGGGAAGAAGCAGCAGTGTGGTGCTGTGGAATTGCTCCGTTTTCTGCTATTGGTGCTACTTCTGTGACTGCTTTCTTTTTAGCTCAGTTTCTTAAGGAAAAGGAAGTTTGTATTAACCATTTTTTATGCCTTAGTCATTACCAAATCTCATAATTCTTTCAGGTTTCATGAACATCGATGGCTAGAAGTTCAAACGGGTGCCCTCGGTAAAGGGGAATCTGCCTTAGGAATTTATGTTATAAAGTTGTAACTTGTACTGGGCGTGATATGCCTTATGGAAGGGTGGTAGGAGTGTGCTGCCGGTAAGCTCTTCTGCATCCTGGCTGCCTGCTCTGGGGCCTGTTAAACTTACCTTGTGCTTAGACTTGGGTTCTGTGGAGGCAGTGGCTGAAACCTGGAGGTAGATGAGGATGGGCCAGGGTAGGATGGATTAAGTGATCCTTCTGATGCGTGCGATGTTTGGCATTTTCCCATGTGAATTTTGGCCTTAAAAAAATGTATGGCGAAAGTGCAGGCAATGCGAGATAGAAATACTTGCACGTTCACTGTGGAAAAGCTTTGCTCAGAGTTCATGCTGTGTTAGATCTAATATAGCTGAAGAACATGGCATGAAATGCTTTTGATGGATTCTTGGGTGCTTTGTTAAGAAAATAGTAACTGACTAGCCATGGTAAGTTTTTCTGTTTCCTTTTTTGTTTGTTTGGTTGGTTTTGCAATCTTTGCTGCTTTATAAGCAGTGGCCTTTTATTTTTTGATCTGAATTTGCAAAGCCTGTGTTACTTTATTTGCTTCGGGTATTTACTTATTAAGGCTTATTAAGGATAACAGGCATTCTATGCAATGGAAAAAGGGAATAAATCCGTAGAAAGACAGAAAAGCCATTGTTCTGAAATGTCATTAAATACTGGCAGGCACCTTTAAGAAAAAGCCTGCAAATATTTTGAAATTAAACCTCATCTTTCATTAATAATTTGCAGTGTGAAGGAAGAACGTGGCAGTTCTCTGGTTACCAAAAGTTGAGTTTAGAAGAATACACTGACATCATTAAGTGCTTGCTGGAAAATTGATTAAAAGAACCAGGTTTTGACGTTTCAAGTTACTCTTTCCAGCCTGCTGGTGATCTGGTTAAGAAAAACATGGTTTGGTGATGCTGACAAAATTGCTGTCTGTACACAATTTGTTTACGTTGACTGCAAGTCTTAACATGTATTAGGGGTGAAGACTTTTGAAATAATCATGCTGCTATAACTCTTATTTTTAGCATCTGGATTACAGGAATACAGCATATCAGTGCAAATAGTTGAAGAAGACTTTTTTTAAATGCACTTAATAAACCAGTGAATGACCTTAGATTTCAGGCTGAAGTTAAATAATCATTTTATCTATATTGGAGATTCTGATCCACTTTAATAATAGAGCTGGTGGACATTTGAACAGAAGCGATAGGCTTGTGCACAGGCAGGGCTATGCTAAGCTGAGGGAATACTAGTTAGGAGGATTCACAACAGCAGTTTTAAAGAAAATACAGCTAATTCGAGAGAGCACAGCAGAATGCCAGGGCAGTAGGTGTTTTGATTTGTGCTTTTCTTTAAGTCAGATTCTAATTTTTTTTAGTGTCAAAGTGAAAATTAATTAGCAGATCATTTCTGAGGAGGCAGAAGGTGCTGATTCTTGGTGACCCAGAAATCTCAGTCCCTGTGGATCTAGTGGTACAGATGGAATTGTCAGTCTGTGCTTCAGGTGCAGTCTCAGTCATGAGCAAAAGCTCAGGACAGTTGGCATCTGGTTTCTGCTCTGCAGCATCTCTGTCACCCGGCTCTGCAGTCATGCTTGTGGGCCTGGTTTTACTAGTGCTGATTAAAGTTCTAAATGTACATTAACTCTCAGGTGAATAATGGTAGATATACTTAAATTTCTTCTAAAATATTGCACATTTTTTTATTTAAAAATTTTATTTAAAAGATGTCTGTGAAAATTTTGCTTTCCTAGTCGAAGACATGGCTTTTAAATACCATTATCTAGTGGACCTACAAGAGTGTTGATTTTCTTAGAATATATCTAAAACTAGTTAAAATGCCATTGTGATAATCTTGTTTACTTATCTGGAAATAATACTGCCATATCATAGTTTTATTCTTGAAGGGAAAGGATAATTTTTTTCATGGAATAAAGTACAAGATTTAGCACTATTCTAATTTTAAGTAATTACAGGAGTTCATTCTCATGGAACTAATTTGCCTCTTTTTTTTATATTAGGAGATGATGTTAGAAATGCCAGCGTTCTCCTTTAATATCACTTGGCGAGTTTTTGCAAGTCCTTTTTTTGTTGCCTAAAAACAGCATGATCATACTTTGTCATAAAATCAAATACTCATTTTCCATTATAAAATGCCATGTGCTCATCATACATCTTGATTTCTTTCCAGAAGTTCCATGTAAGCACTACTTCTGTAATCTCTTGGATTTTCAGTTTCAGACTCATTCTCCCTGCCATAGTGTATGGTCTTTTACATCGTAAGATCTTATGCTTTCTCTCCATAGCTGCTGCAGAAAAAGACACAATCAAGAATGCCTACTCCAAAGTAATGGATGCATATGGGCTCTTGGGTGTATTAAGATTAAACCTTGGTGAGTAAAATATGTAAAACCTTAATTTTTCATTTGGGAAAGAAAATTACGCTGCTCCTGTAAAACTGCACCCCGCAGGATCTCTGCAACAAGAACTGGGCTGGGTTTTTTTTTCTCTTTATATTTTGTCTTTGTGGAGTAACTTGCAAGTTTGGAGCACTCCCAGAAGTGGGGGAGTGGACAAAAATAACTTCCGTGTACACAATCCCTGCTAATTGCAGCATGGTTTCTCCTATTTGTGTTTAGTTTTCTTCTGTACAACTTGAGAGTGCCGCCTTGATCTTTGTTGTTCTACTTTTTTTCAGGCAAACTGGGGTTGGTTGATGGATTTATATGCTTAAATAAACACAATATCACACGCTGCTGAGATTCATTGTTACCTCTGCCTTTTTTTATAGGAGATACATTGTTACACTATCTGGTTCTGGTAACAGGATGCATGTCTGTGGGAAAGATCCAAGACTCTGAAGTTTTTCGAGTTACTTCCACTGAATTTGTATCATTACGCATTGATTCAACAGACGAGGATCGTATTTCAGAAGTTCGCAAAGTTTTGAACTCTGGAAATTTTTATTTTGCGTGGTCTGCAACTGGTGTCAGTTTAGATCTTAGTCTCAATGCTCACCGCAGCATGCAGGAGCACACCACTGACAATAGGTTTTTCTGGTGAGTTCATAATGTACCTTATCAGACATTCTATAGAATAATGCATGCCTGTACAAACTAACCCGTGGCAAGTTTTTATCCTTGTCTTTATCAGCTCTTAAATGTACACCTTTGTCCCACAAACAACAGAAGTATGTTATTAATGATACAATGTTCCATGGCCACTTAGAGTTTCTTAATTGGAAGACACAGGTTTTAACTGTCTATGATACTATACTTTGATCTTCTGTGATCTGTCGTGATGTGTTTTAGCTTTGGTGTCTCTTAATTCTTCATCAAGTGTGTCAGTTTTGAAAAATCAATCTGGTAATGGAGCTTTAAAGAAAATTTTCAACTTTTGAGCGTTATGGATTCTAAAATGGTGTGGTGCTTATATATAGTTTCAAGTGGGTTTCCAATGTCTGAAAGGGCTTTAAAAGTTTTACTACACAGATAATTGTCATGTTGCTGATTTTGTTGAAACAGAGCAGGTAGGATGTGTTATAGTGCACATTGCTTGGCTGCTGAACTCACTATCTTTTTACAGAATAGCTTTGAATAAAGGATAGGTGTTCACACAGAAAATTCCTGGTAAAAGGAATACTGCTGTTTCTGCCAATACGCAGCTTAAATAATGCCAGTGATGCACACTGTCATGTAAGAAATTATGTTTCCATATTTTCAGCCTTTGTTAAAAGTGGCGTGTGTCCATGAACCTTGGAAGGATCCTGAAGACTTGGTAGTATCCTGTTAGAAGAGGTGCAAAGCTACATCTTCCCCTCTCTTCTGTCCAATATACAAGACACCAAACCAGTTCTGGCATATGTGCCAGTGCTCTTCTACTCTTTGCCACTGTTTTGGTCAGATAGAGGAATATGATCAGCTTGCTATATAAGACAGAAAAAAAAGCTCTAGTCTTCAGAAACACATCTATCTTGATGTAGGTTTACAGGGCTTTCAGGAACCTAGCTGTTTGTCTCTTTCTGCCTCTAGAAAAAGACTGGGCTCTCTGCTGGTAAGTCAGTGTTTCAGGGCTTGAGAAATGATGCCTGTTGACCCTGTCCAAATAAGCTTGGCTGATTTTGACCCTTGTCATAAAGCTGCTTAAGTTACCTGGCTTTTTTTTTTTTCTCAGTAAGAATCAGGCCTCACAGGAGGTAGATGGAATGTCCCAGATTCCAAGATCTAGAAATGTAAACACTAAAAGTCAGTAACAGAAAGTATTCTGCTTATGCACTTCAGTAAGCTTTCTTGGGCTTTTTCTATTCAAAAGTTCCAGTCTCAGATTGCCCGGGGAAAGAATATTGTTTTGCTTTTGCAGTCTGCTATTGTAAAGCATCTGACCATTTTTCTGGAAAGTGAATGCATGCTGAGTCACAGTAATGAGAATCATCATTAATGATTGAACTGAGGTGTTTGATAAGTTGCAGATTTCTTTTTTTAATTGGAATTTTAGAATTAAAAGGCTAAAAATAGAGTGTCTTCAACCTTTATATCATATATGTTATTTGCAGTTACGGTGGAATTTTCTTGGCGGTGATAAAACCAGCCATCTTACTGGAGTTTACTTTTCTTTGCTATGCAGAAAATTTTGCTTCCTTTCTATACAAGTGAAGGTTTCCAAAGAAGATCGAAAGCCAAGCCCCACTAGAGTGAGGTAAAACAAAAAAACCTCACAACCCCCAAACTTTAGTCTTATTTACTTACTACAGTGTTGATTACTACTGCTTAAGGCACAGGTATATCCAAACTGTGGATCTGTCTTTCATTTGAGCAGTAATTGGTATTAGAGAATAGTATATACAGTATATAATGTACCAATGCTTAACCCTGAAATTGATATTTATAGAAATCTGAAACTCAGTTGGCTATGAGTGTATTCTTGGAAGCTTGTCTGGGCAAGTGGTGTGCTATGATGAGGTATAATAGATATAATCAGTGCATGTTGACGAGAGTTTTTTCTAGCTTTAATTTGTGGTGGTGTGAAATTGAATGATGCTTTACACATCACAATAAGTAACCTGTAATTGGAGTTCTGTCTTGCTTTTCCCAGAGTCTGTAATCTTTGGCTTCTTGAAGCAAGGCTGAGTGGAGGAATATAAACAAGCTTGGAGTGTTGTGTTTTGCTGGGTGAAGAGCAGAGGCTCTAAGTGTTATTTTTTTAAGGTCATTAAAATGTATGGTTTCACCCCATATTCTTGTACAAACATTTAAGCTGTTCTGTAAACTTTGCTATTTCAGGTATGTTTAAATAAGAGTTATATCATCAAACTATAACACGCATATTTTCCTTTTCTTATTTGTAGTAGTGGATGTAAAATATTAGTAGCTGGCTTGGCAATTTGAACTGTATTTTATTTCCTTCCAGTTACTTTTTTTTTTTCCCCTGATAGGAACCAGTCACTACATTTACATCTGAAGCACTATGGTGTGAACTGTGATGACTGGTTGTTACGTCTCATGTGTGGGGGAGTGGAGATAAGGACAATTTATGCGGCTCACAAGCAGGCAAAGGCTTGTCTGATTTCACGGCTAAGCTGTGAACGGGCTGGCACGAGATTTAATGTCCGGGGAACAAATGATGATGGTCACGTTGCTAATTTTGTTGAAACAGAGCAGGTATGTTACACTACAGTGCACGTTGCTTGGCTGATGAACTCAAGATATGCATATGTGTGGATAGTTTTTTGCCCTAAATCAACAGATCACAAGTCAAGTCTGTAACCAACAGATATTGGAATAGTTCCTTTGCTGCTAAATAAGGAATCTAAGTAGGTTACATAATTTGATGATCTCGCTTTTTAGTGTAGCTTAGGGTAAGGGCATGCATGAGTTTCAGTAGCTTAAGAAGCTGTTATCCATCAGCTAAACCATTGTAGATGGCTGTACTATCTTTTAGCCTCCTGAGTAGGTGAGAGTGTATTTCTTTTGGCCTGAGCAAATAGTAAATTAATCGACCTTAGAAACAAGCAGAAAGAAGATATTTTTGGCAAATAAATGATACCTTGTGATTCAGGAAAGATAAAAGCATTCCTATGGTTACTTAACACAGCTCCTCTGAAAGGTACATTTTAAAGCCACTGTAATTCCACTGCATTTGTTTGCGTGTCTTTGCCCGTATTATACACAAATGCAAGAAGCTATTGAATCATTCTTTGCTGCCTTTTCTGTGCTCTCTTCTTATGATAACCTAGTTACCAAGATATTGGCTCCTGCAGCTGTATTCATGTGAGCAGGTATCTTTGGTTGACTCACTGGGTCTTTGCAAAGCCTAGGTGAGTTCAGTAGGACTTTATCCACGAAGGGCTGTGCTTGTACATATCCAATTTCAGGATTTTAGTCAGAACACTGTTGTTACAGTTTCTCTGTTCAAGTTTCCTGGCAGGCTAATGTCACTAGATGAGGTGGCATATCATTCCACAGGAAGTTTCCTTTCCTGTATACTGCATAGATCATGGTATTTTGGATTCTGATGTACAAAATCTGTGCAGGTGTTCTGAGTAGGTTGCATTGTTATTTTCTGTGCATTGGTATACATTTTAACTGTTCCTACAGGAAGGTCTTACAAAGTTTTTTTTAAACAAGTTACTCTTAGCACAGAAGTCATTCAGGCCCACATAATAAAAGCTTGCTTTGTTAAACGTGAATCAAGATTCTTCAAGGAAGCATGAGAGTGCCAGAACTTCTTTTATTAGTTGTTCAGAGGTGATAGAGAGAAAAGTCTAAGGAACACAGTATTTTAGCTTGTGGCGTGGAATATGTAATACATACATGTTTTATTTACTCTATGTTTAGCTAAGGCTAAGAAACCTAAAACCTTACACTTTGTAACACTTATTAATACTATGCTTTTTTTTCCTTACCAGGTGATATTTTTAGATGATTCTGTGTCATCTTTCATACAGATTCGAGGGTCTGTTCCATTATTTTGGGAACAGCCAGGCCTGCAGGTAAGCAGGAGACAGATTTAATTATAGAGATAATTCTTATTCAGGTCTTTTTAAACATCTTACAGTAGTGTTTAGGCTCTTCTGCACAGTTACTTGTCAGGATGAGATTATCCTTTGGGAGCAAGTTGGTGCTATTTAATTCACCAAGCCTGCCACTCTAGAGTCTCTAAATGCTGTTTTGCACAAGATTTGAATGTCCATTGCTTTTTAGATGTTTTCTTTTTGAAGATGAATTTTTCTGTTTTAATTTAAATTGGTATTTTAAAATAGGTTATAATGGAGCATCCAAAGAGACTGTTTTCTTCTGAATTGTTCTTGAGGATAGGTCTTTTCAAGAAGTAAATATGGATCAAGAGTTACTATAATATAATTTCATGCCAATTTTCTTGAAAGAGGGATTGTGTCAGTAGCTACTACTGTGATACAGTTTTTACAGAGAAGATTAAAAAGGTTCATGCCTTACTGTGATTCTAGGTTCTTTAAACTAGACATTTTGCAGTAGAATTGCTGAAACATTTACATGCCTTTTACTCAAAACAAGAAGTAATTAGATGACATGACTAAACATATTAAATAAAAAAGTGTTTTTTAGAAAAAAGAGTAGGAATTCAAGATAAATTTATAAAAAGAATGCACACCGTAGTAAGAAGAATATATTTTGGAGATTTCATTTAGAAACTGAAATGAATTTTCAGGCTGTATTTAGGATCAAAGTAGGTCTTTGAAGAACAATTAATCAAATGTGTAAAGACAGATAATTTAATGTAATCTTCATGTTATAGGTGGGATCCCATCGTGTCAGAATGTCAAGGGGTTTTGAGGCAAATGCACCAGCTTTTGACAGGTGAAAGAATGTCTTATATTTTTGTTAATGCACTATAAACCTCTGATAAGTGATGCATCAGAGGGATGGAATGTTATTCCAAATGGGAGGCTTTGTCTATACAAATGTGTGATTCAGAAGAACAGCAAACTGCCTGGGCAGCTTTTTCAGACTTCTACAAGATTGCTTGTACCTTTGAGTGCTTAGCTGAAAAGTCTGCAGAAAATTTAGTACAGTGAAATACTTTGTTAAATTGAAAATAAAAATTATAGCAAGTTTACATTGAATAATCCATATTTGTCAGCTGCTGTATAAAAGTAAAAGTTTATATTTTGATTTTAGTCCTGCCATGGCACTTCAGCTTCACAACTGAATGGTTTTACATTGCTGTTACAATGTTGTCGCATCGATACTATTACCCTAATTACACAGCAGTCATTGGTTGTCTGCTATTATTGACTTATATTGGTTTGTTTGGACATGACGTAATAAAAGGCTTGTGGCAGTTACTAGAGTAGCCAGGATGTTTCTGCAGCATCTCAAGTCAGTGTTGCAGGTGTTTGTGTTAATTTTCTACATGCCAGAAGATGACTGGAATTTTTCTTCTGTTAACAGGCATTTCCAAACTCTTAAAAATTTATATGGCAAGCAAATTATTGTAAATTTACTTGGGGCAAAAGAAGGGGAGCACATGCTCAGCAAAGCTTTTCAGGTGGGTATGACAATTCTCTCACTGTGCATATCCTTGGAATTTGCCTGTTTGTGATGAAGCTTTTATATAGCCTTCAAAAAATGAAACAGTTATGCTCTGGAGCAACTGTCACTTGTGGTTAAAATTGTATTTATCATGAAAGCAGTTCTTAAGATACACAATGTGAAATAAATTTTTAAAAGCTCTCTATATAATTAGTATTCAATTATGTTCAGATTGGTTACTGAAAAATTCTAGCAGCAACATAGACAATGTTGAGGGATTTTCAGTTATTTTCATATTTCATGCTTATTAGTGGCTAATTGAAAAAATAAATCTTCTTTTCACTATGGAATTCATGAATAAATAAATGATACTTTGTGGTATTTAATACTGTGATGTTTCTTTTAAAAATCTTTCCCTTGGAATTCCTGGATATATTCCTTAATACTTAAAAAAAATCACAATTTAATTTATCATAATATAAATAGGCTTTATAATTTAGTAGAAATATTTGTTCAGAAGATGTTAACTGCAAGTGGCCATTTTCATGAGTTCCTACTAGTTAGGTTAAAAATAACTATTACATTGTAGTCCATAAATACTGACAATTTGAGAAGTTCTCTGTGAAGCCAGAGCACATTTTGAGAGCCATCTGTTATTTCCCTTTCCTTTTTTCCTTTTCCCTTTGTATTATAATGGTTGAATGTCTTGAGCCATTCACTAGTATCTTCTCTGTATCCAGCTATCCCGATAGGAGACTTTAGTGTTCCCAGATGCATATCAATGTCCAATGCAGATCATAGCTTTGCCAACAAAGATTGTGTGAGCACTTCAAGACTTTTCAGGGAGGGAATATTAGGAAAAATTTTGCTCAAAGCCAGCCTCCACAGCAACCTGAATAATTTGTGCATTTTTTTCAGTAATAGTTTATGGAGTGTTTACTCAGTCCCTGTTGCTGGCAGGCACGTCTAAAATGGTGACCATTAGTGAAAGGGATTTCCACTGAAAGAATTCTTTGCAAATGGAAGCATTTTAACAGTAGAAGAGGTTGTAGACTGTCTTGGTGACCACTAGTATAGTAAGGAAAAAACTGACTTCAATTGTGACAAGAAAAAGAAAAACCATAGTCAAAATATTAATCGGTTCAGAGTGATTTGTTGAACAAGAGTGATAAAAATGGTTTTATTTTACCTAAGAGAAAGCTTGTAATAAACAAGATAGCTAATAAACAGCTTTAAAAATATTTTTATCCTCTTATTTACCTTCTACTACTATATGTTTGGGTATTAGTATATTTATACCTTTTTCTTCTCTTTTTACAATGTCAGAGCCATTTGAAAGCTTCTGAACATTCAGCTGATATCAAAATGGTGAACTTCGATTATCATCAAATGGTTAAAGGTGGAAAGGCAGAAAAACTACACAGCGTGCTTAAACCTCAAGTCCAGAAATTCTTAGAATGTGGATTTTTTTATTTTGATGGAAAGGAAGTTAAAAGGTTCGTGTGTGTAACTTCTGTAAATTTCTTCAATCAAATTATGGTTCCAAGATGCTTTTCACCCCTTTGCAAGAAGTTAAGAGAAAAAACTTTACTTCTGTTGTGTTTTTATTATATCGAAGATGATGTGCACTAAGTGAAATACGAGTCACTTCAGTCTATTAATATTTTGTCTCGTTCTGAATGTTCTCTAAAAATCTTAATGGAAAATATCTCAGAGATGTTGATGGGGCATGACTTAATTTCAGGCCTTTGACCTCATGATTTTGGTGCAAATGGGCAATTGTCCTTTTTCTTGGGTGCACCCATGTGGGATTAAAGAATGAATATTTTTCTATCTTCCTGTATAATGTTTGTATTTTCCTCAGCAATAGAACATACCATTTTCTGTTTGTTGTAAATGCTGATGTAGAGTGCAATCTTTTTCTAAGTCTGTTTGCACCTGGATCCCCCATTTGAGAGATTCAGTTCTCCACAAATTATGAATGGGATGCATGTTTTCTGCCCTGCTGTGTACTTCTCAGTCCTGCTGTACTTCTATTCCTATTTCCCCACCCCTCTTCCTAGAGCAAAGGCTGTGCTTATCTCAGCAGGAAAAGGGTAGCAGGGCCAGAAATAGGCAGCATTCCTGCTCTTCTCCCTTCCACACCCTTCCTCCTTTTAATTAATACCAGAGCAAACTGCTGACAGAGGTTCTCCGTGAGAAAGAGAAATGTTGAGTGAGGGGATTGTCACGTACAGTGGGGTTTCATCTTCTAGTGCAGTGGGAGAGGAGAAGAGGGTTCCAGTGCCACTCTGTCCTCTAACCTGGCTGTATGATTAAATGCTCCAGGGGCATTTTTTCGTAGGCCTGAATAAGATTACGTTTAGTGGAATAGTACTTAGGTCCCATCTCCACCTCAAAATGTCACTGACCATTCTCCAAAAAACTTTAAAAGTGGTGTGACACTTTGTGGTGGGAGAACACCATTTTGTCTTGATGGAGATTCAAATGATATTACTCATACAAAAGACAGACAACAGAACAAAAGCAAAATAGGCTGTGGCTTGTGATAGCTTGAAGAATTGCATTAATAAAAGATAACGGTGATGATTTTTCTAAGTTCACAGACCATCTCCTTTAGACAATGTCAGGTTTTTTTCTAACACAGCAAACTGTTTTGTATTTCATATCAAATACAGAGATAGTAATGAAAAAATAATCTTGGAGAAAGTTTTTCAAAACTTTCTACAGTTTATGGTTAGATCTCCAAGTAAATGTGATGAAGCCTTACTGACTGAATTGGATAAAGTGTATAGTGGGAATGATGAAAGTAAGGAGTAAGTGTGTATCCCTGGGACAGCCATCAGAATTTTGTACTCATAGCCAGACGAGAAGAACATGGATGTTGCCTAATGTGATCCTTCTAAGACCTTTACAGCACAAGTTAATGGACTTCTCTCAAAGAAAGGGGAGCAGTTTAGAGCATCTGAGGGCCTCAAGCATCTGTCAGACTAAAGAGGAAGGCTTATTTTCATTTTTATTTGGGGAGGAAAGAGAAAATAATGAGGGGTTGAAATTGGCTTTAGTTTTATCACAATTTCTTGTTACTTTTAATTTAGTTAAATCCAAGAGCTGTCCTAATATTTTTTTTTCCATTTTTGTTTTAACTGAGTTATTTCCCTCTGAGATTCTTGTGAAGTGTGTTAGTTGGATTGTTTGAAAAGAAAACTTTATCCTGCATAACACTAACTGAGCAAGCAAGGGGAACTGGGGAAAAACTGAAGAAGAAAGGGTCATGTTATTTGCAGGAAAAAAATTAGTTTTGTGTAGTGAGTACTGCTGCAAAATTCGCTGCTGTTACTGGAGCTAATTTCTATTGCTGAGGTATTTATAAACATACTTGCTTTGACAGTAACATTGCACTGACAATACCCTGATTTACTATTCTGGTTCAGATCTTGATGTCCCTGTCTTTGTTGATGATACGTGTGTTAAATGAGTTATTTCAGTTGTTTTCTCTCTCTGTCTTTCATTGTCCTTGGCACAGATCTCAAAGTGGTACTGTCAGAACAAACTGCTTGGACTGTCTGGATAGAACAAACAGCGTGCAGGCTTTCTTTGGCTTGGAGGTAGGAAAAACAGTATCCAGATACACAACTACTGCTGATACTTCTGTAACAATTAGGCTGTAAAAGTAACGTTACCTTCCCGATGAAAGATGAATTAAAATGTTTCATAGATGGCAGTCTGAGTTACAGCATGATACTTGTTTTGTTCTGGGGCAACCAGACATAGTAGTTACAGAAGCAGTAGTTATGTGGTAATTGTTAATTTAACAGTAGTCATGCAGCATTATGAAAAACATTTGTTCTTTTTTAGGTGTCAGTTTCATATGTCTGTTAAGGTTCAGACCTGCAGTTCTAGAAGAGGTAGTAGTTTTGTAGTCCTTCACAAAAACACTGGCATTCACAGTTACTGTATTAGATTAAATTCTTCAGCATACAGGGTTACTGTTCTTAGCATCCACAGTGCTGCGTGTTCATATTTTCATAGCATGTGCTGTGAATTCTTCATGGGACAGTGTCACGGTTGAGGCTTTGGCCATGCTCAGACTGAGTAGCTGGAAATTAAGTGTGGGATTCAGCCCTCCTGCAGGGGTGTGCTTCAACATATTGGCTTGCTATATGAAACAAAGGTTATACCCTACAGGCTTTATACATGGAAGCTTGAACGCATGAACCTGACAGGAGCTGATGGAGTAAAATAGTACTGATTGAGCTAAAAGAGTAGCTGTGAAAAACTTCTGACAGCTCCGCTCAGTAAACTGTTTGACTCCTAAAGATAAAGTTCTTAGCATATTTAAAAATTAAAAATCATGGGTGCTGTAACATCAAACCAGAGAAAAGGATTATTCTTTTGTTTTCTGAATTTTATTTAATTAAAATACTCTTGGTTTAGCATCTGTAGGAGGATTTTCTGTGAGAACTGCAAAATCCATGGGCTGTAGAACAAACATTTCTAATTCTGGAATATGTAGTGCTTTGCTGCTGCGTTTACCAAATGAACACTGTTGCCAGTTCATTGGTGTTTTAGTCCAATGGAATACTGGACTGTTTACCCTCATACAAATACTATGAAGATTTTTCTTTTAACATTCGACATCAGTACATATGGTAGCAGATAAGACTCTTTTAGAGATCTCATGCCTTTTTTCTGTATTGTTTCAGCTCTGCACGTGCCATACAGGGTCATACCTTTCAATTACTAAAATTAAGAAAAGTAGTTCTTTAGTCCACTGGGTGTTGAAGAGTAGTGGCATGCTTTGAAAATCCCACAGCATTGTAGTGCATTATGTAGTTTGTTTATCTGTCCATCCTGTATTGACTTTGCCATGGGAGAGACAAATTATTACCTTAAAGCCTTTCCTGGTCCTAAATCTGTTTGCTGGAGTTTAACAGTTCACTGTAGATAGAAATGCAAGCTTGAAGTAACCAGTTAGTTTACCTTAAATGAGCCATGAGAAATATTGCCTATTGAATTTTACAGATAATAGAGTAGTTTTCTATGGCCTAAGAACAAATCTTTATACTCTTGATGCATATAGTTGCTTACATGGCAAACTTAGCTTTGCAGCTCTATTTTTTCCTTTCTTGTCCTTTTAAGAACTGGATTAAATATTTTTTTAGACCAGGTGTGCTGAATTTTCATTGGTGAGAGCTAAATTACAATTTCAGTTAAATATGTGAGCTAAAATTACAGAACTAATCAATAAGAAGAAAAATGGTAAATCCTCATGAGCTGCTTGCTTAATTTTAAAATTCTATTTAAATTAGATATTTAAATTCTTACCTGTTTTAATATGATACATACTTCATTTATCAAGTGCTGGCCTCTGAAAGACCACCTAATATTACAAGATACAGGACCCAATTTCTGAAGTTTCTTTTCTTGTCTATTTCTACTTAATTTTGTCTGCAAGTTCCTTTTTGTAACTTATGTTAATTCCTGCCCAACCTTCAGAATTTTGCCTTTATGCCATTTTATGTTCATCATTTTAGATTCCTTCTTGCCATTGGACACCTCAAGGTTTAAAAGATTTTTAAAAGCTCTTGAAAATAGCTTTTTTATTTTGTTTTTTTATATTTATGTTTGGTATTATGTTGGTAGCCACAAACAGGAGAAAATTACTTGACTTTAAAAAAATAATTATGGTTCCACAAACCACAATTTCAGACAAGGTACAATGTCCCCATTCTATATCCATGAGCATTATGCTACATTTAAGTAATGTATTTAAAGTAAAACAATACATTTATATCTATTATATATATACAATTTAGATGCATTTAATGTAGACTGTGCATCGTGGAAAATTACTTCAGGTATATTGATTGTAAGGGTAAACATTGCAGTGTTATGCATGAAAACAGTGACTGACAGAAGCCCTTGGTATTTTACTGATGACAGTACTCTGTTGCTGCTGCACTTGATAATACAGGTCAGTGTGTTTGGTATTACACTTTTTTGGGAATAACATTAATTGCTCTAATTCTAAATTATGTAAGTAGAGAGACTTGTGAACTGAAAATAGCTTACTTTGTAATTAGAGAATTTTTGGATGAAAATATTTACAAATCAAGCACATAATTCTTTTCCTATATTACTACTTGCCTTTAAAAGAAAATGAAGTGCTGGTGCTAAAGTTACATGTATGATGCGGCCTTTCAAACAGGACATGGTGTCAGTTTTTTCAGAATGATATATGGAAACAAGGATTTTTTTTCATGCATGTGTGCTGAAAAAGTATGATGTACCTTTTAATAAATGCATTTAAAGATTTTTCTTTTGCAAATGTTGTCTTCAACTGTTGCAGATGCTAACAAAACAACTGGAGGTATTAGGATTAGCTGAGAAGCCTCAACTGGTTACTCGCTTTCAGGAAGTTTTCAGATCCATGTGGTCTGTGAATGGTGATTCTGTCAGTAAAATCTATGCTGGAACTGGAGCCCTTGAAGGAAAAGCTAAGGTAAAGTACATGTTATTAAAAAAATTTACCAGTATTCAGTATGGATTTTAAAAAAATCTGTCATTAACATAACAACTATGAGATTTTCTTTTAAAAAATATGCTTTTGTTGTAATCCTAAAAAAACTAACCACCCCCCAAAAATTAACATAAAAAGTTGGTTATGTTGATAACCAAGTCTTGTTTCAGTACATCCTTTCTCAGCCATGCTCATGCCTCCGAGATAACACCATTGTGTAGGAAAGGATGAGGCTCAAACCTTTTTTATTTCTTTAGATCATAGTTCAGAAAAATGTATATACAAATCAGCTTTAGTTTCTTTGAATAATTTCATTTTTCTCTGTGTATCTCTGCCTGCTGCTGTTTCAGTTTCATTCACTGTATCTCCTTTCTTTTAAAATGTGTTTCACTGGACATCGTTGTTCATGCTTTTAGGGTTTATTAACAGCATTAAAATTAAACGGGTTGCAGCAGAGTGGTTTTTGTTTGCATGTTCCTGCAGCTATTTCTTCTTAATTTTGCAATTACTGAAAAAAAACCCAAATTCTGTTTCTACCTTGCTTTCTAATGTTGTGATAACAGTTCTGTACTACACAACAATGTAATTCTCTGTTTCTCTTCAACTTGTTTTGTCTTTGTTTATGCCTGAGTTGTTCAGATTTTCTAATGCTGTCTTTTATTTTTCTTCTAACAATGTTGCTTTTTTTTGTTTCCATAATTCTCTCTCTCATTAAGTGATACCTGTCAAAACAGATGTTGAACCACAGAAATTTTTGCCCTTAGTTCCTATAGGAATTTGTTTTCATACTGTTCTTTTTATTCAAGAATGCACTGCTGCTCATTCCATGTTATATACTATGTACTCATAGTCAACTGTTTTGTTTGTCCATCACTCGTTCATTCAGACTATATCAGAGTCCTTCTCTGCCCATGTACAAGGCATGCAGTAAAGTACATAAAAAGAAAATAAAGGAAATAGAGTTGTTGCTTATTTTACTCTTAATTGTTGCACACAGGACTTTTTCATTTGGGAACTGTTTGTATTTTAGCATAGAATCAAGTTTGGTTAAAGATGTTTAGTTTTATTTTCTTACAAAAATGTCACCCAGACTGTCAGGAAAACTACAGTAAGTATTTTATGGGGTGTTTCCCCTTCTCCTGAACCTTACGTGTTTCTTTTCCTAAAATAATAGTTTTCTGCTATTAGTTTGGCTGCTTAAATTTTTTACTTGGTGAAATGCGTTTACTGTATTTACACTTCCATTTTTAATGTTTAAAACACAGAGTACATTTACTCTGCTGTCTTCGTAATAACATAGGATCCCTGCCCTGGTACAACTGTTAATGAGTACCACACCTCATAAAACAAACACAGCATCCCTGATGGAAGTCCATCTATTTGAAGACGATCTTCAATACTTGCAAAGCCATACAGTACTGGCCATTGTTTCACTGAACCCTGGCCAGGTCACTACTCCTTATGTTCTTGAGTACTCTATAATATGTTTTAAAACACAGTTTTTACATTGTTTTATTCTCATTTCTCAAATTAAAAGTTTGATGTTTGAAATTCTGCTATTTCTTGCTCGTCAGTTTGATTCTTCAAAGTCCAAGAGTACTTAGAAGTAAAAATGTAGAAATTTAGGATAGGAGAAAAAATATTTTAACCTTAAATGTGTTAATATGCATTTCTGTACTGAAAAAGAGTCCTTTTTAAAGTATTATAATACTCATTACATCTAACTCCTTACCTACTCTTTCTTTTGCTTTCTCTGGGTTCCTTTCAATTATTTGCCTGGTATGTGAATGGTGAGTGTGCTTTTTGGATCATGTCATAAATTATACATTGTCTGACAGAAAGGGAGCAGCATCCTATTAAACTCCTGTTGCAATAGTATGCTCCCCAACACCTCATCCACGTTGTCTTCCAAAAATCATGGTGCCAATTTACTACTCCTTATCTTGACAAGAGAGTAGTTTCTTTCTTGTTGTCTAGTACGATTCATAGAACTAAATGATGGGTTAGCTTTTTAGTTTTCTTAAGCTTTTGTCTTTTTTTCTTACGCATTTAAGAGACCTTCATGAACAATGCCAGCTGCAAACTTGGAGTATTTTTAATAATAATATAATACCATGCAGCATCCCGGATGGAGTACGGTCTATATTTCATATACGTGCAATAGCATGTGTTCACACACACCTCACAGGCAAAATACACTTAGATGCATAAGGCACAATAAACCATGTAATCAAGAAATGTCTTTGTGCCTGTCATTGTCGGTGCTGTGTACACAGAATAAATAACACTGCTGTTTTTTGAGTCAAATATGAGACTGCATGGCATGTTGATTACATCATCCTCTAGATGTCTGAACCACAGAGAATATCTAGTAGCAGTACATCTCTTGAAGATTCTTGTTTAAATTTAGTTAAACTTGTTTAGTTCAGGTAGTTGGACACTGTTCTTTTGGAGCAGTGTTCCAGTCATGCCACGTGTGTGATGTGAGCAGTGACTGTCTTCCTATGTATGTAGCTATAGATGGGTGTGTATGTTCCTTCTGGGATACTGCATGAGACTTGCACGTTATTTTAAAAAGTTAAGGGGTCTTAGTAAGCTGAAGCTCTCTCTTTTTTTAACACTGATATTTCAGAATGTGAATTCTGAACTAATATGCTCATAGGTGTATATACATACATATTCATGTATCATGGCATTTGGACTTAAGTGCTTGCTCATCTCTCACTATTTGGGGAAAAGCCCAAAATCTTGTATCATGGTCTAAACATGGCACTATATCAATTTGATTTTGAAAACCAAGTGTTTAGGGAAAAAAATAACATTCCCCTCCCTGCAGTATTTTGCTTAAATAATTTAAACTGGAATTATCTGCTTGTTAGATATGCCTTGAAAGTATTACTCTGGTGTTTAGCATTTGGAGGGGGGGAAGCACACAGTAGGCTCAGAAGACTTTATTCAATACTTTAAGAAGGGAATTGCCTTAGATTTTAAAATCATTAATGAAGTTTACAAATATGTTACTGAATATTGCCAATGTTATTGTGAGCAGTGTCCAACATAAAATATTTTATACATGTTCCTCCCTAACAGGCTGGAAAGCTGAAGGATGGTGCTCGTTCTGTGACCAGAACGATTCAAAATAACTTTTTTGATAGCTCCAAGCAGGAGGCCATTGATGTTTTGTTATTGGGAAATACCCTAAATAGTGATTTAGCAGATAAAGCACGGGCTCTCTTAACCACCAGCAGTTTACGCGGTATGTGTCTTTCAGGATTTTAATCTGTCTGATAACTATTTGGTGTAAAAAAGCTGTATGGAGTCTGTTTTCAAAGCAATATTGGAAAGTATAAATGCTATTTATGTTCTGTTGGATATTAAAAGATGAAAGTTACTTCTGCTTTACTAATATTACCAAACTAACATGCTTGCAGTAGTTTGTTGTTTGTATTTTGTTGATGTCCGGTGGTATAATAGGTAAATATTTGTGGAGCATGTTTGTCTGAACTTTACTGTAGATGCATGTTAGATATGTTCTGTTCAGTTCTTAAAATCCATTTATAGCAAGTGTTAATCATAACAATTACCTGCTGAATTTGGGGGAAAAATCCTGATTTATTAAAATACTAGGGTGTTTTATTGTTTTTTAAATGTCTTAATTTGATCCATTGTGTCAGTGAAGAAATTCTCACCATAGTGTTAAACTAGATAGAAAGCATTTATTCTTTTCATAGTCCTAAGAACGCTGGTATTTATCTTAATTTTGGTTTCTAAGGTACTGAGGAACAAAAGGGGTATGGGTAATGGAAGAATATTTAAGGTAACAGGAGCTATCAGAAAATTCCTGATGAATTATTTTCCATCACAGAATGTCTTTTTGTGAGAAGTCGTCTTTCCCAGGAATGTCTGCACCACAAAAGCTTGTCAGGCTTTGTGGGTGAAATTCTACTTCAGAATCAGAGAGATTTCAGTGAGAAACTCTGCGTAGGCAGCATAGCCGTGTGGGGCTTGGGTGGTCTGGGTACAGGAAGGTCGTTCACCTAATCAGAACAAGGAGTTGAACCACAGCAGCCTGTATCCCCAGACAGAGGTGTAGCCTACATGATCCCCAGGACTACAGTCATGTCCCATCCTTCTGCAGACTTGATGGGCAGGGAAATAGTAAGTGGGCCAGGTGTAGGGCTGTGATTACTCTCCTGAGATACAAAAAACAGAGGGGCTAATTCCTGGGCAAAGGAGTTTAGATTTGAGTCTTTCTTTCCAAGGTGCCAGGTAAGAGTGTCCTAAATGGTGGGTTGTTCCTGGTTTCAGGGATTAACAACATTCTTAATTTTTCCTTTTCTTCCCCCCCCCCCCCCCCCCCTTTCTTCTCGACACTTCTCAACCTAGAGTGAGAAAAATGTGTCAAAACTTCAGTGCAAATCTGTGACATGAGAAAAAAAAATTATTGCCCAATTGTAGTCTTCATCTTGTGGGTATTTATGTATTTCCAATGTGTAACCTGAAAGGCTGTTTTCCTCTTATTTCTTTACCACAGGTTTTCATATTATTGTACCTTTTCCTGTATCTGAAACCTGCTTAATTGGCCTTGCCTCAAAAGTAGTTGAAAGTCATTTTTATTTCTTTTCACTTTCTCTGTGAATGCAAGCTGTCCTTTCAACATTTGCAGCTTCTGTCAGCTGAGGAACATTAATGCCTCTTTACTGAACATAATGTCTTCATGTTGTCTGCTAGGTGGTGCATTAACCAGAGAGACTTCATTTTTATTATCCATTATTAATTAAGCAAGGAAAGAGAATTTGGTAATACTGTTGTGGAACTTTTTAGATTTTGCAGCATAAAAGATGTCCTTTCACTGATGCAGGTGGTTATGTGTAATAAATTGTATATCACAGCATGTTCTCTCACATATTTTTGGAACAGAAATGGAAGATTTTAAAAAACAATTACTTATTTGACTAATTTTTTTCTTGTTTCCTTCTTACTGCATCCGTAGTTTCAGAGCAATCATTACAATCAGGTATAGTATAGTAAATTAAGCTGTAAATATCTGAGCAGCTCTTGTGCTTCTCTGGCTTTTTTTTTTTTTGTGCCTATTTGCATAATATTTGGTTGTGGGCTCATTTTCCTAGTAGTGTTTGGATCTGGCATTCCTGTGCCCCAAAATCCCTTAATCCAAGAAAAACTCTTCAGTATGAGAGAAGTGAAAATACAAGGGGTGAAAAATGTTTCAGTTGTGCTTGGCTGTGAGTTACAAAAAGAGACAGTCAATTCTTTGGATTTTATTTTTGCAAATGCTTTATTCTAGCTTGTAGAGGAATTTGCTTTTTTTTCTTGTTTGGGAGCTTCTGTGTTTTTGTTTTGGGTAAGAGGTAAAATTCTTCAGCATGATTTGTAACTTCATCTTATTTGCTATTAGAAGCTCTACTTGCTTGTGTTCTTGCATGAGACAGACTGATTTTGTAGTATCTCCCAGCAAAGATTAACGTTGTACTGGAATGGTCTGAAATAACATGTTGACACTTGTGTTTTGTGGAGCAAAAGTACAGTCAAAACCACTGAGATATGGTTACCTCTGCACGTGACACAAAATGAAAGTATTAGAGCATCTATTTAGGTAAAAGTCTTTAAAAACTCTTTTAAGTGAAGAGAAGGCTCAAAGAGGGAATTTCTTAGTTAACTCCTAATCTTCTACTTTGAGACACTTCAGTAATATCTTGTCCAATGTTTGTGATGTTGGGTTTAAAATAAGAGAGATTGGCTTCAGAGGATTCAGCAACACTGTGAACATGAAAAAGTGATAAGTAATAATAAGAATGTGTAGGGATGAGCCAGATAAAGAAAAAGGAGATAAAAGGTATCTTCAATTTAAGAAGCTTCTGAAAACTCCTGGTTGTTACCATTGTAAGTTAACAACATAAGCAATATAATGCCTTTGAGCTTTGTTTTCAGACTTTTCTAATTCTTAGTGGAAGTCCTTTGTGTTGTAATTTAAGTTGTTTACATTAAGCTGCTCCATTTGGGGAGATGTGATATACACATATTCCATATTTTTAAGGGAGGGCTGCGAGTACTTGTCAGCTGGGCCACACTTCATCATTTCATTGTTCCCAGAAACTATTATTTAAAATAAAATATTCCTAGTGCTCACATGTTCAGATTTTAGTATGTGTTGAGAAAATTTAATCAGCTGTTTCTGAGCTATTGCCTTGATAGGGTTTATTGTGCTACCTCTTGGAAGTAGGTTCACTGAAACCAGATCAGATTGCTTAGTTTCTGGGTGAGAGGAGAAAAGTATATGCTTAATACCCAGGAATATGAAGGGAGAAGAGGAGGGAAAGAAGCAAGGAAGCTCTTAATAATTGTTCAGGCAAATCTGCTATTTTAAGAGAATAGTGAAGTTGTGCACGGTATCCCCTGAACCTGTGTGCTTGGGTCATAGCTGCTAGCCCTGGGTACTGAAGATTGACAGGGAGGATCCTTGGAAGAAAGCATGAGGATTTGTTGTTGGCTAGATTGTTGTTCAAATACATCTGAAGTGTTTAGAGCTTTTTTTTTTTTTTTTTGCCTTCCCCCCCCTCCTTAGAAAACCACTTAAACCATATTCTGTATTTTTGAACGTTAAATGTTTGTCGCCTTTACATTCTTCTCAGCTTCACTTTTTCTATTAGTGTTTTACTGTATCTACTTAAATAATGAGATCTGAGTCACAGGTAATACACACCTGAAATTAACTGATTCATTGGCATTTTGTCAGTGTTAAAAACTGTTTATCAGTATAAACCGTCACATTGTCATTTATGGTGTTACCATCTATACTATAGCAGCCTAGTTTATAACTCATGAAGAGTCATACATGTCAACTATTTTTTAACTTACTGATGTGACGTTTCACTGTGGGTTTCATCTGGATACAAATTGCATATATTGAAACGTATCTGCAGTAATTTGGATGTGTAGTAAAATAGTTCAGTCCGGTTCAGTTGCACAGAATATCCCACCAAGAATTCTAAATTAATACTCCCTTTGTAGAACTGATTTCTAAACATCGCCTGCCTAGTATGAACAGCACTTAAAAGTATTTTTGCTGCAAAATAACAGAAAACGTAATGGATTGGATTTTTAACATTGTAGAGAGAGTGATACAACTTTGTTGAAAAGGTAAATAGCTAGAAATGTGTAGGAGAAAAATGTATGCAGGAGGCTCAGGGGCTCTGAAAAACAATTTGCCCACTCAGTATTTTCGAAAACAGATGAAAGCTTCATCTTTTATTTATTTTTATTCTAATGTAGAAAAAAAGAGTCATTCTACAATTTAGAAAGCTTGCTAGTTTTAAGATATGAATTTCTGGTTTGTAATAAGCATGTTGTCAGTTCACTTCTAAAGTTCTATCCTGGTAAGATTTTTCACATTAGAGGTTCGTGACAGTGTCAGGAGTTAATTAGGTAATAATTCAATGATCCCAAGCATGATTTCCCCAAGGAGACACTGGTCAGTTTGTTGTCTTCTGTATGATTACCCCATATATGAATATATGATTTGTTCACAATGAAAGAGTTCACAAACAATAAATACAATGTATTATTTTCTTTCTATTGTTTCCAGCTTGTTGCAAAACCAAGAGAGTTGGAGATTACCTGATTTTTGCTTTAATCGAGTAGCCAAGATTCTGTAGCATGTTAAAGGTGGTAAACTTAAAAAGAATAACTAAAAAGACCAATCATCTCACTAATTGTCCCATTTTGGGGATATGAATGGAAATACTGTGCCCAGTAGCTGACCATTTTGCAGAACAGCACACAGTGAAGGGAAGAATTCCATCTAATGTTGTTTATAAGATTCTCACTGGCTCTCATAACGATGACTATTCCAAATAGGTAAATTAATATTACTTAGGTAAAGTAAAATGTAAACAATACTGTTTACACCTGATGCGTTTTTTATTCCACTGACATTGAAGAAAAAAAGGAGCATAATTTTAGAAAACATTCATATCTGTTCATTTGCATTAGGAAATGTATCTGTGTGAGTTATTATGCAGCTGATTTACGAAGGGACTTTTAAAATCTCTGTAACTCTAGTGTCTGACTATTGAATAATCTTTTTTGTTTGCTGGTTTCTCACAATGCCCTTTACAGATGGGTCATTCCTCTCTCTCCCATCTGGCAGATAGAAACAAGGCACAGAGAAAAACTGGTGTGAAAGAGAAATTAGTTTAATTGTTTTGAATCCTAGCCTACTTTCCTCACTAAAGCAGAATTTTAGGAATTCTGCTGACCTAAAAAATAATTCAGATTTGTGGTTTAAATAGGCATACTTTAAAATGATAAAATTATGTATCTTAAATCTGTTTTAGTAGTCTAACAGTTGTTCTTACACTTCTAGAAATTAACATATCTCTAAGGGTTTTTTTGTAATGGAGATTGAATTTCATGTATGTAATCTGTGAAAACGAGGTAGATACCCATGTTGGCATGTATGAAAAGTAATGGTTTCTGTAGAGAGTCACAGGTAGGGTGAAAGACTGACAGGTATTTCTAAAACATAGAAATTATGTTTCTTTTATATATATATATATATGCATTTAAACAAATTACTACTGTCTTTCATTCAGTCAGTATCCTACCCAGACAAGTAATATATCTGCAAATGTAACTTCCCTTGTGAAAAGCTGCATTCATCTTGCTTTCACAGTTTAACTTTCTGTATGTCTGTGCATGGATTTGCTGCCATTTTGTTAAGGGAAAGATCTCATTGCCAGATTTTCTAAAGAAACATTCTGTATAAAAATAATGTCTTTTCAAATGTTTTTGCAGCATCTGTAAAAGTGCTAAAGAGTATGTGTGAAAACTTTTATAAGTATGCAAAACCGAAAAAAATTAGAGTCTGCGTTGGGACGTGGAATGTCAACGGAGGGAAGCAGTTTCGAAGTATTGCCTTTAGAAATCAGACCCTCACTGACTGGCTTCTAGATGCACCGAAGTTAGCTGGTATTCATGAGTTCCAAGGTAAGGTTTGTGTTCTGTCAATTTGTTCTGCTGATTTTCATAATTAGACCATAAACATTAAAATAGATATGTGAGGTTTTGGTTCTTAAATTCTTTATGAATGACTAACAGCTTTTTAACCTTTAAATGCAGATCGCAAAAGCAAGCCTGTAGACATATTTGCCATTGGATTTGAAGAAATGGTGGAGTTAAATGCAGGAAACATTGTGAATGCCAGGTAGGTGATACTATCTACACAGTACTAGGTTGGTTGCTAATCACATTTTTTTGAGTAAAATGCTATTTACATTTTCTGCTGTTTTGTAGTGGTTGGGATTAGTCTGGATTAATTTTTGACTATTCGAGTTCTCTCTGCCAGTTTCTGTGCCAGGATTGCAGACTTCATCTCAGCTTTCCCTAGCAAAGCTGTGATCATTTAGATCACATTTAATATAATCTCAATGATGAAAACAGTCAGTACTTGACCATATTTTGGATTGCGCCTCCAGTAGCCCCTCAACTTTTTACCTCATTTAACACTGTGAAGAAATTTACCTCTAATGCTTGTAGTGTTCTGCAGTCTCTGTGCCTTCCTACTGCTGGGAACAGCGACGCCTGTGAAATTCCTTCCAAAAGCATGTATTGTTGTTATGCCTTTATATAGTGTCTTGCATCAGATTTTGATCTGTATAAAGCAAGACTTGCTCCCATACTGTCAGTTTTTGTTGTCATTCTATGTATTACATGTATATATATTATTGTGGAGTTCAGATTTTTCACCCCTAGCAAAGTGGGTTATGAAAATACATTTTTACTAGTGGTGGGTGGTACCAGTGATGAAGTCTCTATGTCTGGTCCTAGGGTCGTATTCACTTTGTCCATTGTTTTGTCTGCTTGTTTTGCATGTTTTCTGGTGTTCAGCAAGCTTTAACTCATTGGAAAAAGTATCTAAAGCCAGTAACACTGTTGGCCTTTGCACAGGATGTTGTCTTGAGGACAAAGTGACAGTTTGTCATCCCCTAATTTCAAACTGTGTCTAGCTAATGCTGTTCCTAGGTCTGATATTTTTCATTTACACCCAATGCTAGCTCTGAAAACCATGTTCTGTTAGGTCTCTAAGGAAGTTTCTTCTTGATCTAAGACTGTGGACATCTCTGTTTTCCAGTATTGACTGAGCTCTAGGCTAGGAAGTAACTCTGTGGAAAGATTCTCAAGTTTTGCTCCTCTAGCCTAGCTTCAGAAATACAGGAAAGATAACCCTGGCTTCTAACACAGTCTGTGGTGTTGAGAAAAGCGAGGCAGGAGTTTTGTGAGGCTGAATTTGAAATGTGATGTCGTGACAGTCTATAGCCTGTGTCTCTGCTAGGAGGCATTTGAGCACCATTCACAGCTTGGCTTTGGCTTGCTACCCCAAAGTTGAGTTAAGGTTATTGTACAAACTTTATTCAACTAGATCAACAGTTTAGATACCTGCTTAATTTGATTTAGTTTACAACTGGCATTTTTAATCTCACTGCTAGCACAACCAATCAGAAGCTCTGGGCTGCTGAACTACAGAAGACTATATCAAGAGATTACAAGTATGTGCTGCTGGCTTCTGAGCAACTGGTGGGCGTCTGCCTTTTTGTGTTCATCAGGCCCCAGCATGCTCCTTTTATCAGGTCAGTGAACACACAGCTGTGCCTGGGTTGGGTCACCTTCAGTTTGCTTTGTATTGCAAGCAAACATACTAGTGTACTAAGTAGCATATGGGGCTCTAAATAGCTGTTAAATCTTCTGGGGAGCTAGTTGCTTGAACTCTTTTTACCTTAGTATTTAAATGCCTCATCAGTTGCCAAGAAAGCTTGAAAAGCTGAAGTATTAGGTTGTTACCTGCTCAATAGCTGTTGACATTTTTTTAAAAGTAGCCCAATGGCCTTGCTGCTGAAAAAAACAATGTGAAAATGTTCTCTTACCAAAATAATGTCATACTCAGACATATTTAAAGCTGTTATTTTCTGTGTCATTGTATTTTAGGTTTAATACTTGATTAACTCTTTTAGGGATGTTGCTGTTGATACCGTAAAGACTGGCATGGGAGGAGCCACTGGTAATAAAGGTGCAGTAGCAATTCGGATGTTGTTTCATACATCCAGTCTTTGCTTTGTCTGCAGTCATTTTGCTGCAGGACAATCACAAGTTAAAGAGAGAAATGAAGACTTCATAGAAATAGCTCGCAAGCTCAGTTTTCCAATGGTAAGCAACACTGTTCAAATTCCATAATGAATGAGAAGTTAAACCCTTTGACCTCCAGCAGTGTCGTCCAAAAGCTCTATTTATTTTTTCCCATCCACAGATTCCTGTGGAAATCAAATTTCCTTGGGTTAGAGGTCTCAGAGATAATTTAAGTTCCCACAAGTTTTATTAAAATAGATGACTTCAGAAAGAATAGACCTTTCCGGTGCAATGACTGATAGAGATGGTGAAGCATGAATTCACTTGCATTAGGCATCAAGGATTAGCATAGGAAAGAGACCTTACAGATTCCTGACATGCAGTACAACTTTTGTAGGCATCGGAGTTCAACAACTACAAGCAAAAAATCTATGCGAAACAGCACTATTTTCAGTACACGAGAATGATTTTTGCTAACCCATTTTTGTCAGGCTGGATTCTACAGTTTTGTACCAGAATCTCATAAAGAATTAACACTGAGTAAATACTTGATAATTTTATCAGTGCGACAAAATGCTTCCTTGAGACTTAAATTTTGACAGTAGTCAAACTGTCCTTAGTTAGTTTCTATGGCCCTGGGCAGGAGTCTGACATCTTATTTTACAGGGTTTTTTAATTTCTACATTTGTCCATATGGTCATGTTTCATTTTTTCTTGACAGTACTATATTCTTATGGTCCTTAGAAAGAGTTTCCTAAATGATGCTGGTTTAATCTGCTTTGATTTACTTAAGGGCAATGGAAAAATCAAAACCAAGAGGGAAGTAGAAGTTCTTATTTAAACTCTAGGCTTTGTTTAAACTAACAGAGCCCTTCTGTCTCTTCCTAGCTATGAAAATTGTACATAATTGAAAAGTCTTCAGTTAAATCTGAATAATAAAGGCCTTGATTTGCAGTTTGTCAGGGTATTGTACCACAAGATCCCAGGGTAGTGTTTTGTTCTCCTTTGTAACCTTTTTGTGACACAAGTAGCAGTCATCACCTTAGAGCAGACTTCTAAAACAGGAGTAGAAAGATAAAGAATTTTAGAATCCAATTCAGATGATTGATGATTCTTTAGAAATGCTAACTATGTAAGAAATGTTACTTCTTTCATATTCTGTATGTGTGAATACCATACATTTGGCTATGTTGTTCCAACCATACGAACACTAAATACTAACGTGTATTTCAATTATCCTCATCAGCTAGACATTATGTCTGTTTTACAGTTAATAACTGAACTCCTGCACCTGGAAGTAATAAATTTGTCACTTGGTTTTTAACTTAATTGTGTGCTTCTGTTTTACAGGGAAGGATGCTCTTTTCCCATGATTATATCTTTTGGTGTGGTGACTTTAATTATCGAATCGATATTCCAAATGAGGAGGTTAAGGAGCTAATACGACAACAGAACTGGGATCCCCTTATAGCAGGAGACCAGCTTATCAATCAGAAAAATTCTGGACAGGTATCTTAAAAGTGTTAGCACACTTAAGAATATTTTTATTTTTAGCTTTAGCAGTTTTCTGTGGCACTTCTGTAAATCCATATCCTCGGCATGTTTTACTTCTCACTTTTGTCCAGGCAGTGGTATGGAAGGGTGGGACATAGCAACATTTATTAACGTATTTGTAGTAACAGTCTTGAAGAGGCAGTGCTAGAAATACAGCGACTAGCTGTAGGAGTGAGGTTTTTCTTTCTCTCCTGAAAGAAAAAAAAAAAAGGACACTGTATCATCTTTTCAGAACTTTGTGTTGGAGTTTACTTCTTACAATGTTTTTCTTTTTATCAGGTAAAACCATTTAAAACATATTTATAAAAGTTCTTTTAGTAATGTTACTGTTTACTTTAAATTGCTGCAGTAACAGGTCTAATGCTGTTACTGTCATTCTGTAGGAAAAAGCAATAGTCCAAGTGGTAGTCTTTTTGCTTACAAAGAAAAAGAGCATGGAATAACAAAGCCTGAAGAAAGTTTCAGATTTTAGAATTCTAGGGTTTCTTGGGAGGCAGCAGGTAGCAATTAAAGGAATATTTGTAATGAATCAAATTTTGTGTGGAAGTGTGTATTCTTTCTTTCCAGCTTTATGTGGGAATGCTGTATATGGTAAAATGAGAGATAATACTCTTGTTAGTTTTGTCTGTCTGCCAGCATTTTGATCATAAACAGTGCTTTTTCTGAATTAGAGTTCTCTTCCATTTGTGTTGGTGTCTTGTGCACCAGAACAGGAGGAAAAAAGCTCAATAATTTTTAATTATTTCTTTTTATAGCCCAGTTCCTAGAGAAAAAGAGGCATACATTCAGATGGGCAGGGAGCATCGTTGTCTGTTAATTTAATAAAAAACAAGAGAGGTGTAGAGGTTTGGGAGATGCTTACGGCATTTATAAAGCTGGAAAGATCTATGGAAAGTACCGGAATATGTAAAAGACTCAAGATAGCCTCCTCACTGGGGAGAAGGAGGAGGAGTAGTATTACACTGTTGGGGGTAATATTCTGTTATTTGAAAGTGGCTGGCTGGGTGGCACAGGGTGTCAGCTGGCTGCAGAGGGTAGCTCCATGGTTGTTAACTGGTGTATCTGCTGTTCAGGAAGGGCATTTACGTAGCAACTTTCTTCATAAAAGTAGGTTAAGAAATAATTACCAAAGGCAAATAAACTAATAAATTGCCTCAGAAGTTGTGGATCTTTTGACATTCTGACATTGATCTCTTAACATTGATTTTAGATTGACTAAATTGTAATTTATTTTTCCAACAAGAAAAGCAGGCTACCCTGACATTTGATGCAGACTTGACTGTAAGATCTAAGTTAGTTTACAGATCTCTGATGTGAAGTAAAACTGCCCATAGAGTATTAAACTCAAGAGCGGAGCTGGTTAACTATAAAGGGCTTTAGCATATATCTAATTTAAACAGTTAAGGAGTGAGGAAAACCCCTGACCTTCTAGGGTCTTGTGTCAGTTTGCTCTATCTATTTATGTTGCAAAGTACCTAACGGGTTTTTTGATTCCTTTCAGTTGGCACTGTATCTCTAAGTAACATACGTACTCTTGGCAGATGATTTCACATTATTGTTCTCATTCATTCTGTTTTCCTATTTGCTTGAGAATAAATTGTGATATTATCTCACTAATCTTTCAGTTCATATTGAATGTATTAAGGACTCTTTCTTTTTCTTTTTTTTTTTTTTCCTTAGCTCCTGTTTATTGGTGGGGCATCTTATGTCAGTTTGGGGCAATGCTTTTTGTGTGTTCAGATAGGTACAGAAAATATAAACCTTAATCCCCAACTTTTGCTAACACATGAGCAGCTGTGTTAACTGAACAGCTGATTAAAGTGCTACGGACAGCATCTGTGTTCTGGATGACCTCAAGATCTGAACAACATTGGAGGGAATAGTAGGTTGCTTATAAGCCTGGCTTTAAAGATATAAATGTTGACATGCTTCTGTTTAATGATAATCTGTTTAGGTTACTATTTAGTCTTAGTAGCAAATGTAGAATGTTTTCAGCAGGTAAAATTTAGAGAAGGATTCATATGATCAAATGACTTTTAAGATGTGTATACAGATTTTCACTGCTAGAAAAGAGAATCCTGATTAGTTTCAAGCTGTTTCCCATCTGTTCTGGCATGACACATAACTGCTTTGTTTCTTACAGATTTTTAGGGGGTTTTTGGAAGGGAAAATAAATTTTGCTCCTACATACAAATATGATCTTTTTTCTGATGACTATGACACCAGTGAAAAATGTCGTACACCAGCATGGACAGATCGTATCCTTTGGAGAAGAAGAAAATGGCCTTTTGACCGATCAGGTTTGAGTGCTTCCTGAAATTGTTTAAAATATTCTTTTAACTGGCTTATAGAGTCCATTTAGTGACATTCACAGTGTCAGTGATTCTGAGCTTCTATCCCTGACATTGTATGAGACAGAAAGCTTATAATAGCATCTGCAATAAATACAGTGATGCTAAACAGGAGGATCAAGAATCAGATACCAGTTACTGATATTTCAGTAATGCAAAAGGAACTTCTGTTTTTTTCTGTAAAACACTTGGTTTTGGTTTACTTTGCTTTTTCTCTTTTTACAAATAGCTTATTTTTTTAAAGCATATTCATGCAATCACTGTGTTTTTCCCCTTGTGTTTTCAATGAATGCAGCTGAAGACCTCGATCTTCTGAATGCTAGTTTTCATGATGACAGCAATGTCCCCTATACATGGAATCCTGGTACTTTGTTGCACTACGGAAGAGCAGAGTTGAAAACATCTGATCATAGGTTTTAGTTTTATTTTGTATATTACTTCCTAATTGCTGAAGATTGAATATTCATGTTACATCTTTTGCTGCTGGGGTAATCTGCTTACAGGTTTTTCTCATGTATTTTTTTTCCAAGGCCTGTGGTTGCACTGATTGACATTGACATATTTGAAATTGAAGCAGAAGAGAGACAAAAAGTTTATAAGGAGGTGATTGCAATGCAAGGACCACCTGATGGTACTGTAATGGTCTCCATCAGAAGTTCTTCAGCGGAAGAAAACTATTTTGATGATAACTTGATTGATGATCTTCTTCAAAAATTTGCAAACTATGGTGAAGTTATACTTATAAGGTTAAAAAAATTTTTTACTTCTAATCTCTGTTTCTCCTCATTGTTCCCACCTATTTCCTGAACAAAGTTACCTTCTTAGCAGCATTGCAGTTATGATCTGCTTTATTTTTAACATTTAGATTTGCACTTTAATGTCTTTACAGTTGAAAATCAGTTTTACATACCTGTATGTGTCTCAGTTTTCAGACTTAATTTTTGCATATAGTCTTTATTTCTGAGATAGTATCATCTGACTTAGAAATCAGTCAGAGTTAAGATTTGTTATTTATGTCATTTTATACAATTTTTGTATTCTGAAATTAGGTTAGTAGTTTTAAATGAACTGCAATGAGAGGATCCCTTTGAATATTGCATTTTCACTAAGCTGTTAATTGAACTATAAGTGGTGTGGTTTCTTGTTTGGGATTTTTGTGGGCTTATTTTGTTGGGGGGTTTTTTTGTTGTATTTTTGGGGTTTTTTTTTCCAGAAGACTACACTGTGGACTGGGGACTATGCTCCTAATGTAACATGGGACACCGAATACAAAGATCTAACCTGTAGCTACACAATTACTATTGAATGTGTAACTGTAGTCACGTAATTTTTAAGAGGACAGTGCTTTTGCAGTGTGATATTTACCTGGTTTTCTTTTGCTTTATGGTTTGGGTTTTTTTTGTTGCAAGGATTCATTCAGTTGAAGCTTATTAACCAATTATATGTATTTTAATGAACTTAAAAAAATAATTAATCAAGTGAAACATTGAAAAACCTTTATGATAAAAGTCTTCAAAATCTAAGAGCTGTGATAAAGCATTTTAATTATTGTTTCCAATGGACTTTGCAGGTTTGTGGAAGACAAGATGTGGGTAACATTTCTGGAAGGAAGCTCTGCTTTGAATGTTATGAATTTGAATGGTACTGAGGTAATGTAAGAATTACTAAGCTTTCATATACCAGCAAAAGATCCAACTTTTTAAAGACTCTTGGGTGGATTAGGGTTTTTGTTTGTTTCTTTGCTTTTAATTCTTAAAAGTTTTTCATGTTCTGTATAGACTGTTTTATTTAATCATTTCTTTTTCACTTTTGATAGCCACATAACATTATGTTGAGTTTCAAAAGCCAGCTGAGAGAAGTACCAAACAACTTATTTTTAGGAGGAGGACTGTTAGAGAAATGAAGATCCCATATTGAGGGGCATCTTCATCAAATGAGACATTTTAAATTATTTTTTTAAATTATATAAAAAGCAGAGTTCTTGCCTTGAGTTTGTAGTATGAACCAGATTATATTAATGGCCTGCAATTATTTTATATTCAGCACTCCTGTACTGCAATCACTTAGAAGTGTCAAAATTTCAGCTGTCATTGACTTCTGTAAAATGTAAAAATATTAATTTTCATATTCAATTTTTTTCCTGGTCTATGTTCCTGTTAAGACTTAGATTCTGTAATGAGATGTTTGCAGATGGATCCCTGCATCTCCTGAGAGCTTCACTGACAGTCCATGCAGGATAGGAGCTCAGTGTCATGTGTCAGTTTGCAGCCTTCAGTTTTATCAGTCTCCAAAAATAACTTCACTAATGTAGTTTATAAGCAAGTCTGTTTTTCTTTACAAAGAATAGTGTTTCTATTGGAATAAAGAAACCAGAAGCTTTTGTGTTAACTGAAAAGGAAAATCTTGTGAGACAAGTGGTTACTTTTTTTTTTAGAAAAGTACAAAATAGTTGTAATTAACAGTTCAAACTACATAAATGTACTTAATTACCAAGATGAAGTGAAAACATAATTATTTTTGTGACCTGTTACTGTTACTATTTAGTCCCAGAAATTCTGATAATCTTATTTGTGGTATTTTCAGTAATTATTTTTTTTCTTTTTAAATCTGGAGTGCTGAACTTTGATGTTTCTACTCTTACCAATTTCTGTTTTTTGCATACCTTTTTGGCAATTCAGCTGCTAGGAAGGGTTATAAACATAAGCTTGAAAAATCCAGATTGGATCAGAAGTTTGGAAGATGAGATGAATCTAGAGAAGATTAACATTGGGCTGCCTTCATCGACAAGTTCCACTCTGCTTTGTGAAGATGCTGAGGTTACTGCAGACTATGATATGGAAGGTTTGTTGAAGTAAAACATTCTTCATTTTTAAATGCTTATAGTTCTAAATAATGTGGTTGATTTAATGCATATATCGGTACTTTAACAAGCTTCTGCCTATCTGAACCACATAAATTAGAAATCTCATTATTTCCAACAGTATCTTGAGAATTTGTTGAGCAATGTCAGTTTGCACTGTATCTCTAGGTTTTACTCATTTGCTGACATTCTTTTTATTCTTTTCACTTTATCACGTGACCTACCATCTCAGGGTCAGTTTATTCAGGCAGCTTCTACTGTTCATGGAGACACTCTATAAGCAGGATACACACAAGTTCAGAGTGCAAAACAATTATTTTTTTGCCAATACACATAATAGATTAGTAGGACTAATGAGCTCCCATGCTAAGCATTGATATGTTTACCACCCCCAAGAAGACACATGTTGCGCCTTTGACAGGCAGGCAAATATGAGTCAGGCAAGGAAACCTTCAGCCTCTGTTGCTCCTTGGAACAGGCTGATCTTTGGCATTGATGAGTTGCTGTTCTCTGGTTCCCTGGGTTTTGCTGGTTTTGTTTTTTCCCTGAAGGTTTTTTATCTTTTCATGTCATACTTTTCTAGCAGAATCCTCAAGTTGCTGAATATCACTGTTGCAGCAATTGTGCCTCTGCATTTTTGCTTTACTTTACTTACATTTTTCTAATCTATGTGCTTTGTTAAAGCTTATTTTTTAATCAATTAATTTTTATGAAAGGTCTGCTTCACTTTCTTTTCTACATTAAAAAATGTAGACGTACTTTTGGCTTCTTGGCCAGTAAAATAGCTGGTTTTTGAACAGCAGCAAAAAAGCGCACACACCTCTTACCTACTTACACTTCCTGTGCGTATTGCATTTCCATATGTATTTTACAGGGTGTGTTTTTTTAAATTTTTGAACAGATATACTTTCTAGATTTAGTCAGTGTGTCTATATTGATTTATTCCATGTTTAAGTAGCTTATTTGCTTTGAATTTCTATCCAAGCTTCTTAGTGGCAAGCATTATGTTGCAAAAGTTTCAAGAAAAGGGATGTACTTGCAAGAGTAGAGTAAGGTTTTTTTGTATAGGTATTTCTTAAAGGAATATACGTGTTGGTAAGGGTACAGATATGGGAAACCTGTGTGAAAAGTTGGAATTTGCATTAGTCTGTGTCATAAGATACTTCATCTGTTTGCAATGCAGGTAGGAAACAGGACTCTTAAGAGTTTAGATGCCTGTATGATTGGGTTTTTTTATTAATAATCCTATGTAAAATGGTATGATTCCTTTAAAGTGTGAGATCTCAAATCCCACAAGACTCTTAAATGAGGAGCTAGTATGTAATTAGGAGCCTTGTTACTCTTTATTGCCAAGCAGTGCAGAGTTAAAGCTGGAACCTAGTTCCTGTAGCTGAAGAGAGAGAAGCCTAGAACTTATGGAAGAAAGGATCACTATGATCTTACTGGACTGTGGTGGGATATTTATCTATTTTTGGCATTTTTAATATTAACATACCAATATCAGAAATTGACAGTTTACTTTTCAAAGACACATCCATATTGAACCTTTTTTTTTAAACATCATTCCACCTTTTCAAACAGAAGGTATTACAAATAGCAGGTATCTTGAAATCCCCTGCCCAGCCTTCTGAAGAATGGTAAGTGAAGCTTGCCATCTGTTGCAAACCAGGAAAATAATTTCTGCAAAGGTAATTCTTGGTAAAGCTAATTGTTTCTTAAATTAAGCAACGTTACAGTTGCCACATTATTATAATTACCTGTAATAGATACTGTGCATCTGGAGTATTTTCAACTGGTTTGAGTACACACGTGTTCTTCATGTTTGATTTTATGATGCAAGAATCGTACTTTGGTTGTTGAGCTAATTCCTTGGAACTTGAGGGCTTTTGGCAGAAAATCCCATGCCCAGAATCAGTTTATAATTTCTCCACTTTCAGTAATTATTGTTCCCTTTATTTTACATGCTTTTTCTTTTTTGGGGTGGGGTTTGTTATTTAGGAGACATTGATGACTACAGTGCCGAAGTAGAAGAAATCCTTCCTCAGCATCTACAGCCAACTTCAAGCTCTGGTCTTGGAACCTCCCCAGGCTCTTCACCACGTTCCAGTCCTTGTCAATCCCCTACGCTGTCAGATGGACCTACGCTCCCAGTGAGACCGAGCCGAGCACCAGCAAAAACTCCTGGACCACCTGTTTCCACACACAGTGTGTATTACATTGCTTGACTGCCTGTATTACTACTATGCAATTTGGCAGCTGTATAGCCCAGTGGTAAAATACAAGCTTATAGATTATTTTTATTAGTGTCTTTAGGTTAATATAAGAGGCTGGTCTTGATATCATCTAGCATTTTACACATAAGTGGCCTTGGGTAAATCACCTCATTCTTTGTGTCTCTGTTTTCCTAATGGGCAGTGGAAGAGCTTTGTTTCCTGAGTCTTAATTTGGTACACCATCCACTGATCTATGCTGCTGTAAGCTACCTAACTTGCTTTAGTTCTTTAGCATTTCATCATGAAAGTGGCATCTCAAAAAGTTATGTGATTGATAGGCTTTCTAAGTTGATTAGTTTGAAACCTCTGTTCAAAAATTCTGTTGCAATGTGTCAGTATAATCCTAGGTCACTTTAGTCATATTCTTCAAATACAGCCCATTTCAAGTAATGCTCCTGTCAGCTGAAATATGTAAGTTGTAATCAATAGATTTGTGAAGTGGGTGTATAATATGAAAGCTTCTGTTTAAACACAGCTTTATTTTAGCAACAAAGTGGACATTCAGAATTACAGTGTTTGGAATGGCTTTTAGAACACTTCCTTTCAATATACTTTGGAGTAATTTTGCAAAGACTGCTAAAATGCCTTCCGCATTCTCCTTGTAACATTCTTTCCAGAGCACTTAGTTCACAGATAAGGGCCGAAATACAAATTTGGAACTCTGCAATTTGTAAGAATGTTCAGGATTCCATGAAAAGCATATACTGATAAAAGCACGTAAAACAAAAATCTTGTTTTAGGCGATCTGCTTATTTTCACCATTGGTTTATTTCTCTTGTTTTCCCTCTCTCAAAAACTTCTGTATCTTTGTTGCCAGGGCTGGGAACGGAATGTTCTCTCTGTGAAAATAACTTTCTATTAGAAAATCTTTACAGTGATTAGAATGTACAAGTGATTAATTTTTGCATTGTTTTCTGTCATGTTCTTCAGCTGAATTGCAGCTTGGTACCCAGCAGAAAGAGTCTTCGCAGAGCTTGGAGCCTAAGCGTCCTCCACCACCTCGCCCTGTTGCTCCCCCTGCACGCCCTGCTCCTCCACAGAGGCCACCTCCACCATCAGGTAATGCGGTGACTTATATCAGGTGATCAGGAATATTTTGTTTCAAGTCTGTGGGATGAACTTTGAAGTCTGCACCCAAACTACATGTTATATTGTTGGTTTGGGGCTCAGTGGAACATACCGTTTTTTCACTGAAGTATTTAGTTGGTACATTTAATATCAATAATGGCATGGGAAATAACAGCATTTTCCAGTACCATTTAAATATTATTGTCTTTGCCTAGTGAAGAAGTTTTAAAGTTTTTATAAACTTATTTTTACAGTTTAAATATGTGGGCTTCCTACAGCAGTATTTACTCAACATTTTCATTTTTGTAGCATCTTAATTTTTAAAATAAAATGTAAATAATCTTGTGCATTCATTGGTTTTATATTCCTTTAATTTTGGCATCAGTATGTATGCATTTTGCCATGTCCATGTTCTTAATGTAGAGTTCATCTTGATCATCTGAAAATGTAAGCAATTGAGCACTAAAAGAAACTGGATGTTCAGAAGCATATGGGCAACGTAGTTAATAACAAACTGACCCTTGTCATTTTTAACTTTCTCATTCTTTTTCTTCCCTCTTTACTGTACTGATATTTTTCATTATTGCTGCACTCATTTCTTAAATACTGTAAGGCGGTAGGAGTCCTGCACCTGCTAGAAAGGAATTTGGAGGTAATGATTTTAATTGTTTTCGGATATGACTACATAGCAAAACTACTATGGTGGTCTGTTGTGACAGTACTTAACATGATGATGTCCAAAGGTATAAAACTGGGTAATTTTTGAATGTCAATGTAATTTCTTTCTCTGGGTTTCTATCCCCCTCTGAATTACATTTGACTTTTTAGTGAAAAAATATTTATCCAGAAGTTGGTACAATATAGTCAGAAAGATTAAAGTTGTTCCAGGTTTTTATTACTTTGTCCTGGTCAAAATACACCCAGCTAACTGTTGTGTGAAAGCAGAAACTTGTCTTTAGTTGTGAAAAGGCTAGCTTTTTTCCTCACAGGCCATGAAAAGGAGCATTGTAAAATGGATTGTGATTGCAGCTACTTGCAGTGATTATCCATTAATTAATTGTTCAAGTTGAAACGACTGCTGATCTGGCCCAGTTTCCCCTGGATGATCACCAGTTAACACAGAGCTCCAAATCACTGAGCTGTATTTGTCTCTAAGCTGAACACTAACATATGGGTAGTTTATTTTCTCTTTCCAAGTCTGAAATGTGCTCCCAAGCCCTTCCCAGAGACATGAAACACCCTCCATAGTTCTCGGAATCAATGTGTAAGTGTACTTCAGAAACACAAACTTAGCAAAGGAATTTATTCAGTTACTTTGAAGGCACTCGAGAGCTACAGGTCTTTACAAAGTAACAAAATCCTGAAATAATTCTCCCCTAATTCCTTCCCCTTTGGTAATGCTGAGGGCCTTATCCAACCCTTCAGGCTAGTTTCATTTTTTGCAGCTTGATCTGGTTTTGCATGTAATAACAACTCACATGTTCTCAGAAGTGCTGCTTCTTGAAACTAATCTTTGTCCTTTGTCACATGTTTCATAGATGAGCTGTCCTGCCTGGACTTAAATCAACTCATTAATACATGGGATAGAGTGAGAATACTTAGTGGCTCTGAAATACTTTCTTAATGGCTTTTCAGACACTGCCACTCAGTTGGTAGGAAAGAGAGATTTTTGAGAAAATAATTCAAAAGCTTTGAGCAATCTCAGAAAATAAGTAAACTATATTGCGTAATGTATAAGTATCAGCTAACTTATTCTGACATCAGGTGGAGAGAGGGAGGAGGTAATGCCAAAGGCTTAGAAAATAGCCAATTTATACTTAATGTGCAACATACGTGAGATTTAATACATTGTACTACTTCAGTCCTATAGTTTTGTGTGCACTGACACAATCCTGTTTGCCTAGTTTTGTCTCAATTGTGCAAAGACTAGCCTTCTTTTTTTACCCTCTTTCCCAGCATAGCTTTCCATAAAGAATTGTAACTTGCATAAAGCTTGCTTTTTATGCAATCTTTTAAAAGAGATTGTGTTTTGTTTTCTTTCATCTATTATCCTGACCTAATGCTCATCCCACTTTTTCTGTCCTCTTCATTTTCCACTCATGGCACACACTTATAAGACATAATACTTTGTTTTTCAGTGGTACCTGAGCTCAGCTGTGAGCAAGCTAGCACAGGACTGGAAGCAGTATAAATGTCAGTGTGTTACTGTGCTTGGGGAAATGGTGTCTGTTTCTCCTACCTTGAATGAGGCTTCTAAAGCACTGAGAAGATATCCCTGTGTACTGTATAAGTGTTATCAAACTTTGGTTTTAGACTTCTGTAGCACATACAAAGTGATATTGATCATATCTTTAAAATTGTGCATTAGCAGTGGTTTTTTGCTCATGTGTTTTAACCTTTTTGCCCTGGAGTGCTTCACTCCCTTCAATGCCCATAACATTTATTCAAATGGCTCAATATGCTTTGAAATGGGACGGGATTTAGGCATCTAAATTGGGTTTTTTTGAGAGTCTGGTCATATTTTACATCAGAAGTAACTTAGAATACAAGGAAACAAAGCTATGTACTCATTGCAGGGGTTTGCAAAGTGTAGAGTTTTTGCCTGCTAATACAAAAGAGTTGCACTGAGGTTTTAATAAGGTCTCAGATATTTATAGTCGCACTCTGGTCACCCAAGATTTTTTGAAATAAATTACAGGGTAAATTCTTACAGAACATGAAAAGTTATGAAGGCTGATAATTTTCAATTACTTGAAGTTTTTAAAATAAAATTTTGGGTTTTTTTCTCCTTAATAGTATTAGTCAGACTTTTCCTGATTAATGCATGAAAAGCTTATAGTTGTCTTTTATCATTGGTTTAAACTGTTAAAATGGGGTTAAGATTGAGAGAATGGACAGTATTTTCAGTATATACAATAATTTGGATAAAATGCATTACATTTTCATGTGATTATCCTCCAAATTAAAAAAATAAACCTAGAAAATACAGTAATAAAGTGGACATTAAAAAAATGCAAGTACGTTAAGCTATGAAAATACATGCACCCAAGCAGCAAGTACTTATTGATGTACACTGATATTGACAGTCACTCATTAAACTTAGCCTTGCAAGAACCATTCAACATCTTTTTCCCCTGTAGCTGGGTGTTTGGTTTTTTTTTTTTCAGAGCAGAGTTCAGATTGTTTGGGTGCCTTAGGATATGGCAGTCATTTTGAAAAAAACTTTTTTTGTTGTTTTGTTTTTTTAAATATGGGGAAGAGCACCTTTCTTCTTTTCTTGCTGAAGATGGAATGTTCAGTAATGGAGGAGACAAGAAGCCTTAATGCTAAGATAGTAAAAGCATAGTTCAAATGCAGACAAATGGCCTAGATTTCATATATATACACACACACGCGCGCATGCACATATATGCACATTTTACGTTGTGAAACGTAGGGGTTGTTTTATTTTCCGTTGAGCTAATGTGTAAATGTAATCTTTGCAAAACATGCAGTTCTGTCTAAAAGATGTCAGGGCATAAATTACGGGTTGTTTCTGTGTAAATCCAACCCCTTTCCTGAAAATACTATTTAAAACAAATATTTGATAACTTTACTTGCAAAATACTGTTTAAAACTGCAATAAAGAATCCAAGCTATATACAGACTACAGTAACAGTTTAAAATGATACCAAAAAATGTGAGATTAAAATCTTACTATAATGCCAATTGTGATTACATTATCACAGCACCAAAATTTTGCTTTATCACTGTTGAAGAGTATTATTACTAAGTGAAAATTGGGATATTTGACCTTTATGCCCTTTCTCTTCCATATAATGAATATTTTTACATTTGCAAAATCTTTTAAAATCCTTATGGGTAGAAGACTTTCTACGTGTGGTGCACCACTATAGGAATATATTGGTCAAAGAGGTTCTCTGCCTTCCTTCTCTGGAAAGGAGTTTACTTTATTAATCATCTTGCATAAACCAAGATTTGCTTAACAAGAGCATCCTGAAAATACCTATTCAAAGTATGGACTGAGTTGAGCTTTGGGAGAGGAAATTACAGAAGATCTGTGAAATGAACATGCTGGTTCCCTGCTCTTGGAGAGGTTTTATTGTGTCCATTTCCGTTAATACTCTAATTTGAATTTAGCTTTATGTCTCTGTATACCACAGAGGGTTCAGAGTTGTGTCCTGTACTCTGCTGGGCTGCTCTCCATCTCCCTTTATTTTCTTCCAGTTAGCAGGTAGGCTTCTCATAGCCTATGGATTACCACTTTCTTTTCTCCCCCCAGGATTCCTCTGGGTTACATAGGATAAGGGCAGAGCTAGTACCTGAAAGCAACAAAATGTTCTCAGGCAGTGCTGTCCTCCTTACAAACGCTCTCTGTTCACCGCTCCTCAGTGCTGCTTCTCTTACGGAGAAGTTCACTGTCAGGAACTTTTGCAATGGAAATCTAATGTTACTTGGCAGAGCCCAGAATTCACCCAGAATATATGACATATGCTAGTATTTAACATCTTTGAACCAGATGTTCAGCAAAACCAGAGAGCTGACATCTCTGGAAATAATCACATACCAGCCTCATCTGCAGTCTTCACTCTTCCTACTCTGAGTGACACCTCCACCCATATCTGACAAAATTCACAGCACTCTTTCCAGATCATAGAGAACTCCTGAGCAGATACCACACATTGGCACATGATGAGAAAGCATGAGGCTGTGTCATCGCTAAGGCAAAAGTTGCTTTTAAGGTAGGCTTCATGAACACTGGCTCCCTTTCCTTCCTCTATACTTGAGCCACTCCAGAGTTGCCAGATATTACTGTTACTTTTTCCTATGCGCATGCCTTAAGGATTTCTCCTTGCATACCATCTAGTGTCATCTATGTCCTGCCATGTTTTTACCATACAATTTTATGGACCCAGTATATGCTTGATCATATTGCAGAAATAAAATGATTCAGCATGGTTATGCATGATTGAAAATCTTCTTTCTCTCAATCTGAACTGTAACATCTATTATGCACCAGGTGATACAGCTTTCCCAAGTACAGAGTGCTGCTTGGAGATAACTTAATGATACAAATCTGTAGGATACAATGCATTATATAAAGTGGGAAACTTATTTCTTCCATAAAATTGCTTATTCAAATGTAGTCTTGACAGAAACATACTACATAGTATTCTCCTAAATTGCAGGAAGCGGGCTTAATGTAGCAAGATGTAACTGATGATGTACCTGTTTATTTTCAAGTGTTTGAGTGTAGGTATGTGCTCTGCTTTAGGAGAGTTTCAAGACTGACATTTAATACCATTCTGAATTGACAAAAGTTTGTGGAGAGTGAATACTGAAGAAATTAAATTCTCTTTCAACTGTAATGTAAAATTGAAATAATAGCATGTTTCTAAACATGATCGTACTTGCTGATCTCTAATTTGTATCAGTCTGGTTTCCCCATGCCATTACAAACAGTTATCTCCTACAAGTAACTATAATCTAGCAAGGCCATTTTTACATTATGTAAAGCTGTCTTGTGGCAGTGTTCTTTCTGGTTTTACTTTCTCAATCTACTGCTTTTCTTATGCAATGTACAGCTTCTCTTCTTTCTCTGAAAAGGTCTTGGAGCTCCTCCCAGTCCTGGGGTAGCTAGGAGAGAAGTAGAAGGTAACATAACAATTTTTGTATTCTAGAAACGGATTTCTAATTTAATACCTGAGCAATGTTATTTCCCTTGTGATACTAAAGGTGGTTTCATGAAGGTTTTTATTGTGTAGGATCTTTCTTCTTTTATGTAACATAGTTTTCAGACAGCCAAGTTGCTTCCTGTTTTTCAGTGGTGTGAATTGTTATAGAAGGCAGTCTTCATTATGAAAAATGAAGTGAAAATTTAGAATGTACTAATCAAGAAGAATGCTTTCAAGGCTGGCTCTCAAAATAAGTTATAGCTGACTGATTGCTAGAGAAATACTATACCTGTAACTAATAAGGAATCTAGGAAGCCTAATTTTTCACGAAGAACAACATATGTTCATATATTTTGGGGAGAGAAACTTCCATTTAGCTAATTTAGCCTGTAAATTAATATTTTGTCTCTTTCCAGATAGCACAGTGTAGATATTTTGGTTCTGATGCCTATATGTGTGACATACATTTATGAAAAGCATTTCTCTTGCATTACTCTAGCTGGAGTATGTTTGTATAGTGCTGAATGGGTCCCGTTTTAGCAGTGCCAGCAGAGTCAAGTTTTTGGGTTTCTTCCTATACCCTCAGGAATGTGTCCCTTTGTAGCAAATACAGGTACAGCTATAGAAGTCCTAATACAGTCACGATCAAGATGTCCTCCTGTATACTGCAATTAATTTTGGCTATATCACTGGTTCATTTTTTTAAATTGGCAAAATCACTATATGCATAGAATAGTTCAGGTTGGAAGGGACCTCTGGTGGTTATCTAGCCCAACCTCCTGCTCAGAACAGGGTAAACTGGTGCCAGGTTGCTCAGGGTACAAGTTGCATTACTGAGAACTGTACCCAGAAACCCATTCTAACTGATTCTAAGAAAGCAGGGTTGTCTGACAACTGGAAGCCGATTTGATAAACTGTCTTATGTACCACAGAGTATTCCTTCCAGTTACTGTAACTGACATGGTGATTTTACCTTCCTGGGAAATAGGCAACAGAAACACAAGCCAGAATCCTAAACCTCTTTGCCTGTTAGAAATTGTGCACTTGTCTGAGGTAAAGGTAATTTTTTCATATCTTGCACTTCACAACTTGAATGTTGCATACAAGGTTGTCATTAGCATCAGCATGTAAATGGTGAGGTTGGTGCTGTAATATATTTATCCCGTAAACAAAGAGAGTAGGTTCAGGAAGTTTGGTGTAGACCCTGTAGATTGCTGAACCATGTGTAACTACAGATGCTCTTCTGATCGCATGATTTTTTGAATCAGCATGTTACATAAGTTCTTTTTGTTTTAAAGACTGCTGCTAGAATATTGGCAGAATATACTACAAAAGAAAACAACTACTTCTAGCACCATTGAGAACACAGGGTACCTGTACAAGTGGGTGTCTTTTGCTTGCAACAAATAGGAGGTGATTTGACTTAATTTGTAATTAAAAGGGTCAAATTACTTCACGTGTGCTGGGGGTTAAGAGTGTGCTAGAGTAACAGCTTAGTTGATGGATAGACTTTAGTATGTAACAGCTTTAAAAAAAAAAATCACTAATGTCTTTTTGCTCCCATTTCCATTAGTGATAATGTACTGTTGCCATATGATACCTGTTTTTAGCTTATCTAACAAAGATAATCTAATTTTTTTCCATGCTTCAAAGCACAAAAAAGTCCTGGAACACAAAGAAAAGATAACTTAGGTAATAGAAAGACATGCTTTGTACTAATTATAATACAGAAAGAAGTTGATTTTGAAATATGTTCTAAGTCAGCAATCTCTGATATCTGTTCCAGTTCGGAATCAGCCTCCACCTTCAACTGGAATTTCAAGTGCAGGAACTGCTGGATATGGTGCAACCAGACCGGTAGGTATTCTGTCTTAAAATAATTCCCCCCTAGGTTTCTACAGTTTATGATGCTGGCAGTGGGGTTTTGTAAGTCATAACAGATGTAAGAGAACTGTGAAATTGACTAGTCATTTTACAGCTTATATGAGTTAATTCCCTCAGCAGTTCTTTTCTTTTGACTAAAAATACTCTAGAATATATGTACTGGACATGACTTTATTGTTTTGCACTCTATGCAGTCATGTCATAGGCTCCCAAATAATACTGCATTTTACATCCACTTTCAAATAACTGCAAAGTGCAAAGTTATTCTTTGTATTGTGTGTTCCTGTTGACTACGTTGCTGATCTGGTATGATAAATTGTATCATCTGTGCTGATGCTGAGATGTATATCCTGATGGCAGTTAATTGCTTGCAGGCGGCTAATGTATTCTATAGGCAGTTGATGTATTATATTGCTGATTGCTTAATGTATAATGAAATTTTGTGCCTTGTAAAAATTAATTTTGATGAAGGTCTTCAGGTAAAAATGAAACATTTGACTTTTGACAAAACATTCAACAAACATTAGTACTGCATTTCATTCTTTTATTTGTGGAACTGAAGTAAGTGAATGAAGGAATTATGGGCGCTTGAATGCTTCACTACAAGCAAGAAATCAAGCAGTGGAAGACATCTGCCTTAGTTCTCTTCACAGCAGCAAGTAGGAACCTTGTGTTAGGGAAGGAGAAAGTGTTTTAATAGCTACAGGTCTTCTTAAAGAATTACTAAGAAATGGTATTGTTTGTTGATAATTCTTTAGAACTGCACGGTATTGCAGATAGAATTTTTGCAGCAGCTTGAAGGACTTTTTTTTCTATATCTACATCAGCCACAGTGTTTGTGCTTACTTTGTTTCCTCTGTTGTGGTGGTTCCAGGCTCTTTGACTTAGATCATACGTCTTTATACCTAGATGTTTTATAGACTAAAAAGCAGCAAAAGTTGGCTCTTTCCTACCAGTTTCTTGGTCATTAGAGAACTTTTGTTTTCCTTCCCTAAGGCATTTTGTTCTTCTCATTGGGATAATGTTCACAATGACACTGACAGGAGAGAGAGCACACATATGAGTCTTTAGTAAGGCTAAAAAAGCATTCTGTTTCCATAAATGTCAGTGGGATGGACACTGATGAGGCTTTTCACCTATCTACAAATACAACACCCTTTCTTTAATTCTTTATCTTTCCTTCAGGTAAAGTGATAGACCAGTTGTCAGGGATGAGAGAGAGAGTGAAGAAGCCATTAAAATAAAGATGCAACTAATCACAAGAGTTTAAGTTAAATCCATGTAAATTTGTTTTAGAAAAGGTTGTAGAGTCCTTTTCTACCTTTTAAATGTGCAGGGAACAGAAGAACGCTGCCAGCTGTGCAGAGATATCAGTGTTCTTGTAGAACTTAAAGGAGCTGTAGCTTACTGGTATTGCCATTTCTATTGTACTCTTGTACAGCATTGAAACCACTGAAAATGACTGTTGAAAGCCACCAGTGAAATCGCTTTTTGCTAATTCATTTTTCTCAAAGAGGTTGATTCTCACAGTGAACAGTTCTTGATCTTTGCACTTTTTGTTGTTTTCCCAGAAATGTAAAATGCCCTCTTCTAAAATTTGGGTAAAGAAAACCTGGTATACACAGGAGATAACGCACTAATTTATCACCATGTGCCTCTTTTTTTTTTTTTTTTTTTTAATCTAGGGCCAGCACAGGATTTGCAGTTTCTAAATCCAAATAATTCAACAACAACAAAAAAAATCTGGTGTACAGAAGAGACTCTACCAATATCTTGGAATTAACATAAGTGCAAGAATTTTTGTTCCTATTGTCAAGGCAGAAAAAAAATGTAGTACTGTTCTCTTGTGCTATGCTTCTCAACACCCAGGCTGGATTGCAATTAGAGCTTCTTGCCAGGTTCTAGGAAGAGCCATGGTGCTGCAGTCACCAACATAATTTAATAGACAAAGCTGACTGCATCTCTTCTTTTGCAAACATTGAGATTTTTTTTTTTAAAAACCCAAGCAAACCAAACCAACCAACCAAACAAACCCCCCCACAACAAACCAACCAAACAAATGTACTAGAAGGTATGAACAAACACCTTAAGATCTGCCTGACTTTTCAAGCCTTATCTCAGTCCTTGTTTGGATTCCTAGTTGACGTGGCTTCCTTCCTTTCCCCCAGGTATTTTTTGGGCAGCATTTCATGGCAAGGACTCCAGGACCGGGGACAGCAGCTTCCCACCCTGTGGTCCTGAGGGATATTTCAGACTGCCTTTCTGTTTCTTTTCTGTTCCTTTTTGATGTATGTTTTTTAAAATGTGCTTTGGCATTTAATCCAATCATCCTTCTGCCTACTTTCAGAGTATTCAAAAAAATGATAACATGCATCTTGGCAACTAAAAGGAAGACAAATATTTCAGAGGTTAGGTAGTTTAAAGCATTTAGAAAGTTGTTAAATGGACTCAGCCAAGCATAATGAATCAGATGTTATACAAAGGCTTGGAAGTACAGTGCATACATTTAGTAAATGTAAGATCAAGGATGATACTTGTTTTGTAGTAGTGAATTTTCTTTGCTTGTTTTTAAATCATGTTTGTTTAGAGAGTTGTGTAACAGGGTTTGCTGCGAAAACCATTTCTAGAACATGTACTGTTACTAAGATTTTGTCAGAATATACAAAGTACACAAAATTTTAGAGGAAACAAATCTTACAAACTGTCTTGCCTCATGATCTTCCCACACCCCCCCCCCCTCTGAAATCTAGCATTTTTATTCTAATGTTTTACATTCACCTTTCAAGTGTGGTGCTTGTAATACACTTGGCTTCAGTTATAATCTGGAATAATTTTCATATTTCTCTGTAAATAATGATGTAGACTTTTAGATTTTGTTTTATGAGAGCATTTCTGTTCCCAGCATATTAACTTCTATTCCAACAAGTTTGGGAAGACTCCAGCCTTCAAATGAGGCCAAATGTATGTTTCATTAATACTGTTTGCTGAGGAACAGGAGTAACTGCCTTACAGTTAGCAAACATAAGTTTCAGAAAAAAGAACTAACCATTTTTTTTATGCATATCTTGGACTTCCACTATATAAAATTGACTGTAACTACTATTTGCAAATGGCAGGCTGTAATTATAGCCTAAAAAGTAGATGGCGTCTACAATCTGCATTGACGGTGGGTTGTCAATGTGACCTTACAAGATCTCCAAATAGATTAGTTACTGTTGGTTTTGTTGCTTACAACAATTTACAGACTTAGGTAGAATTAACTTATTAATACTAGCAAACTAATAAGGGTTTCTAGCATTGCTGCACAGGTAAATATTTATATAAAGTTGAAGACTTGTAAATATCCTTTGCTTTGAATTGAACGCTCATAATGTTTTGAGAATATATTATTTGCTTTTGTTTGAGTGTAAGAAGTTTATTCAGCAACTCTTATCAAATAATTTATTTTTCACAGAGTCCTAATTATCCTGAATCGTTCAGCAGTAGATGGCTACAGATCCAAAGTAGAACTAAAATACTTTCTTTTTACCAATTATTATGGCAGACTGTTCCACCTCGAGCTGGAGTTATTAGTGCACCACAAAGCCATGTCCGTCCCTCTGGGGGAAGACCAGCTCCTGAACCTCAGACCAAACCAGCTGAACCACCAAGGGGTAAGTTTACTTTAGAAGTTAAATATAAAGTTAAAAAGTACAAGCTCTGGTTTGAATGCTTTTCAACATCTGTTTTCAGCAGATGTCTTTGTTTTTCTCTATAGAAATTAAGATTCTTGAACATAGTAACATTTGGCAGTTTCTGCTAATCATCCACAAGTATTGTAAACCCTTATCAGATAATAGGCAGCAGTCAGGTGAGTTCTGGACCCATAGATTTCATCTTTTCAAGAGAAACTTCGATCAGATTGCTGTGGTTTGGTGTGAGCATATTGGTGTGTCCTGTCATGTGTGTTGATCACTGGACCATTCTCTGCACTGGTTGCTCTGTAATCATAATACCTGGAATAGTGTTTATGTTTGACTCTCAAAGCCACTTCCTAAACTTAAAGGGTTTTTAAAGTTGTATTAATATCAAAGTATGCATTTATAACAGTGACTTCCAAAATACTTTTAAATACAACTGAAGAACTGTTGTGGTTTAACCCTGGCCGGCAACCTGGCACCACGCATCAGCTCGCTCACTCCCCTCTCACCCAGAGGGAGGGGGAGGAGAAGTGGAAAGGTATGTAAAACTCGAGGGTTGAGAAGAACAATTTAATAACTGAAATAGAATAAAAATGAAAAAACAATAATAACAACGATGACAGTAACAGTTGTAATGAAAAGGGGGGAGGGAAAGAATAAAATCCAGAGGGAAAGGAAGAAAAGAACATGCGGTGCACAATGCTCACCGCCCACCAACCGATGCCCAGCCAGTCCCCCAGCAATGACCTGCCCACCCCGGCCACTCCGCAGGTAGATATACCAGGCATGGCATCCCACGGCATGGAATACCTCTGGCTAGTTCGGGTCAGCTGCCCTGGCTGTGTCCTCTCCTGATTGCTTGTGCCCCTCCAGCCTTTTCGCTAACATGGCCTGAGAAACTTACATCTCACACCAAAGCCAAAGTCTTACACCAAAGCCAAAACACAGCACCGCACTAGCTCCTGAGAAGATAATTAACTCCATCGCAGCTGAAACCAGGACAAGTACATTTAAGAATGACATGAGTTCTGATTCTCTATTTTGTATCTATAGTAATAATTTTTAATGCAGATATGCTGAGCTTTTGATGATTTCTAATCTAGTTGCCATGATCACTTGCTGTTCTTACAGCCCGTTCTGCAGTTCTGTCTGCTGCTTCCATAGCCACATGTTCTCCTTCATGCTATTCTTAAGATTTCTGTTCGGTTCTTTGCAATGAAAAACACCCCAAATATACTTGCAGGCTCACCATTGCTTCCTGAACCACTAAAGCCTCAGGCTGCTGGACCTGCTCAGCCTACCACTCAGCCACCACCTGTGCTAAGGATGCAGGAGCCTCTGATACCTGTGGCATCGCATCCATCTCAGACAAGTGCCCCACCAAGTCTGGAACCCCCACAACCACCTCCTCGCAGCCGATCATCTCACAGTTTGCCTTCTGATTCAGCTCCTTCACAGCAGCAGGTAAGCAAAAAAACCCTTGTATACATGTGTTTTCATTATGTAAATTAACACAGCTTGAACTGAATGCTGTAGATTTGTGAGAAACTCCTAGAGCAAGCAAAGAAACAAAAATAAAGGTCAAAAGATTGGATTCAAAGATTATCAGGCTCTAGTAGTATAATACTTAATTGCTTATGTATTGTCCATGAGTAAATAACATCTTAAATACTAAATGTTTAACTTAAGATTTCTTATGACAGACTTACAACTTATGGACAGCTTGTTCTTAAAATTATGCTGCTGTTTGACGACTTTGAATGGAAAAATACTCAGTCTAAGAAATTTAATTTTATAATGACACATGCATGACAACTGTATGTTAACTAGCTAACGCAGGTTTTGATTATAAATCTTTATAGATTGCATGATGTGGTGCTTTATGTTGATGATTATTCATTGCAGGAAGATGATACTGATAAGATACTCAATAGAAATACATTTCTTCCCATTCCGCAATGTCAATTAAAATACAGAAACATATAAAACTTATCTGTGGGACGATTTAGTGTTATTTAAAAAAACCCCACCTTTTCTAGGATAAGCCATAGTTTCTTACTGCTGCTTAAAAATGCAGAAATAGATTTTCAGTGTTGTTTATATATACATAAGGCTAAACTTCTTCATTAAAGGCCAGTGCTTTTAGTTTTTACAGCCTCAGATGCTAGGCCAGATAACACACTATGTGAATAAAAGCATAAATTTATTGAAGCAATGGATTTGTGCCTACTTCTTACCAAGAGTAAATTTGTGCTTTTGTTTTTTGGTGTTTTTTTTTTTTTTTTTAAACATAAACCTAGCTGTGGCTATTTATGACTACCTAAACTCTCATCAGTATTTTAGATTTTACTTTATCTCCACATCTGAAGCCCACTTTCACTAAAGGAGTTAGTTAATACCTAGTTTGTACCACAATGAAGGGGCCAAATGCAGTCCTCAGGGAGTTGATTTTGAGTTTGAATTGAAAAAATCTTTAAATGTTCTTCCTTTCTTTCTGCTGAACTTCTCTCTCTGCCTGTTAGCTTTTTTTCATTTTGGAAGCTTAGGCCAAAAAATGGAGGATATTTGCAGATAGAATATCAGGACTTTTTGTAGTTTGTTGTGAAGTATGAAGTGTTGCCAGCAGAGAATATACATGGAGGCATAAGGTACTTGAGAAGGTACCAATTTTGTGAACAGAAACAGATTGCATTGTGTCACTTTTGAGAGCCTCACACCTTCTAAATGTAGTTTTACCACTAATCATTCTTTGAAAGAGGTGCAAGCAGTTCTTTCAAAATTGTTATGAAAGTTATGTTTACCTGTGTGTATACACAGCAATAAAAAATATGCTTAAGAACACTGTAAACAGGTTTTTGAGCTGTGTAATGCTGTGGCTATATTGTTAACAATATCCAACTATCTGAGTTTAAGTTATAGTGTAAGACTATTCTAGACTAATTTTCTCTTTGATAAATGCAGGCTGCGCAATCACAAGGAAGGCCCACTTTGAGCTTCATTTGTTGTCTCCAACTTAGATTTTTTTATTTCCCTTTTCTTTTTCTTTCTTTTTTTTAAACTTAAATTATGTTTATTTCCTTTCCTGATTATCATTTGTAAATATGAAGTTTTCTAATGAAAGATCTTTAAATAAATCCAAAGTCTTTTGAGAGGTAGTGGATTCCAAGCCCATCCTTTGATTCAAAGCTTGATTGTGTATTTAAGAGCCTAAATATCTCCTTTTATAAATAATTGCTTTTATACAGTGTGAATATTCAGGACTCTATAGATTACCAAGCAATACATTAAGGAAGAAAATTAGTTATTGTAAATAGATTTTATTTATTATAAATTAGGGAGAGTTTGGTTTTTGATTGAATGAGAAGTCTTACGGTTTTTTTCAGCTTGAAAAGCTGTTACTATAGATGAGTGATTATACCAACACAGTTCCCAGAATGAGGGCTATAGTGCTTTTCATGGTAATGGATGGTTAGAATTAGACTGTCTATAACTGGTCCTCAAAAAATAGCACAATCAGCTGCACAATGAATGTCTGCGTGAAAATAACAGAATTGGCTTGAGCTGGGTTTTTTTACATTTGCAAGTCTCAGAATACAACAGAAATTTACAGTTTAGTATAGCATGTAATAAATATTTTTTGTTTGTATTCATATCTCAAAAAACAGTTTTATGAAAACTTAAAAGTATTTTTAACATGAGGTTGCTTTGTTACTTGGATTTTCTTCCTAATTTTCTTTCCTTTGATGTCTGTTCTTTCACAAGCAGGAGCAACCATCAGGGTAACAGGTATCTGACTATTTACCAATCTTGTATGTGGTCTCCATCTATTTAAGCAGAAAAGATGTATGAATCTTGTTTTCATACATCTGCAGTTTCATCCACATTAAAAATCACCTGTCCACGTTAATGAATTGACTGTCATACCATAGTTTGCTTTTTCCTTTGATAATGCAATTGGAATTGATACTGTTAACTGTATTTATTAGCACCATAGCAAATATTTTGCTTCATCATCTTTTATGAAACAATTGGAACCTCACGTATGTTGCTTAGTCACTGCTGAATCTCCTGGTCTCAGTCTATTTGGAAAAAAATTAGTAGGTGTTGGAGTTAATGTTTCTCTTTAATACAAATAAATCCTGATGCAATTGCACTGCCAAAATTTTTTCAAAGTAAAAAAAGTAAAACTCGTATTTCACATTTCTCAAAGAACGGAGAACTTAATATTACTCAAAGCAAAACATGCTACTGTTTGTTACAATTTTAAAAGCATTTGGTTCCAGAATTATTCTGAGAAATTTTTAACTTATGATAAAGAGCAATTGGGATTCATAATATCTTTGGGATCTTGTAGTTTTTGATTACTTGGTTAACGAACACAGGACTTAACCAGCTGGTGCCAAGCTGCATATGATTTATATTCTTTCTACAGTTCAGTTATTCACATTTCCCCACTCAGTCACTTGGTGCCTTTGTTTTAATATTGTTTTCCAAAACACTTACTATATACATATAAAAATACCAATATTGAACTACTCTATTTATAGTTTGGTAGCATTAGGCCTCATCTATTTTAGAAACACTCTGAGGTAGCAGTACCAGGGATGCATGTAACTGATACTGTTGGTTGAAAAAACCACCAGAAGAGCAAATACATTGTTGCCAGCATACTTTGTTTCTCCTACCAACCAATTCAAGCTACAACTGTAATTTTTAAAAAGAAATTGCTATGCTGGATTCACTGGGGAAAATGTACGATATTCTTACTATTCTATTCCTGAGAGTCTCTGAAGCCTGTAGACTAATTCTGCATAGATGCTTAGGCTTCAAAATATTCACAATCAGTGCGGTAAAACCAAGATGTTTAAAGACTGAGGTTAAGCTGTAATAATGTCACATTGTAGTTGATAGTTTTAGTTAGCATCCTAGTTCAACAAAACATTAGTTAACAGAATTTTTATGCTAAAGATCCAAACTATTTGGGTATATTAAATTTTTCCTTTTAACACATCACCTTGTTTGTGAAATTTAATTCACAGAAGCTGTCTTAAGTTAAGCTTAATTCTTTGCATTCATTTAATAAGCAGAAGCTCCAAACTCTGTTCTGTCAGTGTGATGACTTGAACAAAGGTAGATATTTAACCTTTTTGGACAGCTGTTACAAGGTATAAAAGTTGCATTGCTGTTTGAAGAAATTTATAAGAGACGGAATATTTTGTTTTTAAAAGATGAGAAGTTCTGTGGAAAAAAAATCTGTCTTCTCCATTTGGTATTATTCTAAACAATGATAACTTGCCATTTTAAAATATTACAAACTGGTGATCATACCTTCACCTGTCAAGAAGCACTGGAGATGCCTACAGATGCATATGTCTACATGGAAATATCTGAAGTGCATATACTAATAACACTAATTTTTCCTTCCATTGTGATGCTTAAAGATTGCTTGTAACATCAGTGTTATAAACTCTCAAACAGTCAAACCTAGAGCTTTTTATTTCATATTTGTGCTGGGTTATCACTTGTTTAGAATACAATGTCACTTCCCAAGTTTCTTAAAGGTGGTCTTACACAATGTCCACTAGTGCTTTTGGCTAGGATTCTGACCTGCATGAAGGGAATTCAAGCTGCATCGACCGACAAGGGGGGGAAATGGTGTTTAACGACTAGTAGGCCCTTCTTCAGAGAAGGGGTTAAGAGTTACTGTTTTTCAGAAAAGAAGCAATAATTCCACTACAAGTGCATTGTGCAAGTTACAACCAAATTGTATGGAAGTTTCCGTTTAAGCCCCCAAGAGCTTCTTTTCTTCTCATAGAAGAGTGAGAAATGGGGAGTTAGTGATAATTTAAAACAGCCAGCCATGTGATTACTAAGCACCTTGTTTTCTTTCCAGATCAAAACAAATGGAACGTACGGCTCTAAACTTGAAACACAGTTAAATAGTGACCCTTTTGAAGATTTGTCGTTTAAGCTGCTTGTGTCAAAGATGCAGACGTCTGTTCAAACATCACCTGTTCCCACTTTGAACCAAAAGGAGTTGATGCAGTTGCCTTCCACAACACAAAGAGATGCTGATATTTTGAATCCTGTAAATTGCATGCCAGCAACACCTCCTATTCCAACCTTTAACATATCCCAGGAACATAAGCGTAGCTCTCCAAATCCATTTACTACTGGACTGAACTGCACAAATCCGTTCACTGAAAGAACTCCTACTGCTGGAAACCCATTTAGAACAGAAACACGAGAGTCTGAAATAACTTCACGTTTACTAGAAGGACGTGCTGCTTGCAATCCTTTCCCTTCTCTAAATCCCCCCAGCTGTAATACAAGCAAGCCTGCATTTTCTGTCATTGCATCTGAAAACACTTTTTGCTTGCGAAGTAAATCTCTCATGGTAAAAAATGTACAGCCAAAAGGATGGGTAACGTTTGATGATGATGAGGAAAATTTCAACATAAAGCTAAAGCCATCTAACAGTGTTCCAGATCTTAAGCGAATCAGTTCCAGGAAGTCAGCTGGATCTCCAGAGTTGCTGGGCACTGAACAAAATACTTTTCTTGGTTCAGACTTCAACTTTGATGATGACTGGAGTAAAAGTTCTACCGATTGCTTCTATACAATGCCAGCAAGAAGACTACCTGCACCTCCTATACCGTCACGACTAACCAGCAACAGATCCCCCGCAGATCCTTTCACTTCTTCGGCACCTAAGGTGTCACCAACACAAGATTTTACAGAAAGATAGGTGTTAAAAAATATAAGAGGTTATATTTGTTGATACATTTATCCAGTAGAATAATTGGGCATTTGAGATTATTCTGTGTGCAATAATTAATTGTCAAATGCACTGAAACTTAACTATTCATAAACAGCCACTATTGTTTGTGTGTAAATTTTGGATATGTATATATGGTAGAGCACAAAAAATTGTCTGAAATTTAATAAAATCCCGATGTAATAGTATTTGCATAGACAGAGAAAAGAAGGATGAACTACTAATCTCATTAAAATATACCAATCTTGGATATAGTTTTTGCTTAGGGAGCTCTCTCATTTCGATTCCCCTTTGTGGAATTTCAAAAGAAGAGGCTCCCTGCTGGTAGCCTCCCCACTCCCTTTTTACTGTTTTGTTAATTGATATTTATAAGTATTTACCAAAGAGCTGCCAAAGTTTGAGATTTGAATGTTGACAAGTATTGTTTAGAAGTTGTTTAATTTATAAGAGGCTATGGATATTTGTAAGGCGTATATTTGAACTTGAGGCACAACAAAAATGGTCTAATTTCAAAATAGAAACAAAACTTTGCATATTAATATATTCAATATTTCACTTTAATCTTCTGTGTCAGTACATTTCAGCTATTAAATCTTATTGTGACATATACTCACTATCATTACTTCAGAGTAATTGTTCCATATCATCCATTTATTCATCACTATTTTAAAGATACCTTCTTCAACAAATTGTAAACAACTGATACAACAATTTTCTCCTCAACCTCTGGAAAAAAATTCCCCTTGGGTTTTGAGATACAAGCCAGTCTTTTCCAGTTGCAGACAACATGGTGGAGTTGGCTTGTCCCTCCTCTTTTGCCCTCTTAGAAGAGCTTTCTCGTCCTCCAGAAAGGTCTGAGCGAAAGAACCAGCAGCTGTGTTGCAACATCAGAGAAGGAGAAGGTCATCTTATGTGATGGGGCTGTCTGTTTGCTACCATCCCCATCTACCAGACTTACTGCTGTATTCTTTAAAATTGTACTTTGCAACAGGAGAGCAGTAAGTCTCTGAGCTGAATAATATCATTCTGTCACTTCTGCAGTTAAAGCGAAGTAAGTGTCCTTGCCCAGAGGTGCTGGTGCTGCTTTGAGGCTAGTGAAGGCTAAGTCGCAGTTCTCCATATTATGCTATAAAAACGCAACTCTGTGCTTTTATGATTTTCTAAAGCTCATGTGAAATTACCTAAAATATGGTATGCTGTTATCTTGAGGCAATTTAAAATAACTGATTTCCTTAGCTTCACTTACATATGCTACAAAACCCTGCAGTTCTCCTCACAGTGTCTTAGGCCATAACTGGTATCCGCAGCTTCGTGCTTTTATCCGGAGCTGAAGGTGTCACATTGTCGTCTCTTGGGGGACTGCAAATCCACGCCTACACGCACTGGCTTACTTGCAAACAAACCGTACTGGTTCTGCAGAACCAGGGACTGAAACACAACATACTACTAGCATTATATTTATAGTAGCAAAATACACGATGACAGTACTAGGTTGTTTTTTTTTTAAATTCTCAAATGCTATCAAAACATTATTTACGAAATAATTCACTCTTCCTTTAAAGCAGTATATGCATAGCCATGAGCTGCAGTTGGATAGAGGAGTGATGATAGTGAGTTTTCTATTGTGCTTTTTTCCGTTCCCGTCATTCAGCAGTACTTGTACATGTTACGCAGCAGTGGTACTATGCGCTTTGTCCTCTGGTGTGTGATTGACCTTGGTTTAAACTGTTGCTATAAACATCTGTGTGATCGGTGTTTTGGTATATTCTTACATTAGCAAAACAATTGGGGAGGGGACACACTTTTTGCTAGTGGGAGTTACATGATAAATATGTTCTTTGTTGAATATTTAATTACAGTGACTAAAACCTACTGTCTAAAGTGTACCTGGTAGGCAGCACTCCTGCACCTTACAGGATTACGGAGATGGACAGCCGAGTACTGCAAAGATGGCAAGAGATGCTCCAAGCCCACATATGTATATATGTATAGCTAATCGCTGTAACGTGTATTGACGGAAGCAACGACTAGCAGAAGCTCTGAAAAGACTTAAGAATCATAACTGAGACGCTCAACGCATCCTGGCGACCGCTGTGGCCGTGGCCCTGCCGGCCGGGGCGCCCCCGCTTGCGACACGCTGCTCGTGGCTGTCACCTCCCGGCGCCGCGCTGTGCCGCCGCCGCGGCGGGCAGCGTGCCCTGCCGACCCTGCGGCGGGCGGCCGTGTATTCGTGAAATAAACAGACCTGTCCTCGAGAAACGCGCTTTTCCTCTCTTTGTGCCGCGGGTGCTGTCCCGGGGCGCGCCGTGCCGCGGCACCGCTGGGCGCAATGGGGGGCGCGGGCTCTTTAAGCGTCTCCCATGACAGCAGCGGCGGGGCCGGAAGCGGAAGTGCCCGCGGGCCGGAGGGCGGGGCCGGCGGGCGGGGCCGTTGCTGGCGGCTCAGGTGGGCGCTCGGGCGGGTAAGAGGGAGCCGGGCCGGGCCGAGCTGAGCCAAGCCGGGCCGGGCCGGCTGAGGCCGAGGCCAGCCGGGCGGCGCCGCGCCCTTAGGCTGGCTGGGGAGCGCCGGGCCCGCCGGTATCCAGGGACGCGGAGCCGTTGCTGGGGGGAGGGCAGAGGGGCAGCGGCTGCGCGGGCCTGACGGCCGCCTCCTCTCGCCGTGCGGGCGCGGAGCGGCCCCGGCCTCAGCCCCGCCATGGTCCGGCTACACGTGAAGCGCTGCAACGAGAGCCAGTTCCTGCTGGAGGCGGCCGGCAGCACCCGCCTCGCCGACCTGGTCCCCCTCGTCGCCCGCATCTACAACGGGAGGCTGAAGGTGCAGCGCCTCTGCTCAGGTACAGGCCCCCCGCCGCGGCGGTGGGCTCCCCGCCGGCCCGGGCCCGGCCGCACCTCCGGCAGGTGTGGGGCGCTGGGGCGGGGGTTCGAGGTCGCCTCTGAGGGCGCGGGAGCCCGGCTGCCCTGGGCTCGGCCGCTGCTCGGCCGCCGGGTGCTTGTGCCCCGCTGTCCCGGACCGGGGCTGGCGGCGGAGGGGCGGGCGGGGAGTTCCTGGGCTCGCAGTTCTCTGCCAGCAGGAGTTCAGAAGTACCTCTCAGCTCCCAGCCCAGGCAGACAAGCCATCCTCCCCTAAATTTACGAGAACAGTGCGTACCCACTGGAAACGCCGAAGCATGTATAAATGCTCACCTGCTGGTACTTTAATAATCCTTATTTTTTGGAAACCGTATGGCTCTGAGTTTCCCACTGTACGTGGCTGAAAAGTCATCCGTTGCATGACTGAACTGCAGCATGTCCTGTCCCAGGAAGACCGTGTATATACTCCATGACCAGCGGTGTACCCTCCATGTGAATAGACTTCTCGTGTTGGCGCCAGGCATCCACTTGCCGTGCGATAGACTCACTGGATGTACCTAAATTAATGCTTGAGTTCAACTGAGGAGGCAGCTTTTGAAAAACACTTACTGTTTGTCCCTGCTGCCCCACTTTGGTTTGCATTGTGGATCAGCCTGGGAGTACGTGAAGAGATTCAGATGACACTGAGCTGAAAAGTGCAGCCCATTTACACTTGATGTGCTCCAGCCACAAATATGTATGTAGTGTATGAGGCCATACTGAGGCTAATCTGAAATTTTAAAAAATCCTGAACCCAGGTGCTGTGGTTACAATGTTTCTAGCACTCACTCACTCCACAGATCTGCTGCTGTCACTCCACAGTACTCACTTACTGAGCCTTGGCCTTTCTGTTTTCATGAGGGTGCCTATATTCCCAAGCCATGGGAACAAAATTACTGTTTCTTGAGACCTGGGGTACTTCTCGTGTGCCTGTTGTGAGATGGATATGCTTTAATTAACATGATGATGGGAAAGAGGCTGGAGGGCCTTCAAGGAAAGGATGCTGTGAGGTGGGCTGACAGCTGCGTAAGTTGTTCTGAGGGGGAAGTGGTGAGGAACCTTGTAGGCTGAGGATCAGATGCTGTAGGCTAGATAACAGAGTTAGGAAATGACATCCACACCCTGCCCGTTCTCACTGCGTGAGGCTGTACCTTGTGCATGTACACCTCTCTGTTTCAGCTTAGAATTGCTTCTCGATTAGACATAAATTACCATAGAGACATTTGTTTACTTTTTATTTTGTGCTGGGTGTGAATCCGACTCTTTGGGTCTGTTGTATAGCCAAAGCTGTAGATAGTCCAGTTACATATTTTCTCAACTGCAAAGACATTGATTACTGTATAACAATAAAATATGTTTCTATTTTGAAAAAACTTGCTTTCCCAAAAGTACTCGGAAAACGGAATATCCAGTCAGCTAAAGCTAAGGAAGTACCAAAAAGAAAAAGCTTATGGCCAGCCAGTAACATGTAGGTTTGCATAACTGCAACTGTGTCATTTGTTACATTGCTTCATATATATGTGAAATGTATGAATTGTAATATAATTACAGCTTACATATTTATATATGTGTATTTATGTACCTTATTATTTATTCCATATACTTAAGCTCTTTAAAAACTGAATTATAGGAATAAGGTTTGTCTTCATGTACATAATATGAAAGGCTTTTTTAAATGGTATGTTCTCAATAACAGAATTTTAATCTTGTTCTCTAAACACTTTAAAGAGATGGAGGAGCTGGCAGAGCATGGTGTTTTCTTGCCTTATAATATGCAAGGACTGACAGATGAGCAAATCGAAGAACTGAAGTTAAAGGATGAGTGGGCAGAAAAGTGTGTACCAAGTGGTGGAAGTGTCTTCAAAAAGGATGAAATTGGGCGAAGAAATGGACATGGTAAATCAGATGTAAATGTTTGCTTCTTTCCCTGCACATAATCTGTAATATAATGAGGAACATAAACCCCATAATTCTGGACCTTTCACTTTTACCTTGCTGTCCTGGAAGCACTAGAAAATGAGTAGATACTAAGTAGACATCTGATTTCAGGCCAGCGTGTTAGCCAGCTTATATTAGTTACAAAAATTGTCCTATAAATAAATTCTTGTAAAGGCAGTTGTAGATTTGTTAAGTGCTAGCTATTTCAGGAGCCAGTTTTCACAATAGGTTAGGTAAACTATCAGTTAGATACTTAAGTCTTCTGTCTTGGGTTAGGACCTGGTATAGTATTGGTTTAAAAGCGTAAACAGTAGTATGTCTCTTCAGCACCTATGCTGTTTAACTTTACAACAGTAGTCTTTGCAAGTAAACTCCAAAGATAAGGAAACAATTATCAGAAGCAAGTTGATTCTTCCTCTTTGATTTATTCTCCCATTTGTAAATGTATATATAAGTACTGTTTTTCTCCAGAGGCTCCAAGATACATTAACTGGTGGTTTTTCTAGTGTTTCTCCTTTTTTCTCATTGACTGTGACTCAGACTTACAGAACACAGTCACATCACTTTTTTTTTTCTGCAACTCCAGCCAAGTGGTTTTGCCTTAGCACTTGGTATGTGTTTTGAGCACTGCTTTACCATCAAGAGCATGAGAACCAATTGCACAGAAGAGACCACAGTTGTTGTCTTGCTGTCTGTCCCTGTACTTTTGACACCCACAACAGCCCTTGTTGGGTCAGCAGCCCTTTAGACGTTGGTTGCAGGGCAGCTCCGTTAAAGAGGAATCTTTGAGTAGAATAACTTGGTCTTAACTTGTCATACGCAAACAGCTTACTCCCAGTGTCTTATTTTGGGGAAGATAATTCTTCTAACGCATTGTCCAATTGAATTTAAGCTTCTGCTGAACTTTATTAAGAGCTTATATCATAGCTAAAAGTTTTCCCTCCTAACTGTATTCTCGGAAATGGCTGTCTCATACGTAGTAGGCATGCAGACAAAGACTGTCTTGTTTGTTGTGGTTGTTAGCAGTGTTGGGCCTTACACTGAAAGTCTGCAAGCAGCTTTAGCGTAAGGACAGTACCACTTGTAGTAGTTCTCTGGCATTTGTTTGTTAGTGGGAGAACAGCTTTGTAATATTAACGAAGTTATGACATTGAATTGTGTCTAAATGTGGGCCAAAGCAAATACCATCAAATGATGTATTTAATCAGCTGTGAACATGATTTAATTGGATTTTTGTGTTTGTTTTAAAAAACTTCTCCTCAATTAAAGTAGATAACTATGTATTTGCAAAACTGCAGTTGATGTCAGATTGTGATTTTACTTAGAAAAAGGTCAGAAAACTCCAAGCTGTTGTCCCTGGTTAAAGCACATCTGCTGGTACAGCCCCCAATAGTTGTGAGTACATCATGGGAGAGATGTTTTTGATTGTGGAGGGTATGAGATTATGGCTGTTGCTTTCAACTTGGTACTTTTGCCCCACATGAAGTTCCAAATACCAGTCAAATGTCTGTGGAAAAGTAAGTTTGGCGCTGTCATGAGGAATACTGTTTTGTTTCTTAAATTAGTAAGAAATAACAGCAATGAACTATCAAACTGGTAAATAGACTGCAACTCAGTAGTGTCTGTCTTGCTTTGTGATTTAACAACATTTCATTTGCTTACAGTAGAGAACAACCTGGACAGGTTGTTTGCTTGGTTTCTTTATAATAAGTCTAGGCTATTAAATACGTGTCTCTTATTTTTAGCTCCAAATGAAAAAATGCAGCAAGTTATAAAGAAGACAATAGAGGAAGCCAAGGCATTAGTCTCTAGGGTAAGTTTCCTAAAGTAGCCTGTGGTCTGTGGGACCTCCTTAATAGGTGCTGTCTAGTTGTGCAGCAGCTTAAGAAAAAATAGACTTTTTCCAGTGCAAGGGCTGACAGTTTTCGAGTAATATCATGGAAGTGATGTGTATAGTGTAATAAAACCTGACATTTCTGTTAATGATTTTCCTAATGGCTTTTGGCAAGCTGGTTCAACAAGTTAAGGAATCAGATATTAAACTCCAAGTGATCGCTGGCAGCCAAGACCACATTGAATGATTAAATCACATTTAATTTTATCCACACGCTCTTGATTTGCTATTGATGCATTCTTTGGGCGAATGCTTGTCATGTTTTCTGGTGAAAAATTAACTGCATTCTGCGGTGTTCATGGAATAAACCAGGTTTTGCTCGTTAACGTAGTCTTTTGAGTTTTATGTGTAATTAATTGAAAAATGTGTTCTAATATCTTAGATTAGGCCTTGGTTTTACAAGCACTTGGACGCGTGCTCAGTCCCAACAAGTTTGGGTATTTAAAGATAAGTGTGAGGGTATGCCCCTATGTCCCAATCTGTAGATGCTCTGCATTCTGTCTCAGCTTTTGTATGACTTTGAAATGCAAATTAAATAGTATTTATTACCAGATTTCTTTTTTGTAAACATCTGTAAGCAATTTTCTTCTCCCCACCCTTACAGTTCTGGGAACTGGTATGTGTGGAACTTTAAAACAGCCTTAAACCAGTTATGGAAATGGATAATGTTACTGAACTTTTGGTGTTGCCTGTGCACTCAAATTGGACTTGCTGGCTGTTTTGTTGCTGATAACGGTGTCATATCAGTCATTTGGAGTGAGCAGCTCAGTGTTTCCAAGGGCCCCGTGGAGGCAAGCTGAGGAGCTGTCCTGTCACCTGGCAGCACTCAGTGTGTTGAGGTGCAGCAGACTTCCTGAACTGAGGCATGATTTCAGCCGAACTGTTCTTAGTCATAGCAAAATTACACAAAATGAGAGATGTTTCAGACTAAAGCTTCTGGACTATAAAGATTTTCTCGATAGGCTTTTTTTTTTTTTTTTCCTGTTGGATTGCCTGTCATCAGCTCTGTTTCTAAACAGGGAGGAAATCAATAATGCGAAATTTTACTTGTTGAGTCAAAAATATCTGCAGATCTGGTCTCCACTTTGCAGGTCTTCCTGGGTCAAACCTCTAACTATATACCCTGTTGTCAGTTACAATAAAAAGTTGCAAAATTGATGCCCTGCATGCTGACTTACTCCCAAAATTACTGCCCTTCATTGGTGAATGAAGTTAAGGATAGTTTGGGAAGTGGTTTGTTAGGTTCGTCACTTTACAATGATGGAAGTGAAGAAATATGCCAGTGTATTTTTTAAAAAAAATAAAAGTTGATAATCTGAGATTGAGAAACCAATTGTACTTGCCAGACAATTAGTTTTAAAATGTCCACAAGGAGGCAACATTCTCTTACTCGCTTTATGAACCTTGTTCCATAAAATATTGGAACTGGTAAATCTATAAGCACAAACTTGATTTCTGCGCTTCCAGATGCATCTTGGTTTTCCTCTATCTGTTGTGATAGGGTTTGGAATGATCTCAAGTATTTGAGGTTACAGATCTCTGCATAAGCTGTGCAATATGCCAAGCTTTACTCTTCTGCTCATATTGTGTTCTATTTTTTTGCTCAAGTTTTAAGACCCCTTCTCTAACCTTCACTTGAATTCTGCTGGTTTGAATCTTGTTCATGGATCACAAGTACTCAGAACAAAAGACTCCCCCATGCAGTTTCTGTGGTCACGTGTACTTGTTCAAATGCCTGTATCCCAAAGACATTTGTTACTAAATACCTCCTGCACAATTTAGTGACGATCTCTTCCCACCACCACCCCCTGTGTAAGCAAGCTAAATGGAAGGGGCAAAAGTGGAGTGCTGTGTTCAGAAGTCAACATTCAAATGCGAAAATTTGTGGCTCTGATATCTTTGTGCAGCCAGTTACCTTTGCTCAAATACCCACTATTGAACCTTTGAACTGACTACAAAGCAAAGGCTTTCTGCATGTTTTTTTAAATTACCAATGATCCCTGTCTGTATTTCAGAAACAAGTTCAGGCCAATGTGTGTGTTAATATGGAGATGGTGAAAGATGCATTGGACCAGCTCCGAGGGGCTGTAATGATTGTGTATCCAATGGGATTGCCTCCACATGATCCAGTTAGGATGGAGATTGAAGACAGAGAAGACTTGTCTGGAACTCATGTATGCAGTAAAGTATTTGGATTATATGTAGTGCCTGGGTTAACTATGTTCTATGTTCTCCGTTTTATCAGCGAAGGTTGTTTTTATTTGCATAACAAATTCTGTTTAGTATTTTTTCTGGTAGTTTATGTAAAAGCACACCAATAGCTTAACTGGAAGGAAGAATGAAATTGATTTCAAATGTTACATACAAAGTTCAGGTAAATCTGGGACTCATTTTAAATAGCTTGTCATGTCTGTCTTATGTCAGTATTGAGAATTTATTGCCCTAAGTGTTCATGTTAGATCAGGATTGAATGGAATATGAGCAAAAATGCTGTCAATTAGTATGAGGACAGAGATGTAGCAGAAGTGTAGTCTGAAATTACACTGGCCTTTCTGTTAGGAATTCCAGAAAGATTTTCCCAGAAAATGTTTCTGCATTTGAAAAAAGGCAAAAAACACACTCACACACCACTTCACCTTGTTTGGTTTTTTGTTTATCAAAGGCTGGACTTGAAGTTATACCAGAATCAGAAGCACAATTGTGGTGGGCAGGAAAGGAGTTGAAAGAGACAAAGTTGCTCTCCGACTATGTAGGCAAAAATGAGAAAACAACCATCATTGTCAAGATACAGAAAGTAAGTGTCGCTGGGAGTTTTCTTTACAAGTTACTCACCTTTGGCTGTCTAATTCTCTGTGGGGGAGAATTTTCCATAGGTGTATAAAATGGATTAGATTAGTTCCGGCTTGAGTGTCAAAACTGTACAACTATTTTAAGGTTTTAGTTTATTATATACTAAGTTTTTCTTTAGTAATCTCTTTGCCTGTCAGTTAAATACTGTAGATGCTATTACTTGCTTCATAGCACTTTTAAAAAGTATAGCAAGGAGGTATTTAAAAATAGATGAAGTGCAAATTGAAAAGTTAAAAAACCTCAAGTGGCTCTCAGTTTCATCTCGGTGCAAGAGCACTGAACAGACCCAGTCATTCAGTCTGCCCGGTTTTTCTAATTGTACTTGTGAATGTTTTTCTCTCCATCACCATTTTTTTCTGGCCCTTAAAAAACATTTTTAATGTTTTGTGCATATGTGGTGTGGATACCTTTCATTTCTGTTTTAGTCTGTTCTGTGTCTGAAAGGCAGTGTCTGTAACTCAGTAATTTTCTGCCAGTGATGTCCTGAGTTTCTTGATGGCAGGTCCTCAGACTGTTTCAATTGCCTTGGAAATGTGGACATGTCTCTCTTTTTTTGAGAGGACACAGGTTGTGCAAGAGCCTGACCTTCCGCTTCTCCAAAGTGTTAAGTGAGCGTTCGCTCGGTGCTAGAAGGAAGAACGAGCTGCTGGGCCCGTACCACCCAGTTGTGCTGTTGGCAGCAGCTTACTGAAAGCTTCCAGCTGAACTTTTTTTAAAGAAACGAGACTTTCCAGTTGTGAGATGTGATGAAGCAGATGAGGCCTTCTGTATTAATTTGAACACAGGTCTGAGTCATCCTCCGGAGTAATTAGCTAAAATGAGGCAAAGTTGTCCTGCTGCTTCTCAGTTTATAGACCTGATGCTTCAGCAAAAGCCAGTTGTTAAGCGTATACTGGTGTCTGACACAATGGTCATATTCTTGCAGTATCATAATTAGTACCAAGCTACTGGGACTGTTCATTATTTTTTGGACAAAATGATTGTGTACTAACTGTGCAGTTGTGTTCATCGGTGGTGACAATGCCATACTCAAGGAAAGAATGTTTGAGGTTTCAGTTCATTTTCAGAGCTTTGGCAGAAGATGCTCACACTGTTCGTGTGTCTGTCTGTCTCTCTATAAAACCACATTCAAAGGGTGCTTTTGTGAATGTCAAATGTCTTTGAGTACTTGCCCATAGCTCAGAATTACTCTGGAGCTGCATTTCACTTCCATGTCAGTGAGAGCTTCTCTGCCACAGAAAGTATTGAGGTTTATGGCAGATCTTATTATCTGCAGGTGTCTGTAATAGGATTCCTGAAAAATAAGTCAAGTGATTTATGTGTTTGTCATTTAGAAGAACAGAATTGCTTTCTTTTTCCTATCAGGGTGACTGAAAAATTGTTTGACAAATCAACAGCCGTTGAGGTGTTAGGCTCCCAGGAAAGTTGTCTTACTGTTTAATTAGTTGATGGGCCTCTTCAGAGAATGCAGAGTAGTATGGTGGTTTTCAATCTGACAAGAGATGCCTGCATTTTTGGGTTAGAGAGCTAAATTAAACCACCTTCGACCCTTTTTGTTCCAGAGAGGATTCACCATCTCCTTTCAAACTGTTCTGTTTGCTATTGCTGACAATAGCTGTCGTCAGCTATTTTCTGCTATGTGCATTATTTCTTCCATAAGGACAGTTGCCTGGGGGGGGGGGGGGGGGGGGGGGGGGGGCGGAATATTTGTAGTAACAAAATTTCTTTTATCTGTAGTGTTTTGTAACTACCTTCCTTCCCTGCTTTACTTAAGTCATGTGCCATCTTGAGTTTGTATTAGCAGGGGAGCTGAAGATGGATGGACCCATCCCAAGACATCTGGAACGACCTTAAACCAGAGATTTATTATGTCTTTTAGAGGAGTATAAGTAAAATAAACTCAATCCTATTGCAACTTCCATTGATGTTCACAAAATTGACAGCGTGATTCAGATGCTGAGATGAAAAAATAATTCTTACTTGAATGCTGCAGAAGTTTTTCAACTTTTATTTTCCTGTTCTGAGGGACTTCATTAAATTTCAGAAATCCTATTGTCTGAAAAAAGATTTTGCTATCTTTGCATAGCAACTTCTCTTCTGTATTGCAGATGCCATCATAAATAAAATTTATGATTTCCCTTTCAGAAAGGACAAGGAGCTCCAGGGCGTGAACCTCTGATTAGTCATGAAGAGCAAAAACAGATGATGCTGTATTACTACAAAAAGCAGGAGGAACTTAAGCTAACAGTGTCTTTTTACTGCGTGTGAGCTGTGCTGTTGCAGACACTAACTGGAGGTTATGTTATTTACTGCCTTCTTCACCTGTCCGTTCTGTTTACAGAAACTAGAAGAGGATGACGATGACTCATATCTAAATGCTGAGTGGGCAGACAGCCATGCTCTGAAAAGGCAATTTCATGGTGTAAAAGACATCAAATGGGGTCCAAGATGAAGCTTGGCAAACACCTTTTTGCCACTTTAAGCTGTTCGGTTGATACATTTATTTGCAACAAGGAGTTGTGTTGTGTGCGGTAGATCCTTCTGACAAAAGAAAGCTGACGTTGTCACTTGTGTAGCAGGTGCCAGTTTTAGCCTTAGGTTTTCAATAAACATTTACATTTCTGTGTAACTGTAACAGCACTTGTCCCTGCAAAGGAAACAATCAATCCTGTTGAAGTTTGTTATTTTATTAGAAACTTGTAATTTGAAATACTAAACTATTTTATAGATAATACATCTCATAGATGAGCACTAGAATGTTTGGTATTGTTTTGAGTGGTCTTTGTACTTTCTTCCTGATTCTTGCATTTCTTTTAGATGGTATGGTCTGTAGAAGATAATTTATTTTGTAAGAAATCAGTTTTCCCAGGCAAATCCAGTGAAAGTTAGTTATTTTAATAAACGTACTTGTTTGCATTTCAACATAGCTAATCCCAAATTATCATTTTTAAATGAGTTGACCTCTTAACAGTTGTTTAAAGGAAGTATTTTTATATAAACACAAATAACACGAAAAATCCTTGTGGAATGCTTCATTTTCGTTCTTCTGATTTAGTTTTCATTGACACTGGAAGCCAACCTGTTGATCTCATTCAGTTTAACAAGCTGTTAGCCATGATACTTTATGTAAAGACTGACAGAAATCTGCTTATGAAAATATTCATCATTTGCAAGTAGCTTGGATACAATAAGCCCAAGTTTAATAGGGCAAGATCTCTAACACGGAAGTACTTCTACGATTACAACTGGATTAGAAGCATTTAGTTTCTAACAAATCAGCATTTTAAAATGAGAATTCATGAAATTTATCAGAGAGTGTTTCCACTATATGCTTGATGTTTAGGATCCTTTACCGTTTCTAAAATGTACCATCAGTCAGTTCTGGGTTCAAGACCAACAAAGCAAATGCTAGTAGACTTGAAGTAAATGTTGTGTCTGTTTTTGAAGGAAGGATTCTGATTCAGGATACTGTATGACTAATGGATAATTAAATCTCCAGATTTCTCTGTGTTTAGAAACAAGTTGCTTGAGTTTTACGTGTTTAAACTTCTGTGTCCTTAAAGGAGATGCTTTTCTATGGAGGCAGATGTGCATCTTCATCAGGTTGCTGAGCTGATAAGCCAGGGTGCTCTGAAAATTCTGCATGAGGATCAATGGAGTGTTTTAAAAAGAGGTGAACTGACACCTCTTGTGGGCACTCACAGGCAACAACTGAAGTGGCATGTTCATTCACACCCCAAAGCAGTTGTCCCTAGGCCAGCAGGGAGCTGAGAACACCCACCTTTTCAGTTCTGCAGCACAGAAGGGACAGCCAGCTGTGGATGTTGGGTTTGTTGCTTGCAGTAGACTTCAGGATACCAAGTTGCCCCTGCATGCATCTGCTTCCTTTCCACCTGAACCAAACTAGATCATGTTCACAAACTACATCAGTCTTGAGAACAGGCAGTTGCTCATCAGCACCTAGTTGAAGTCAAATTTTAATGTGAGATCTCTTTTGCAAATGCCACATTATGGCACTGTGGTGCTAGGGCTGCTCAGCAGCTCTGGAAGTCAGATGGGTTATGTTTGCTCTCTGAACTTACACCCGTATTTGACATTTTTCGTTGATAGGTTTTTTTGGTCTTATTCACGTCCTAATCCTCATGTCAGGAGGGCTTAGAGAGAGAGACACTTGAAAACATAAACATCTGAGATGTTAACAACTAGAAGCTTCCTGCCTTGCCAAACCTGCCAGTGCAACAAGGTGGAAGTGAATTCTGTGGTCATTGACTGTCCCCTAAAAATACTCTGTGGCTCTCCGGATTCACAGATCTCAATACTTCTGACTTAAATCTCTCTGCTTGCTTGAGTCATTGTAAAATAACAACAAGAAAGCATTTTGCTTGTCATTTTCTAATGATGAAAAAACCCCATTATCTCTAAATATTAGTATGGTTGAAGAGATACTGGTCAAATGAAACTGAAGTGTTTTCTGAACTCGCAGCTGGAAGATTGAATACAGAAAAGAGAATTAATGCCATTCAGTGAACTATTAACGGTGCTTTTACTTAAATCAGTGATTCTTTTAGGAAAGCTTGGTGTTAGTTTTTCTGGACTATCAACTTTTAACTTTTTTCTTAGAACAAAATTGGTATTTGGGATTTTTTTAAGTTGCGAAACTTCAAGTATTTTTTCATTTCAAACCTACTTGGACTTATTTCTATGCAGCAAGAAAATAGATTATGTTTTAATAGAACACTTTGTTCTACCACTTCGTCAGATGGAAACTGGTATCCTGTACAACTCTGGAGATTTTCAGCCCTTCCCAAATATGAAGGCTTTTTTCCTAATGTGATCCTTCGCTGTCATTGGGTGGAGTAAAGAAAATCTGGAAGTACTTAATTTCATAATATCACTGGCATTGTAACCCATGGTGGTATGGCAGATGTTCTTGATCCATAACTGGATTTGGGAGCACTTGGTGAAATCATTATAAAATCATAAAATTCATTGATATATTATAAAGGTGGTTAGTTACCTCGCTCCAGCTCCTCATAGTCCTACTGGCTGTAAGAGGCCCAGGCTGCCGGAGGTGTTGCTGTGGCCTTTAAAGGGGCTTCTACAGACAGACCACCTCTCCCCTGCAATGCTCTCCTCAGCGCTTTCACAGGGGTGTGTATGAATGTTGCCTGAAGGGCCAAATTTCAAAAGAAGTTCTGCCTTGAAAGTAATTCTTTTGGGCAATTATATACATATATATACACACTCCTCAAAAAATCGAATTACTATTTGTAGATTAATAACTTAGGATTGTTGCACATTTGTTTTCCTCTTTTCCAGCAATGTTCTAAAATGTTTAGGTCCTTTTGGCAGACAGAAAAAATGTCACCCTGTTTATAAGCTTTTTAAAGCAAGTTGTGTGGCAGTCTGGCACGTTTTGTGTCCAGGGGGCAAGTTACAACCTGGTGGTTCCCAAACTGAATTCCTCCAGGAATCATATTGTTTGCTCTGCTGCTTGTGACAGCGCTTCCTCTCCCCAAAATCTCACCTCTTCTGTTTAACAAGCTGGCCAAGGACAGCGAGTGTTGGTTGCTGTGTGGTTTTCATCCACCAACCTGGGAGCGAGATTCCTGACAGATGGACTTGCTCATAAGCTACCTGAGGTGGAGATCCACTGCAGGATTGGGGGTTGCAATGTGACCTTACCTCGCGGTGCTTGTTTATCAGCATTTATGCACCCTGGAACAATCTTGTAGCAGGAGTACTTATTTGCCTGCTCCTTAATGTTTGAAAGTAGCTTTTTTTAGTTAGTTAGTCATAACTGCATCAGCCTTTGCAGGATGCTTCCCAGATGTTTTGGATCAGTTATAATGAACGCTTGAAAATATCCAACTGAATCCTCTTACAAACAGAGCTTTTATCTTAGATTAGTTTTATTCTGAGGAGTTTATTCTGTGGGCTCCCGGTCCTGTAAATAACTGAAATCATCATTGGCTTTTGGCCATTTCATTTAATTTTCTTGATACCAGGAAAGTTCAATAGCAGAGGAGGCAAACTGAAAATAGCATAAGCAGTGACGTATTTATACTCCCTTGATCTCGCTCGTTAAACCCTGCTGCATATCCACGGCCGCAGGTAACTGGTTTTCCATGACAAAACCCTGACGCTTTGCTAGTGCCTTCCCAGCAGAGCTCTTTCTGCAACTGGCGTAGGAGGAGGAGGACAAGTCATAGGAGCACAAGTTCTACTATCTTTCCAGGACTTGTTGAGAGTTATTGTCTCAGTGAAAAAGAAAGTTTAAAATTACCATTATACGGAGGATTCTGAGGCGGGGAGAGTTTGAACAGGCCCTTTGATTACGGTGCTTGTAACATTGTCGTTTCCTCTCTAAAAATGAGGGAAAAGCAGGTGTAGGAAGGAACACAGAAAAAACCTTTGACTGCTGCTCTCTGCTGTAATTGGCCCTGTGTTCTTTCGCTGAGAAAACTGTCTGTAGGATCAATGCTCTTCTGAGTTCTCATGACAGCATCTGTAGATCTGCTGGATTCATTTATTTGGCTGAAATTGAATGAAGCTACTGGAAAAAGATGAAAGAATACAGGAACAAAGCAAAGCCTATAGATATTTAAATATCTAAAGAATGTGAGAATTGTAAGATAGGAATACCACACGTAGGTTTGCAAATTTGCAAAAGCATTTTATCTTTCTTCTAAACTGTTTTATTTCTGGAAGTTTGATAGCAGACTTGCCATTCCAGGGGGAAAATTCATTCTCTATCAAAGGATACACACAGCGGAACATTGCTAAAATGTTTGTTTTGTGACCATATCACTATCTTGATTAATGGAAATCTGCATTATGTGTTGGTGAGGGTTGCTAATGCTGTTACAGTCCTTAATGTGCTATTGAGGTTTCCTTGAACAGGAGCGTGGGAGGAGGCAAGGCATGGGCGTTTTGCTCTGTGTGGACGTGGCTCCTGTGTTGCTTCCCCCGCCCCAGAGGTCGGCTGGCTCCTGAGCTGCAGGGCAGGTGCTGTCCCTCAGGCCACTGCTCTGCCCCGGCACGCTGCCACCGCTCCAGGCTTGCCCCATGCCTGCCGGGGGGGGTGGTGTCTGATATCTGCATTCTGATATATTGTCCTATATCATTTTACCACGTGAGGGTCACAGGCAAAAGCCACCGGGGAAGTGGAACTTGGCTCTTGTACTGGAAGGTCTTAGAGCAGGGTGAGCCCAGTATACACAACATGTTTTAAAACACTCTGGTGATGTTTCTTGGTTATTTTCCCTCTCTGTTCCCCCCTCCTCTGCCCACAGACCCTTGTGCTCTGTTGCGGGTTTTCTGAATGGCAGGAGGGGGCCGCTGTCTGTGGCTGTGGGATAGGGTGGCTGTGGTGGGCTGCCATTGCAGTGGGGTGACCCGGTCCCCAACTCCATGCCCAAGGTGGGGGTCCAGTATGTGGAGAGAGCTGGAGCCACCGCTTTTGGCAGCTCTGACATCTCACCAGGGTGCAGCTCTTGTTCCTGCTCAGCACTGACAACCACGGGAGCCTGCCAAGGTCTGGCATGATGGGGCCAGAAAGAGGAGGACACCCGCCACCGCTGACAGCAAGGTCTCCCTGCCAGCAGACGTGAGGATTTCCCAGCTGCCAGTGACCTCCTGAGCCTGTGCGCTCTTGCACGCTGGTGTTGGAGGAAGGTGCAACAAATTGCATCTGCCCGCCTGGCTGTCGTCAGTGTGCGAGCCGGGAGACACCACCAAGAGCACGAGCTGGCACCTTTCCTCCGGCTGTTCCCATCCTCAGCTGCCATCTCTGTGCACGGGGTGACAGGGTGGTGGTGGCCCGAGGCACCCGTGGGCTGCCCCCACCTTGTCACCCAGCCCCAACTGTGCACCTGTGCTTCACCCAAACCCACCCGCCTGCCCGCGTGGGGGGCTGTGCGTGTCCCCAAGCCACGCTGTGGTGAGTACGGGCTGTACAGCAGCTACAGCGGGGTTGTGTTGAGAATGAGGAAGTTTATAGCAAAAATAGGAAATCTGGCACTTCCTCAAGGGAAAAGAAAAGGTAATTATTGTTTTATTCCAAGGGTTGTGTTTGTGAGAACAGCTCTCAGCAAAGGCTGAGTAATACAACCAAGTACTTACGATGTTGCGGTTAAAAATTGGTGTGTGGGGACTTGTTTGCCCTGAGAATCAACATAGAGCTGTCACTCACGTTATCATGTACGGGTCTGCAGGCACCGCTGCAGAAGTGGTGTGATATTTCATACCACCTCTGCTTCGCTCTCACCCAAGCGACAGCCCCTGCTATTTAAGGGTTCAACCCATAATGGTCCCCAGCACAGCGGTCAGTTATGAGTTTGCAGCTCTGTTTTTTTCCTGCATCTCCCTCCCTCAGAAATGTCTTGCAGCCTCATTCAGAAAAGGACATTTCACCTCCGTCCTGATGAGGGATTTTTTTGGAAACCTGGTTTTAAATTCTTTCAGCAGATAGGCAGGGTGCTTGGAGCTGTAATGCAACCAAAAGGGTGGAGCGTGGCATTGTTGCAGCTTCAAAGGCTGGCTTCCAGGTGTGGGGAGACCTGGTCACAGGCCTGTAAAACAATGCAGGGTGGGAGATCTCCGGAGGGGTGCTGGTCCTACCGTGCACTTGGAGCGGGGCTTCGATCTAACCTGGATCCAGCCTCAAAACTAGATCATGTTGCTCAGGGTCCTGATATTTTCAAAAGAAAAACTCCTCCATTGTGACTGGACCTGCCAAGGTTTCTGATGGATTTTTATCTCCTGTCTGGTTTACTGCATGAAGAAGGTGTGAACTCTGCCTGATGCTTTCAAGCTCTTGCTATGCCAGCAGAAGAGTGACTGGGCACTACCGTCATGTCCTTGGGTCTTAAAAATGCACGGTCTTAGAGAAATGCAAGGGTCTTAAAGAGCGTGGGGAGTTGTATAGGGCTGGGTCAGAGCTTGCCCAGTGGCTAGCACTCCAGTGAACCTCTACAGCTGTAATTACTCTGCAACAGGGTTTATTAATGGATAGTCACTAATGTACCCTGCCCACTGCCGCTGGACAGGTATTGCTGAGGTGCCCTGTGCATCTGAGGGCATGTTCCCACCCAGGCTGTAACTGGGATGTCACCAGAGCTGCTTGTAACATCAAGCTGGGATTTGCAGCTTTCTCCATGAGAAGCTGCAAGTCTGCCATTTCCTACAGTGCTGAAAAAGGAGTTTTTTGCTACAGTTCTGGGCTGACTACATGTTGAGGCTGGGCTGGTTTTTTTCCCTCCAGAAATGAGAACATAAGAAAACAAGTCAGTCCCCTAATGCTGAAAGCAATCCTTGGAGGACTTGGTTTGCCAGCGGCATCTCAGGGTGCCTGGCCAAGGGTGACCACTGTGGGGCTGCCACCCTGAGAGCAGGGGGGTGTCTGTTACGGCAGACATGTTTGGGGGCTGGCAGGAGCCCCGTTTTCTCTTCTAAAAGTGATGCCTGGCAGCAGAGCAGGAGCACCCCCAGCACCACTGAAACCGCGCTGGGCAGCCCTGGGCATACGAGGTGCTGGCGTGGGGCTCTGCAGGCTGCACACGTGGCGGGGCCTGCTCCTTGGCAGAGGAATGCTGTTGGCTGTGCTGCTTTCATGCTGCAGGAATCTGGTGCTCTGGCACTCAGATCCGCGTCTCCTCTGAGGACAACAGCTCTGCCGCCTCGCTGCTGCTTTGCAGGGTTCGCTCCAAAACTCACTGGAGAGTGACCCCCATTTGCTTCCCGGGGTCTGAGTGGGCTTTGGGAGGCCAAGAGAACCCACCACAGACAACATCACAGGCTACGTGAAATCCCCTGCCTTGGCCTGTGCCTGAATGCTCCGTCGCTCAGCCACGCCCCTTGCAAAAAAGGCCCTTTGTGGTCATTTATCCCTCAGGCTTCCCAGCGTGCAGATGAAGCCAACTGGATGGCTTCCACACCTGGTTTCGCTCCTTTGCTCCTTGCTTGCACACCTACAGTTTTGCCTTCCCAGGTTGCCGCAGGCTCTGCCCCCACCCCAGCCCTGCCTGCACCCTCCTCCCCTGCTGCCCCGGGCACCCCCTCGCTGCCCACCCACCACAGGTGCCTCCCGAAAAAGGGCTGGGGTGGCGCCGGGGATTTTTGGCCACAACGTTGCACAAGCGTCAGCTGCCACACCTGAGTGGCTGCCGATAAAGGTACCAGTTTCGGAAGGATTTATTTACTGCTTCCTGCAACCTCACCCAGGGGTTCCTGGAGGTAAACTCTGGGTTATTTTAAAGGCAGGAGTTAAACCAGCCACACCAGGACTGCACATTGCCTTGCAGCAAGTTTAGGTGTTAATGCTAGGTCATGTAATTTCCAAATGCACGTCACTCCCCTAGCTGTGAACGTAGCATGAACCTAATAGTTACGGCCAAACAACTTGCAAGCTCCCCTTTGTAATGTTTTCCTCTTATGCTGCTCTTCTGGGCGGTCGCAGGGATTTTACTGCTGAAACTCCCTCCTGCTGCCAGCCCTGAACACCCTCCCCGCCTGCTGCTGCTGCCCTGGGGCAGCCTCCTCAATGATGTTTCTGCCATTAGCCTGGAAATGAAGTAGGTACCAGCTGCAGCATTGCTGCTTCTTGTTTTTCCAGTGCACGCATCCCACTAATAATCAGCCAAATCCAATTGCTTCTTACCATTGCTCCTGTTCCAGTAAAGCAGGAACTGCCACTGGCACGAGCTGGGCTCGGTGTAGCCGCTGTTTCTCTTTAATGGACACAGTCTTTTCCCATAAAATCGTGCTCTGTGTGGGCTTGGGTCAGGTAAGTATGTTCCACATTACTTTTCTGGTTTCTATGCTGGATGCTTTTTCCGCAGAGGGTGTTATTTCAGAAAGATCAAAATAATTCGGTGTCCGTTTCTCAGGTTTTAACTTGTCTGTTTTCACTCTAACTTTCAGACCTGTGAACAGTGAACACCTGTGAACAAGGTGAACTGCTAATTGATAGCTTTCCCCAATTAGACTGGGAAAGTTTGTGAAAAAGAATAAAATAGCAATGCAAACTCAGACTTTAAACAACTCAGTCAAGGGAACACTTCCTGAGTGAAGCTCAACCTCCTGGTCTGGAGCAAAAGCTGCTTTCCCCATCCTGCCGAGTAACTCCTCATGCTGGGGTGCACGATCAGGCTTTGTCACCATGTTTGACGATACATTTAAACAGGCGCACACTATTAAGCACTTTTTTTTTTTTCTCAAAACATATTCCCAGAGGCTGCGAAATGCTCCATATTGGGAAGCAGGCTCTTCTCTGGCACCCGTGGAAATCTTTTACTGCCTGCCTACAGCCTGTGGTGGCAAGCAGGGAGGAAAACCAGGAGGGAATCAGATCTGTTAAGTCATTTACAGGCAGCTATGCAAAGGTAATGGAAAAACAAATTGCTAATCTTCACTTGAATACAAAGGATTTTTTTCCTCCAAATTTGCAAAAGTAGATGAGAGAACTAGGAGTTGGGAAAAGTAGACCATCTTGCAGTTTTACTCCAATGAAGGGACTAACCCCTTAAGTTACAGACTGGTTTCCGCTGGTCTGCTGCCACTTCCGTTGCTTCATCACCAGGAATAAACACCCCTGTTTTCAGCTGGGAACCCCAAAGCTGGGCTATCGGATGGAAGACGTGCATGGATGAACAAAACAAGAGGGAAAGGACCTGTGGTGCCCAGTGGCAGGACCAGAGGCAATGGGCACAAAGTGAAACGCGGGAGGTTGATTCCCTCTGAACATCAGGACACACTTTTTCACTGTGAGGTTGACCAAGCACCGGCACAGGCTGCCCAGGGAGGCTGTGGAGCCTCCATCCCCAGAGATACTCAAAAGCCGCTGGGACATGGCCATGGGCAACCTGCTGTAGGTGGTGAGCAGGGGTTTGGACCAGATGTCCTCAACCTTTCTGTGATACTGTGGCCACCCCTAGGACATGCTACTTTTACTTAAGCTTGAGCAAAGTGTAAGTCTGGTGGAAAGACTCACTCCCAGGTTTTGTTACGGTGTCAGCTTCAGGACTAAAACGCCGTGGAGGCTCACAGGTTGAGGAAAGCAAACACAAGAGATTTTAGTGAGGATAAACTGCCAGACAGGTAACTTCCAAAAATAGATCAGCTGGAGATCAGCTGAATTGTGGACCCCAGGCTCTTCAGAGGGAGTTTCACGGGGGTTAGTGTTTTGGGGAGGCAGCTGGATCAGGGCCCTGTGCGGGGGAAGGGGCAGCCCCCCGCCCCGAGCCCCTGCCCTCAGCCCTGCTCTCTGTGTGTTGGAGCCCAGCCCACTCTGCAATTGACACACGGCCTCTTCTGAGGGTCACCAACAGGAAGAGAATCCGTTTTCGTACTGGTACGGTCTGTCAGCAGGGGGAATTGTTGGGATGTAGATCAATCCCCCTTTCTTTCTGTCCGGGAAATGGGTGGCACCTGCCCCCGTGAGTCAGGAGGAAGGAGCCGGCCCCTGACCAGAGCTGTCCCACACCTACCCGCAGGGCCAGCAGAAGGAAAACCTGCCTTCCTCCAGCCTCAGGACAAAGGCACGGGGTTTTTCCAGACCAAAACCTATCCATCAATATCGTGCAGTGGCACAGGTTATGATGACTTTCTAATGGAAAAAGGAAGAGTCGAGTCCCCGTGGGTGTGCAGCCAGGCTCCTGGGCTGTGCCAAGTGTTTCATGCAGTTTCCCCATGCCATGGGTGACCTCAGGTCTTCGGCCATCTCCTCAGCCCCTCTTCCTTCCGCTGATCGGATGCTAACTGCTGCTAAGATTTTTCCAGTTGAGCACGGGATTGCACTTTCGTCATTTGAGCAAGCCCCCTTCCTCCCTTTAAAGTTTTCCCATGCTTAATTTGACTGTAACTGTAGGAAATGACAAGTCATGTCACTTTTTTTCTTTCCAAGTGTTTCATACTACATCACGATACCTAGGCACGCAGCGTCTGAGCGGGAAAGCACAACGAACTCATGAAGAGTATTACCAATAGGAAGTGACATTTTTCCTGCCTTTGTTCAGTGAATTCCCTACGGACCACAGCTAAAGTATCGGAGACATTTATTTAAAGACAGGAAGGTTGCTTTTTCAGCTTAGATACATTTCTCATTTAATTTTCTGTGCAACAGAAACCAAATCAGACTAGTCTGAATAATTTTCAAGTGAAGATTGTAAGCTTCCAAAAAATCCCGAGAATATAACCTTCTATCAAGTTCTGGCTCTATCAGAGAAATTAACACAGCACTTCACTTACTTAGGAAGTTTTCTTAGTATGTGTCAACTTCAGGAGTCTTTTATGAAAACAGCCATTTTCAAGCTTGTGCTTCACAGATTTGCCAGCTAGCAGCAGAGTTACATCTTGGGCAGGTATCTTCTGATGGTTGAATGGTGACCTTTTCCTTAACAACAGGGCTGAAAGTCTTGAATGCAGACTGATTTTTGCCCTTATGTCCATTCCTCAGCAGCGCATTTCCTCCTAGGGCTAGCCTTACCTGGTGGCTACGTGCTTTCAAAAAGAAGGGGTATACTTGGAGAGGTATTGGGAAATCTCCCTACACCAAGGGTGCCTGACTTCAGGTGCTGCTGTGTTAGAATCAAGAAGAATGCTACAAAGGAGACTAATTCTCAAGCCAGGAAAATTTTCACTGAAATACCAGGCACTTCTTCGCAGATTGGTTTCCAGACCTCTCAGCCCAAAAGAGACCCTTCTTTCATGTCTCTCTTCTAAGTGCATCAACTGGACTCAAGCGAGCAGAACTTAACTCCCTTGTAATCAGGATTGCTGTTACCAGAGGAACAGGATTTATTAGGGAAAGGCTGGGTTAAGGCAACAGCAGAAAAGCTTCAAGCCCTGTGTTTAATTATGCTTCGTCCTGCTCATGCTATTAATAATACTTGTATTTCTCATCAATAGAGCATGTTCTTATGTAACTTATGAGCTGCAACTAACTGGTCACAAGTGTCATATCCTAATGCAGAAGGTATTTCTCCGTGTTATGCTGCTTAAATATTTTTCTCCTTTTTAAATATTCCTTAACCTGCCGATCCCAAATTACAGTGAAAAGTAATCCATAACATATCATAACTTAAAAACTATGAAGGTCTGTAGAAGTGTTTTTTCACAGAACAATTTCTAGACAGTCAAGGGTTTTAAACTCTCCTTTTATTGTATAGATTTCTTCTTACTTTACAAATAATTATATGCACTGATACAAATGTTCCTTCACAGAAGGTACATTTCTTTTTTTTTAAAAAAGGGCTAGGGTGTCATCCAAAATAAGCCGTTTATTGTTCATTAATATAAAATGTATTCATATTTCTAGGAGGTGTCATATCCAAACCACTGTTCATCCAAATTTCTTGTATGATCTGCTCCCTGCGCTCTATCCTTTCAGCCAGTTCCGCAGCTTCTGTTGAATTATAACCTGAGTAAGAAGGTCTGTAAAGTCCCACTATCTCATCCCTGATGTCCGAATCAGAGGAATCCTCCTCCTCCTCCTCCTCATTTTCACTGTTCTCGTACACTCCATCACTTTCTTGCACTAACTGATCCTTCTTTTTGTGCAATTTCTGGAAGTCACTTGAGCACGACACACGGATCACCAAAGCACACAGTGTGAAGATTAACCCCACACAAACGCTGGACACAAACAGGAGAGCAGCTCTTTCAAGGTGATCTGAAATCAGAAAGCCAGTACTTAAACACTTCACAAACTGCCAAAACCTAGGTACAAAAAAAGTCCACTTCCATTTTGAAGTGCCCTGCATTGTGGAGCCATAATGGTGGGGTGAGCTTCGGGAGACTGGGGGTGAGGAGAGGCTTTTTCTGTCACTCACCAAAACCACCTTGCACTTGCAGTCTGAACACTGCCATCTCTGCCTCTTCAAATTACAGTGCAAAAACCCCAGCCTCTTAATAGCATCTCGTTATTAGCATCTTACTAGCATTCTCAACCAGATGCCAGAGGCATACCCCTGGGTTTTTATTTTCCAGCCACCCTGCCAAAACAGGCCTTACCCTTATGAAGAGGGGGCATGGGAAGAGCAACTCTGGGCTCCACAGAGCCATGGCAGCATCTCCGGGTCAGGCTGGGCAGGGAGCATTTTTCTTCCTTGACACAGTCCAAGATCACTTCTCAGTATAGCAACAAGTGAGACAGATGTGGAAACAGCCTTTCTCAATGGGCTGTAAAATCCAGCCCTGGCTGTTTGAGGTGCTGCTAGGAGGTCTCAAGGGTGGTGGGGTCAGGGGGTTTGGGGAGAGCTGCTGGGGGCAGCCAGGTACTGCTGGCAAGGACAGACTGTCTCGCTGTGCCAGCAGGCTGTGGCCACCCTTCGTGCTCCTTGCAAAGGCTGTGAGATGATGCTCAACAGCTGGGTGGTTCTTGGCATTTTCTAGAAAAGCAGCAATCTTAGCTCCAGAATTGCTTCTCAGCACCAGCATTTGCTCACTTCCAAAATTCATGACTTCTTCTGTGCTGTTAAGAGATCTGGTATCACAGATTAATTTGCCTGAACAAAGTCTGCCTTAGTGCTGCTAAGTCACAAGACTTGCCACGTCCCACACCAGAGATGGCTGGCTTTGGGCTGCTTGTTTGTTTTGCTGCTCCTCGATGATCCTTGTATGTATGCAAACCAACATTTCCAAAAACGGATGTCTCTAGCGCTGCTCCTAGATCAGGACCAGGTTTTCAAAAACACTGAACAACCAACAGTCCCCATTGAAAATATTCATTAACAAATATCTTAGCTGCAGTCACTAAACGAGTTTAGATCCTTCAAGATGGAAAATATTCTATAAATAGCAATTATGCTGCGATTGCCCCATCCACAGGACTGCAATTTTGTTGTAATAATATCGTTACTATAAACAGGGGATTACCAGTTGTGACCTTCTGAGGTGATCTTCCCTTTTCCCAAAATGCCATGATCTAATGAACCAAACAATCTCAGCCTCATTTTCCTACCTCTAATGTATGCAAATGTAGCCAAGGAGTTGCTAACAATAATTCCATCTTTCTTTGGAAGTCTTGATTCCTTTGGATCAAGGTTGACACCTGTGACACGAGAAGGTAAAGCAAATTCAATCATATCATAGATGATGAAGCTACTAAACTGATATTTACCCAATAACTTTTAAACTAACAAGGCCACCTGAAACAGAGGCAGGCCAGCACTGTGTCATAGGAGCCTTGCAGAACATTAGCCCAAAAGACGGTTGACATATAAAATAAATATTGAAATAAAGTATAAATAACGAAGTATTGAAAATACGGAATATCTAGAAAATGGAAAATTAATTTAAAATAATCTATTCTTTTAATCAATGAAACCCATTGTCTACTCCCATTGAGGTTTCTGAAACAGTTTTACTTCGTTAAACTTCACAGCTCTCAAAAGGACTCCCCAGCCCAGTCACTGCAGTACACTCCCGTTATTGATCACAGCAAATATGCACTAGCCACATCATTAATTTTGTTGCCTTTAAGAAGAGCACGTGTTGGTGTAACTCCTGACAGTTAGACTCCGCCCTGAAACAACCGCAATTTCACTTTTACTTTTCCGACAGTTCAAAGTTAATAGACAACATGCTGGTTACGGGCAGGTCCGGGCAGGCCACTTGTTTCGTAGCGTTGCTGTGACAGCAGGACAGTGCTTGCACCAGTCCTGTCCTGCTCCCAGCCCATCACGCTGCCCTCTGGGGGGAAGGGCAGCTGTTTCAGCACGGTTTCCGTTACCTCATCCCACCTCCCTCAGACCGAGCTCTGCAGTGGGAAAACGTCCTATTTCAATCAAAAGACAGCAGCAAACTGTATGGTTTTTGATGGCACGTACCATCATTCTGTTTGACGGAAGACTTGCTATCAGTGACCACGGGGTTGACAGCCGTGAGGATAAATTTAGGAACTGAAAAGATGAAAGAAAATATACTGTTAGTTTTAGGAACCAGACCCTCGGTTAGTTACCAATCCCACTGCTAACTCTGAGTTTATTAACTGGGTTTCTGACGGTGGCATCAAAGGGATCGGAGGGGGTGGCTGTGTCCAGAGCCAGCGCGGGCAGGCGCCAGCCCTGCCAGAGTGCAAGCCCAGCCCCGACACTGCAGCCAGCCTGAGCCTCCTCGGCGGCCCGGAGATGCTCCATCGCGCCCAAAGGCCGGGAACGACTGCAGAGGTGGTGCATGGTGCTTATCCTCGCTGTACCAGCCCCGGCCGGGGCTGCGGCCGCTGCCTGCTGTGTCGCCTTGACTTTTAGGAACTGAGTTATACTCTAACCCTGATGGCTGGCAAATGCCTCAGGAGAGGCTGTGCCCGGTTATATGCCCTCCTCCTGCCACCACCACCCACAGACCTGGCGCACCGCGAAGCACAGCACCAGGATGCTGTGGCATAGGACAGTGGCAAAGAGCATGCTGCTCACAGGGTAGCACTGGGAGGGAGGAAAAGGAGGTGGGAAAGGAAAGAAAGTAACTGGGAAGAAGACCGAAAGCGATTTGTTTATTCCTATTCAACACCACTTATTCTGAGTCTCTGTAGCAACTTGAAGGACTACATATCTACGTTTTTCATTAAAGTTTATTAGTGTCCAGAGGAGAGCAACCAAGATGGTGAAAGGTCTCAAGGTCAAGACTTACGAGGAGTGACTGAGGTCATCCGGTTTGTTCAACTTGGAAAAGAAAAGGCTGAGGGGTGACCTCATCACAGCCTCCAACTTCCTCAAGGAGGGCAGCAGAAGGGAAGGTGCTGATCTCCTCTCTCTGGTGACCAACAACAGGACGCGAGGAAATGCAATGAAGCTGCATCAGGGGAAGTTCAGCTTGGACCTTAGGGAAAGGTTCTCCACTGAGAGGGTGGTCGGTCACTGGAATGGGCTCCCCAGGGAAGTAGTCATGGCATGAAGCTTGTCAAGAGTTCAAGGAGCATCTGGACAATGCTCTTAGTCACATGGTGTAATTTTAAGTAGTCCTGCAAAGAGCAGGGAGTTGACTCAAGATCCTTATGGATTTTTTCCAATTTGAGATATTCTATGATTCTGTGAAGGTGGGGTGAGCAGGGAAGGGAGATAAGGGCAACTGTGGCAGGAAGAGCAAGCCTGAGGGATGGGACACACAGGCAGAGACCCAGTGATTTTCACCTAAAGAACAGTGAAACACCAAAGGAGACAGGCAATACTGCAATTTCTTGCTAGGGACTAGTAAGGGCAGCTCTGGACCTGTGACTGGAGTCACACACCAGCCTGTACGGAGCTCCAGGAACATCAATGCAGCTGCAAACAGTATGGGGACCTGCCCCTTGTTTTCCGACCCCTTGTTTTCCACCCCACAAGGGGTGTGCCAACCAGTGGATAGGAGACAATATTGGCCTATACATACAGGATTAACTGGGCTACAGTCAGATGCTAAACTGCATCTAGATACTGGGTTTGGATGAGTGTAATTCACTGTAAGTCTCGGAGAAACATTTAAAGTCTTGCGTGATATCCTCTGCAAAGCCTCTGAGATAAATGGTCACCAAGAAGGAAGGTGCACAGACTAGGAAGAGATGCACTGGGTGGGAGTGGGTTGCATCCTTCACATTTCATTAATTTTTTTCCCTTGATAAATTTTCCCACCCTTCTTAAAATAATTAAAAGAGCTAAAAGCAGATGCATCATGCAGACATTGAGAGTTCACATATTCTGTGTTAGATGAATGAGCCCTTCAGATACCCAGATCTTGGCACCTGTTCCCTGTACTATGTGAAGGCAGATTGACTGATTTTCAGACTGATGTGAAGCAGGGAAAAAAAGGAAGAAATTTCAAGTATGAAGCTCACCTCTATCCCACACAGAAACATATGCCAATAAATAGTGCTCAGGAAAGTTAAACGGAACAGAGGAGAATGAGGTTTGCAGCTTAGCATAGTTTTCATCTGAAAAATAATTAATAATAACACTTCTTTCTGAGCAGAACTTTTCTTTATGTGTGGGCTCAAAGTCATAGCTGTTTCCTTTCCTGATGAAGGAATTTTTTGGGGACTTTTAACTTCTGTTTGCAATAGAAGGCCAAGAGAGATAGGGGACAATGAGCTCATTTCTATTTTGGCTTGCACCTCATTGTAATTCTTAACAGTTTGCCAGCAGCAAAATATTTTTGCTGGTGCATGAGGCAGACAGTGAGCAGGTTGGTTTGTTCTCAGGCTGCACTCTGAATTTGCAGGCCTGGCTGGTATGAACAATGTGCATGTGTTATGAACAACATCCTGGGAGGACGCACTGTCCCTGGCACCTTTGCATGACCTGAAGCTCCTGTCACATGGCCTGGTGCCCAGGTCAGGGTTCCTTCACTTGTGCCGATGTTGCTCCTGCTCCCCTCTCAGGGGGGACTTCCCAGAGCTTTGCTTGCTACAGGACTGAATCCTTTCCCCATGGCTTCCCATAGGGTTTGAACAGCTGTTTAATATGCTATTCAAATACCTGTTGTAGGAGGATGTTTAATTCAAAATGTCATGGACAAAAAAAAAGCTCCTGACTGCTTGCATCATTAGTTTTCATTATGACTCCATTTCAAACACAAGGACTTTAGCCAGGATAGCCTGCATCAGGTCGATGAACAGCATAACTGGTACTAGCATGAGCATTTTTTATCAAGATAGTCACATCTATACCACAACTTGTGCCAGCACTGCTTTGTCAAGTAGGGTGGGAGTCAGTCACCTACCACAAGTTGCCCAAGGCAGCCCACAGACAGCCTCTGAATGGCATCCAGGGAGTGCAGATACAATGAAGGGGATCAGGAGCTGTGTTTCCTGAGAGAGGTTCCTGAAGTCCAGCCTCCGTGACAGCCAGGAGGTGTCACCTTGTGCAGACACGAGATGATGCGGAGCAGGTAATCGGGGGCACTGAGACCACAAGAAACCAGTACCCCCAGGCTCCTGCTTAAGTTTTTTACTAGCAGGAATCAACTGCAAAAATAAAAATGCAGCCAGACACACTAGCCCTAAATGGTTGCTGACCACTGAGGTGGGGACTATGATTTTTTTCACATTCCTGACCACGATGCAAATACTTTCAAGTATGGCACAGTCCTCAGAGAAAGTGGTCTGCTCTGTCATGCTCCTGTCATTTCAGGGGGAGGTCTGTTTACCTATCTTGGGAAGCATCAGGTTAGCAGGGATCTTCTAGTGAGGGGAAAGAATGTAAAATATTGTTTTGGAATATGCTCAAATTCTTCCCATGTTCACTAGATGATTGTAAAATAATTGGACCTGCAAATCATTGGCTAATGCTTCAGATTGCACAGCTTGGTGGGATCTGGCAGAAGAAAACAGTCTTCAAAATGTGCCAGCAGCACACAAGAACACTATTTATTACCCACGTGTTTTTGCAAAATGACTTCAGTAAGTAACACAATGCAAAACCTCACTGTAAACAAACTTATGCTGGTTTTCTAGTACATAGATGTGCAATAAAGTACAATCTGTTGTAATTATCCTTACTCTAATTAAAGAGAATTCCATTAACTCATTCATGAAGTTACTACAGCATGAAGGCAACTCCACAATAATATAACATAGTGCAAAGGCAGAGCTCCAGCTCTCTTCAACAACATAAAGCTGAATTACTGCAATGCCTCCCACCTGACAACTAACTCACGGGAACACTGGAAAAGAAAATCTCTCATGCCAGCAAGGAAGCAGCCGGGGCTCATTTTCCTCTGATCTTCAGGTACACGGTGATCTGGTAATCAATCCTACACTGCTGTTCGCAAAAGCACGTCTCAGATAACCTGTGCCCTTTGACCACTACTCACTAGAGATGCAGCGAAAGGACTCTGTGGTATGTCCCCATGGAGCTACTTCTGTGACTCCCTGCAGAGCAGAAAGAGCCAGAAAGGAGCGGGGCTGGCAGCTTTCCAAGCAGTGCACAGTAAGCAGAGCGGTAACTTGGTGAAAAAGCTTTTACGCATCCTCTGGTTGAAGCAGAGACGTGTGAGAGACGATCACCCCTGACCCTCATACTTCCACCCCACAGCTAGTCAGCAGCAGCAAGCAGAGCATGAGGAAATCTGTTCAAGGCTTAAGAAATGCACAGCCATTCCTAAAAATGTGCAATACCACAATAAGGCACTACGCTGAAGTCCTGCAACCACTTTTCTCTCACCTTCATTGATATTCCACTTTACTGCCCCGTGACCTTTGCTTTTGAGAAAAGAATTGTAGGGAATTCTGCTTTCCCCTGATGTAAATGTATTAGTCTATGGTAAAGAATATGGAAAACTCTTCCCTCTTGTCTGAGGAACGGGCTGAAGTAGGCTTCAGTCCTGCAAAGGATGTATAACCACAGACCTTTACTTTTAGTGAGACTTTGCCCATGAGGAAGGAAATCCTTCTGTAAGGCCGAAGGCTGTAGGTATGCTCATGTGAATCAGATTTCAGGACTGGGCTTGTACACAGTGCTTCAATTATGCTGGACTGCTTTACCTGCACTGATGGCAGGCAATGCCAGGTTATTTTTCCTAGCTCTGCTGCAGGTGAATTCTGTAGAACAGATTCCTATTATGACAGTATTTCTCAAAATACTAAACCACATACTTGAAATTGTATTGTCAATTGCATTTTATAGAAAAAAAACAACCTTAATGCCTGAGTTAACATTAGGTGCAGCTCTGCCCATGGGATTGTTCACATATTCTGGTTGTTCTTGTATTCCTATGTTAAAAGGACGGGGAGATTTAGGAAGCCTCTGTGTTCATGCATGTGTGTATCTCCCCATGTGTGCACCATTTGGCATTGTTTTTCTGTACAAGCAGAATGAGGTCTTTAAAGCGATCGTGCATTTGGTCTTACCACATGCATAGCTGACGTTAAGGTATTTTGTCACTCCAGGTAGGCACGGACTTCCAAAATCCTGGCTAGTGACAATGATCTTGCATCTCTGTTTCCCATAACACCTTTTTGATAAAACTTCTAGCGCCGTGTAAGACAAACAGTCTGAAAGAAAAATACAATAAATAAACAACACCGGTGTTATCAGAAATGATAGCTGCTATATGCATGACTAGAGATACAAATTTGCTATTGATTTCAATTATATTTGCCTAAGCAGGATTTCAGAATTAAATATCGAGACTTGTCAATGCAAGGAAGTCAGCTGCAATGAAAATATGAACTTGCAGCAAGCTACCTCGTGCTCTTTCAGGTGCACACTAAGGTTGCAGTTAAAATTCATGTCAAGCTCTGAACAGGTGCCCAGTATAAGACCTCTATGTTCCCTTCAGGATCACTTGGAAAAAAAAAAAGCACGTCCAAATAGCTGTCCATTTATTCCATCTCAAGATGAGTGTGCAAATGAAGGGAGATTCAGTGCTGTTTGCAGGTCCCTGGGCTATCGAGATGGATGATTTGACTGGATGCCTAATTTCAGTTCAAGCCAGGTGAGAGCAATTTGTGTGTGATGCAATAGCTAGGGCTACAGTGAAGTTTGGTGTAGCTTTTGATTTCTTATGCCTGTCACTGGTAGGAGCCATTCTGCCGTGGCAAAGAGGTCAAAATGGGCTCAATATTTAATCAGGAAAACATCTGGCTGCTTCCCATACCAAATTTCAGGCTGCTCTAGTAAGGCCGCCGCTGCAAGTCAAGTTTGCATGCTTAAAGCAACCTCAACAGCATCTACGCTGCACTGTCCTTCACGCCCTAATTACATGAAGCAACCCACATCATTTTCAGAGCAGCCTAACCCACCCCCGACTTTATGCAGGTGAAGAGAGTCCACATTGCTGAACCTCTCTCTCCCTGTGGACTGAGCAGAACAAGAAGAATGCACCACGTGTGAAAACTTGCCTTGCTAATATCTACACTTTGATTTGGGATTTCTTTGTTCAAGACATAGGCCTTCTACCACACTTACTAAAACAATAAAACTTGATTAGCATGATTTTACTCTGAAGCTGAAATTACTTGAGTGGGAAAGTGTACGTGTCAAACTTTCAAAGATCTGCTTTAAAAAAAGGAAGAATAGATGTGATTAAATTCCCAGTATCCACATGTGCTAAACTCCAAACCACAAAGCAAAAGCACCCCTTAGTTTTGGTTTCTAAACAGAAACTATGCAGAAATGACAAGTCTGGAGTAATACTTTTCTAAAGCTGTCTGCTTCCAGTCAGCGTTACCTCATGCATTTTAGGACCTTCTGTGTATGATTGGTATTTCTTACTCTAGTCTCCCAAGGCAGGGACACTCCAGAGCTCTAAAAACATACCTCTCTAGGCATTAAAACAGTCCTCCTTCCTGTAATAAAGACATCTGGTCACCTTCCAACTGCTGAGGCTCATTTGTGCCCCTTAAGCGGAAGGAGAAACAGTGCTTGCGAAGACTCCAAAGGTTCCCCAAATCGGTCTTGTTTGAAAAGAAAGAGGAGGCTTGAGACTGGAGTTCTTGACAAGGAAGACTGCCATTTAGTATATGAAAATGGAGCAGATCTGTGATTTTTAGAGTTAAACCCCTGACAGAAGCACTACATAAGTCATATACTTGAGTGAAGCTCATCGGGAGGTATTGGGCTGACCTGTTTGCCAAAGGGCTTGCAGGTTACCTTTGGACATGGATTTTTGGGAGAGCAACTCTTCCTCTGTGTTTTCAGAGACCTAAAGTCCTCATGCCTGTGTGTCTTGGGAGACTGCTGGGCAGGCAGAGAAGGCTGACCTAAAACATTGGGTAGTTCTGATTAAGTAATTCAGATGTTTCCCTCCCTGGTGATTTCAGATGAGTAAAGATATATTTGGGTGGACATTTTAGTCAGCCAAGTAGCTTATTTTGGCAAGTACAAAAAACCCTGAAGAATCATCAGGACGAATTACCAGATGATTCATAAATGAATGGACTGGGAGCACAACAACGATATAGCAACTGAATTATGTTTCTACAAAATTTCAGCTGTTGTGCTGATGTTTTCTACAAATTCAGTGATATGGTGAGTACATGTTTCATTTTGCCTTTGGTAAATGTTTGTTCATGTTTCTGTAGAAGTTAATAGTTCTTTATCATCTATATTCATGTTGGATTTGGCTCCTCTACCTGAGGAATCAGTCGTCATATGCCTACAGGCTCTTGGCAGGCGAGTTTTTGGAGAACTTCCCAAAGCTTGCCTGGTGTCACAGGTGAGTAAATGCAAACCAAGGCTGGCTTGCTTCTGCAGGACACCACAGATGTTAACTGGAAAGGCCTATAACAAAACCCCCCTATTTAACAGCTTCCTGTGGTCTAACAACATTTTGGCTTTTAGTGATTCAGTCAAAAAATGTTCAGTTTTTTTCTCTCTGGATTATATGTGTCCTTGCTATCTCCCCACTAGCTCTTCCAGCAGCTACAATGCCAGCTGAGCAATGATTTCAGCTTGGAAGAATTCTGTGTATTTTGTACCGAAGGCCACTTTTTCAATGTCTGCAACTTCATCTGTACAATCTCCCACAAGCAGACATTACAGAAGTGTGTCTACACTGAAGTCAGAGGAATCTGTGTGTGCTCAGGGGATGCTGAAGCTAGTTGCATCCAGACTTGCTTGGGGTCTAACAGCAATCCAGCTACAGCAACGCAGAGCTGGCGCTAGGAATAACTTATCCTCCTTCTGGTCCTTATGGTACCTTATTGCAGTACCTGAACGAGGAGAGGATTCAGTCAGTGCCGCGTTTTGAGTAAATGAGTGAATGGTCCCACTGAACGGTCCCAAAGAAATCACCGATCAGGAGATGAACATAAATATGCAATATGCCTTCTTTCTGATTGTCTAAGTAACGTCTGAGCTACACACATGTTCCTGGGGCTTGCTAAATTGGTACCATACGTTTAACATCAACTGCCTTTTGAAAGGCACGTTCCCAGCATGCTAGAAGGCTGGTGGCATCCAGCAGAAAAGGCAGCAATGTGTGACTGGGAAAACACTCATTCTTCATGCCTTTCTCCCAAAGTTGCCTGTTACACACCAAGACTCTCGGTGGATCTTTTGAAACAGACACTTACATGGATGGCATGGAGATACGGGTGTCAAGAAGAGGTTCTTAATGCAGTAATAAACTATCAAATCTGACTGCAACTATTTAACAGTTAGGAGTAGAGAGCCTTGTTTCTGGAGGAAAGGCTTTCAGCTGCCTGATTAGCTTTGTTTAGGAAAGTTTTGGCATGCAAATGATATGCCATAAATCATGCAGGCTTTAATGAGAAGCAATTTGTCTTCTGGTTTCTTAAAGCTTCTCTCAATTCAGACAAGAGGAGCTTTCCCTCCCTTTCTTTCCACCCTGCCACCCAAGACCTGCAGGTGATGGAGCAGCCAGAGCCGTCCTGAGCATCTTGTGCCAAGCTCTGGCAATAGCATCCTGTCACATCCTCTCCAAACGTTACTAATTGCCGTCTTCTCCCACATCACTATGCACAGGGTGAGCCTCAAGAATGTGGTGGGTAAGGGGATGTGTCTCAAATGTAGATCCGCATGACATGAAAAGTAACATGCTGGTGAAGGACCAGGGCACCCAAAAAAGAAACCCCTTCACAATTTGTCACTCCAATACCGGAGCCCAGTTGCTTCTTGCTTTCATCCCAAGCTGCTGGCTTACACTGCTTTACGCTTTCTGGGCTGTGCCTCCCTGCAAAAGAATAAGGAGCTTGCTTTTAAAATCAACTGAAAGCAAAGATTTCACACTACCAAATCGGGATGGCTTGTGCTTTGTGGAGCCCATATTATCAGCTCTGGGGATAAGAACTGACAAGGGGAAACTATGGCATTCTGAGCAAGCTAAGGCTGCAGATTCCTAAACAAAGTTACCATAATAGCATGGTAATTTATGCAAGAGCATGGCACACAGGGTCCTGCCTATGCATCAGAAAAGGGTCATTTGAACCGCTGATTCTAGCAAAAACACACAATATGATCAGCAGGACTTACTGAAAGTGTTGCTGATACCTTTATATTCCGGGTCCAAGTATTGTCAGTAAACAAGGCAGTATGATACACTAAAAATACTACTCACTGCTAGCACAAGCCATTCCTTGGAAGTGAAGACAGCACCCGGGCTTTCTGAAAAGCTGCACCCTCTCTCTCCCTCTGCAGTGCTTGTTGCGATGCCCTTGTAAGCCTGCATGAGATTAGCCCATTGCTTGGTTTTATTTACTAGCGTCTCTTGAGTTCAGAATTCAGTTTGTATGTATTTTGGACAAAAAAAACCCAAACCAAACCAAACCAACCTGGTCTTTCTCTCCTTCTTGCACATGCATATGCACAGAGCAGGGGATTCATCTGCCAGCACAAACACAGAGGGCAAGAGACAAGTGGAACCCCATGCTGGCTGGCAGCAGCAGGAACCAGATTCCCTCTGCTTGAATGCTCATTGCTTTGTTTTGCACCATTTGGGTACACATGTACCTGCATGTACACAAGCAGGACAGGAGTTCTTAGGCTTATTTTTTAGACTTGAGTGCCAACGGTACTTTTCCAAACAGTTCAAAAATCTAAGCTAGAAAAAATTATACACCAGAACCCCCCTGTATTCCTAGGTAAGAAAACATTAATGGATGAAGTGATGTGTGTCTGAGTATGGTTGAAGCAAACTTCAAACATCTGCTCAGCTAAATGTGACTTTGCCTGTTCATCTCAGCAGAAAGTTAACTGGACTCTAAAAACGGTGGCTGCTCGCTTCTTCCCTTCAAACATTTGCTTCTCATCCTGCCACTGCTTTAAACACGTTCTCTTTCTAGGGAGCTTTGTCTTGACAAGATTTGTTGGGGCAGAGGTTGCAATAGCTCTTACTGGCACTTTTTGGGGCCCAAAACACCTGCTAAGCTTCGCAGTTTTCTCAGGCTGACATGGACAAGGAACTTTTCCTATCATATCTGCAACCAGAGGCAGTTGACTCTGAGTTGACACAGAGTTGACTCTGCAGTTTTGCAGTGGAAGCAAAATCCAACAATTTTATCCTTACTTTTGTACCCATAAAATTCAGTTGACTGTTGTCTCCCACACCCAAAGTCGCAAGGCACTAGTGGCAGAAGCTGCAAAGGGAGACATGAACCTACCTCACAAGCTTGAGCCCTGGTCCTGCTACAGAACACTGCCGCTGCATCTGCCCTGCTCAAACCATCCCCCTGCCTTCGCAGCCGGAGCACATTTGCTCTTTCATGGTGTCCCTGTATGAGGTCCTATCCTGTGTTAATAAAATAACTGTTCTGCAGCCTCAAGTTTCCTCCATTCAGGAGCCTGCCACTTGCACAACTGCCTACAGGGCCTGTGTTTGACCCAGTTACCTAGTAAATATATGCTAAACAGATGATGCTCAGGAATGGAAGGGCATACCCAGGCCTTCAAACAGTGACACCTGCAGTGTAGAAAGGACTTAATCACCTTCTCTGTAGAAGCTCAGAGCTACAAGCTTTCTTCTTCCCACAGCAGAGGATTGGGCTCAAGTGTTCCTGGTATTGACTAAGTGGTCCTTGAAGTGTCTGTGCTTCAATATCCAGCATTTCCTAAATTTTGGCCAACATACATGGTTAGTGTTTTATGGCACCTAGAAGTCTATAGCTAGCACGAACCTAATAACTTGAGTGTGTAAGCATTTCCAGATCTACCTATAGCCACCTGTACCTTTACATCACTTACATCTGCTCTCAAGAGACTTACACACAGGACTGGCTCACACTATGAGTATACTACATCTCTTAGTAAGAGAAAGCAACCAAAAGCTTTTCAGTCACTCTCAGTGAGTAATAGATGTAAGACCTCTGAATTATCCACAATATTGATTAAAAAAAAAAGAAAAGAAAAGAAAAGAAAAGAAAAGGAATCACAGTAGCACAAAATGCTGTTACACAACAAAATCATGACGCCTTGTTGGGCTGGAAGGAACCTAAAGGATTTTGGAAATCTATGTGCTTTGCTAACATCCTTTCTTCTTAGCTGAATGCCATTCCACTGGGAGGAGATTAGGACAAAACCCAGCCCCAGGGCATGTCATGCCGGTGCAAACTGTGATGAGAGTGCCTGAATTCTCCACTTCTCTCAGCCTCCCAAAAGTGGGAACAGGTGAAAGAGAGGGCTATGCTGAAAAGGACCCTACCTTCCAGCAATGAAGACATGCAATTCAGGGCTCTGCTGGTCATTAGTGCTCAGGGGAATGCACATCTGGCCAGCCAGTGCATATCCAGGTGAAATTTCTGGGAAGGACATTTTAGTGTTCTAGCTTGCAAGTTGCAGCTAGACGCAACCCACTACCAAGCCTTCTTTCAAGTACTTTCATGTATTAACAAGAGTAATTTACTACCTGAGAAGTGTTTGCTGACCTGAATCTTCCTTGTATTCTCTATGGTAACCTGTTTGGGCAGTAAGTTTTCCTCTTTCCTCACACACATGTTAGTACAAATATAGAGAATATGCCAGAATAGGCAACAACTGAAACAGCAACAAACTGCTACGGTTTCCTGCTTTGGTGCTGGGCACAACAGATTCCTCTAAGCAGAACCATCTGCTACAAAACCGTACCCAAAAGAAGTTTTAGTTTTCTTGGGATGTTTTTGATAATCTTAGTAAAACAGGGAGGTTACCTTCTGTAAATTCTGTACAATCCTAACAGTGCCAGTCATTTGAACAGCTGCAGAAGCAGGACACTGCTTGGAGTTTTTTTTATTTTCCTGCAATGATCCAGAGATCTTATAATGGAAATAATTCCCTGTGCTTCAATTAACTCTGTCACTTATGGTAGGAGCTTACTTTGCAGAAGAAACTTTTCCTGAAGGCAAAATATCCTAAAATGCCTGGAGACAAGATTTTACACACTGTTCCTTGAAGTGGGCAACGGTGACCGCTCATTGGAATGAACAGCCCTCACGACAAGTCAGTGAACAAGAACTGAGACATGTAAAAATACTACATTTCACTTGGAAGCTGAAAGTGATAAAAAGCAGGAAACATGTTTTATAGCTATCTTACATGGAAGTTTCACATTCTTTGACAAATCCTCCCACTCCCCCAAGCTGCAATGAGCAAGATGAGTTGTTCTAAATGCAGCTTTTTGTTTCTGCTCATTTTTAAGAAAAGCAAGAAACATTCTGAAATGAAAGGTGCAAGTCACACATATAATTAGGTATCAGTCTTGGGACTGAAGTAGTGCTGTATAGCTATGGTACATATTAGAGAGCTTCTTGTACTCAGTAGTTCAAATCTTTACCCTGACTCAAATCTTCTCTATCTGAATCAGAACAAGGACTTGAATGTATGTTTCCTCATAACCCATCCTGTGTGGGCTTTTCAGTTAGCTTTGTCTCGTGCTAAAGCCGTTCCATTGCCTAGGATAAGCAAGACTTAACCCGACCAGAGGACAACTCTACTGTAAAGGCTTTATCTAGCAGGCATGACACCATGATGCCACTGCTCTTCTTCCACCTTTGTATGGAAAATGGCACCTAACTTACATTATTAAACTGGCTCAGAAAACTAGTTCCAAGAGGAGGCAGTCATGCTAAATGTTGAGCTGAGCCTCAGGATCCTACAAGTGCTCCAAGGCCACACAGATATCACAAATACCAGAGATGGATTTATATATTCTATTTCCTGTACAGGGAAGAGACTTTCTGCTAAGGAAATATTACATCTTCCTGTGTCCCCTTTGAAGCAGAGCTCTGAAAATCTGCCAGCTGATTTCATAAGACTCTTCACAGAAAAGTGATAGTTAGGAATACATCTGTCTCAGTTCAAAGCTGCTGTTTCTCATTAATTGCTTATCAGCTATATTACATGTAACATGATGTCACCAAGCTCCAGAGAAGTATCTAATTAATTCAATACCCAGTACTCCTAGCAGGACCATATGAAGTATAGATAGATGTAAAACTCTTGAGCTCAACAGAGGATTCCTATACTTGTCATTAGGACCTACAGATGACTTCTCTTCTGCACGGTACAAAAAAACACCTCACAGTTTCCCTGTGATGCAGTGAAAGAAACAGAAAGGCTTAAGCACTGCCTTTAGGCTGAGATGCGCAAACATGGGTAGAAACCACAATGGATGTGTGCTGAAGCAGATTTAGCTTTTGGTGCAAACATACACAAGTATGTGTGCTCTCAATTCAGGAATGAAGAGCAGTGGAACTAAGTTTTCCAAATTGTCTCAAATCGTTAAAATCACATTGACATTCAAATTACCATTGCTCCCTGACAGAAAGGTACACAGACATTTAAAAAGTCTAACCATGCACCCACTCACATCTGTGTGTGCCTAAATAACCACATGAATAAGATTTAAGCTTGAGATGCACAGATCTGGAGTCAATTGGATTTGGCTCCTAAATGCTAAGTCTTTTGTGGTAACTGAACGTGTACTCCCAAGCCACATAGATGCTTTTGAAAATTATACTCACTGCAGAGGGTTACTTGTACCAGGCAGGAAGAGGCCAAGCACTTTAATTAAGTAACAGGAAATCTATACAAGGATCTGCCTTCTGTAGATCTACCTTGTGTTTGTCTCAGGTTTTATGCTCTCTCCTATTACCACAGTTTTAGGTTGCTTTATAGAAAACAAAACCCACACCAGACAGGGTGTTGCTCCAGAGGTGCTGGTGTGCAGAGGCCACAGCAGAGAGTTTGATACTGTTGCAAATTCTTTTTCTATTTATACTGGGAAACTTCATCCAGTTGGAAGGGTTTGCAGTATTCTACTATGAACTGTAAGTGCTGACATTAGAGACAAGTGAGTGATCTCCAGGAGTGAATGAAGTGCAAGAAGTATGATGGCAGCTCTTCTCAATCAATTTAGCTATCCCTGCTCTGCCTTGTGTCATACACTACCACCACCCTCATGAAGGGTATATAGCTCTGTCAGAAACCCGTTAAAATGTTTCCTCCTTAGAACAGATAGGCAGAAATATGCTAAATTGTTTCCTCCACAGAACAGATAGGCGCAAGTCTGTGTGAAGGACCACACAAGATAGCCAGTGTGAAACATACACCTGGCAATTTAAAACAGATTCTTGTCTAAGAACAGATTACGATTTTCAGCCAATACATTTTCAATAAAATCTCTATCACTAAATAGAAACATTGGCTTGCAGACAAATGGCTTTTAAGGCTAGTTATTGATCTCTTCCTGATGTTCAGAGATGTTTCTCATAGATTACACTTGCAGCATGTTTCTTAGTAAAGTTCAGCCTTTGCACGGGGCTGGCACATCAGCTCTAGAAGTCCTTCCCTGCGTGGTACCGAGGGACTTCAACAGCACACGTATCTTGTGCTGGCCTTCTCCATGGCCTGAAAATCTACCTTCACACCTTCAGTGTCACCCACTGAACACATTATTCACACAAGCATCAAGCACCCTCACAACCACATACTACTATAATTTTAGCGATTTAGTGATAAAATGTGAGTCGTAAGTCATTAATCATACACCAGCTGAGTCTGTAACAGTGAAGTCAATGACTGGTTATCGATGTAGACCATAAAACTACTTACAATGTTTTGGGTTCTTTTTCCTATTCAAAAAGGAATGATCTGTGCCTGAAAGCATTCACAGTCTGACAAAAGGAATATTAATCTTATAGAAAAAGTAATATATTGTTTATATATTAATTATATATATATATGTACATGGATGCACCTGTACTAGTAAATCAGCAGTGAGAGGGCATGTTTCTGGCACTGCAGTGCAGTGCTCCACTCATATGTGTGGTCCCTGCACCCATCTGGCATGGGCCAACAGCATCCTCTCAGCAACTCCCCATCACAGCTGAGGAGCTAGCACAGGCCAGGGAGCAGCCACAAGAAGCAATTTGCATGCAGTCATCCTGCTTTGGAGGGTGAGTTTAGTACTGCACACATAGGATGTTCCTGCCTTCTGGACTTGGTGCCCGAGAGAAGTCCCAGGCATATTTAATTTTCTAGTATACTACCTCAGTCTTGGAGTCTGGTCATACAACAGCATGTAAAACAATGGATCCTGACCTATGGACCCTATCCTTACAGCCTGCATTTAAGGCAAGGAAGAGCTCGCAGAAAACAGGGGCAAGAGAAGAAGGTAACAGTAAAACAAAGTGTCATGACACTCGGGTTGCCTAATCCTTGTCAGAAGTTGGAAAAAGAAGAGAGGCACACAGCTGACATTTAGTATACATCGCCTAAGTTCAAGACAGCCAACAGAAATGGTTTTTTATGTTAAGCATACTAAGGACTGATGAACTGTATGAAAGTTTATTACTTTGCTGCATTTCTTACTCTACATTTCTCCCTCATACTGGGCAATTTATTTAAGTTTTAGAAATAAACTTTCCTCTATTTCAAGCACTGGTGCTTTCAAAATGCCATTGCTCTTGCACCTGATGTTTTCTCCCCATTTACTTCCCATCGATCCTGTGCACCTGCTTGGAGAAGGTCTATCAACAGTGTAAAAACATACCAAAGGGAGGGACGCGCTCCACTTCTGTCGAGCAGATGTTCTCCTCATGTGCCCATCTGCCATAGGTGGCAGAGTAGATGATAAGGAACTTGGACTCCTGACAGTGGAGTTTCAGTTCCTGGTTTTCACATGCTGATTTGGTTTTGTATTCAGCTAAAATAAAAACAAATAACAATATGGTAGCATGAGGCAATTTACTCTACTGGACTGTTAACAGCAAATAGCAGCATGATAACAGCTTTTCTGCAAGTCCTGTTGCAAGTGACATGTGGCACTGTTACAACCAGAGACAAAGCAAATAGCAAAGTGGAGTGTTTCCTCCAGCTGAATTGCTTCCATATGACTATCTAAAGCCTCCAGCTCCTTTTTGAAAGGAATCAAAAAGTTAACTTTTGCCAATCTCCTCTCCCACTGGAACAGCCTCCCCCCTTCCTGCCTCATTTCCTGGCTTGCTTTCCACCGCTGCTCAGTAGGTCTTTTCCTTTTGTCTCTCCCAGGACAATGTTGCATTCTACGCCTACTTCAGATGCTCGTCTGAGTGCTGAGAGCCTCTGACCATTCATCAATCATGGGCATGGCTGGCATCACCCAGTGCCACTGCATACACCGAGTGACTGCTGAAGAATGGGAAGCACAAAGGCATGGGGATGGGCTAAGTATCCTGAGCCAGCCAGTGTTCTCAGCTGTATTTGCATGGCTCCACCAAGGTCAGTGGTTTTCCCTGGGCGTGACTATCTAGCATAGACTCATTTGAAAGTCTTGCTGACAAAGCAATGTGAATCAGGAGCCTGAGAAAAATACACCCTCTCCCTTTCTCATCTGGCACAGGCACACTGGCAGCACTCTCAGCACAGAGGTAGGGAAGCCAGTGAGACCATCCTCCAGACAGCATGGCTTATCCCTCCTAGGGAACTGGTTAAAATCTGCCATCTGGCCAAGGAGGTCCCTTGCTGGCCTAAGCAGCTGCTCTGCTTGCACCATTTTACCGCCCAAATCTTCCTGGTCTAGGTATGGTGGCAAATTTTTTTACTGCAGATAAGGCCAGGCAGAAGAGTTTATTCTGCTCCAGATTTTGTCCTTTAAAAATGTAAAAACAGGAAAAGGAGGTTCCTGAGCTGAGCAGGAGAAAAGGGAAACCTTATTGTTATGGAGTGGTATCCCTGTGAGTGGAGTGTGGGTGTTGGTGCTAGGGGAACTGGAGAGAGAAAAACTTATCTATTCAATAAAGAAAACATTATTGTTTCACTTAGAACAGATTTAAAAAAAAGGGTTAATGTTCTTGGTAATAGTCCAGTTTCTTCCATTTGAGCTCCTCAGCAGTCACAAGTTTAAGTTTAAAAGGAGTAATTTTAAAAAAAACAGTTCACCTGCTGCAGATTGTTACTTCTGCAGAAGCACCTGCCATACAGTACACCCATAAGGATCATGCCAAGAAAACAGAGCCTCTGATCCAAGGGCTGACAACCTAAAGCTGGGCTCTGTGTCTGTACAGCCGTGCTCCATGGTTGCTGGAGGAGCTAAGGAAGTACAGACAACAGAAACAAACCGACAAGTGCTATAAGACAAGGGTAAGAATACAACAGAGACTTCTGCAGAGATACAGCAACAATATTTCTGAATAGATGAAAAACTAAAGGATTCAGGCAATTGCTTAAGTGCCCACTTGAAAGCAAGGAGAGCGTAAAATATACTTGAAGTTATGCTCAAGTGATTTCTTGAGTAAGGATGTTTTCCACAGTCAAGCCTAACAATATTGATATCTTACCTATAAATACAAATTTCCTGTCACATGAGATCATGTAATTTGCACTGAAACTGGACTATTCCTCAATTCTGAAGGCAGCCCTTGCTGTTAAATGCAGTTTTGACCAGCTTTTGTAAAATTCTGATCACAGAGAATATTATATATTCACAGTAGCTCATTTCCAGTGGGAATAACAAGTAGCTTTTGAATGTAACAAACAGGATCCCAATTGACTTTTGATTAGTAAAAAGAAATTTCTACTGACACAAACACAGCTATGATAACAATTCAATCTACTATTAATAATGCAGTAATTTAAATATGTAAAGAAAAATTTTAACTATTAATAAACCAGATAATTTAAAAATCATTAAATTTTTTTAGAATTTAATTTTAAATTTCTGGTATTTTTTTCTCCTGATGATTGGCCCACTAAATCTCCTTGGGAGTTCTTGTGTCAGTGCTTTGCCAAAGGTAACATCTGCCTACTCCATTCCGTATCTCTGCTCTTGACTTCAATACTCTGCATAAATTGGCCTTCCAGCTTGCTTGCCACCCCTGTTCCTATTCCACCAATTATGTCTATCTTAATGGTCTGATTAAAGACAATCCCTTTTGTGCTTTCTCCTTTAGTTGTGGGATGGTATTTCTGAGTTGGCTGCGGAACCTAACCATAAATCATCACTCAACTATTTTCTTTGGGACCCATTTCAGCCACACTGGGGATTAGCTGCCAAAAAAAGCTGAGCCCCCGGGCTACCAGGGCTTGTTCTCATATACAATAGCAACAAGAAAAACAATTAAAAAAACCAATAAATGAAACTTCATGATGATTGACTTAATCTTTCTTACACTTTTCTCACATTTACAAAGCGCATTCTCTTTGAGGCAGGATTTGTCCCTTTACATATCAACATCAATTACCTGCATGGAACACAGGTGACTCTACAATGAGATTCTGTAACAAAGTTAGCCATGCATATGTATCTTCCAGCCACTATTCTATAAATAGCAGGTAGTAACAGAGAATCTTTGAAAGCTTTGGTCCCACCTCCTCGAGCATTTTTGCGTATTTCTTATTATAGTATCTTCTTCATCAGTTGGATCCTTAGCCCAAGCATCTGTTTTTGCTGTTCAGCTCTGTCTTTCTAATATGACATTATCATTGCCATCTCTTTAAAAATATTTTCCAAAACATTTTTCCTTTCTAGTCTGATGTCTGACATCTGACTGCCAAACTACACTGCTCATTAAATTGGCAGCAAGCATATTGAGGTTGCGAACACAATGGAGAGCTAAGGTAAAGTAGAAAAAAACAATTTGCTATTAATGTGAGTCTCAAAACTTCACATGGATTTATGCAAAACCTTGTGCAATTGCATTTTAACCAAAACAAACAACAAAACACAAACAAAACCACATTTGCCTGATGTGGATTACTTACTAGGTTTGCATTTAAAGGAGACAAGGAGGAATTTAGTGGTCCCTGGACACAGATCAGGTCCAAAAACCCGACTATTGACAAGGAGTTGGCAGGATCTCAGGTTTTGGCATTCATCCAGTACTTTCTAGAACAACGGGCAAAAAGGATAGGCTTGAAAACAAGGTATGAAGCTAAACAGCAATGAGAACACTTAGTTGTACTTTGTTCTATACAGGAGAGAAATCATTCCTTCACAACTTTTTGGCTATAAACATGTAAGAAACATTTGTATCATTGGATTTAGGCCACATATCTACTGGACTCTGAGTCACGGCCAAGTTTATGGGAACACATTAATCACAGCGATGCCCATGGCAACTTAGGATGTTACCAATCTGCTGTTGCTTGTCACTCTTCCCTCTGCCCCTAGCAGGTCTGCCAGATTTCACTGTGTGCCACCACAGCCTCTGTGGTGCTTGGGACTCTGCAGAGCCCAGAGCAAGTGGGAACATGCTCAGCCCCCAGTCTCTTCACTGCTGAGCCTGAGGCTCTCGCACATTCCTGATAGCATTTATGGGAGTGCAAGGTCCAGGTGAAGCATGGCAACTCAAAAAGATCTTTTTAACCATTTCATCTTGATCTACTTAAGTTTACCTGATCATGCTCTGTAATATCTTCACTTGAAGTTCTAACTAATGACTTGGTGTGCTGAGTGATACTTAAGCACAACTCTAGCTTTAAACCATATGAAGGACCTTATGTGAGGGGCACTTCTTGCTTGCAGTTACACACATTATCAGATATTTACTTGACTTGCCACTTGAACAAATTTCCGAATTGCTTTGATTGGATAGCAGAGATGTGCCCGTCTATCCTAAGCCTGCTTGTATATTATTTTTTTTAATGCTCTTCTAAGGCTGTATCTACCCCAGGTTTTTTGGCCCAGAAATATACCATGGTTCTTACTGTGCTTTTTCACTACGAGTGGCAACAGAGAAGGACTATAAAAAGGTCAGCAGCATTATATGCACAGGGTCATGCGGGCCCACTCCAAGTCCAGCAAAAGAACCGAGTACTCCTAGTGCTCACATTAGTGTTCCCACTTCATCAGTGGTTTTGGAGCTGTAGTGATAGAAAATAGGAAGACATTGCCCAAGATGAGTCTCAGTCTAGTTTTTAAAATAGTCAGAAGCCAAAGCACCTAAAAAAAACCAGTTTAAATGCAGCAGTGTACTCAGGAAATTCTTATTCACCTTCAAAGCCTGCTTTAGAGAGGGCTTTCTATCCACCATTTTCAGGTAGTCTGTGGTGTTGTGCTCAGGATTATTGATGTTTAAAATCACAGCAGGCTGCGATAAGGAAGGTGTTGTCCCTAGGTCACCCCACTCTTAACAGGAGTAACTGTAAGATACCATTCTCTGATAGTTTTAGGTACTCCCACAAAATCTATGGGAACTTTTGCCTTGCTTCTCACCAGAAGGGGTCTCAGTCATACCAAGAGGCCAAATCACAAATTCACCACTGTGATAGCAGAAGCTGCATTCTTGTTTCCAGACTGAGAGAGTTGGCAGTGGCTGAATCTCTCCTGTCATCCCTGGAAGCCATCCCTCCCAAGCAGAAATGATACACATTGGCAGAGCATTGCAGTGATCCTATAACAATCTTGTCTTTTTGTTCTTGTTGGTAGAAGAGGACTTGCATCCAACACTTTTTGACCGTTAAGTGCACTCTAAAGAGTTTAAAAAGGAAGGAAGAGCATAGCAGACTTAATTTTATCAGTCAATTCATCTCTTACAGAGCTGCAAGTCAAACAAATAGCTCCTCTGTAATTGGGATGGTTCTGGAACAGGCCAATGAAATAGTTATGTCCTTAGTAAGTGGACATAGCTGTCCCCTATTGAGTCACCTTCTGTTTGCACCTGAGCTGAATCATCTCCTGTGCATCTGTTTGTGTTTTCTCCCACTTACTGCAAATAGCAGTTGCATTTCCTATCAGGTTGCTGTGCAAAAGCATATAACCACAAAAGTAAATAATAATACTCATAATGAGATAGCACTGGGCTGTTAATACCTTGAGACAGATTTAACTTTGCAGTAATCCTTTTAATAAGAGGTCACTGTAAAAAATGCCTGTTATGCTTCCTCCTGGCTGCAGGGTAGCATCATGCCCAATTATGCAGACTGCAGATGCGGTTCCAAAGGGAAGGGGAGGAGGGATGAGATCACTGGTGCTCTTTTCTAAGAAATCAGTTTACAGGATGTATCTCTTCTCCTTGACAGAAACGAAACTCCCTGAGATGCAGAGCATTTTGTGTATCTCATGTTCGTGGCCTTGTCAAAATGCTTTCATGCCTTTGATCAGTGACAGCGCCTGAATGATGATTATATTATCCCATCCGTGTGTTTATTATATTCCAGGGTGAAACTGCCCATGGAGACCTCACAAGGGTACTCACAAGCCCAAAATAGTCATTGGTGTCACTTTGCTGTAGTCAGTAAAATGACATCAAGGATGCATCTGGCCTAGTGGTTTTGGTGGAGAAATGTACTTTCACATGGCCCCCAGGTCATGTCTGGAATGTCTTCAGAAGTTGCAGTACAACATGGGCAAGCCACAGTTATAAAACTGCCTTAATACTGTTTCTGGATAGAGGATATTACTGCTGGACTACTCCGTAAAACTCTTCAATTCACTAGTGGTGGGAACAGACATTCCCTGTTGTCAAGAAGCAATGCGTCGGCTGCAAGCACAAATGCTGCAACCTTCATCAAAGCTTCTAGGGCATTTACAATACCTTCACCAACAGAATGTGTTCAGATTCCACTGACCACTCATTTTTGCAACGATTTACTGAATTTGGCCTAACACTGGGCATTTTCACTATGATGAAACAAGCCGTTGACAGCAGCGTAAGTCAGACCTTCTAAGACTTGTTTAAAAAGTCTTCACAGCAGAAAGTAATAATTCATGAAGTATAAATCATTTAAAGCTATATTTAAGTGGGCTCAGCAAACAAACTGTAGATATTACTGATACAAATCACATATTTGCAGAAACGCAGATATCTGCAGGAGTGCTTAGGATCTGCTGTTTAGCTGTCATGGTGCCTTTTCAGTGAGTGAAGATAGTCATGGAACAAGCCAAATGTCAGCCAGAATGCCATCTTATTCAGTGGATTTGTAACCCAGCTCTTTCCAATGTTTGCATCCTCTCCTGGGAACACAGAAGGCTTGTGTGATGGATTAAGACTGGTCTGCTCAGTCACGACCTGCCCTTGATTAGAAGGGAATTGATTACTGTAGGGAACTTTGAGCCTTGCTTTGGAAACCCCATTCTCATCAAAACAGAAGGCAACCTACAAAGCTTTTACAATCCTATGGCAATACCCTGCTGGCCAAACAAATTGTTTCAGCTGTAATACTTTTGATAGTAAACAGACACAGACAGGATGTAATTTCATTCAATGTTGTGGACACTTGCCATTTTCACACAGCATAGCTCACCACATGGAAACTGTCAAAAACATTCTTGTGCATTAAGAACCTTTACAACGTGCGATACCTGCAAAGAAGTGGGTGCCACACAGTTTACGGGTTCTGCCATCTTGGTTTCAGGCTCCTGAGTACTACACATGTGGTAGTCTTGCCCGTAAAATGCTGACTGAACACTTATAGTTGAATGCCGAGGACAGTGCAGACTCAAATGTTCCCCATCGCAGGCATAGGCAGTATGATTTTGCAGAAGTTTGGTTAGGTAACCTAGAAAATATTCAGCTCTGTTACAACTAGTACAGGAAATGACAAGCTTGTTAGATAATAAGAAAACCACAATCAGTCTCTGGAAAGGGCATTGTAGTCAAGGTTATACGCATGGCCTGCTGCCATACTGCATGGTTCTGTGAATGGGTGAACCTTTATGTGCTAGTAATGCTCAGGTCTGGAAAACAAGAGGTCGCGTGGCAGTGAGTCAGAGCCCTGCTAGCACTCCAGCAGCGGCACTATGTCGGAGATGTCATTTCACAGACAATAAACAGGCTCAGGCCCCCGCCAGTCCTGGTTGCTAACAATCCCAGGGTGTGTTTGTAGGAGTCGGAAAGGCTATTACTCATTTTTGCGGGCCAGATTCTTGCATTCCAGCTGGCTAAGGTACTCCTTACACCTTGTCTTACAGTGATGCTTTGTACTTCAGGGCTCCTTGGCAGTTGTGTTCCACAAAGGTGATAATAAAAGTGATTCCCTCTGCATCACCAAATCAGATGCTAGGATAACAGAGGAAAGGTGGTCCATAAGTGCTGGACACCATGGGTGCAGGACAGAAACTCAGGAGTAAGATGCATAAAAATCTATATTTGCTGAAGAGTTTGGCAGTGCTACAGGGAGAGGTAGGATCTGTATGCAGCTGTCCACCTGTACCATCTGTTTGCATCTTCTAATAAGTAAGTCCATGATCAGCAGAACTAATGACAGCTGGTTTTCTAATTTGTATTTCATCCTGTATTGTCTCTTAAGCCAAGATTTCTGTTATCACCACAAATATTTATAAACTGAATCTCCTACTGCCCTGCTCTCTGTTCTGCAGAATACTTTAATGGAAACATGCAGTCTGCTACCTTGGGCCATTACAAATCACCCATTGTGATGGGAAACTATTAGCACTAATTTAATTCAAAGATTTTCCTCACCTATGCTCACAAAGCTTTGATACCTCTACCACTCTGTCACACTTGACTGAAATTTATCTTTAAGCAGAAAAGATTTGTGGGTGACGGGGAAGAGGAGGCCTTAGGGACAGGACAGATAAAGGATACAAAATACCGTTCCACAAATGAAGCAATATCCTTCCTTATCCCTCATCCACGAACACATGGAAATTAGACCCAAACCCACTTTTTTCCCCATGAGTTTTATGACAACCCGATACACTACAGTCACAGCAAATCTGTAATTCTTCACTACTAGCCAAACTTTTTATTAATGCGCATGCAATAACTATATTTGAAGTTTCCTTTGTTCTTATGCATGCATTAAATTCTGTATAATTCTCTCTAAAATAAATTCCCAACTTCTAGAACTTCATACACATTCATGACAAAAAAACCCAAACAAAATTCTCCAAACACAACATATTAAGTAATGAGAAAGCACTACGAGCTTCCACTGATTTGAAAAAAAGATTTGTAGAAGTTTTAAAACAGAGACCATGATTACATATGTATCTTTTTGATTTCAAAAATTATCTATCTTAGGCTCTTTTCCAAATGTATAATTGATCTAATTAAAGACAAAACCTAGTATCTTCTCCTCAGAAGCTTTACTTACTCCAGTGTGGTGACAGCAATATTACTACTGTTAATTATAATAGAAAAAAAAAACCCCACCCAAACCATGTTTTCTTGTTTTGGTGGCTGAATCAGAACTAGAATGACATGGGTTTTGCATCATTAAAACAAAAATCAGTTTTCTCAAAGAAAATATTGAAAAAGAGTTTGCTCGTGCTATTTAATTTTCACACTTTAAGCCTTTTTTGAACGTTTCACCAAAGACAATTTTTAAAAAGGTTTTAAAATAGAAATTTAAGTATTCCAAGTAATTGATATGAAAACGAAATATTTCTACTCCCTGACATCCTTTCCAGCTCCAGCTGTGCAACTGGCTAGGAAAATTCAGCTCCCTCACCAGTTACTATGTCTAGAGAAAGGAGAAGCCTGCTCCACTGTCGGCTGCTGTTTTTCATCTAGAGCCCAAGAGAGGACAGGAGTCAGCTAAGATGCCTTCCAGTGCAGCAAAGGTGTAGGTGAGTTCTTCACCTCATTGAACTCAGTCTGAGGCACTAAAATCAGGACACAGAGAATTTCATGCCCCATATTTGCAGTCTAGATCTCAAGGAAACCAGCCCAGCAAAAATCCCCACGGCTTCTCACAGGTTAAAAAACCCCAACCAAATCCATCTCCTACATTTTCTGTGTAATTGAGACCACAAATAATTGAGCTTTCCTGCCAGAGCCACTCCTCTGTCAGCCTGCTCCTGAAAGGTGCTGAGTATTGCCAGGAAAATGGGCCGAATGCCCGATTGCACCCAAGCTACTTTGCTATGGCCTGATACGGTAAAGGGGCCTCCAGAGACATTTACTGCCGCTGAATTCCTTTGACATCGCCATCATAGCATAAAGGACCACAGTGTAAAAGAGTATTCAGCCCAACATGAGTTGTAGGCACTCAACACCTTGAAAGATTTAGCCCGATATTTGTAATCATTTCAGTTCTTCAGGTTTTAAGTTACCTGGAGCCAAGACTGCTGTATACAAAACAGCCCAGTATTCCCTAAAGAATATCATCTATGTTGTGATTTGGATGAGTTCCCTGGCATCTTAACTGCTACTTTGATCCTACAAATTCCTAATCCAGTATCTAAGCACCTTTCTCCAACAATTACAACTATTCAATCCTTTTAAAAAAATGCCTTTATAAAAAAATTGCTCTGATTCTGTATAAGCAATATGGTTCACTTGTAAAAATGGCATTAGACAGACTGGGACTGGTGAAAACAAGACATTATACTCTTCGGCCTTCTACATGGCATTTAAACTGACTCTGCTGTTACTAAAATCTTTGTGTATTTGCACACAATAAAGGATAAAAATAGTAATGGAAATTGGCTGAAACCTAATGTTCTCTGATAAGAGAAGTGGTGACGTACTAGCATCTAAATTGTTTGTCTCACATGGCAGATCACAGAAACCTGCATTTTTTATTACTATACACACAGACTACATAGACACAGGTGGAGCCGTCAGCCCTTTGCAAAGAGCAGTGCCGACTGGGCAGCTCACATTACACGCAGAGAAAGAATTCCCACTCGAAAAATCATCATTTTCTCTTGCTCTTCCCTGAAAAATTCCAGTTTTTTTCCTCTCCTCATGCCAGCCCTCTTCACGTACCAGGGTGCTGCCTGCCCTGTGTTCAGCAAGGGAATAAAGTTTTCTCAGTAGCTGCTGCCTCTCACCTCAGTCCTCGAGTGGTGCTTGCACAAGAGGCAGCAATTTCCAGTTGATTTCTCTCCTTTCATGGGCAGCGTGGCCTTGTAGTCACCCTGGTAGAAAGCTCCATCTTGAGACCACAAGTATCCCTGTATCATTTACCAAACTCTGTACAGAAGCACACTTCCCTCGAGGCAGAAAATTTAGCAAAACGACAATGTAAGGTTAGGGGAAAAATATGTTCTTATCTCTACAATTAATAACAGCCATGATTATCAGGAGAGAGGGCATTGTAACAGTTGAATGGGTCTGTCACTGTTTCTGAGGCATGCTTCCTTTTCTGCATTTCTCTCAAATGGCGCAATTAAATCAGGTCATCCAAAATAGACAGCAGGGTTGTGTCACCACCCAAATCAGGCAGCAAGACTGTGTCACTTTCAGGCACCAGCCCAGCACATCGGCTGGGCTACAGGCACTTCAGGGAACTATTTGTTGTTCAGAATGTCTCAGTTTGTATTTGTTTAATTAATCATTATGTTAGTTGCAAATACTGAGAAAACGTTTTCTTTTTCAAATATCTAATATGGGATCTAGAGGCTGTGCCTGGACTACAACATACCTCTACATTCTGGTCCCCTGCATGCTAGGGAAGTACGCACTAGCTCCTCTCCAGCCAGCACACGAGGAGATTCTCTTCCCCTGGAAAGCAGGGCACAGGGAGGGCTGGAGCACCACCACGGCTCACCCCAGCACGGATGGAGTGAGGTCATGGCTGTGTGTGCACCTGAACTGCAAAACAAGGTGACTTGTGAGTTATGGGATTTCTTACCCTAACCAAACAGAATCTTAAGCAGTCCCTATAAAAATCTTTAGATGAATAATGTTTAAACCTAATGTTGGGGGCTTTCTCTTTGTTTTCTGGGTTACTGGGTGATGGAGGGAGAGGTGGTGTTATCTACAGCAGTCACTTTTTCAAGCATTATTCTGCAATGAATAAGACTTTAGATTTCCTCTTTTTTCAAAAATATTAAATCTCACTCTTCTTTAAAACAATAATAAACTTCATTAAAAAAAGGTCAGCTACTGTGGGAATTGTCAAAATTAGAAAACTTAGCAATACTGCAGTGTCCCAATAACATCTCTATGCCTCTGTGTGAAAGCCCCACTAGAAGCTTTCCCATTTATCCAAGACACACATTCATAAGCAATGTATGTGGTGCTCTGCATACAAAATCATGTACAAGGCCTTAGAGACTGGCTCAAAAGTTAAGCCTGAATCATACAGCAACAAACAAATCCCATTGATGTGAAGGCCAGAAGGTATCATCCCACCCAACTGTCTGCATAACCCAGACTACTCACTCATTGTAACTTTCTAGTGAGATTCAAAACACCAATGCAGAATCCAAGCGTAATCCTTTCTTCCAGAATTAGCCAAATTAGTCACAGCATCCACTGTGTTGACAAAGAAATTCAACTAAAAAAACATAGTACCATAAAACCACACAAAACACTGAGGCTAAGCAGCTGAGCAAAGCTTTAAGCCTTACTGATCAATTCTTGTTGCAAAGGAGGACTGATAAACTAGAATTACAACGACAGACAAAAAAACCCCAGTGGCCTAAGAGAGCAAAGGTTGTAAATAGATACCTCTGTGTGTGAAACAGATCTCTTAAAAGGTTATAGTTTTTATATGCAACATTGGCTCCTGGCATTACTGCTTTAAATAGCAGCAATAAAGGTAGTAATGAACTTGAAGGTATGAAAATCCAGAAAGAATTTTTTTTTTTCCTCTTAAGAACACTGAAAAACTGGGAACTTAGAAAGTTTCAGTTTGAACAAATATGATTACCAAAAGCTTGGAAGCAGTCAGCCAAGAGTTGTGCTACATCTCCCACATACAGCCCAAGACAGTACAGGGTACTCATATTTGCTGGACTCATTCCTTATGGCAGAGGATGCTAACTCAAGGGCTTAAGGCCCTTTTGCAGTTGTCAGCATTAGAGTAAAAAAAGGAATGTGTATATTCTGTCCAGCCTCACCGCACTGGCATGAACGTCACCATATAGAAGCATCAAAGAGAACTGCACTTCAAGCTATGAGTCTAATGGCTAGCACTTATTAAATGCAGTCTCAGTGTTGACTGATGTAATGTCTTTTTGGTAAGAAAGCAGCTTTGCAATGTAATATTTTTAGAGTCTGAAGCTCAGCAGCACACAGCCTACAAGGATTCTCAGAATTGGGCCTTCATATACAGATTTAGTAATATTAGTTCCTGTGCATCGTTCAATCTAGCTTAATTAGCACAGCAATTTGCTAGCTTATTTTAAAGACATACAAATCCATTTTAGACCAAAATAGATTGAAATAGCACATATATTGTTGTGGGAGTCCCAGAAGGCTAATTCATTCGGTAAATCTACATCAGCTCCCACAGTTTTATGAAGAGTTGTGCCAACAGTCATTAAAAATACACAAGCAAGATTGGCAAGTCTGAAGGAAGAGATCTTATGCGGTGATAACAGAATTGTTGATAAACTAACTCTACTACAAACACCATTAGAAGCATCACTTCAATATTTACTGGTATTTAGGATCCAGCTGCAGTACTTCTCCAGCAATATTTTCTCCATTGGTTTGTGAAGGAAGCATTGAAGAGAAATTAACCCCTGAGTTTCCTCCCCCATCTCCCCTGACATACTCTCCGCTGGTCTTTAGAGGCAGCTACACCACAGACTACACTGCTCAGGGTAACTGCATAATCACTACTCTCAGAGCTGAGCTTGTGCGTGTGGATATGACAGTGCCTATTTAGCTCCGTTCACAGAAGCCTCTCATAATTCTCTTTAGTCTCCTACCTTGGTTGTCTGCACGTTCTTGCTGTGGCAGCTCTTTTTGGAATCAGTAATAGTGACAGAGGGTAAAACATTAACCAGGAAAGACAATGTTTCTGAAATTCACACCACTATGTTTCTTGCCCCATCATTTTATTCTTTTTCATCCCAGTGCCTTGTAAGCATACAGTTTGAGTCACTCTAGCCAGACTTGGTCTTACAGCCTTTTATCAGTAAGAAATACCCTTAGGCAGAAGTAGTTTATTCTATTCAGTGTTCAGGAATGAGCGTAACAGCTTCACTCAGGAGATACACATAAAAATCTGTATTTTCTTAAAATATGCTTTCTTGCATAGTCACTAATTTGACTTAACTACCCTCCATTGCTTGGTTTTTCCAGCGTGCCTTTTTCCACTATTCCCCCAACACTCATACTCTTTACAAGTGACTGCTATCCTCCTAACTTCATCCTTTCACTTGTACTGCTGGAGGTGGCATGAAAAGCTGGTTTGCCATACAAGGAAAATAATTTTTGCATAATCACTGTATGTTTTATATTATCTAAACATTTTTGATGTGGGGTAGATGTTCACTTGGAAAAACTAGCAGTAATCTATTAGTGACCATTAAAAAAAAACCACCTTTCAATTTCTAAAAGAAATAAAGATCCTACAAGTTTCCCAAAACTGAAGCCTGAGCTGACAGGTCAACATAAGAACTGTCACTTCCAACTCAATCTAATTGACTAATGCTAAAAAGTCAACTGGCTGCTGAAGAGACAGCATACTTACACTGGAAGCTAATCAGCCTGCTGCTAATGGAGCAATTTGTTTTCACTGCCTTCACAGATGAAGGATTAAGCCTTCAATAAGAAAATACTTACGTTAAAAGTGAAAATGCTTTTGGGATTGTATGGCAATCAAAGCAGACATCAGTGATGAAGACACCAGTCAGGTTTTCCATGAACTGCTCTATCAACATGGCCGCTTTCCCAAGGAAATTGTCTTTAATTTTTTCCCCTCATCGTCATAGATCCTCATGGATCATAACATGGATCATAACCATCCTACTGACCCTAACTCTCACTGCTAAATCTGAGGGTCAGATTAAGCAAGAGCTTGTCTCCGCTTAAGCCAGAGAATGGACCAATGTAACCAGCAGATAATTCAACATAAAAACACATTCAGACTCCAGTACACAGATTTTACTCAGGGAGCAGCAGCACATGCAAGAAGCCAAGCCATAAGCTCTTTTTAGAAAAACAAGACCAAGATATCATGAAGTAAGTACAGACCTCCTGTAACTTTTTGGTTATGCCAAATGGGCACTGTTTCTCCAGGAACCACATAACCTCTTCATACCCATGCCACTCAGCTCAGAGTGCATGTGGTAGTTATGTGAATTAAATTTTTGCAGAGTGGAAAAATACATGAATCCCACACTTGCAAACCAGATGCCTATTCTCTCTCTCTCGTATCTTCCCACAGCTGTTCTCTGTTTCCTTCAGATCTACAGTTTCATATTACCTTGTGTTGTGTCCTAGGAGTGATGCTTATTTTCGCTGCATCCCAATGGCTTTCTGAGGAAATTGAAGAGATCCTCCGGCACTTTTTTTTTTGTCACTCACTTTCTCTTTTTATTTCCTTCTTCCCTTTTTGTGTCAGGAAGAGGCAAATTATTTCTGATCACCAAAGATTTTGGTCTGTAGTAAACTCCATGCTAGTCAGTTACACTTCTCTCAGCTATTCCATGAAGCCACAGGGATAAACATGTGTCCTGGGACTTAATATGGAACTATTACAGTAGAAAAGGAATATTTTCTCCTTCCTGTCCTAAAATGCTGACAAGAGGTACAACACTGTTAAGGGAGACTGATGGTCTTTTCTGCCCTTGCCAAAAAATCCTCTTTTCATTGGAGGCAGAGTAGCCTCTTCTACTGCCATTAACAAGTAACAAGAGAAAGGCTCAGCGGGTGGCAACTGCTTCTGGAGACAGAATGAGTGAATCATTATGCCTAAGAGACAGCAAAGTTATAATCTTCCCAGAGAACGCAAGCAGGAAAAACATCAGGCACTAGAGGAAAATATTTCTTTGAAAACTTGGATTTATGAACCTGAACATCCATACAAACTTGAGGCAGGGGGGGAGTACTGTTCATTGCCAGCTCTTTGGAAAACGAAATGCAGGTTTAACTTTGTAAACAGAACTCTGACTCAAACTCTGTTTTTTGTATTCCCATCTATATTTTGACACTCAAAAAATCACATAAATTGGAGATCAGACAATTTGCCTACTGAATCACTAAGTCCATCCTCTGACAGCTCACTGATCTGCAATATTATGATGGCTTATAGCATGGCAAGTCCAAGCAGAAAAGAAAAAAGCCCCACCTTACTCTCATAGCCTGATGATTTTCTTCACAACATTTCACTGTCCTCAGTTCAGTTTTTGCCTGAAGAAAAGTCCAAAATTCCAAAATTGTTCGGAAAAATTAATTCTTGTCTTTCCATCCAAGAATAAATACAATGAAGAAAAATAAACAGATATTTGTGGGTTGAGACCCTCATCCAAAGCCCTGTGCAATCCTTGGGAATCCTTCCAGTGACCATAGGCTTTCAATCAGGTCTTATTATGAGTGATGTTTTAAAATTAATTCTAAATTAAGAGCCAAACATCACTGGTATTTAATTTGTTGCCAGAAGCCACACAATAGACCTTTGAAACAAAACTCTTCAAATGCATAGAAATTCAGATGAAATGACTCACCAGTGCTGAACAAATAAGGCGCAACCACGCCTCCTTCTGCTCTTCAGCTCCCTTTAAGACACTATTTTCTCTGTGTTTTGTAATATATCAAAATATTTCCATTTTAATTGTAGATTATGGTTGGCAGATGACAGAATTCTGATAACTGGTGACCGGTCAGACAGTGCTTTCTCTGTCTGGGGACAATTCCATCAAAATCTGAGTATTTACTTGGAACAGGTCTGTGACCCCTTTCTCTAATAAAGCTGAGACTGTCTGGAAGATCTGTCTTACTAAGAAGGGTATCAGCAGCAGATGGAATAGGAAGGCGGGGGGAGCTAATCCCTGGTATTTATTTTTAATAAAAATAACATATGATGTGTCAGGTGCCAGCAAACTGCACAGTGAGAACAAAGAGAGTTCCTGCCCCAAAGGTGTAAGAATCTCAAAGACAGACTCAAACATGTTCGTGTCTGAGCAGTGGAGCTCGGGAAGTCAGGTTTCCTATAGGTCTGTGTCTCATCCCTGATTTTCACAACATCTGTTGTAGGGGTAGGAGCATCACACTATGCTTTAACTCACTTGAGGAGAGCTTTTGGAACAGCATCCTTTCTTGGGGATGCTAGCTGCTTATGCTTACAAAATGTGTAGGAACTTAATAGGACCAAAGCTTTTACTTCTCTAACAAGGATGATCAGTGGATTTAACAAAAAATATTCAGCAAAATCCAATTCTAAAATGGAATTTCGTAAGCTACACTTCCTCAAGAAGCAAGAACTGCAGACATAGGCCTGAAACAAAACCTTGGATCTCAGCACCATGATCTAAACTAAGATCTCATTTCTGACACACATCTCTTTGTTCCACAGAACAAATCCAGATCCAAACCCACTCCACTTTGAGAAACTTTAAACCAGACTTTGAGGTTTAACTCTCATATTATAGTGGAAAATGTTTCTAAAATAAAATATTTGTCTTTAAACAAAACAATCAAAATTTTAATTTGACTTTTACAAGGCAGTATCAAGAAGATGCATCATTGACAATCACTCCTTTTAGCACCTCTTTAAATATCCTGGTCAAAGGATAAGCTCCACTTGCCACGGTGAGTCAACAGAACCGACTCAAGAAAATTTATACAGGATTTTATCTGACCAACACAAAACCAACAAAAAACCCTCTGCATCATTGTGGTTGGTCACGATTGATCCTGCCACATTATTACAAACAAAGCATTTGCTTGAAGCATTTGTTTGCTTTCCTTTTGCCTGGGGGAATCTGGGATGGGCAAATGCCACAACTTAATGGAAACTTTTAATGCAGAAAGGCCACAGGATCAGATTATATTTCTTGAGTGAACTGGTTTGCTTTTTCATTAGATCCATTTGTTTTCTATTGTTGGGTCAGAAGATCAAGTCTATGGAATTAAAGTAATGCCTAGTTCTGTCTGAACTGTTCTGGAAAAAGAAAGAAAAGCTGACACCAGCAGACAAAGATTAAAATGTTCTACCTAAGCAGTGGCTGCTTTTTCTGTTCACATCCAGAAAGTCATTCTTCAGTCCAGTTATGCAATCGCACAGTTACTTCATTTTTGATCTTCAGTTACAGCCACGTTTCTTGAAAGCTGCCCAGAAAACCTGGCTGGGACCAAGGTAAAGAAAGGGAGATTGACTGATGAAGTGAGCAAAGGAGGCCAGTTCAAGCAGAAAGCCTAAGCTCAAAGTAGCATGTAGAAAAGAAGAGGGAAAAAATAAGAGGCATAAGAAAAGGTAAATGGGTGTTCCTCAGTGCTGCCAGAGAGAAGGAATTTGTTCCCAGACATGTAAGAAGTCAGTTCACTTTTGCACCAGATGGAATAAAAGTGGGAGACAGAACAGGTCTAAGACAGAGACCCAAGGGGAGAGCCGAGCACTTTTCCCACTGCCACCAAAGAGGACAGGGGGATGAGATGAGGGACCAGTGACTCTTGCTATTGGGAAGGTATATGCTCCTGAGCAAATGCCACCATCTCCAGCAAAACCAACTCTCCCTCAGCAGCTCTGGTAGCAGTTTGGCTTTCTATAGCCCCACCAACCTATACAGTATAGGTATGCAAGTTAGGTATTAGTATATAAGTTTGCTGGTTTTGCCAGCTCCTTATTTTGCCTATTTTGGGAACCAGTCCTTGAACATAGAGGAGCTGTGAGGAAATGGCTGTCATGCGGTCTTGATCTATTGAAAAATGTTTCTCTCTTCACTTCTGACAGTCTCCTGGGAGCCCAGATTATTTAGGATTTTGGCTCCCAGGGACTGGAGAAATAGCAAAATTCACAGCAGTCTTCAGTCTGCTGGACTGGGACCTGATCTGAAATGTGAAAGCTGCATGTGATCACAGAAAAACAATGTGAGGACAGAGCTTTGTCAAGTAGGAATGAAACTGTGGACATGAATAAATATTTTAGTGAAAAGGCGGGTTTGATGTGTTTTGAAGACTAGGCATGAGGGGAAGAAAAGTCTCTAGCTGTAGGATCAAACAAATATGCATGAAGATCCAAGGAAAGAACTGTGGATTTACTATCTCTCTCTTCTTCCAAATCTTCAGCTTTCAGTTTCAAATTTGGGCATAAATGCTTGGATTCCACTTTTAAAAATTAATCACACGGAGGACTGCAGATCTCAGAGCAAACCTCCACTTTCAATCACCGGTGCAATTAATGAATATGTTCTTTGATGCCACCAAACTGCTAAAGGACAATAGATTATGCAGATCTTTAAGTATTGTTTATATCAAATTACTTTACCTCCATTATCTCCTGTTATTAAAAGGAGAAACTAATTTTGTTCACTGACACTGAGTCCTCCTCACAGAGTTTGATTTAGAACTGCTTCTGGAGTCTTGTTTCAGAACATTTTTCTCTCCAGAAAATACCAATTTGCATACCAGTTCTTAGAATGTTATTGTACAGTGAAGAAATGTCTCAAAAAAACCCACCAACAACCCAAAACAAAACCCACCAAACAAATATTTTTTGTCATAGTTAAAATTTGGACTGAAACCTATGAGAACAAGAACCTGCAGCTCTATATTCTATAAGGACAAGACCAGTAACAAGATCACAATAGCAACTGACCTGCAATAACCAAATGAAGAGCTGGCCCAGCGATAACCAAAGAAATCTGCAGCCACAGCTGCCAACCTCTCTCTTACAAAAAGGAAGTATAAATGCTGTACTAGTTTCACTGCTTCTGTTCGGTTAAATGATCCATAAAAAATGACTAGGGTTTTTTAAATAGGGAAATAAATACAAGTCAAACATAAAAAAAATAAATAATAACCCTTCACTATCCACATACACTGTTGTCTGCTCTCTCTTCCAATCTATCAAACAGATCCCAAGAGGGGTCATCTTTGTATTGTTACAAGCAAGCAGCTACGTCTTGTGATTAATGAATGGACTCCGGGCAGGTTAGAATTGCTAGCACCATTTAATACATACATAAAGCAAACAGCAAAGATTACACATGCAGTTGCGATCTGACAGCAGTCTGGGAAATTATTATAGCAGCTGTCAGAATGGGCGGCAGGAACAACATGACACAGAGAGTTTGGGCTGCTGAGGTAGAGATCTGATGCTGGAAAGCAGAAAAGGCAATGACCCAAAAAAGTAGATGCCTGAGATTCTGGGTATAAAAGCCTGAAATCTGTGAAAAGGAGAAGTTTTAGCAACTGGCCTTCCAGTTCTCTGTGCACTCCTAAATTCCCAGTGCCAGATCAAATCACACAGAACACGCTCAAGGTTCAGAGCTCTGTTCCTTCTGCTACGACATGGGCTACACGCAGAAATCTATAACCTGCTGCCTGGAAGCTTTACTCTCAGAAGGGCAGGGTTAGACCTGATCCTTTCCAGAAGGGTGAAAGTGCAGGTAGTGGGTAAAGCAGGGGGAGACAGCTCCCCACTCCTTATCCCTCAGGGTAATCCCCCAGGAGCTGCCTGCACCTTAGCAGCTGCAGGGCACTGCCCCTTTAAACGGGGCAGATTTGTTTTCGTGTAAATTCAACTGAGCTTATGAAAAATCAAGTCGCTGTTCCTGCCGAGGAAGGGAGCAAATAAGGAAATTCAGCAATGCTAGAAACTCAGCTTGAAGCTGCTGTCACGGAGCTGCTTGTAATTCTTTTAACAGGTATTAAACTGGCTGGGGATGGCACTGGAGGGTGTCACCTTACGGCTGACAGCTCCTGGCCCACAGCACCTACTTTAGTAGGTAGCTAAAAACTTTTCTGTGTGCTCTGGATACCTTTTTTTAAAAGGCTCCAATAACATTTTTGTCTTTTCTGTCATTCTGGATTAATCTTCATGTTAAAAGTAAAAAGCAAATGTGAGCAGAATTTGTTCAGGCCTGGAAACTTACCAGTTTGGCAAGAACTTTGGAATCTGATTTTGTTTTCTGCATGTTATTTACTGAATTGACATTTTTAATACTGATACCTGTGGTGAGACAGAGATTTTTCCTTCGTCATTCTACTATTCGGAAAGTTCAATGCACAATGAATGCTGAACGCTGCTGGACTTCTGAAATGTATCTGGGATAACCTTATCTAAATAACTTCATTTGAAAAGTGAATGGACTTTTGTGAGAGGAACTTTCCTAGATAAACTAGAGGGATATTTTTTTTAACTCAGTGACTATTTGAAAGAGAAAATTTAAACATTTATTTTTTTTCTTGTTGAGAACTACCATGCGATTCCAAAACTAACATCTACAAGCCAGCAGTTAAGCCAAAAAAACACCAACAAATGAGATAGCAAGGATTTAAAAGCCCTCTACATGTGAAAGGAATCAAACAGGAGAAACACTGTTTATCCAAGTATACCATTCTGATCTTTGTATGTGGTGGTAGCTTGCTTAGAAAAGTTCAGGCTTATGTAGTTGGGCACAATAATAAAATCACAAACGGTATTTTCCTATTGCTGAGACAACAGTTTCTACAGAACCATTACCAGCATTTTGAACTGTATTAACATGACCTATATTAATATGCCTAACAACACGTTTGGACTATTAATTACATGCTAACTTTGTTCCAGTGCACTCAACTGGCTTTTGGAAAGCTCTGCTGTTTATTAAGGGTAAGGTTTGCTTTCTGACCCAAATGTAGTTCCTTAAGCTTGCAACCACCAGGAATATGCTTTGCTTACTGTGAAATATAGAAAGGAAGGACACTGCTCTTCTAAATAACTTTTTTAACTGCAGTGAGATGTCCTGGAGCACGAGAAAAGTTACAAAAGCAGTTTTCTCAAGCAGAAAAGCCAGACTGCTGCTTCGTTCTGATGGAACAAGGATATTCTTCCCGTTTTCTGCGGTCATTTCGGTTTGCACCGATGCAGCACCCTCGCAGTGGTCGCGCATGTGACTTTTGAGGGACAGCTAGTGCCCCTGCTCGCTGTGGCGCGACCCCCTCAGCCCAGCGCGGCCAGGCGAAGCGCTCTCCCGGAGGGGCGCGCAGCGTTCGCTCGCTACCGGAGCGGAGGACGGCGCACTCAGGGCCCGACTCCAAGTCTCCAGGAGAAAGTGGGAATCTTTCCAGGGACTTCCACGCACTTTTGGTCAGGCCCTGGCCGATTCACGCACGGCTTTCTCTCCGCGCAGCTGAGAAGCAACCGACAGCTCAAGTCCTCACGCCCGTTCCCCGCCGGACCTCTCTGGAGCCCTTACCCCTCGCCGCCTCCCTCCCCTCCTTCGCACCGGGCCGCAGCCACGGCCCATCTGAATCACGCGCCCCCGCCCCTCTGGGTGCAGGCCCGCGTCCCGGCCCCGGGACACGGCGTGCCCGGAGCTCGCCGGTGACACGCAGCTTCCTGCGCTATTTCGGGCGCGGGCCGCCACCGGGCCGGGGAGCGCAGGAGGCGGCAGCCCCCGCTCGCCCGCGCCCGGGAGCGCCGGCACCTCCCGCCCGCGCCCGGCCGGGGTGCGGGGGCACGGCCGGCTGCCCTCCCGAGGCGCCACGGAGGGCCGGCACCCGGCGCGCCGCCAGACCCCTGCCCGGCGGGCGGGGCGCAGGTGCCCTCCTGCCCCGGCGGCCGCCGCCGAGCCCCCCAGCTGCCGCGCCGCGCACCGCGTCCCGGGTGACCGTTAGTCGCTCCCGGCCCTCCCGCCCCGTACCTGAGAAGTCGGCGAGCGCCGCGACCTCCGCGCCGCACACGAGGATCACGCAGGAGAGGAAGCGGAGGAGCCGCCCGGGCTCTACCTGTCCCCGGCGTGGGTGCCGCCCCGCATCCCCTTCCCTCATGGTGCGGGAGAGGGCAGCTCGGGGCGGGGGGGCAGACCCGCCGCCTCACATGATGGAGCCGGCTCCGGCTGGCGGCACGGCCACCCCCGGCCCGCCGGGCGCCCTCCGCCGCGGGGCAGCGCCGGCTGCCCCGGGACACCGCGGGCGGCGGAGGAGGAGGAGGGCGGCGCGGCCCTGGCCGAGGCCGCAGCGCAGCCGCCCCCCGCCGCGGCGGGAGCGGGTCCCGGGAGGCGCGGAGCCCGCGCGGGCGGCGGGGAAGGGAAGAGGCTTCTCGGCGGCGCCGTGCCTGGCACTGCCCTCAGCGCGCATCGTGCGGGCCGGGCTGACTCAGACCCGGCTGCACCTCGCCCGCCCTCCCCCGGCTCTCTCCACCCCCCTCCGGGCAGTTCGAGGTCCCGGCACCTCCCTCTTGGCGAACAGGCACGGTTTTGACTTCGCACCCCCGAACGGCCTTCACTTATTTTTCCCCCTCGTTCCTGCTTGACGACGGTTGGAGGGCTGTCACGGACTTAAAACACGCACCCTGGCTCATGTGACAACGTTTCCCAGCTTGTGTTTTTCCCAAGCAAGGTGCTCCCCATCGCTCCCTGTTCCCCACAGCGCAATCTCCCTACTTTTCCTCCTTCAGACCTCTCTGTCCCACATGCCAGACCCTGCCAAGTCAACAGCTCCAGCCCCAGCTGACAGCCATGCCTGGAAGGAGCTCTGGATTTCACAGGCAAACAGCTGGGTTAAGAAATGGCTCTGACTCCTTCAAGTTGCAAAAGAAACTTTCCCTTTCTTCGTTTCCTCTCCTCATGCTGTTGCCTGACAACACCTTATCACAGCCCTTAGCTTTTAAGACTCACGTAGTTCAGCATAGCTGAGTTTGAAGTGGTGTAGGCTTGCTTAAAGCTTTCATTACAAAGTGAGAAAACATCTTGAAGTCACTTGCAGAGAGTTCACGCTGTTCCCTGAAATCTTTTCTAAGCCTGAAAAGTACACCAATGGGAAGTTCAAATTGTTACAACCTGCTAAGCCACCTTCAAATATAATTCAGAGCTCCTTTTAAGGTATGGGGGAACAAAGAGAATAAATCAGGACACACATTTCCTAGCTCCTGTAAGAGCTGCCCTCAGGAAAGAGAGCCTAAAAGCAACACTGGAAACAGGGCATGCAAAGCGTCTTCTGCCCTGGGGCTGTGCTTGGGTACAAAGTGGGTAGCAAGAACATCTTGCTCTTAACATCCTGGCAAGCATGTTCACACTGATTTTTCTCCTGAAAAAAAATCAACCATGGGTGAGTATGATGACGGAATCAAACTAATGTTGTTAATTCTGTTCCTCTCCTCCTGCTCCAACTGAAGTTGGATAGCATCCAGATTTGAATTTCCAAACTTTGGCACTTCTTTCTGGAGGTTACACTGAACTTTGACCAGTTTGAACTTCATGTTTGAATCTGAATCCACTTTCTTTCCTCACTCTCTCCCTCTTCACACACAACAACAACTGGATAACACATACATTATAATCATGCTTGCTTAGTCTTGGACAGATAAGAGCAAACCAGATTTCACATGCACCTGCCTGAGGTCAGGGACATGCCATCGATTTTTACTAAACTTGGATAAATGGGATCAAAGATGCCAAAAGAACAGGATAAAATGGAATAGCTCTGAAGCATCTTCAACTGCAAACATGGATGGGAAGAGAGAACAGTAGCTCTGCCAGGTGTGCAAAAGCCTTCCTTCTGGCTGCTTCAGATACGGACAGTGTTTGCTTCTGAACTGAACCATTACCCTGTGCCTTCTGGCTGTGGTACCGGAAGGAGACTTGCAGGAGTCTTCTGCCAACTTTTCTCATCACTCCCCTTGATCTTGCCATAGCTGGTCATTTAATCGAACATTTTCTGAACTTGCTGTCACAGGTTAGTTCCACCAAAGGCAGAAATTAATCCCAGGGGAATGTTGTAAGTAGCACTGATTTTTACCCTGCCATAAAAGATAGCATTTGGGGGCCATACTCGGATCCTCTAGAAAGGTGTTTAGATGACTACAGTGAACTTACTTGTCTACCCTAACTTCATACCTACCACGTCTACCATAACTACATATCTACCATAACTTCAAGTGAGTGCAGTCAGATGATCTGTGGCGTCACAATGCAAGACCCTCATGCCCTTATGCAGTCAATGGAAGTATAATCTCACATTCAGGCCACCTGCTATAGGTCTAACAGGTTCACCTCCTCCTCTCTGAACTGCTCATTGATCCCTGAAATATAAATGTCAATGATGGCAAGTCAGCCTGATGTATGTGACTCTGAGTAGACAACAAATCTGTGAAAAGTACACAATCAATGCAGAAGAATACATAAAACATCAAAAATCACTGAGAAATACCCTGTACTCATGCTTGAAAGGCTTTGAATCAAGTCTTATAATCGGAAGACCCCATGGGACTGTTTGCCTTATGAGAACTTGTGAATCTTCTCTTTCCAATGAGATAACATTGTTTTGTTCTATTCCTGCGGTGCTGTAAGGAAAAGACCATCCAGTGGTGGAGCCTGGTATGCTTTTGGCACCATGCAGGTATAACCTAAAGGCAAAGACGGTTTTCAAGTGGAATGACTGAACTGGGAGAGGTTCAAAACATTGTAGGTAACCTCCAGGGAGGTGAAGCAGTGAGAGCTGAATAACAACACTAGAGGCAGCTGACTGCTCCTATGTGTAGGAATCTGTGTTTTAGGAAAGCCTTCCTATGGGGGAAAGCAACTTATGGACATTGCTGCCAACAAGAATTGAAGACATGTTTTCAGTAAAATGGCACTGACAAACACCACCTCTCTCCATGGGGGCTACTTCGCTATTCAACGTTAACCTAAAATCTGTAATGTTTTTGGTAATCCCTGCTATTCCCTGCTACGGGTAGTGCTTAAATTGTAAACTTGGAGACAGCAGTGTAAAACACAAAGCTAAGAAGGAAGAAAGTATTACCCTGATGTACAGAATGTGTTTCTTTGCCATAGCCTTGAAAGCAGCTTCTACAAGCTGGCAATGTTCAGTAGTTGGAAGACAAAATAACTAATCCAGACATGTTCAGCATGTAGAATCTCTCAGCCTTGGCCTTTCCTTATAAGCAACATGAGTGAAGTTCATTTTTTCACCAAACAAAAAATGAAAGGCTGTAAGTTAGAATCCAGGCTAGATACCATGTCTGTTTCAAACAGTTTCTCTCTTTTGAACCTGGGGAGAAGAGAAATAATTTCACAATGTCAAAAATGCAGGAACTGTGGTGTTTCATGGAAGCTTTGCAAGAGCAAAGCCAGAATCTGCTTTCCTAATTTCTTTTTTCTCCATATCATTCATTTTCCTCCAAATTTCAGACAAACTGCCAGTATGAAACTCATATCATGGCTTGATGTATGGAAATTCAAATAAAAGTAGTGCTGTCAGTTAGGAAATAAACAATGTGAAATAATAGAAGATAGTTGAATTAGATGGCCTAATTTTTTCTATTAGTCAAAAAAATCAAAAGATCTATAGCACAGTAACAAAAATAATTGGAAATATATAACCTCAGAAATACTTTTTCACATATATATTAATACATATATACACACACAACCATACATCTCCCCACTACACCTTCTAGCGCTTTTTCTTTCTCTTGTCTTCCCAGTAAATTCATTGGAAGCTGATACATGTAATTTTCATTCTCTTCCCCCAAAATAATAAGTTTACTAATTTTCTCTTTGGCTTTTGGGGTTAAAAACCAAAAAAATCTAAGTACAGAACCCCAGGCTTTTCCCACATTTTTAAATGCTTTATATTCCTCCATTCTGACACAGATGAAATCTAGAAGACAGTTCAAACAAGTGGGCTGCTATCCTTTCTCTGTTTCTATGGAAATGAGTGTCAGAGCCATTAAAACAAAGCACAGGCTTTACAGTAATCACTATATGGCAATTATTTGAAATAACATAGCAGTTTTTTCCCAATTCAACTCCTATTTCTATGGATACAAGAATTAAGACAGTGGTAGAGAAGCCTTTCTTGTATGTTTTGAATTCTAAATGTGTTTTGGATGCTCTAAGTTCTCACGGGGTGCTACATATTTTAAGTTCCAACAAGATCTTAAAGTGTGCAGTAATTCTGCAAGGACCAAGTTGGGAAACATTCTCATGCATATAAGTAGAAGTCTGAATGAATACAGAGCACAGAACCTCACCCAGCAGGTTTAGAAGGAGGGAAATTATTTGTTATTTTCTGCCTTTTTTTTACTCATTTCAGAGACAGCAAGGTTAGCTAACAAGTTTTGAGTTTTGTGGTCATAAGCTGCTTTCTGCATAGCCAACTCTTGGCCAAACTCATTATAACATCACAGAGACCCTGATCACTTCACAAAAAAGGAGGGTGTAACACATGAAGTTTGTAAAAGTCTCCTCGTGTTTTATTCCATCCAAATGACATCTGATTCCAGCTACCTCACCACATGTAGCAGGAAGGTCACTACTCACCCTCCTGCATGCTGCCAGTCTTACTGGCACCTCTCCTGTATACAGATTTTCTCTAGCAGTACACCTGGGCACTTGTATAGGCATGAATTAGGAGACATGCCCCATCTTAAAGAGCTTACTGCTGGAAACAAGAGAAAAAAGGATCTTAGGTGGAGAAAGAATAAACACACCAAGAAAAAGCTTCTGGCTTTGTTGGTCTTGCCCTCTTAAAGCACATAAATCACCCCTGGTCACTTCCTGACACTAATCTGCAAAGACAGACTGGAAAAGACTGTGTGTCTTGCCTCTCAGTTTAAGAAGGACATTAGGACAGAGCTGTTGGGTGGGCCACAGTCTTGGAAATCAGCCTGTTTACTTGTGAAAGCGCCTTATTATAGGTTTATGAGCCTGTCTTTTGGCTTGTTGTTGTCACTTTTTCTCCTTTAATATGTATTTAGGTTAAGATTTTCCAAAATGACTAATGATCTTGTGTACTTAAAATTCAAGACAGCAGCTTTTTAAAGCCACAGAATCAATGTCAAAGCACTGAAAAAGCAATGGCTTTTCCAAAAGCCTTGGAAAATGAGGTCTCAAGGTCTCTCGAGTTAGGTGTGCAAAGGCATGCAAAACTGGCAGTGTTTCAGAAAAGAGTAGCCCATATCAATATCTGATCAGTGAGAGTTAAATGGTTTTGAGATCCAAACCTCACACTAATTCAACCTGAGCACCCCAAAATTAGAAGCAAATAACAAATTTTGAAAATAATAGTGCAGTTTCCAAGTGCTTGCTTTTTCTCTCAGGACCATAAGGGTTCAGCACTAATTTCTGAAGAGATGTTCAGTGACTATATTAAACTACCTCAGGCTTGATGACGGTTGAAGATTGTTCCATGTGTAGAAGGTGGGAAGGATTTCAGAATGCATAGAAGATACCCTTTTTCCACCTCTGGATATAACTGTCCCATAGTGCCAAAGGTCCTGTTCTGTACATTGAACTAAAGAGTTTATTCAGTTTATTGCAAATAAATACCCACAGCTGCTTTCAGCTTATAGCTCTTCCCAGCCTGCTCACTGACCTTCCTGCTCTTCTGGCCTCTTCCCTTCTGTACTGATCTTTCCATCCATCTTCAGCATCTGGGCAAGCAGCCTGATTCCCGACTCATACCGCGCTCTGGCTCAAACCCCTGGTGCTAATGTATGTTTGTACTGCTGACGCCGCAGGTGAGTTAGGTCCTTTGATATCGATAGGGCTCTAGTGTAATGGTAGGGAAGATAAACTGTCATTAGTCAGGTTTTAAAATGCACTCCTTTAGCTATTCAGAGAAGTGCTGCTCCAGCTGAAATAACTAAGAGACTGGAGAAGGAGGGGTGATTTTGTTTTTTCAACAGCAAGAGCAAAAGTAAGTTGTGGTTTTACTAAATTGCTGTAACTGCTTATGCCAGAGTGGCATTGACATTGCAGGGCGGTTTCACTAGGGTTTATTGCCTCTGCCCAGCCTGCCCACTCAGTTCCTGAGTCTGTACACCATTCTTGACCATCACTGAGACCCCTTGTTTCTGAACTTCTGGAATTCAAGCTCTGCAATGTCTTTATCTCCAAGTGTATGAGCTGGCACTGGGCTGATCTGAGTGAGGACAGTGGGAGTGTGGGGCACAGAGCATTTGGACACGTGATGATGAAGAGCTGATAGTGTTGGGCTGTGTTGGGAGTTTTGCCTTCTTGCAAGGCTGTGTTGAGGAAGTGGTCCTGATGCTTAGCCCATCTCATGGCAGCATCCACCCTCTCTCCCTCTGTGATCCCGTGCCTTCAGGTGTCAAAGGCTGGAAAGAGGAAAGATCTGATAAACAGCTGTATCTCACACAGGAACTTTGAATTTTGGGAAAACTGAAGGAATCTTTTCTGTGAAATAATTCTGTAAACCGTGAAAGAACATTGAGAACAGCAGTTTTAAAGATGTGATTTTTGATGAAGTTCAGTTCCTAGGAATGCTTTCTATAATTAATTTATATATCAAATGAAAAAAACATGATAAGAAACTATTGCATTTCCTACATGCTCTGGACAAATGTTAGTGTGGAGTAGGGAATCACAGAACATGTATGGTCATTAAGTGATGGCCGTACTTAAGCACCACTGACAGCAGTAATGGTGCAGTGGTACTGTAACTGGCAGGGGCTCCAGTAAACCAAACAGCGGTTTTAAAGGTCAAGTCTGGTCTGGGTTTAGCATCGGCTGTTTAGGTATGGCTCTGTCAGCAGCCCTACTTATAGGGATAGTCACTCGTCTGTAGTGTGAGGTTGCAGGCCAGGAGGTCAGGCTGAATTTGGTAGGGCTCACCAGGACATGGTTAGGGAATGATGTAAAATCGTCTCAACTGACTTAAGCTTGAGGGCTGGCATAGAAAGTATTGCTGAGCTATAGCTAAAGGTTAGAGATAGGGGCTGGGTGAGCAGGACAGGAGCGTTTATGGCTGAAATCAGAAGATAGACCTTGATGAAGCTATTGGGTAAGAAGTGGCTTCATTTGCCAGGACAGATTTTGCCTTCAGGATTGCATGAGTGAGGATCCTAGAGTGAGGAATAACGTTCAGGTTTGGGAGGCAAGGGAAAACTAGGCAGGACTGCAGGGCTGGGGGATGTTACCTTGGACACTGTTCAAGCTGGTAAAGGCTTCAGAGGTAGGATTATGACTGATGCAGGAAAAGGTCACTTGGCCTAACTATTTCTGTTTGTATCTGGAACTGTTCATTGAACAAAGGCACGAGCTAAGGTTCATGTGAGGGATGGGGAATTATTTTTTGGACTTGCAAATGCCGAAGGGACAATGTGTATCTTGGATATGATTATATGTTCATCTGGCAAGAATCACAGAAGTATATTTCAATTTACTGAAAACTGGGAAGCTCAGAAATTAATACTTGACTCATTCACTGCTTACATCTGTTAATTGTGTAGGCATAACAGAACAGATGAAATTTGTCTAAGCTTGATGTCTCATTCTTTGATTGGGTCTCCATAATGGAGCTTGCCAAAGCACAGACTTGGGGGAGGAAAACTGTCATAGATACAACAGAGAAAGAAAAGGACAGGCTTCAAAGTACACTACAGCAAGAACATGGAAATAATCTGGCTTGAAGTGAAACTAAGTCTTCCTTACCATCCTCATTAAGGTCTATGACAGCTACTCAGGCAGCAAGAAGAAAGAATTGAATTTAAAGTTGTAATTAAAATAATTTTCAGTAGTATTTTGCAGCAATATTTTTATACTAGATGTTCTATGAGAAATGGTGTGATGACAGTGATCAGGCTTGTAAATCTGACAAACATGACTTTTACCTGGATGGTATCAGTATGGGTGCTTTAAGCCTTTTAAAAGCTGTGTGAAATAATATTTTTTTTTACTTCTACCAGCTCTAGTCTTCCTTTTCATCCTCTCAAAACCAAAACAACTCCCTCTTGAGAATGTGATTTACTTTCCATATTATGTGCCCCACAGTTTCTGGAATTGCAAATATATTTGTGTATCTGCATACCTTCAATTAATTTTCAAGAAAATGGTAAATTTGAAACAAAGGATTCCCCTCATCCAGAACAAACCATCAATAATGTCTTATGAAAGAACTGAACAATCTGTGCCTTTGCATAGATTTTGCTATACTATGGTGAATCTCAAATGAAACTGCCATCAAAACAAACAGAAAAATAGTTGAAATCTACTGAGTTAAAATTTAAGTATTTCTGGAAATATCATGAAATAGCAGAGTTTGGACTATGATGTAACTAGCATTAAGACACTTTCTAGACTTGTTTTTCTGTTACTTTAAAAAAGCCCTCATACCTAGTATCCAGTAATTCATATTTTCACATTGCCTTTTTTTTCCAGTCTCATGTAGTCCTTTTATTTTACCCTTTTATGCCTTTTAACTTCACCTTCTTTTATTTTACTGCACCGTCTGTTCTTAAAATACTACAGCATCTTCCATCAACCTTAAAGCATTTGTCCATTCTGAATCTTAGAATGGCTGTTAATGTTGCCCTCTTCTGGATCATTTTTTTTTTAACAGTATTTTGTGGAAAAAAAACCCCAACCAAAAAAAAACCCAACCCAAAACCCAGACACCAACAGTTTTAACAAAAACTTGTGTCAGGAAAAACAGAAAAATATTAATGTTGCTTTTATTTATTACTTGTAAATAGGAAAAAGAATCCATTTTGGATAGATCTCTAACTTGATTTTAATTTTCTTTTACTGACATAATAAAACAATTTCTTTCATCTTCCACTACTGTTTCAACTGTTGGCATTTCATATCTAACAGCTTATAAGAACAAGACTTCTTCCATTCCTCCTTATTGCTGCGCTTCTCCTGGAATAACTCTTGCTGAAAGCAAAACCTCCGGTTTCAATTTAAGCTTAGAGAACGATGCATTTGGCCACCTTGAGTAATGTGTTTCACAGGCTGAGGTGACCAGTACCCTCGTACAGTGTCTCATTATTTGCTTGTAATTGTTAGTATTTATGTAAGATGTTTTAACCAAATAAATTTAAAAATGTAATGGAAAGACAGCCTGTTAATTGGAAAGCAGTTTATTGCTATTGCTTTTGCAGATGACAATCGTTTTACCTTTTCCCTAGTATCTGAAGAAGTTTTCTCCTCCCCTGCCTCCTGGCACCCTGTGCTTTCCCCTGGCACTCCAAAGTTTGTGTCTCCTTGGTTCAGGACTGCATGGGACTGCAATCCTGTGAAACTGTGATGCCAGTGGAGACACAAATCTGCTTGACTTTTCAAGTGGTGATGGATGAGACTGTTGCAGGGTGCTGGAGATCTGCTTTTGAAGTCCCCCTAGTCCAAAAGCTTTTACCCCTCAGCAGTACCAGTCGGGACTGTGTGGCTGCACTTCAAATGAGATGACTGAAGCATCCTGAGAGAGAAATGGGAGGCAATAAAAGGTGTGGCAACTGTTTTTAACTCCTTTTGTCAACTTGGGCACTTACTGCTCTGACAATGAAACACACACCCATGCATCTGAAACAGCGTGGCCAACAAACTAAGGAAGGGATCGTGCCCCTGCACTCAGCACTGGTGAGGCCGCACCTGGAATGGCGTGTTCAGTGTTGGGCCCCTCACTGCAGGAAAGGCATTGAGGTGCTGGAGTGTGTCCAGAGATGGGCAACGGGGCTGGTGGAGGGTCTGGAGCACAAGGCTTATGAGGAGTGGCTGAGGGAACTGGGGGTGTTTAGCCTGGAGACAAGGAGGCTCAGGGGGGACCTTACCGCTCCCTACAGCTGCCTGGCAGGAGGGTGTAGCGAGGCAGGTGTCAGTCTCTTCACCCAGGTAACAAGTGACAGGACAGGAGGAAACGGCCTCAGGTTGCATCAGGGGAGGTTTGGATCAGGTGTTAGGAAGAATATCTTCGCTGAAAGCGTGGTCGGGTGTTGGAAGAGACAGGCCGCTCAGGGAGGCCTTTAAAAAAACACATAGAAGCGGTGCTTAGTGACATGGTTTAGTGGTGGACTTGGCAGTCCTGGGTTAGCGGTTGGACTTCATGACCTGAGAGGCCTTTTCCAACCTAAATGGTGGAACACGCAAAGGGGTAGTTTATGCTTTTATGCAGGTACACGTACGAAGTGGCTTTGCTTTTTGCCCCGGGGAACGAATGCCCCACGGGGGACGGGGGGCGGTTGGCTGACAGGCAACAACCGCACCGCACAGGGCTGTTTCGGGCAAGGAGGCACCAACTGAAATGTGTGACAGGGTCGGGTCCATCCGCAAAGGCGAGCGCCCAAGTGCCCGCGGCTCTCTCACAAAACTACCCCCGTGCCAGCGAGGGGGGGTGTTCGGAGCGGGGCCATTTTCCACCAGAAAGCCCCGAAGGGCAGGCGGGGCAGCGTGCTCACTACGAGCCGCAAGGCAGCTGGGGCAGCGGCGGGAGGAGCGGCAAGGCCGGGCGGTCTCAAGCAGAGAGATCAGCCCGGGACGGGCGGGGGCTGGAGAGGCCGCTGCTGCAGCCGGGCCTCAGCTTCTGAGGGCGGGAGAGCCGCGGCCCCGCGCCGCCCCCTCCGCTCAGGGCCCGGGCGCCCCCGCCCCTCGCTGGCAGCGGGGAGGCGGCCCGTTCCGCTGCCGCTTCCTGCCGGGGCGCGGCGCCGCTACCAAGGCCGCTTCCGGGGCGGCCCTCGCGGGGCGGCGGTAGCACCATGGCGAAGCGCGGCAGCGTGACCGCGGCCGGCCCACCGGCGGCCAAGCGAGCCTGTCTTGAGGAGGAGGAGTTCAACGGCGCCCGCTTCAAGGCGCTGCTGCGGGACCCCGCCACCGCCGGGAAGGGTGAGGGGCCGGGCCGGGCCGGGCGGGGGGCGGCCGGCGTGCCGGCCGGTGCAGCGCTGTGGCCGTGCCCGGCGGTGCGGTGCGGTCCTGAGGTAAAGGCGTGCTCCGCCGGCGCAGAGCGGCTCCGCGGGGACCCCGGAGACTTCTCCTGCCCCCGGAGCGACGTCGTGGGCATGACGGCGGTGATGATGGTGGCGATTGCGGTTACGGTACCGCGGGCACGTGCTGCTCCCGCGGGGCGTGGGCCCGCCGCCGACCGGGGCCCTGGGGGCAGCTCGTGGCCTGTCCCAGGCCGGGCAGTGGGTCCCTGCCTGAAACTCTCTCACCACAGGTCTGGAGACCTTCGTCTCTGTTGCTAAGACGCTGCCGTCACCTGAAATATATGATGTCGTGGAGGGATACCTTAAAATTTCCATGGAGTGTGCTGAAATATTCAAACTTCTGGATGGAGAAAGGAAACCTGAAAATGAAGTAAGTTTGCCGTGGGTGTTGTAGTTTAACACCTGTCACTGTGCATCCCGACTGGGAGAGGAACTGCTGAATAAATGCTTTGCAGCGTGAATAGCTCTGGTGATGTGGTATGGGTTGGTTTGTTGGTGTTTTTCCTCTCCCTGGATGTCACAGTGGCAGAAGCGCTGATCCAGTGGGAAATGCCCTTTTCAGTGCAAAGATGGTCCTGGATTAAATGATATGCACAACCAGTAGTCTTGCCAAAACCAAGCTCTTGAGGTTCTCTAAATGTTATCAAAAGACCATCTGTGAAATAAGAGGGTCAACAGAAGCAGTTAAGCAAACAAACAAAAAAACCTAGTCCAGTGAAAGTAATTATTTTTAGATAACTAGACGTCTCCCTCATCAATATTTCTAAGAAGCCACTGGTGGAGTTGACCTCATATTTCTCATCTGAGCTGGGCACAGTTTTTGCTCATCAGAACATGATGAATGAATTAAGGAATTATTTTTTTTCCACTGTGGGGGGAGCATTATTAACTTAAGTCTACTTACAACATAAAATTGGATAGTGTTCTTAACCCCCACTTGTTGGTCCTTGCCTTAAATTATCATTTTTGTCTGTGCGATGACAATCTTTGTTATGTTTGATGACATGCTTGCTTCAAGACCCTTTTACTAAGAGGGGCTAATACATGTCATGAATACAGTTCCAGTGCCATGTGGACTCTGGATTCATCTAGAAGGACTCAATTCAAGAGTGAAGGAGCTCAGATGGTTTTCTCCAGCACGTTTCATTGTGCACTTAATAGCAGTTGTCTCTTAAAGCATTGGTTCATTAGCCCTAGGCCTTGGTCTCCAGCTTGAAAAGGGCCTTTAAGATCCATCAGCCTGTACTGAGATTTGCAGTGCGGTCTGTGTTTGCATCCCCAGAAGCAGCTGTTGTGCATATGTAGATAAATCATGCATATGCATGCAGGTCTCAATTCACAGGTGAGGAGGGACCCTTTTTTACATTCAGTTTATTTGTATAGGATTTTACAGGCCTTCAGTCAGCACGTTGGCTTGGTTTTCTAGCAGAAGTTATCCCTTCCGACTACTGAATTGCATGAGTTAAGCAACTGAAAAGAGGAGTCAGCTGACCTCCTGTGGTTCTCTGGTCTTTCATGTAGTATCTGTATAGGGGCTTCCTTGAAAATTTGCACTTTCAGAACTAATCCAAGAAGCATTAATTTGGGGGTGAATTCAGAAGCTAATTCCACCTTCATATGTTCCTCTTGTGGTGGGGTTACTCTTTTTTTTTTTTTTTAACAGTTTACTACTGTTTGCTCAGCTAATCATTCAAACTGGACCTGACACTGACAGATACTAACGTATTTCTGTGTCTTTCAGATGCTGTTAATCTTTCAAGCTCTAGAAGCCATTTTACTGAGGACAGCCAGTGACCTCTCCCATTTTTCTGTTGTGGGAATGAACATAGTAAAAAAGTTGATTCATTCCTACATGAGATTGGTCTATGCTGCTTTGTATTCTGAAAATCACAGGTAAGGCTTCTCCATACTGTTTTGGAGAATCTCTTGTTAGCTGATCGCGAGGGGCTGTATGGCTCTTGCACACGTGTACAAGATGTTGCAATATTCAGGTTGACTTATTGCTAATAATCCACTTTTATTTAATTATGCTGATGACATTTAATAGAATAATTGCACATGAAAGTCTTTGCAAGGTGGAAGCTTTGGTACAAGACACAATCTAATGCTGTATAATACTTCCCCGAGGCTGTTGTTTTCGTCAGTTGCGCCTGTCCTAGTGAGAGGTAAAGTGGATGGTACCTTGAGTCCTGTTATTTCAGTGCTGCTTGGTTTGTGAAGTGAAATGTACTACATGGAACAGATAGGAGCAGGCTTTCTCATAGTTCACAAGGCTGAGCAGTCTATCTTGTGATGGCAAGAAGAGCTGCTCTTGAGTCTTTTATTTCCCTGTATTTTTTGTAGTCAGATTTCCATGTTTATAGTAGTTTGCTTTTTTTCTTTTAGAATGGGTTTTCCTCTGATTTTCCCTGTCTCTTCAGTCTAAGGCCATTTAACCTGATTGAAGCACTCATGTGTTACTTAGTCCAGTCTTAAACAACAATTTTTCATGCTCCATGGACAGGGTTTGAGAAGTTCCAAGTGCCAGAGACGTTTTAATACAAACATGGGAGGAAGAAGAAGGGAGAGAAAGAAACAGAGACTGGAAATCACTTGTCTAGAGCCAATGATTTGTCTTTCAGTCTTTGAACAGGCCAGAATTAGAAAAGCGTTTTCTGTTTTCCAGTTCTTGAGCACAACCATGCTTCCTGCACCACTCAGTTTATCTTATTGTAACAAGCATTTTGACTGTACATAGAATCTCAGATATGGGTTGATAGGTATATTTTAAGTAAATTTTGAAACTATGCAAGATCTGCACTACTTAAGCATTTAAAGGTCACTGCTTTTGGAGTAATCCTTCCAGAACCTGCATAGAGAAGGCTTCAGATTTCTGATGATATTCTGATCTGCTTTTTTTGTGCTACCTTTTTGATGTGCAAAGGGATTTTATTGTGGTGGTATGTCCAAATGGGATCTCAGCTTTAATCTACGGCTTTCTTGCAGATTGTTCATGACTGCAACATGATGGACAGATTCCAAACCCCTTAATGGGTAGTGTAGTGGCTGTTCAGGTGATAGAGGTCTGCAGACTTGTACCTAACAGCTCTGTCATGTTCCCATTGAAATAAATGGCAAACTTTTAAGAATTTATGAGTTGTTAATTTTTGGCACTTTCTTCTTTTATCCTACTTTATAAGGTGAATATCCAGCCTCTCATTACAGCTTTATTTTTGGGAAGAATATAAATAGACATTCCCTTTTCCCTTCTTCCCTTTCCCCTTCTTCCCAGTTGCCATCACTGCCTGAAATTATGTTTTCTGTTATTTTAACTTCTCTTCTATTTTCTCAGGCAAATTTTCCCAGTGGTCAGTGAGCAAGAATCAAAACTGAGTGTAGATAATGGAATTGAGTTCATGACAAGGCCATGCTTCATACTTCAACTGAAGAAAACCTCTGTCACGTAGCTAAAACACAAAAAATGCAGTCTTCAGCCTATGCTGTGGCATCTGTAACTTCAGCATTGGCTGTAGCTCCTGTGGACCTGATTGTGGCAGCAGACACATAAACATTTGCAGGACTGGGGGCTCTGTCCAAGACACATGCTTGCAGAAATAGACTGTTCACAAAGACAACTAAAGTTCTTTGTGAATAGAGGAATGACCTTTGTGTTTGGCCTAAATCTGTGTTGTGATTGCCGTTAAAATGGTTGTTTACATATTCATCTAAAGCTCCCATCAACTGCAGTGAGAGCTTTGCAGGGATGCTTTCCTAATGGTTGTCTTGGTTGCTTGTGTTGGGACTGACTTAGAACTGCTTCATGCCTGAAACTCCTGAGGGCTTGGGTGGGTATTGGAGGTGGAGTGGGGTCATTTCTTTTACAGGAAAAAGGTCTAAATTTTAATATCTTGATTTGACTGGTTGTATAGCTGTCATCTTGGAAATAACCTGCAGGTTTTCCTCTGCATTTCATTTTAGGATGAGCCGACTGTGCCTTACACTGTTGTCAGCAATGGTGGCTCAGGGGCCAGATTCAGCAAGGGATGTGTTTAGCCATTTCGATTTCAATAATAAATTTCTGCCTGGATTATTGAAAAAAAGATGTAAGAAGGTAAATCAAGTCACTGTGTGCCATGAAATGCTATGCCATGGCTCCCAATAGTTTTCTTCTGCCAAGTATTTAAAACTAAGCTGTTGCTGGTCTGCTGCATTTTTATCTGCGGTAACTTACCTCTTCCCTTCCTGTCCTGTGTCAGGCTGAAATGCTTCTTGATTGTTTCTAATTGGCAGCAGAACTGATCTGTGGGGAGAGAGCTTCCTGTCTACTTATGTAAGAAATCTCCAGGGAATGTTTCTGAGTATCTGCAATAATGGGAGGGGTGGTATGCACCCTTGAGGTGGAGCTTGCTTCGTCTTCTATCCCATGCTGCTCTTTCTCATCTTGTCAGGGTGCTGAGCTTAGGATAACCTTGTTTCTACAGTGCATTGTAGAATTACTGCAACACATTGAAGTGCCTTGACTGTTTCTAATAAGCTGTGGTGAAATATAAATGTATAGTTTCTGTGGGCTACCCTTCTAATGTCTGAAATGGAGTGAAAGTGATGGTAAGCTTTTGAAAACTATTCAGTGATATGTTTGAGAAGAGCTCGGTCTTTTTTCCAGTGCAAGGATTGGACTTTGGTCCCACTGAAATAAATGGAAGTTGGAGGTTCTGCAGTTGTTTTAATGGGGAGAAGATTTTGCCCAATACTAGTACAGTCAGAGTAATTGCATTTAAAAATATAACCAAGAGTTTTAAACAATCTTTTGGTGCAAATGCTGAAGGAGGGTTTGTGAGTGAGTAGAAAAACTCAGCTCTCTTTTTCCAAAAAGAACTTTATTTCTTGTTTCCTCTCCATTTGCTAAAAATAATCAGAGTTGACCTGAAGCAGTGTTTTAGAGCAAGAATATTTATAAGTTATTCCAAATACAAGTGTATGTATAGTAAGTCTGGTATTTTCAATGCTGATAAATTGTTTCTAGGTTTTAAAGATGACTTGCAGAATGAGTGTGTACATTTGTGTTGGGTTTGTGCCATCTGCGGTAACAAATGAGACTTTATATATAAAGCAAACAAGTAGAAGGCAAAACCCCAAACACTTACCTTTTTCCCTGAAACCCTTTTAGAATGTCAGATCTCATGTTTTTTGACCTTTCTGCAGAATTTGTCTTTAGGATTACCTCCACCCCTTAAATTTAAATGCTTGGATGTAGCCTTTGACCACAAACTTGTTAGAGTTTGTGTAGCTACTTGTAGCTAGTAACCTACAAGAAAGAAAGTTTCCAAAAATGGATTAAAGGTCTTGCTCAGCTTTCAGTGAAATGATGATATCACAACTGGCTATCAGAGGTGAATTTTTAATACAAAGATATCAGGCCCAAAGCTTACAGCAAAATCTTTTTTCTTTCTCTTTATTTATTCTTTCAACCCTTCATGAGTTGCTTCTGCCTTATGTTTAGGCTAGTCAGTATCTTCTTTCAGGCATTTTTACACACAATTCAATTTTGCGCAGTATGTTTCAAAAATTATAAATCGGGAGGGACTCTTTATCAGGGAAGGTAGTGATAGGATGAGGGGTAATGGTTTTAAACTGAAAGAGGGCAGATTTAGATTACATATAAGGAAGTAGTTCTTTACTGTGAGGGTGGTGAGGCACTGGCACAGGTTGCCCAGAGAAGCTGTGGATGCCCCATCCCTGGCAGTGTCCAAGGCCAGGCTGGACGGGGCTTTGAGCAACCTGGTCTGGTGGCAGGTGTCCCTGACCATAGTGGAAGGTTGGAACTAGATGATCTGTAAGGTCCGTTCCAACCCAAACCATTCTGTGACTTTTTGTTCATATTCTACGATCCTTCTCCAGGCAAAGTTTTCACTGCTTCCACTGTGCCAGAATTTGTAGTTTTATAACAATTAGCCCCTTTTTAAAGGGCCTTTTTTTAGCTGTTCTAAGTTTACCTGGGTAGCTCCATGCGCAGCTGTGATAGCTGAGAGACGTGTGTAATGTACTGTAGCTCCAAGATGGCAACAAGCTGCAAGATTCCCCAAGGCTGACGTTGCTCTGGAAGCCTATATAGTAAGAAATGGCAGCAGCGCTACTGTCATTACTGTTCTTGAGTATTTTTGTGAATTGTCCTGTGTACCCAGTAGTGCATCCAGAAGTGAGGATGTTGAGTGGTGTGTGTACAGGGTTTGGCAGGGAATTACTGTTAATGTTTTTTTAATTTATTTATAACCTATCTCACATATCGAGAATTGAAAAATATGTGAACTAGGATACCTTCCTTTTTAATGTTAACTAACAGACTGTGATCTGCTTAATGCATGAAGTTTCTTAAATGAATGTACTGTGGATGTATTACATGTAAGTGTGTGTGTGGCTGTGTCCAACATGTTTACATTATTTTTTAATTTACCTGTTTATGGTACTTAAAAGTATAATAAATTGTTGCGGTATTAATTTTGCAGTTGTGTACAATCTGTATGCTACTAGTGCCTCTCATCTTTTTTAGGGGAGAACTGATGTCCGTATGGCCTATATTCAGTTTGCTCTCTCCTTTTTAATTGCTGGTGACAATGCAATCTTGACACAGATGCTGGAACTAAAAGGTACTTCACAGTTGCTTGTGTTTCTTTTTTTAAGGCAGGGTCTTTTATAGATGATAATAAACATGAGGTAATGCAAATTGTAAATCAGTTAAACAGCACTAATAAGATAAAAAGTATTTCTAAGATATATTCTAAGATATTTCTAATCTTACTACCTGACAAGCTTTAAAACTTCTTCAGTATTCTAGTGAGTGCCTCTTCTTGAGAATAATGCTTGTTATTTGCAAACACTGCAAGAATAGAAAGCCATTGGTGACAAGGTAAATGTAATATAACTTTGAGGCCATAGAGTTAATAAGCAGAAAAAAATTCATGACCTCCGGCCTTGCTTGTAGCACAGTAACAGTGGATACGTTGCATTAATTTTTTTTTTTGAAGTTTTAAAGATTGTGTGTACTTTAGTGTCCTTTCTATCCTCATGCAGGGCAATTGTTGTGTATTCCATTAGACTGCTCTTTGTCAGTGATTCAGGAGACCAGTGTAATGTCCTTTGCATCCCTTATGGAGGCATTACATGGGAGTGCAGTCCAAGAGTATTACACCAATATCTCTTAGAGAAGGAGTTCAAACTGGACTGACAAAGAAAAGACTCCAGAAAGTTGAATCCTACATATATGTATTAATACTTGATCCCTTATGTGCTGAAGATAATGTAAAACTTCTCTTGACTTTAGTGATTTGAAATCTACTGCTGATGTTTCTCAAGTTGTGAATTGCAACCCTTGGTAAGGTTTTGAAAGAATTCAGAAGGGATCTAGAAATACTTAAAAAAAAAAAAAAAAAAAAAAAAAAAAAAGTTGTCATTAGCCCACAGCAATTCATTTCTTCTACGGTGAGGGGAGAGAGAACAGGCCATAATTATTTACTTCTATTGTTTGTGCTACCCTGGGGGCTGTGGATTTCTTTTAATTGCTTGCAGTTGTTACGTTCTTTCAGGACAGGGAGTGGTAGCGCACACCTAGATCCAGTCAGAACAGCTGGCTTTCATTCCCATCTGAGATACTTAAGTTCTCTATAAACTGAAGTTCTCTAACTTTGGGATGCACAGGTGAGCCAAAAGATGATGCATGTAGTTGGAGATGTAACCTCCAAATACTTGAGAATCACTCAGCAGAACAACTGTGAGTCCTTCAATGGAAAGGCTAGGCATTTACTCGGGTTAAATACTGCATAGCACCTTGGGGCCTGAAATATATTTGAAATTGACAGATACTGTTGCAGTAAGTGTTAATAACCAAGTTGGCAAATCAGCTAGTTACAATAAGAGTAGGTTTGGCAGCATTACTTGCTCATCACTGTAGTTACAGACTTGCCACCCTTCTGAACTCTGATTGCAGCCTTTTGGTTCATTCTTAAATGTAACAGGTAAATAAGCTGACATTGAAGAGAAATGGGTATGAATTCCCTGAAGCATTTCAGTATGAAAATAGCTTTCATGTTTTCACTTAACATTTGAAATGTCTTCTTAGATTTCATTCCGGATATTTTTCGCTCTGAAATAAAGGAAGACAAAGTTTCTACCATCAATCTTCTACTTTCCACACTGAGAACTAAGGTACGATATACCCCTGAAACTGCATTGTCTCGTTTTTTATTTTCTTTGTTGCTGGAAACAGTTTTGCAGTAATTTTTCATGAAACATACAACTCCTTAAGATGTTGGTACTGTGCTGCCGCTGCTGCTGAAAGTTTGCCAGTGTGTCCATTACTGATAATATTTGTTGGAGGTTGATAACTTGGCTGTGTTATTGTTTCAGGATCAAAGCTTGTTATACTTTTCCAATGCCCATTTTTAAAGGAAGTCACCAAAATGGTGAGGTCAGCTAGATTTGAGTAGGTTTGTTAGCTGTGAGCTAGGTAATGACATGCAATCTTCTTTCCAGGAGAAGAAAGATTTTGTGTGATTTTAGTATGGGGACTGTGACATGAAAAGGGGTTCCTAGGAGCTATCTGGTTGCAGTCGAAGGGTGCGTGGTACCATTCCCCAAACAGTCTTGGTGGGGCTCTGGTGAGGCTGCATCCTGTGGTCCTGGTTAGCTGTTCTTTGGACTTGCTTACCGTTGGGATGGCAAGGTTTCTGCTGCAAGAGATAAATTTGGTCAAAGGTATTTCACGGTGGAAGAGAGGAAAAAGGAAAGTCTTATAAAACTGTCTTCCCAAGATCAGAGAAGTTTCTGTGAAAAAGAAAGGGTACATTCCACCTATCACAAAGTACTACTGGAGAGGTAAGTCTGCCCCACCTTGAAGTTTTTTTTTTTCTGGTTCTTTCATAGCAGACAGAAATAACCTTGTGATACAGAGTGCTGAGACCAAAAATTTGAAAGCGGGAATTGCTGAAAGGTGTGAGAGTTGGTTTACTCTCAACTGCCTTTCCTGTGCTCTGTTGTTTGTTAGCTTCAGAGTGTGGCTGTGCCTCTTTCACTGTGATGCACCGGCTTGTTGCTGCTGTGGGTACAGCAACTAACCCAGAGATTTATTTTATTTCTATAAGAATATTTAAAAAAATATTTTTAATTCCAGTATCTATGATTTTTGAACTTCTGTTTTGAATTACTGTAGTGAACTGTATCAATGCTGCACATGCTGTTGTATGATCAACTGAGAGAATGAAGAAAAAATAGTTTCAAATTTAGAGTGTAACTATAAGAGCCTGCCTCACACTCAGGCTGTTCACAACTGACAATCTAAAGCCAAAAATATTTTTTCATTGTTCTGTTGCAATAACCTTAGAAGAAGAAAAAAACCCATTTAAATGTAAAATAAACCTCCTTGAAACTGTTTTCTAAATTAAGCTTTTCCCATTGGCAATCATACGTCATGTATGGATATGTTGTTGATGAAATCTAACACACTGTATGACTCCTTCAGTTTAGCAAGGAAAATGAGAAGTAAAAAACTGCAGACAGGAGAATGCAGTAGAACTGTTGAGAAGTTCCTGCACTGTGTTTTCCTTTTCATTCAAACATCTTTTGTAGCAAGTTCTACTATCTGCCAGCAGGTTTCCATGATCCTAGTCTGTGGCTGTGCTACTCTAAATAGGTTCTGTGCTCTTTAGTTGAACTTGAAAGTCTGTCCTGTCAAGTACGTGCAGTGTGTAGAAGTTGATAGAGTTCTATGGCTTCATCATGGTCCTACGTGTGAAAACAGTGTTAACAGGACAGGCAGCTGTAGTGAGGAGAGTGAGCTGTGTGTGTATGAGAATGGTGTTGCTAATTTGCCATTATTTAGTGATAACTTGCCATAACTAGAATTGCTTGTGGTTTTTTTCTCTTGTTGTTTTCAGGTGATTCAAAATAAAAATATCACCAAAACCCAGAAGGTGCGCTTTTTTACTGCGGAAATGTTGATTCACATTGCATCACTTTACCGGTGGAATGGGATTACTGATGTCAGCCCTGGGGATTTGAAGGTCTGGTAATTTATTTCTTTGTAACTCCTAGTCCTTGTCCTGCCTTTCCACCCCCTGCCCCGCCCCCCCCCCCCCCCCCCCCCCCCCCCCCCCCCCCCCGTCAGCTCTTGCAGCCCACAAGTTTTGAAACAGCTCACAGCTCCTGGTTGTGACTGTAATGGCACTGATGCCTCACCTTTCCTGGAAGTGTTGGAAGTGTTGGCATGTTCAGTGCATTGTCAGCTATCTGCCTTTCTTGCCTGATATTAAAGTTCCATCTTCTGCCAAACTGGCCCAAAAACCACACGCATGCTTGTTTCACATGCTTTATGCTGAAGGCTTCAGTGATTTTTTTTTTTTTTTTTTTGTCTTTTGGAACTTCCTTATAGTGAACCTGGCTTGGATGGTTGAAAGTTGGTTATTTCAGATTAAATACTAGATCCTTGACTTCGAAGTCCCAGGGTAGCCCTGCCGTATTTAAATGTTTTATATCACTACTTTTCTTTAGCTTGACTTTTCTCTGTCTTTTACTGTCTGATGACTTAGCAAATGCCCTGAATCAGTAATGCTCTGCAGGTAGTACATTTGTACCTAAATTTTTGAGGTTTGCTTTCCTTGATACCAGAAGTATTGTAATATTTAATATGTCTAATACAGAAATGGAAACTTGTTAATCTGAACAAAAGCCAAGCTGTTTTAGCATTTCTGTAAAAGGAGCTTTTTAAAATCTGGAGTGAAATTGGTGGAAGATTTTCCTTCTGTGATACCAAAAGGCGTACGCCTTTTTTACTCCTTTTTGATTTTTATAGGTGCCTCAAGGTTCTGAAGAGGTGGGAAGGATGATGGTACGGGAACTTGTTCATAATTTCTTAATGGACCTCTGCTGCTCCCTGAAACATGGTATAACTTTCTATGATCCAAGTCTTGGAACTTCTGGCAAGTAAGTCACCAGATGGCTGAGATTGTATGTGAGTTTTGTGCTAGGAACAAGAGACACCTCAGTAGTTATCTTGTCTGCCCTTCCCTTTGCAAGTAACTTTACTGAGTTCTGCTTCCATCTCTTTCTTCTGTGGCATACGGAAGAAATACGTTGGGCTTTTTGTTGTTTTAATTTTTAACTTCCCAAGATCAAACTATTGGATCTCCTTATACCTCAGTGTACTAGAGTAGAGAGCGCTCTGCCTGTTTGTAGGAGCTTAGGTGAAGGTTGTGTTTCTCTGAGCCATATCTGAGTATAAATAAATAGAAAGTCTTTTGTGATTTTGAAGCATAGATACTTATTTTTTTTAATGTGACAATAAAACATCAAAACTGCAATGTTAACCAGATGGTGGTAAAATACCTAGTCTAATTTACATTTTCTAGAACCAGGTGTGGTTTATTCTAGGTTTTAGCAAAATGCTGACGTGGATTCCAGTAGTGCCAGAATGTGGCCTGCAACCCTAATCTGGAAGCATCTGTTTACCCTACTGTTTCTATTTGCTAACTATTTAAAATATATGTGCACTAAGATTATGACTGCTAGAAAAATAATTGAGACCCTTGTAATTCCATGGAGGGATTTTCTTTGGGTGGGTTTGTGCTTCATTACATTAGCTGGGCAAAGAAGATGATAGATTGTAGTAGCAGGTACTGATACTGAGCAGTGCTAGAGCAGGTTGTTTCTTGCTTTGAGCAAAATTTTAACTGGTATTTGTCTGGTATCTGCAGTATTCTTACTTTGTTTAGGGACATAGAGATGAACACTTTAAAAATAAAAAGTGGTGGAAGACCACAGAAAATACTTCCAAGTCTAATATTAAAGTTTTAATTCTACATTTGTACCTTTGTGAAGCTTGGTTTGAATATTTCTGAAACATTGTGGTTTTAATTAAAAGTAATTAAAGTTTGTCATGCAGGAAACATGGCAAATTGATGTTCTTACTTTTCTGAGTATAAACTCAGAAATTATACTAGCAGTGTGAGAGGTCTTGCCTTGAATTTATCCCAGCAACAGTTAGAGGAGTTGCAGAGTTAGCATCACATGTAAAGTATTGAAATAACTATTTCTTTCTGAAAGTGTGTTTTTGTCTTTAATAGAGGAGGAAATGTGGTGCTTCTGCACTTTCTGCTTGGTTTAAAAACTGCAACAGAAGATGAAATGGTTGCTGATCTCATGGTGAATATTCTTAAAGTATGCCCAGATTTATTGAGTAGATACTTTAAGGAGACCCAGTATTCCTTTGTTCCCAGACAGAAGTCTGCCTGGATGGACAATATGAAGTTACTCAAAAAGGTAAGAGTATGAATGATGCACACCACCTCTCCACAGAAATATGCAATTCCAGAACTTTCCTCTCCAAAAATCAAAAGTAGTTTTTGTTAAACAGTAGTGCAGAATTACACAAAATTGGAATAGGAAAGAAGAAATTTCCATATATTCCTATAGAAAATTTGTTACAGTTGTTGGGTACTGTGCAGTACAGATCCAGGCCAGCCTGTGGTGTGGCCATGTTAGGTATAAACTAACTCTGAATTCATTTATTTATCTGGGGTCTTCTAGTGCCAAAGAACAAAATTTCATTGATTTTTAGAGGAACTAAGCTGAGGATCAGGGAGTAGGTTTTTTTGGTTTTGGTTCAGAAGCAGCTGTTCTGTATCAGAGGAAACTCACATGTCTGAAGATGTATTGTGTTCACAGCTGTAAATGCACGGTGCTTTAGAGTTTATTGAAATCACTGGAAAGCAGACAGGCATAATATTTCATAAATGATGATTTTAAAAACAAACTAGTCCAGCAGTGGGGAAGTTAGGTGACTGAGGTTTAAGTGAGCTAAACAGGAAGGACTTAATGGTTCTGAAATAACACCATCAATTACCGTGGGTATGTTAGGAAAGAAGCAACAGGATGCTGTTAAATGTTGAAGATGGTAAATGGAGGGGGGGAAAATGGCATCCTGTTTTCTGTGGGTGCTGAGGATAATGAGCCATGGCTCAAAGCCACAGCTGCTTTAAAAAGTGTATACATAGACTGAGTTGGATGGTCTTTCTGTAAAAAGCTATACTTAGAGCAGGAGGCTGTATAAACATTTAACTAAATGGAGAAAGAAGGAATTGGTATAAGAAACAGTGGAAAACATCGTGATAATGTTTTTTGAGTGGCAGCAGCATTGAAAGTCAGCTAGAACTTTGTCCTTTCTGAGTGTTCCTTGGCCTCTTTGTTTAGCTTAAAATGGGCAAGTAGGATCTGTAGTCTTGTTTGTTGAAAAGGGGTGGCCTTTAGCAGGGATGCAGGTCGCGTACAGGTGTTCCATTTAGTTGAATAGGAGTCTGGGGCGTGCTCTGTAGCATTGCTGTGTAGAAATTGGTGTTTAGTGCTGTCATTACTTTTGACAAGTCAGAATGTTTCTGTGAAATGCTCCCCAGAAGAAGCTGTTTTCTACTGGACTATATCAATGTTGATTAAATTGTTATTTTTATTTCAGATCTATGAGGCTCAACCAGAGATCTCCAATTCTTTTAAGACTTCAGAGTTTATTCCTCTTCCCAGGTTGCTTTCTATGGTGATGGTAACAACAGTCCCTGCAGTGTGCAATAAAATAATGTTCACCCAAGGACTAAATGTAAGAGTAGTCTATAGTATGTCAGTGGATTTTTCTGTCCCAGTTAATATAGTTTAAGTGTGTCATCATCCAAGAAGTTTTTTAAGTTGGTTGACTGCATACATTTTATATTGTCTGTCCCAGCATAAATCTGGCTTGGGGAAGCACTGGAAAATTAATTAAACCCCATCGATACTGCTTCCAAGAGCCATTCTCAAGCACCAGTTCTGCCAATGCTCACTAGTTGTTTAGGCTGGGAATCTGAAAACCTACAGATTCTTTCCTGCAAGCCAATGTTTAGGAGATAATTTGTTAACAAATTTTAGCATATATTCATAGTACAGATTATGTGCAAAGCGTAAGAGAAAGCACTGAAATGTCATTAATTCGACTTCCTTTTAGTTACCCAGCACAGTAGTGAAGCACAGCATACTGTCACTCGTATCAATGGTTCTGAGAAGAGCCTTGAAGAATATTGAGTACTGTTTGAATGAAGAAACTTGGCAAAAGTCAGAAATCTTTACGCTGTCAATGATGCAGGAATTTGTACAGCTGTACAGAGAAGCCATCAGCAAGGTACAAAATAAAAAAGAAAATTGGGGTCTAACATGAGTTGTTTTGCAGCAGGTAACTACTTCTCTGCACTTTTTTCCCCAGTGGTTGTAGCCTGGGAGCCATGAGATAGTAGTATCTTTGGGCAAGGGGAGGGGAAGACTGTGGATTAAAAGGTGTTAATAACTAGTGTGGTAGTAGACTACTTTTCCTAACACAGCTGGCTGATGGAAATGCAAACAAAATTTTGTTGTGAGACAGATTTGTAACACTGACAGCTATTGAGCTGCAAATGAATTCCAAGAGCAGGCTCGGAAGCAAATTCTCTTCCTGGTTCAAGTAAATTGTCACCAGCAGATTTAGTTATTTCTAACTTAGGAGTTAGAAGTTACTAGACAAGTAGCACTTGAGTCGAAAATGTACCATGTGGATGAAGAACCAAACATAAACTGATTTTTCTGATTGCATACAAGGTCAGTTACAACCTTTGTGAAGAGCAGCAAGTCCTTGTGTGTGTTGGTTGTGTGAATATTTTTATCACAGTAGCTTTGTGTCACAGAGGGGAGCTACTGCAGTTTACTATTTTTGCTTTTAGCTTTTACCAGACATGAACAATATAGTGGCAGTCTGGCAGTCCCTTCTGAAGCAAGGGAGACAACATGTTGGCCAAGAAGAGAAAAAGGAAAGTGATACCTCCACTACAAAGGCAATGACTGAGACAGCACAAGTCACTGAGCAGCATGGTAGGCAAAGCAAGGGGGACTTGCCCCTTCTTACATGTTTGTGAATGGGTGTTGTGAAATCGTCATTCCACGTAAGGTCATTAACTTCAGCAGGGTCCAGAAGTCACTTGTGCATTTACTATTCACCTTTGCTTTGTTCCGTTCTTTGGGCAGTTTAATTCTGACCAGTGTCAGAATTGCTTAAGGACACAGGTTGACAAATAGGCTGCCGTTGCTACTAGGAGGTTAAGTAGTTTGGCTTTCTGCTATTACAAAATCACAGAATGGTTGAGGTTGTAAGGGACATCTGCCTAAACCCTGGTTGCCCAGGACCATGTCCAGATGGCTTTTGAGTATCTCCAAGGTTGGAGACTCCAGCAACCTCCCTAGGCAGCCTGTGCCAGTGCTCAGTCACCCTCACTGTAAAAGTGTTTCGTGATGTTCAGAGGGAGCCTCCTGTGTGTTTCTTTTTGTTCCCATTGCCTCTGGTCCTGCCACTGGGTACCACTGAAAAGAGCCGGGCTGTGTCCGCTCTCCCTTCAGGCATTTGTATATATTGATGAGATCTGCCTGAGCCTTCTCTTCTCTGGGCTGAACAGCCTTCCCTCATAGGAGAGATGTTCCAGTCCCTTTATCTTTGTGAGTTTTTGTTGGACTCTCTCCAGCTTGTCCATGTCTCTTTTGTACTGGGGAGCCCAGAACTGGGCACAGTGCTCCAGGTGTGGCCTCCCTGGTGCTGAGTAGAGGGGAAGGATCGCCTCCCTTGAACTGCTGGCAGTGCTTTGCCTAATGCAGCCCAGGATACAGGTAGCCTTCTCTGCGGCAAGGGCACATCCATGGCTTATGTTCAACCTTGTGTCTACCAGGACCCCCAGGTCCTTTTCTGCCAAGCTGCTTTCCAGCTGGGTAGCCCCCAGCATGTACTGGTGAATGAGCTTGTTCCTCCTTGGGTGCAGGGCTCTGCAGTTCCTCCTGCTGAAATTAACCCTCCAGTCCTTGATATTCCTATGCTAAGAGATTTATTTTGCAGCCACACAATAGAACAGGCAGGGAAACAGATATGCCTGAAAAATAATTCTTTGAAGGATTTTTGTTTGGCCAAGTTATTTTACAATGAGATCATTTTTTTAGAAGCAGTTATTTACTATGGCTACACAAATGCTTGTGTTGCAGTAGCACAGGAATAGAAACATGCAAGTGCTGGAAGAGGTGGGCGAGGGGATTGCAGTTGAAGGCTTTGGTTTTCCTCTCTCACAAGCAGTGTCCCTCCTGAAGGAATTGCTTTCATAGTTGCACTGCAGGGAACTGAAAGTTTTTGATGGTCTCTGTGGCTTGGCTAGCAGCCTGCAATGTTTTGCTTAGAGACTGAAGATAAATCTGCACCCAGTTTCATGGCCTTCATAGGGCATATGCCACATATGCTTGGAGCAGAGAGTTTTTCAGTGTATGTTCTTCTGTGTATGGTTTTGGGCAGCAAAATAGTTGTCAGTGCTGACACTCCAAGCCTCTTCATTGGTGGAGTGCTTGCTGAAACCAATGGAGAAGCTAACCTCTAAAGTACTGTAGCTATCTAATTTCTCTGCATACTAGGATGATAATACTGTATCACTTACTCTCAGCTCACCTGTTATAGCTTTACTTGCACTATGGCTACTAGAGAATTCTTTTTTTAATGGGAGCTGAGACTCAGGCAAACAAAGACAAAGTTTATGCATGGCATCCATCCAGTTCTTCATAGCTCCCTGAGGGAGACCCGGTTAACAGGAAAAAAGTAGGTGTTAAAAAAATGTTTTGGCTGCCCTCCATTTATTTTGCTTCCTTTTATTAGTGATTGGATAACATGTAGCTTTTATGTGTCCTCATGTTATAAGCTGAAGGAATATTTACTTGCTGAGATAGCTTTTCCTAAGAAGTAAACAGCTGCCTTAACTGGTTATGGTGTTTCTCTCATACAGGTATTTGTTGTCTTCCTTTTGCCAAGAGGTCACATTGAGGAAGTAGTATTTTGAAAGAGGGAAGGGAAGGGAAAGAAAGAAACCTTTAACTGAAGGAAGTAATAAATAAATAAATAACTGTACTGTCTCGTGCATTTTCCCAGTCAAACCTACCTGGCACTAGGTGACAATAGTGACCCCAGAAACCAGCATCATGACCGTATCCTTCCTTTTGCTTTTTTCTGTTGTTCAGACTTAAATTGAACAGCAGTGTGACTGATTGGATTCTTATTGTGAATGTTGAAGTGATGAGACTGTCATTTTATATGTGTGAGCACTTTCAAATCAAATTAGAAATTACAACTGTCAATTTAAGCACTGGGTAAGCTGATTCAGTTTTAAAAGTCTTCACGCAGGAATACTGGGGAAGGAGACTGGAGATTCTGTGGTTTTTTCCTGTTCTTGTTAATGAGGAAGATAACTGATCATTTCATAGGCAAGCCTATTGGAAATAGAATTATTAATTGTCATGTTGGGTAATGCAGCTCCTACAGTGTTCTCTCTTGGTATGAAGGAAGGAGAAACTAATCGTGTGAACACTTTGTTTAGGTTCAGATGATGCTGAGACACTGTTTCTGAAAGCTGCACTGCTTCAGGTCATATGCCTTTATCAGAAGGTTGTGCCCCATTTGGTAGCACGGAGCAACTTTGATTTTAGCAAGCTGCTAAAAGGTATGTGATGGGTATTTCTATTACCTTTGTTGTTTTTTCTGGCTGTTTACAAAGTCCACAGCAAAAGGGACTGTCTGCTCTTCTGTGTAGACAGAGCAAGAACTGTTTTCTAAAAGTAACCCATTTTAGTTTCTTCATTGTGTTGGCATTTATTGTTGTTATTTCTGCAGTGTTCTGGCACTCTGCCCTCTTAAATTCCATACACTTAGTTGTTTAAGTGGTAGGTTCTACTACAGTCTTCCTCTTTCTGTGTTATATTCTTGCAAATAATTGGCCTTTATGGGGTTTTAATTCTAATATTTCTGAGCAAGGTGTATGTCCAACTCTTAATGAGATTTGGGTGTTTTATTCTCCTAGACCTATGTCAACAATCCAACATAAGTAAATTATTTCTAAACTTGTATGAGGAATGGTACAGATTTTATTTTTTTACAGGATAGCTCACAGAAAGGTTGGGGTAGGGGAGAAGCAAGTACCAATTCATTGGTCTCCTCTGGAAAATCTTCTAACATTCAAGTATCTTTTCCCGTTTGCTGTGTTTTGAATTATTTTATCATAGTTTGGTGGTGTGTGGGGAGAAGAGTAGTATTCTGTATGGTATCATCTCCTGCAGAAAATCTATATCAGGAAGCACTTTAGCAATATTGTTGTATTTTTGTCTCTGATGTCATCTTCATGGAGGGTATTCCTCTTCATACAGCAGAAGTAAACAAAGACATTCTGTACCTGCTTAACGCAGCAAGGACGATGAGCCACAATTACGGGCTGTGGGCAAGATCCTCCAATATTGTTTGCGGTACAATAAATACAGCCATTTAAAATTGAGACTGGAGGGGACAGCAAAATGTTGTTTGGGCATCACTGCTGTCTTTGGGTCACCAAAGCTTGTAGGCCACCCAACTAGAGCAACTATTTGTGTTTTAGGCAGGTCTGGGATGTGTAAGGATGGGAGTTATGTAAATGCTTTAATTAAAGTCTGTCAGGGAAAAAAGGGGCTTTAAACAAAACCCCCCTCTAAATCAACTGTCTCATGCATGAGGTTTTTCCTCCCTCTGTCAAAGCATATTTAATTGGTTTGTATACTTGGTGACTCACCAAATCACACACCCTGTTTATCCCATTATTTCTTGCATTGGTCTGCTTTCTTCAAAGGGACAAAAGGCAGGACACCTTTTGTGAGTCAGAAATCTCTTTGGTGGTAGGTTTTGTGAATGTATGAAATAACAAAGTTGAACAGGCTGGAAATAAAGTATCATTCTCAAACAAATGTAATGAAGTGAGTCCGGATATTAATTTTGATGAAAGATGATGTGGTAGAAAATGATGGTGTAAATTAGCCATGAAGCTTCATTCTCTCAGATGCCATTCATTCCCCTTGCCCTGATCGAAACACATACTCCAAAGGCAGCATATTTTTCTACCTTGTAGCAATAAGTTGTTTAAACAGCTGGTACAGTTTTATTGTTTGGTCTTGCTGTTGGCTAGACTTTGTAGTGATTTTTAAAATTGTTCTCTCTCTGATTTGGACCACAGAGATGCTACACGGACTATGAAAAGCACACTGACAACAAAGCTTTATGCAGCTGATTTCTGTATGTAACTTAACTGTAGTTAATGTGTGAGCAGGTCAATTTCTGGAGCACACTGTGAGGGTCTCTGCACAGCTTTGTGACTTGTAAGGTGAATAATTCTGAGGTTATGCCATAGCAGTCATTAGCAGATGATAAAAGTGATGTATGGAGAGACACAAGTTCCATTGGCTGTAGCAAATATTGTAATGTATAAGTGTTAAGATTTGTTACTGACTTAAATTTTGTATTTTGGTCTCCAGTTTAAGCATCCTCTTTACTTCCTGTAGAACACAACTTCTCAGGGTTGCTAAGACTGATAGAAGAGATTTTGTATTCCCATGCACAAGCAATGTGCCAGGGGCAGGTATTAGACTCTCCCTGCTGAGGGCTGGGTTTCAGCCTTAGGTTGGCCAAACATAATCGTAGTCTGTCTGGGAATGTCATGGTACGAAAATGTGTGGATTGCCAGCTTATCTCACAGTGGTGGTTTGAAACCCTAAATGATTAGTGTTCTGAGATCTCAGGAAGATATACCAAAATGAAGTTGATTGCATTGCTTTCAAACCTCAGGTATTGTCACTGAAAAGGGCCTCCGAGAGGAGGTCCCTCCTGTTCTGCAGCACCACATACTGAAAGTGGCTTTGGAACTTCCTGCAAATAAATTTGCCTGGTTCAGAGTACAGGTAAGAGACTTCAAGGCAGAGTTATGTTTCTTTGGCCCGTTGTCCTCAAATCTTTACAGCTGACACTGCCTAGTTTTAAACTAGTCCCAGTCAAGTCATTTTAGGAGATGACCCTCTTGTAAAACCAGTAGGAATTACAGTCTTAGCTTTAGTGAAGGATCCCTTCTGAGCTGAAAAGTTTTTCTGCAAGGACAGAAATTTTTGCATCCCTGACAAGAGCTGGACAGGGTTCCTTCAGCTCTTCTTATCTTTGGAGGGGGCACAAGTGAGAATTTGCTGGTTTCCACTTGTCTGGAACACCTGAGATTTCAGACCAAGGAAATGAGCTGCTGAGGGGAGCCATCCCACCTATACCCAGGGAAGATTCTGTTATCTGTTAAGTCTGTCCCTCCATATTTACAGGAAACCTTCAGGGCCCCTGCTTGCTCCTTTACTGCAGCCTTGTAAAATAAGAAAGCTGTAGAGTGTCTGTTTTGCATGTCTAGAGAAAGAGAGTCTGCTTTGCGGGGAAGCAGAGAGACCTATGGGCATGTGTGACTGTGACCCTGCCTTGTCAGCTGTTTCCAGCTGGCCATAAAGGAAAAGTGAGGAGAGTTAAGAGCCAGCAAAGGAAAACCTGGAAACAGGCAAAGAAGCTCCAGTATTTTCTTGTGGCTTCTGGTATAGACAGGTTTTAACAGAAAAGATAGAAGCCAGATCTGGCAATATTACAGAGGGTTGCGGTTGTTAGACATCAAATGCAAATCAGGGAGAAAAGCAGGGGAGGTGGCTGAAGGATTGTCATTTGATGTTCAGGTAGTGTGCAGCATCCCTGTGACTTGCATTTTTTTCTTGTTCTTTGGGGATCCATCTTTTAAATTATTACGTTTCTTATTCAGACAGTACTTGTAGGAAATCTGAATTCCTGGGGATAATAGAAGTAGAATGGATGATTGAGGAGGAAGGTGTGTTTTTCTTGGACCCTTGTATGAGTTGGTGTTTCTGTTACTCCTCTCTTCTTCCACTTTCTAAAAAACCCTTGTACTTGTTTTTCCTGGCTCATTGAATGCAAAGTAGTATAAATGGTCTCATTAATTTCAGGCCCTTTTAGGCAGGTCTATAAGATAATATAATTATATTACATACCTACTTGAGTGCAACATAATCCTGTACAGTGTTGCTGTACCAGTAAATATATATATTTTGTTTTAGGATGTCTCTGAGACAGAGAAGGTATCTGGTGAAAAGTCGGTATTCTATTTACTGATGAAAATGTTTGTTACAAGTAACCAATGTCATCTGAAAATTGCAACCAAAAAACTGATCATCAAGGTAAGCACTTGATCTGAAATATCAGGATACTCACTATATCACATTGGTCTGAAATTTCAGGATTGTAAAATTTTTTCTTAAAGCAGATACCATTACCATATAGTTGTGTGGCCAACTGAATCTTCTCTCCTGCTTTTTGTGACTTACCGGAATTTGCTGTCAGATAACTATCAATGAGCTAAATATTCTATGAAGGTAAATGTTGTCAACTGCATTTGCTGCAACAGTTGATGAAATAGTAAGGAAAATGTCAGCCCACCCCTCTAGGCTGAATGAATTCTGATACTGTAATAAATCAATGTAGTTTGTGTTTGCAAAGGTCTGGACGTTGATCAAGTGAGATGATTTTTTTTATGCTCATTTATTTAACCCGTCCTTCATCACCCTAGCCTTCCTAAAACCTTAGCTTGTTTGCTCTGGCCTTGCAAAATAATCCTATTTGTTACAGTCTGATACAAGCAGTACTTCTGTCTTAAAAATGAATTAAAATCCCCTTCTGTGCATTTAAATAAGTTACCTGACTTTTCAGAAGTGCTGATCAACTACAAGTCTCATGAAGGCACCAGTGGCTGTTGTTTTCAGTATCTTTTTAGAACTGGGCATCTTTTAATTATCTAAGTAGGGGTAGCAACCTAAATTAAAAGGAAACCAAACCAAACTGTTCCCACCAGGAGAAAATCCAAAAAGCTGTTCTAAGCCCTGAACAGGGCTCCTGGTGCAGTGTCCCGTAGTAATAGCAGCATATAAGTTTGTATACAGCTTTGTGCACTTAATTTCTGTGTTTAGTTTCAATTGCAGGGTGCAATTGTAACATTCAGTCCACTAAAGCAAAGTTACAGTCATTGAATTAGGTTTTAGTTGCCCTTGATCCCTGCAAGGGATTAAATTCTGGTTAACTTTGTCACATAGTAATGAATATCTCAATCAAAAGCTACCCAGTACTGTTTTTCTAGTGTATTTGGATTCTTTTGCTGAGTGGAGACGTAGGCTGTCTGACTCATTCTTGTTTCCCATTTTAGATTCAGTCCATTTCATTTTCTCTGAAGAGAATACAGGAGCAGTGAGGTTAGGGCAGTTACGTCAGCAGACAGCCTGCTAAGAATAGATGTTAATGAGTGTGTTTTGCTTATTTTTCAACAGTGCCATATAATCAGAAAGCATGTTTTTGGATTTCACGTTCTGTTCCTGCCTGTTTTCATGAGAGCTGCAAGTGTATTTCTATTTTGAGACTCTGCCAAAAATAGTTAATTATTTAAAAATTAATCCTTTTTTCTTTTCTTTGTTTTTTTCTTTCTTTAAATGAATTGGCTTGTCAGATTCTTGTAAGCAGGAGTGTTGTTTTTATAGCTGGAGGTGGTGTACACAGAGTAAATGTAGAGCAAATGAGCTGTGATAGTTTCCTTTGTATTTTGTGTGTCTGGAGAAACAAAAGCACAGATTCATTCTGTATAATTACAGTCATTTAACATAGGTGCCAGAGTTAGGAAGCTGGTCAAGCTTTCCTCTTGTTGAGAATGAGAGGCAGTTGGTTCTACCATCGTGTAGTTCAAGTCGCCTGTCATCTGGATTGTCCTTCAGACAGCCGTTCCTCCTTCTCTTCTCCCTCCTCCTTCCTTTCTTTTACAGACAGTGCATAGGGCCACCAGGTTCCTAATTTAAATGCCTCAGATAAGGGCTGGAATTTTGAGAGCATGAAAGTGGGCAAAAATGTCTAAATATGTTAATGCCTGTTACTTGACTATGGTAAAATTGTGTCTGCCTCACTACCCACAGCAGCTGTGAGTATGCCTACGCTTTTCTGTGGATCAGGCTGTGGTTGCGACCTGATGTTCATTTATTTGACTGTTTACCCATCTGCCCAAGTCTTTTAAGCACAAGTAGCCTGATTAAATCTAATTTACAATGATTTTCCTTTATATCAGTAGTTTTCAAAAGCCCCCTACAGGCTGTTTTTAAGGGTATGGCACTTTTTTTTTTTTCTTGCTGTAATGCTATAAAGATGTACAACCCTCTTAGAGCAGTATAGCCTGCTCCCCTGAAATTATAAAAGTAAGATTTACTAAGGTGGGGGGAACAAATCATTGGTGTCCAGGCAACTTTGACCTCAGTAGGAGGCTGCTGACTGATAACAGGAGGGACTTGACGTGGTTGAACAGAAAGTCCTGCCAGCCTTTACCCTGGCTCTTACCTTTGGCTGTGCCTTAGGGGGACCTTTCTTGCCAGCGTGTGAGTCAGCGTTGTAGTAGCCCCTGTTACAGGGCACAGTTTCGGGCCGCGTTATGGGACAGGGGACACACCAGCTCCATTGAAAGTGTCCAACATACAAGGGTCTTTGCAGGCTGGGACCAGCAAGATGGATTGGCTGGGCTCTGTGCCATATCTGGCTTTCTCTCTGTGTGTCCCTGCACTGTAGGCCTTGAGCAATGAAGTGGCAGAGAGGCTGCTGCAGTGAGCACTGCTGCAGGTAGCACAACAGCCTCTAGGTCTGGTGCATACTGCCCCAGCACGTGCTTGGTTCCTGTGTCACAAGTTCTTGTAGAAGTCTTGTATTCCACATGCATGGGAATGAACATTCACAGTGAGGTCGCCATGTGCTCGCTGCCCAGTGCGGTGAATAGGTGTTTGCAGCATACTTGGAACGAGGTACATATGGGATCCAGCCCATACACGTGGTCAGTGTGAGGGCAAGAACCAAATGAAGTTGTACTGGGCTTGTGCTGCGGACAGCAGGTGAGAGGAGGAGAGGCTCTTTGAAGACAGGAGCAGAAGGAGGTTTCTTGCAACTGGAAAAATCAGCAGGGAGTGAGTAAGGCTACATTTTGCCTCTTACTTTGGCCATTCTTAAGAAGCCCTCCTTTCTCTGCCTCAGGACTGCTTTCCCTTTTCATACAGAGCCTGTGTGTGTCTGGCAGAGCTCGGTGGGTTTCATTCACCACCTGTAACATAGTCATGCCTCATCTCTTACTGCCTTTGCTGAGAGATCAGTAAGCAAACAGCCATGAGGAAGACACTAGGCCTTGGTCCTAGTTATGCTAAGGCCAGTTGATACAGTCTTGGGAGATTTTGTTTTAAAAAATACATTGTTTTACCCTTCGTTATGCAGTTAGAGTGGCACTGGAGAGTAGGAGTAAGGCCTCTTGAACTGGGGGGTGATGAGAAGAGAGTGACTAATAATTCTTTTCATCAACCTGCTTTTTTTTCTTTCGTTCCAAGAAGAAGAAAATATGAAGTTGCTATACAAAAAGATCTGTGCTTTTTATTTGTTTTGTATTTTAGTTGGTTTTGGGTTTTTTACACCTCACCCACCCCCCCACTCCCCTTTGGTTTTCTGGACAGGTTCTACGTGACAGCGGAGTGTTTGAGTACACGTGGAAGGAACTTTCGGTTTGGCTGGAACACTTGGATAATACAAAAGAAGACAAAAAGGAAGCAGTGATTCAGTTTTTGGAAAGGGTAACAACTGTTCAAATTAGCTGGATAAACAATGCCAAGAATAGCATTAATGGAAACTAATTATTTTGTTGCTATTCTTGAGAACCTTGTCAAAGATCAGTGAATGAATTCTGAGAAGAGCAGTGTTTGTAATTCTTTATACAGAACTGACGTTTTTTCTTGTCTTGGGTGGAAGGACAGTGAAATGATTTGTAGGAAAATGCAATCCAGAAAGATAAGTTGTTATTACAGCACTGTTGATAGAAGGGTAGAGTGTTGTGTGTGTGGGGGTAGCTCTCACTCCTCTTTTCTTTATGTGGCAATACCTGCCAAAATTATCAGACCTAAGTAAACTGTAATCTTTTACAAGAAAAAATGACATTTCCTGTTTACTTTTCAGGATGTTAAATGCCCAGTGCTTCATTTTCAATGCAATTTCCTCAGGGACTCTGGGTCTGTGGTAGCACTTTTGGTGCAAAATTGCAGTGGACTTTTCCTATCGGACCCAGTGTCCCATGTACAGCAGTAACCGTGGGCAGATTCCTGCAGAAGTATATGGAAGTCGTCCTCGTAAAAAATTTTCCAGCTTCCAGCCACTTCTAGCACGTGGTCTTTCTTAAAAAGATAAGGTTCCCGAAGACATAATAGCCTGTGCACTTACATTTCTCTGTCAACCTTTGTTAACAGATCCTGTTGAAACTGGTGACAAATCCCTATCCATATACAGATAAAGCAGCAGACCTTGTTCAGGAAGCCAGTATGCTCCAAGTTAATATGTTTAAACAAGACTCTGATAATGTCAGCATCCCTGTCTCTCACATTGATGGTATGTGGCAATTCCCTTAACAACAGAGACTTCTAAGGCTTTGTAAATTTTCTAGCTCTATTCTGCAAACTGATAACTGATAGCTACAGAAATCCCACTGAAGTAAGGACCTACAGGATCCAGCCCTCCAGTTGTATTTAGTATCGCAAGTAGAAGTCTGAATTGCAAACTTACCATTTTACCCCCAAAAGTAATTTTGGATGCAGTTTGAATGGTATTTCGCATTTCTCTTCGGGCTCCTGCAGCAGCGTTTTCTAACTAAAAAGAAAACTATTACCATTCTTCCTGGGGCTGCTAATATCTCTTCGTCCAGGAGGAATGAGCTGAGGTGCCCAGGGAACTTTCTTGCTCCCAGGCACACAGCTAGAATTTTGCTGCACCTGCTTTCTGGGACCAGTCGCAGCCCTACTGCAGACAAACTCAAGATTCTGCAGATGTGGACACCTTACTGTGTGCTAGCTGTTGTAACAGTCCATGTGTAGGATTTTGCAGTACATAAATGTAAGATAAATGAGGTAGTTTAACACTCAGTACCATATGGATCAGTTGCCTTGAGCTGACTGTATTACAGAGATGTAATGCTAGCACAGAATGCATGGTATCTTCTTTGTATGTTAAAGACTCATGACCAAGATTCGGTTCTCTGGCCATGTAGAGTTGAAAACCTCTTCAAGGACTGCTCAGAATGTTCTTTTAATGGGGAAGTGGCTGCTTCCTTCATACTTCCCCATACATATTTCCTGTCACTGTTATGTCCGTACTTAATATTGTTTTCTAGTTAGTCTGAACCCTCTGCTTACGTTTTTTCTTCGCTTAATAGATGTCCTGGATATGGTGGATGTCCTAATTGAGGGCAGTGATGGCTTAGATGAAGAAATTGGGTTCACTTTAAATGAAGACATGGTTATCCAAACATTTCCATTCAGTGCTGTTGTTCCTGCTGCATTAGAAGCCAGGAATGTACTGTTGCTTCAGACTGAAAATGGAACAGGTACAGACTTTTTTGTTTCTATGTATCGTCTGTGCTAGTGGAGTGGAAATGGGGTCATTGTTACCTAGTGAGTTCCTTGGGACATTTTATTATCTTCATTGCAAGCAGAAGGAGGTGCAAATCAATGGTGTTCCCTGCTCAAGAGAGGCATTAAAGCTTATGAGGTGCTTCTGTCCTTTTTTGCTGACCCTGAAGAAGCTTGCTCTTGGTTTCTGGAGTAGGGAAAATAGATGGAAATGCAGGCATTGCACAAACTGCCGTTTGACTCTAGGGAGCTCTTACTGTGGGAAAACAAACTTGTCCAGGTTAGAAAAAGAGAGCTCACCTTTCCCCGATGAGATGCAGGGAAGTGGAGGAGGAGAATGCACAGTATAGAAGGGACTGAGGAGCAGTGCACACAGTGTCCCTGCATGGACAGTCTTGGCATGGAAGCAGTTGCACTTCAGTAACAGAGTGTTTTAAGCACCAAGCACACAGATCACGAGAGGAAGGTGGTTTCAGTGCCTGTAGCAACTCTTCCACTGAGACCAGTCACTAGGGGAGGGAGGACTGGGCTGCTGAATAGAAAATGCACATGTTTTCCAAAGACAGCTTCAGAGATGAAGCTGCAGGGGTGAATGTTGCAAAGTTCTACTGCCTCCTTGAGGAAAGAACTTGGTGGAGTGAAGAGTCACAGGGGTAGCAGTTGGCCTCAGAGCAGGATTTGCCAACCCCACCATACCTCACTAAGTACTATGTGTATTTGGCTGTTGAGTATCATCTGGGGTGGGACTGAAAGTCCCAGTTCTGAAAGAAAATCCTCCATATTTATACCAGTGCATCTTAACCTGGCTGTGTTTCCCCAGTACAAATGAGTTCTCTTAGGTAGTCCTTGGCTGGAGTCTTTATCCACCAAATTACAGACAAGTTTAGCAGAACAGAGTAAAGGCACTAATTATGTTTGTCTGGAAGGAAACAGGCCAACCTGAGCATGGATCTTGAAGGGGGGTGATTATTTACTTCAACAAGGAGTACTGTATGGAGGATTTTTCCAGATACTTCCGTGGGTCAGGAACATGTGTCTGTCTTATCACAAACACCTTTTAATCCTATTCAGTTCTTTTCTAAAGGATGCTGTATGGCCTGTTGCCTAGGCTTTAAGGAAAGAGGGTGGCCCTCATGGCTGTGCTTATGCAGATTACTTCTGTAAACAGAACTTGGTTTTTTTTCTTTTCTAGGTGCACACATTGTAGAGTATCTTGTTGCTGTTTTCACTGACCTCCTGCACTCTCAGAGAGAACCCCTTGCCCTCTGCTTGATGTTCCAGCTCTATGATAAAGATCTGCAGTCCCTGAAAGTTTCTAAGTACCCTCAGCTCTACCAATTTAATCAGTACTATAAACTCTGGATACCCCAGCAATCTCAGGAACCTGTGGTATGGAATACCAGAACTCACTTGAGCTAGTATTACTGTAAAACCTCACAGTATATAAAGGTTACATTTTCATCAGAAAATGCTTTTACACTAAGCTAATTCTGTACTGCTTCTTGATCACACTGGGACACAGATTTGCTCAAGGGCTTTCCTCTGTTGACACAAGAGGTCTTTGTTGTGGTTGGGAAGTGAAGCCAGGGCTCAAGGGTTGTACACAATCACCCAGATTACAGCTCCTCATCAGGCACAATGTAGCATAATGTGTAATGGGGCCCAAGGAGCCAGTTTACAGTGGTTGGAATTCACCCAGGTGTGGGTTGGGAATGCATGGACCACCTGTGCTAGGTGTTGATGTGTTTTTCTGTTAGCCCAGCAGTGACCTTATGCAGATTCCCCATGGGACACCTTTGAATAGCTCTGTGACAGCAGGACTGTACACATGTGCTCCCAGCACTTCAGTCCCGGTTTCAGCACAGAACTCATTTCAAAACAAAGGTAGCTGAAGAAACTTTTGATTCATATCTATCTTTATTTTTCTCTTATGTTTTTTTCCATTTTTAAATAGTTTAAAAAACACAGAGAGAGATGCAAAGAACCTTTTGTGGCCCTGGACTCTGTATTTACCACTTTGCTAAAGAAAGCCTATGAGAGAGGAGGCAATACCTTACTGGAAGATGATATCCAGACAAAACTGAAAGACTTGGCGTCCCAGCTCCCACCTGAACAGCTTTTGTTAGGAGTAAAGCATGTGTTGCTATACCTGAAATCCACAGTGGAGAACTTTGGCAGTGTAAGAACAATATGATGATATTGTGGGTTGGTTTGGTTTATTTTAATGCAGAAAGTACAAATGATTTGGCTGTTAGAACTGAAGGATCCAGTTCTGCAGCTTTTTCATGTGCTCAGCTCTCACTTGAAGCTATTGAGCACCAGACAAACCTGCACCTAATTCGTACACAAATTTCTGTCCTTCTAACTGCTAAGGAGTCTTGAATTTGCTTTGCATGGGTTACCTTACTGATCTTTGCGTAGTGCAAATAAACTCCAGATTTTAATCCAGCTCCTGGCTCTCCATAAGAAGCCTTTCCAGAGAATGAAATTTACTGTCCTCTGTTACACCAAAAGTCACAGTATACGTGAAAACCTATAAATATTTATTTGGTGCCCTGACACCTTTCTTAGAATCAGATGTCTACAGAGGAGAGTGATTGAAAAGGTTGTAATCTAGGAAGTTCATAATTTTGGTTCCTGTTGGATATCGTTCTGCTCCCATCCTTCTCTTTTCTCAACTTCCAAGGTGTCTGTATTTTCACAGCTTAGTAAAACTTTTGGTCCTCGCCTTGTTGACCTCTGTGTGGACCTCCTGAGCAGCTGCTTGTGCCGGGGAAATCAGATTGAGTTGGATAATCAGCAGAAACGAGAAGAGCATCAGACTGAATCAGGTCTCTTTATGGACGAGGAATCTCTGATTACAGAGGAGTCTTCAAATGACAAGGTACCAAATTCCTTGATACACAGGCCAGAAGCTGACATTGTTAGTAAACTTTGGTTTGATATATTTTCTAGGGAAATAGTCGTAAGTTTTTCTGAACCTTTAATTAAAGCAAATGATCTTAAACATGAACAATTTTTGAGCTCAAATTAAGTTGATACATTTTCACTGATCACCAAAACATGAAACTGGCTAAACGTGACAGAGAACAGGGGATGTAGCCAGGATCAGGCTATGTGAGTGCTGTGACTTGGTAATGGTCATGAGGATTTCTGGGTTTTCAGTTAAGATTAAAGTGTGTCTGTCACATGCTCCCTGTGTGAGGTATAGGACTGAATAGGATTTTACTGCTTTGTAGAAGTATTACTGTAGCTTTTGCCACATCCTCAGAAGGGCAGGGAGTGAACACGATATCATGCATTGTGTGTTTCATGGAGTTGTAATCGAATGGAAACAGGTTGATGCAGAGAGATGCTGTTGAGGTCTAAAGGAGGACTTAGGAACTTTGAGCATGTGGTCCAGCAGTCACAAAACTACTGTCTGGAGATTTGACCAAGCTGTATCATCGACAGTCTCACCCCTGATCTGGAATACCATCAGGAGAGGTCCTGACATAGATCTCTGACCTTTGCAAAAGAAATTCTATTCCCTAAGCCTTGTGTAAAGCCTGGTTGTGAAAATCATGTACTTGGAGGGACTTTTTTCCCCTCCTTTCATCTGTTCTGTGGACTTGTGGAGATTAGAATGGTATTCTATTGACAACCCCACAATACACAGTTTTCCCTGTAAATGTGCTTAGATGTGGAGAACGTTCAGTGGAGACATGCCTTCCACATCATAAATGTTGGCAGAATGGTATTTATGTGCTTGCAATTTGTTAATATTTTTATCCTCTGACCAGTTAGTAGACAATTTCTGTTCAGTAATTGTAATTAACAAGCTCCAGGAAACAGGCAGGTGAATGATTTTTAGACACCACCCCCCCACGCCCCCCTAAAGCCCCCAGCTGTAATTGTCTGTTCAGTGATACTGTTACAACCATTTGTTACAGACACTAGAAGATACACTCATGTTGATTTTTAGACATCCTACGCTGGAGAGTTGGTTCCTGGCTTTAGAACAACGTTCTCTTCCTCGGTCCAATTTAAACCCTGTCACTGTGAAGCTCCTGTCGGCTCACCTCAATTCTGGTGTGCTCCAGCTGTTGAAAACGGGTGCCCCGATGTTGCAGAGCATGGATCGCAAACATGTATTATCAAAGTATTTTGAAGCTATTACAAAAAGTGTCTTGAAAGAGCTACAGGCTGCAGGGAAAGACAGAAGCCATGTCTCTTCCAAGAAGTCTCGCCAGCTGGAGGCTCTGGAGGAGTTGCACACATACATGGCTGCAGCTCAGCTGAAAGAGATCACTTTAACCATGCTGCAACTTCCTGAAACAAGCTTGACTACTCAGAAATCTGAAAAATCCCCTAAAAAAGGGAAACAATTAAGCTTCTATGGACAGATTTTGGTGCAGCTCCTCACAGAGAGCTACCAAATGCAGCCCCAACGAGAACTGCTGCTATCCACAGAGCACATTAAAGCTTTGGGGATATTGATGTCAGCATCAGCCAGCAAAGAGTTGGAGAAGGTTTTCCTTCAGGCTCTCCAAAGTGAGCCAGTCCTTGCACATGCAGTCAGCGTAGAGGTGCACGTTCACTGCCTTAACCAGAGGTCAGAAACCTCCCTTGCCATTGTGGGCATGCTGATAAAACATTGTAGGACTCACCTGCTGCAGTTCGAGCTGTGGTGTCTGAGCAGTGTCACCGGAAAGTACCTCAGAAAAAACATGGAGAGCTTTCTTCCACTCATTAATGTGTATTTGCAATGCAGAGACCACTATGATTTCACCCGACCTTCTTCAGGTAAAGTTACAACTAATCCCTCTTTGTGATTTGGGAGGCCAAATTTCCAGCATAGGCTCTGCTGGCCTTAAAGTCTTGGATACTCTGCACAATGAGTAAAGGTGATAAAATTTACCTAATAGCTAAGGATTCTCTTATAAGAACCTGTGCAGCATGAAAGGTAAGGAACTGTAGTGAAGGTTGACTGTTGGACTGAAGCAAAGTACTCTTACAGTTGTTGTTGCTCAGTTTTTTCTTTTGAAGCCCTTATTTAATACTTAGTGCATGTGAAAAATCTGTCTTTGTGCTTATCTTGGTTTACTACAGGAGGTTAAAACTTTTTCTTGGGCATAGATGGATTATCTGTGTGAGTGGAATGTGATAGCCATATGGTTTTGCAGAATTTAAGCTTTCACTTTAATGAGTGTAAGAGTCCAGAACTTTCTTCTAAAATAAATCTCCAAATATAGCTTCCTACAGTAATGCCTTCCTAAGCTGGCAGTCCAAAACTTTCCAAATCAATGGCGGCATTAAATTGACAAGGCTGTTAAATTTTCTACAAGTTAGGATTCAGCTAAACAGAACACGATCTCTTTGATTTCATTTCTCTTACTGCCTATAAATGTAAATAGCAACAGAAACAGCCTGACTGTAGCTGTTGGTGGAGAATGCTGGCTTTGTCTAGGAGAAGTTCAAGTAGTGAAAAGACCTTGTTGGCACACAGGAGAGGATGGTTAAAGAACTAAAGCTTTTCTCTGGCACCTAATGCACACCAGTGGTTTTGTGCTTGAACAGAAGGGGGAAACTGCTGTCTGGCTGACTTGATTTATAAGGTATCTGCGTTAGCTGTCTGTTTATGTGAGAGAACATTTCCTTTGAGCCCAGGGTCAGTGAACTGGTGAAGTTTCATCCTTCCTGAGATACAAGGACAAGGTTTCTTATCAGGAAGTACCTCTTTTGAAGGTCTGCATTGTTTGCCCTTGTCTAGTCATTTCAGCTGTGTAGCAAGCAATTGTCTGGTACATATGTTAAATACTTCCTAATGGCACTATGGAACAATACAGAGTGCGCTTCTTTATAGCAGATTAGCAGCTACTGCAGTATAATTTCCTAGAAACTAAGTAATCTGGGCCTTGATTAGGAAAGTGATTTGGGATTTTTGTAATTATAAGTCTGTTGTTGCTTAACACACTTCGATGGTGGAACCTATGTCCCCTGCTGTCTCCCAACAGTTGTCTCGGGGGTTAAACCTGTCTTGAGGAAAGCTCTGTGGAAGGAGCTTTGCAGTGTATTTCACGACACAGAATCCTTGCACGAGACCACTGTGAAACTGCAAGTTCTTTCAAAGTTGTTGCCATCTTCAGAAAGCAAAGGGCTGCAAAACCTTATTGATCAGCTTCCTGCTGCTCTTGAGAAAGCAGAAAGTAATGAGAGGTAGGCAAATCCTGTTGCCTTGTTTCGGAATTTGGTTTGTCTTATAAAGCGTTGTCATAGTATAGGCATGAATACAAATGTTGTGAACAACAACAACATCCTCTTCTCCAAGAATCTGTAATTTATGCTTTGGCAGCGAGACATCTTTAACGTATACAAAAAGCATGTTACAACGTTAATGAATAAATAAATAAATGTCTTGCTGCAGTTGGACAGTGGCAGATGCCATATCTAGAGTGCTTGAAAACTCCGAAGAGCTGCATTTCTGGAGGAGACGCCTGTTATCAGCCTGCATGAAGGGGTTAATTGTCATGTACAGCAGCAGTAAAGATGAAAGCAAGGGAGAAGCAGAGAGGTCCATGCTGCTGAGGCTAGAAGAATTACTGGTGAGACTTTTTTTTATCTGCATTGCCAGAATATGACTGTGTGTGTATATGTGTTATTATGCTCTTGTGTCTTGGGTAAACATAGATTGGACTTTATTTTCTATTTTTAATTTAATCTATTTTTATAGATTATGGCTTCTATGGGCTTTCAGTAGCTTTTGTGGAGTTAATCCTTTATAAGAAGCAATTTTGAGTTCTTTTTGATGGCTTTCTGCTAACAGGCTCCTTTTGAAAATGACAGTTTGAGGTGTTCAGGAGTTAAAAACCAAAGGTTGCCAATGGATGTTCTTATTAAAAAAAAAAAAAAAAAAGTGATAGAGACACTTCTGACAAGACCCACGTGTCATACCGTCTGAAGTTTGTGGCAGAAATCTGGCTGATAATAGGTAGAAATCCAGACTGTGATCATAAAGAACACTACTTGATTATTCCCTCTGTACTAGTTCAGTAAGGTAGGCAGATCCATGTAAGCTATAAAAATGAAGGTCTCTGCAGGCAACAAATGCCTTTGACGGCTTCCTGGCTTCTGGTGAGACTCCCTCTTAGGACATGACTGTGCAGGACAAGAGTCTTGCAGGACCTGAGGGGCCACCTCATAGTGTTCATCCTGATGGTGTTCACAGGCCCGATGAGGTTAGCAGCTACCACTATTGGGACTGCCAGCACATGCAGCTGTCAGTCTTCTTAAAATTGATTGTTGTTTTTTGTGGTTTATAGCATTTCAGGGAAGATCACTTTTTGTCAAGAACATGTACACCCAGCCATCCATGTTTGCCACAAAGGCTGATTAGCTTAAGCACATATGGTAGGTACACAAAACCCTAGTACCTGAGTCTATTGCTTTGACTTGCCAGCTTTTTATTCCTTTCACACTTTGGGAGTGTGAAGTTTCAAGGTTCTGGCTTTTTTGGTACCTACAGAGCAGCTTACTTTTTAATTGCGTACAGCCCGTATACTCCCTTGCTGCCAGGACCAACAAAACAAGACTTGCAGTTTCATTTGAATCAGGAGGTAGGATTCTTGTATCCAAGACCTTTCTTTCCTGTTATCTCACCTGAGTGCTTGGCGTGCATGTTGTTAGTGTGTCTGTTGAACAAAAATTGCTGGTCTTGATCTGCAGAAGCTCTCTGTGCTAAATGTAAATACCTGTTTTTGCTTACTGTGTGCACAGTGCTTTGTTGAAGAAGTGGACCCAGATGAGTGGTACAACCTTGTGAAGACAGGACTCAAGTAAGTAATTTTGAGATGCACCAAAGGTGCCGTAGGAGGTGCAGTTCTGTTCACTTGGCTTTGTCCTGTGTTACATACTATCTCCCTTGAATCCAGTCAGATTTGACAATGCTCCTTGTTTCTCAGGATGCACTTCCCGTCATACTCGTGGCTTCATTGGAGCCTGAACCAGCACAACTGCAGGCATTGGATTTTGTGCTTTAGTTAGCATAACTAACATAGCTAACTGGATAGCTAGACTATCTTCTTTTCAACTGGCATAAAGAAGCTTTATGCTCATATAACTTGTTTTTATTTAAGGTATTTCTTAAATACAGTTCATATGAAAACAGAATCAGATCTTTCACCTTTAAATGTAAATCATTTAAATAAAAGAAATAAAAATAGGTTAGGGTAGTCTTAGCTTCTGTGGAGGTAGAAGTGTTAATCTGAAGTGTTAATCTGTTCTGCCTGACGTGTTAGTAGGCAAAATTCCAGTACTTTATTAAGATCAGTGCAGCCACAAGTGTGACTGTGTGTTGATTCTCTTTTATTGTTTATAATTGGATGTCAGTATAGCTTAAAAAGAATTAAATGAGAACGGCTCAGGGAAAAAGGTGCATGTATTTTCTTTTTTTGTTTTTGTTTTGATTTTTTTATGTTTGCTTTCTTTGCAAAGTTCTCATTTCTTAAACAGTTTTTTTTTTCCAAGAAGTTTTCCTTGGGTTTGGTTGGGATTTGATTCTTCTGTGATCCTTGCTTCTAAAGGTACCGCTACAGAGATGAAGCATTTTTGAAAGTCCTGAACATTGCTATTCAGTTATTATACAAGAAAGAATCCACACTTAGTCAGAGCTTAGTCAAGCTCTCCAAACTTCATATGATGGTCACACAGCACTCTCTATTTTTGTCAGCCATACTGAGGTCAAGAGAAGAAGATGGCACAAACACACAGACAAGAGGTATTTTTTTAATCATCTTTCCTTTAACTCTATTTAGTAATTTTGTCTTTCTCACGTTATATTCTGTCCATCCAGTAACCTATCCACCTACATATACTTGCAGAGCTATTGAATGGTTCTGGAATATTAGCGTTTAGTTTTAAATTCTACCTCTGCTTGAATCCAAACGTTGCATTAATTTTATTACTACTGGTTTTAAACATGTTTCTAAAACTACTGAAGAGATGGGTTTGGGTTTTTTTGGTTGGTTGGTTTTAGTTTTGTGAACCCTGTTGAAATCTTGAATTGGTTCTTTTGGTTTCTGTGAGGATGTTAGCATAAGATCACAGAAGTGCATATAGTTCCTGTTAGAAATGTGTGTGACCTTTAAACCTGTTTTAAAATAGGTTGATACAGAAGATTTTAAGTTGATTTTGCAAGCTGTATCAAAAAAGTTAATTTTAATGATGTGTATTTGGTATCGTAACCTTTCAAGAGAAATATCCTTTCATGAGCAATATAAATTGGGTGCTTGTTCACATGTACGATTGGCTTTGTTTCTTCATCTCTGCCAACTGATCTTGAAGTAATCATTTAATCTACATACACTCAACTTTGCCCACTGTATGGGGTTTTCAGATTCTGTGACTGGACAAGCTGTATAAAAAGGGGAGGAAATTCTCAGAGCAGTATGTTGATAACCAGTTTTGTGTATATCGGTGAGCAACATGTAAACAAACTTTAAAGTTTTAAATCATCTAAAAAGAGCAAAAAGCCCTTGTGAAGTCACAAATTTAGTGAAATTAAAACTAAGTAATAGATTTTACTGCCTGTTGTACATGTTTTACCTTTTGAATGTGTTTCTGTAGGGCAGCAAGATGGATTCTTTGAGGCTAATGTCAGTAATTCAGAAGCTTGGTGTCGAGTGCATTCATTCAGGCTGTTGTCATTATGATCTGTTTTGTTTTGACATTATGTATTCCTGTAGATACTAGGGGGAAAGGCCCATGCCTTTTCAGGTACAGGGAGTAAAGAAAACTGGATTCAAGTCTTGAATCTGCCACAGATGCCCTGTTTGCCTTTGAGTAACCTGATCACTTACTTGATCTGTTTCTTAGCTAGTTACAAAACAAAGGTGGGTAATTTTTGTATGCCCCAGGGCAGAGTTCCTGTAGCTTGCTAACTAATTGGATTCTGCAGCGATGACCCCTGTTTCAATGCACAATGTAGAAGCGTTTTGACAAGTTACTGCGGCTGGGGTAAGAACATAAAAGTTCATGCTCTAACTTCTTGAGTAGCTTGGGGAGGTTGCTGAGATGTCTGCCTTTAGTCTGTGCAACTCCTGAGCTAACTTTAGATGCCTTCCTGGGAGAGGAGGGAGCTATGGTATGGTGGGATAGGGTATAGCACTTCTTTTTAACCAGAGAGCAAACATGTACACATGGAAAGTTTCACAATGACATCTGTGTCCAGCTTGGAAATACTTTTTTAACATTGTTAAAAAAAAATTCTTCCACTTGAATTAAATGCATCGTAGTCATCCTTCAGTTAAGTCAGGGGAATGGGTTTTGGTATTTATAGAGGTAGATCTTGATCTAAAATACAGTACAGTACTGTGTGTGCATCTATTTAGAGAGGGCAGTATATGTGTGTGTGTGCGTATTTATATATGCACTATCTAACAGACAGAACAACAAAGCTAAAGCTGTGTGTTTATTTCAGAGGCCTTGGTGGATATACTGCTGACAGTTGTGAAGCTCAGCCCTTCTCTCTGTGAGAGCAGCCACCTTGCTGTGTTGCTGGGTGCCTACGGGGCTACACTGAGTGCTGTAGGTAAGTGTGTTATCCTGGAAAAGGTACTTCCTTCTAGATCTGGTTTTTGTCTTCATAGGTGACTGACTTTGGGGTTCATCTTGTTTTTTAGATCAGAAGATACTGCTACTACTTCGGTTATATGAGAAAAATAATCAAAGTCTTATAAATTCCAGGTAAGCTGACTACTTTCCTTTGTTCAATTAACTACACACAAATAAGCAGTCTCACAATTGGCATTTTTCCAGGGACTTATTTAACTGAGATAAGCAGCGAGCAAGGTCAAACCTAGAGGTGAATGCTGCTTTTGGAAACATTTTTTCTATGTATTTCCTATTCTTAACATAATTCTTGTGTGTTGCCCAAACTTTTGGTTGTCTGTAGGTTAGATGAGGGACTGTCTTATTTCAGTAATTGCTCATTCTCCACGGTAAGAGCCCACTATAGGGATTTCATCAGATGAAGGCCAAAGCTAGTGTAGGAATTCTTCCCTTTCCTTGTTCCCTTGGGATACAGGATTTGGCACTCAGCACAGTCTTTGCCCTTTTCAATAATCTTGCCCCTGTGTGCATGATATTTGGCTCTGGTGTTTTGCTGGAGAGGAGAGAAATATGCCAGTGGAGGAGTGATATGTAATCTCTTGCATTAACACGTGTATTGTTAGTTTTGGGGTACTAACATGGTATCAATGCCGTCCTTGTCTTTCACCAGTCTGGACTGTAGCTCTTCTTACAGCGCAACCTTGCAATTCATCTACATGCTTCCTAAGAGAGAACCATGTATTGTTTAAAATAACCAGTTCCTTTTCAGGCCCTGTGCCCAAGCAGTCCACAGGAAAGTCTGTTGCTAACAGTTATTACATACACTGATGTTTTTGGTCTGCCTTGCTGAAATGCACTTTTCTGTCTTTGAGGTATGGGCATAAATATTAACGGCAGTGCAAGAGTACTGGCTCAGGCAGCTGGAGCAGGACTGGACTCTGAATTAAGACCCTCCCTTAGCTTTGTCTGAGAATATAGATAATCCTTGCAGCCTATAAAGGGGGACAGGAAAGTTTTTGTTAGTAGGGAATCAAAGAGGCTTCCAGAAGCCAGGGCTCTGGCCCTTGCCACATCCTGCATAAGTCTTCACTGAAGTGTTTGCAAATGGGAGGGTGTTAATGTGAGGAGGAGACTGATTTCAGAGGTAGTTAGATCCAAAAAATTTTGTAGCCTTTTTAAAGGAGAAACAATTTTATACTGTACCCTGAAGTGAATTGGTAGCCAAACACTTGGTTAGGTTTGATCCCAGCACTGAAGAGTTTGAGTGAATTTAGAGAACGTTCAGGAGTGCTGTATGTATAACCCAGCAGAGACCAACTTGTGTTACAAATGGGATCCTCCAGGGTCTGGATTATAAGAAGCCTAACATCGCCCCTCTAGCTGCTTCATTGACAGTGAGGCGTGCTGCCGGCAGGACCCACATAAAAAATGACAGTATCATTAGCACTTCAAGCACAGGCAAAGTAAGGAGGGGTCCAAGGAGCAACTCAGAGGAGGAGAGTGAGGATTTGTTTTACTGAACCACTGTGATGCTGGTTTGAAATACCAATTGCTTTTGAGACAACCTTGTATGACTAGGTCTTCATCACTGTCTCTTCATGCAGCTGCTGTCTTACTTACCTGCATTTATAGCTTAAATAAAAAAGCATTTTTTCTGAGAAGATAAGTTCTGACTTGGATTAACAGAGTAGGAAATAGTTAATGATACACCATCAGACTGAATTTGAAAAGCTTTTGGATGGATGAAAAAGGTGTTGCCAGGGAAACAAATTCTAGTTTCAAGTTCCCACAGGATAAGAAGTACAAGTGAAGGGAAAGTTTAAATACTAATTTATATCCTCTGTAATTGCTTTTCACTCAGTGCTAGCAGTCTGTTGACTAATGCCTTTACTTTTAACAATGTTTAAGAATCCTCCTATGGGGTCCAGCAGCTGTGGAGCATCACAAGACTTGCAAGAGTCTAGGGAAGTCACTATGGCAGCAGCCAAGCATGGAAGAGATTCTGTGCCTGCTAGACCGAGAAAAGATGATGAAGACAATTCTGTCTTTCCCTCAGCATCGCCGTCTTCTGTCATCACAGGTGCTTTGGTTCACACTGCTGAATTACCCTTCTCTTGATGTAGGAAAAGAGCCTTTCACTTTAGTAATTAATTTCTTGCATTCATGTAATACACTGCAAATTGTTTACATCAGGAGAGTAATTTAAGCTCATATGAGGGCTGGAATTAATTATTTAGGAGCACTTTTCAAATTAATTGCAGTATATGGACCACATCTTGTTGGCAGGTGTGATTGTACAGCAGTGCTGAGATTGCCATGTGTAAGTGAGACCAGAATTTGACTTTTAAACAGTTGTTAAATTTGACTGTGCAAGGATCCACTGACAGTGAGCTCTTCCGTCTTTCATACAGTTTGATAATGTGCTTCTATACCAGTTAGTGCTAGTCAGAAAAAATAGTTTTGGAACCATGATAGTGAAAGCCAGATTTAAACACAAGCATGTCTCACGCTGTGTTGCATTACATTTTTGCAAGAGTTATTGTTGACTGCCCTCTCCCAGCCCTTTATAATGCCATGAATTCGTTGGGGAAGTTTGAAACCAAGCTGGAAAGTTGTGTTGTTCCTTACAAATGCTGGTTTGAATTTGGTTTCAGGAGGTACAGGAGTCACTATATAGAGATGAAAGTGTCAAGAGTCTTGATGACTTCTATGATCCTTGTTTCCTACTTCAGCTCTTCAGTGAACTGACTAGACCAGGTAAAGTGAATGTTCTTCTTTGATATTTAGTGTCATTTTACTGTGCTGCAGGAGCTGTCTGGCTCCTTGTGTAGCTCTGTTATTCTTCATCTAAAAGCTAGTACCACAAAGACATTTGTGCCTTGCTTTGGAGAGAAGAAAGATACATCACTTAACTACCTACTGCATTGCACTGTAATTTTCAGAATGACTTAAAAAGTAACAAGGTATAATTGGCATTAAACTTTTGGGTTTTTTTTAAAAGCACTTTTCCAAGTAATGCAATATAACTAGTGAGATTGGGCTACTTCAGAAGCAGAGTGACGTGGCAGCAGATGGGCATTCCTGCCAAGCTGCTCTTGTTCAGATGACTAGGTGCTCCCTCACATCTCTGTTAAATGTGGTGGGTTAACCTATGTAGAGGGACCGATCTACCTAAGATGAGGAGGGGTTTTTAAACTGGAACTGGAAACAAAAGTAGACAAAGATTTATGTTCTCTGATCTAGCATTCTGTATATCACAAAATCCAGCACAATGTAATAAGAAAATTAAGAGGGATCAGCAGGGAATATTCCGTACTGGAAAGTTGTATTTTTTTTTTCTGGTGAATGTGTAGAGCTGTATACTGCATCAGCTGTGGTGTCATAGCATTTTGATGAGCAAAACAAGCATGGGAGAGATGGTACCTTCTGCTGCTACGTGCAGTGCCCCACCTGCAGCTGATAGGACTGCTCTGATCTGGGGCTGCTTTGGGGCTGAGTTTTTGGGAGCCGTAATCGGCTCCTTCCTTTCAGCTGTGTTCTCAGTGGGAACTGGGCAGAGGTAGGGTAGGTTGGAGAATGTGCCCTGCAATGTTGTGGAGTTCTCTGGGCATAAAGCAGAAACCACCGTTTCTGGTTGGATCACCCTGGATCATCAGCCAGAATGAAGTTGTTTCCTGACCAGAGTGAATCTCCACAGGGGTGCTGCTTTCTGTGAGGGGCACTGTGACTGCGTTGACTGGAGAGCTGGCCTGTTGCAGGCTGTGGTTGTAGTACAGGGAAGCTTCAGCCAACTCATTTTCCATCAGATGGAGATGCGTGGAGTTTGTCATGAACAGGCCTGTGCGCAGAATTGTTGGAAAGTTTGGTGAGATCAACACGGTGCTTGAAAACTAGTTGCGTAGCCTCACTTCTCTTGTTTGACGTGACCCTGATTCGCATATGCATATCTCTGCTGTACTTCACAGGTACACTATTTAGAGAACGCTTAAAGATCAAAGTGAGACAAGTATCATAAGGAATTTCCTAACCAGCTCCCTCCCTATGTTGATTGGTTATGGTTAATCACTATGTAATTATAGATGGATTTGGCTTTCCATAACAATAATATCAGAAGCAATTGGCAAGCTGGTAACTGTCTTTCAGTGAGATCATACTTACAATTCTTCTTTGTTCACCTGTGCACTTGCAGTACAGTACCTGTTTTGTGTGTTCTTAGCCTATACTTATTCATAGTTGTAAACTGCTCTGTATAATTTTGACAACAGTAAAAAGAACTGTGTTTTTGTCTCCTGAGGGAAAAAAGGTACCAGAACTATTTGGCATTTTGCATTAGGAGGGATCTTAGACAATCCAGTTAATGCTTGATCTTTGAGGTTGGTATAGACGAAGAGCATGGACAGTCAGTGTCTTTTGAACCTGGGTGTAATAGTTGGAAAAAGTGCTGCTGTCATGTACCTGTCATCACCCTTAGCCTGGAGGCCATCACCTTAACTGGTGGGAGGGATATGGTGGCTACAGGTCGGCCTTAGCAGTGCTAGAGTCAGCCAGGGATGATGACCACTTGTGTGGGAGCAGTGGGGCTGAGGGAGCTCTTGCACATCGTGTTCTTGCAGAGCTGTGGAGGCAGTGGCTATCCTGACATAGGCAGACTTTAAAACTGGAGAGGGGAAAAACAGTTCCCTTAACTGCGCCACACTAAGAGTCTGTGTCCTAACATTTTTAAAGGGCCCAAGTGATTTATGAGTTCAAGTCCCATGGTGCTTCTAAACCATGTCAGCTGCTTTTGGAATACCCAATTCCTCTTTATTTATTTGCTCTTTGTACTGGCTGCACAGTGCCCTGTGCACAGATGTTATGTAACTGCTAAATTTATAAACACAGACTTACTGCACAGTGTTTAATGCTCACTGAGTAAAGAATCTGGAGTTGGGCAGATAGTGAGTTCTGTCTAACTTTAGCTCTGATAAGCATCTTGTGAAAAGCTTTTCCATCATGGTTCTCAAGGTACTTTAAACAAACCGTATGTCAGACATAGAATTAACTTTTTTTTTTTTAATAATAGCTTGTTATTTTACGTTAGTTGATGAACACACTCTTCAAGGTCAGCTGGATGGAAAATATTTCCACTGCATGTTTTCAGTGAAAGAAAGTTTTCCAAATAAATCTTTCTGTGACCAGCATGAACTTTACTGCTGAAGTGACGACCTTGGATTTCATTATGTGGTACCACCCCATAAATTTATTCACTTTGTCTGTCTAGTTGGTGTACATTAGTGGTTCTCAAGAACTGAAGTCTGAAGGAGAGCTGTGTGGTGGCTTGCTGTGAAAGGGCATACAACGTATATTTGATTCTGTACTGAAGAGGGGATGTTGTACAGGTCAGGGCTATGTGTGAGATGTCCTTAAGCAATGAGGAAGCCTCTGCAGACAGACAAATTTTGGATTATCTTTGCATGTTCACTTAGGATTCAATAGAAAGCATCCATTTCCCAGTGCTTACCTTGCATCTTGCCTGAGGAGTGGGAGGTGTGGAGTTGCTTTGCCACAGGCAGAAGGTAGCAGAAGGCATAGATTAGGTGTCTTACTGGGCTGTTTCTCTTTCTCCTGCCCTGTTGTTGCTACTCCTCTCACCATTTTTACTTTGGTAGTCAGGAGGTGGCTTTGCTCAGTGTCTAGAGGTAGAGTGGGGGGTAGAGCTGTATCTGTGTGAGCTCTGGTAATGTGAGAGAGATCCCATGCTAACAAATTGAGGGATCTTTTTCCTCACTAGGAGAATGACTGAGGTGTTTTGCATTACGCCTGTTAAACATGATGTGCTTTGGTGAGGAGTGGTGTAGGGAAGTGTACAGTAATTGTTATTATTGAAATAACTTGTAAAACCACTTGCTGAAAAGATCTGTTATTGCAATTCAGTGATGCCTTTGCATTGGTCACGTAGCAGTGGGCTGGCTGGGGGGCAGTGCTGGGAGGTAGAGACCTTGCCACTGCCTGGCCCATAACTAGCAGAGCTGGCTATGAAACTGCCAGGCATGAAACAGAAGCAGAACTTCTGGCAGTTGAGGAGAAGATGAGAGAAACAGCCCTGCTGCTGGTGTGGGGACATAAATTATCTGTGTTTTTTACATAAAAATATATATATATATTAGTTGTGTGTGGGTGTTGGTGGGGGAGGAAATCGGTAGGCCAAGTATACGTACGTGTCAGTAAGACTACAGCCTCTTCTTAAATAAGAATATGTCTCTTAGAAACGTCCTCTTGACTTTCAGTGTGAGTTACAAGAAAATATGTGAATATTGTTGCTAAATGGAGGACTGCAGTACATTTGCAGTTTAGCTGATAAAATACAACTGAGGTGCCATTGTATTCCATTACTGGTAAATGGAACGGAAATAGCACAGGAGATATTCTGGAGTTTTTACATCAAGCCATTTCTAGCCATCAGTGGGTAGAAATGGCACAAGCTTTTCAAAACACACAGACCTTAAATGAGAAACTCCATAAATTCTAATGGTAAAACACTATGGAAAATAAATGTTGGATTCAAGGGTGTGTTTTCTGTTTGGCTGGTTACTGTTCGTTGCTGGATTTTGTTTGTCCCAGAAGAACGTAGGGGTATAATTTAGTACTTTGCTTGGAACGTGCCTTACCAGCGGAATCACTCATGCCTGTGCAGTAACAGCTGGTGTGGCTAATGGCTTATTTATGTATTATTCTCCTGTACGCTTTTTTACGGAAGCTCTTTCTTTAGTGCAGATTGGCTTTTTGTTGGCTATGCTATCTTTCTTTCAGACACAGCCTTATCAATTGCCCAGAAAATGTTTTGAGGAGAATTTTCCCTCATGTTCTTCTTTGTACTTAATTTTTCTGAAACAGGTAAAAGAATTCCTGTTCAGAATGGTTTGTGGGATACCTTTGTTAGCTGAAGGAGCCTTCAGCTTGCGCTGTAATAATAGTTCGTAGGGGTAGATCTAGAAATTGGTGTTTATGAATAGAAGTTTTATTAAGGATTACAGTGCTGTTTTATTCTCTGTGACATGTCAGTATAATGCTCTGGGTGTTCTTCTTTCATTTTTTAACCTCTTCCCATACAGAGTGTGTAGTGGCATGTCACAAGTTTGTTGAAGTCAATGCCCTGGGCCTAACAGTAGCTGCCCTTAGCAGCTATGATTCCAACATGAGAGCAGTGGCGTATTTTGTCCTGGCTTCCTTTCGTTCTCATCTGGAAGGAGCTCGCTTTCGAGAGAAGAGTCAGGTAAGACTGAGCTCAATTTATAGTTTTGTCAGGTTAGACATTTTAGGTCATGGACACTTCAGGGAGAGTCCATCTACATACACACGGTGAAAGAGCTAAAAGAAACTTTTTATCCTCTGTTCCATTGTTTCTCCTCTATCGCTTTGTGTTTCCTTCTTTTGTAATCAATGGGCAGAAAAAGGCGGGAAAATGTGTTTTAGAAATTCTTGGGAATTCTGTTTGTAGGAATGGAAATCCTGATGGGATTGGTATTTGATTTATGGCTATGAAATATCCTAAAAGCTTATTTATGCATTCATGCTCTCCTGTTGTATATGTTTGGGTTACGGTTCAAGATTTTCTCCCCTGGGTTCTTGTGCTACAGTTGCTGTATCTCTTGGATACTGTGCAAAATGGAATCAGGCAGCCGAACCTCAGATTTACCTTCTCTTTGACCCTCTACATCGCTCGTGTGGCACAGCAGATTCTGAAGCCAGGTACTGTAACCTACTGTGCATGTTGTACTCCTGGGGTGAGTCACTGTGCATGGAGTAATGTCCTTGACCGATACTGAAAGATGAGATAGCTGTGACACTGGCAGGAGCCATGAAGTATGACTCTCCTGTGTTCCAAAAAAACACTTTCAGTACTTGTGTAGACTGCTGTACTGGAGAAGTGGGAAGTGCCATTTTGATCGGTGTATAAAACCAGCCTGATTCATCAGGGATGAAGCCACTGCCTCCTCGTAGTTTTGGGTTGGAAGCGGACAGAGGACTAGATGAGTATGTGGGTCCTGTTCAGCAGATCAGAGTAGGTTGGCCCAAGTGTCTTTGTGTCCTTAGATGTTGAGTGAACGTAAGTCACTGTTGCAAAAGAAGATCATAGCACTGGGGAGTAGTTCAGTTTGGAAGGGACCTTGTGAGGTCTCTAACTAAACCCTCTGCCTGTGGCAGGGCCAGCTATAGAACGGGCCGCTTTGTGCAGGCCTTTATCCTAGAAAACCTTCAGACCTCTAGACTAATCCTAGAAAGCCTCCGAGGATGGAGACTGTATAGTCCCTCTGGGCAACTTGTTCTACTGCTCATTCAGGACATGTCTGGTCTGTAGGTTAAAAATTATGATTGCCTAATGTGAAATGCTGGTCTTGAAATGCAGAGAGATTTGCTTATCACTTTGCCATCGATTTCTGTTTTGTCAATGAAGTAACACTGGATTTGCTGAAATCAGTGCCATGTTGAATGTTTATCTTCTCACCTGCTTTGTGTGCAGTCTGAAAGAGATTTTCAGTTTGGGGAAGAGAAGAGGAGGGATGGCCAACAATATAATCAGCCTTAGAGCAGAAGGCGTTCTTGCTGTAATTAATGTACTGTTCTGACAGCTGAAACACTGGAAAATACAGGTTCCATTTATTTTTCTATGTGGTTGTGTATTGGGAATGTTGTCCTCCGTGATAACCATTGTTTCTTTTCACAGAGGAGCACATGTACATAAAGGTAAACAGATTCCTTCTGTCACACCAGTATTTGGACCTGAGGAAAGTACCAGGGTTTTTCCAGCTTTTCTACAGTTTTGATTTTGAGGTAATGAAAGAATTACATCTTTAGATATCCACTAATTCTTCAGAAAATAATAGAAAAAAGCCATTAAAATGCAATGAAATCTTATTCTAGAGGCATCTTTTTTGTTGTTTTATAATGGAATTAGAAGTCTTATTTCTGGGTTTCTTTTGTTGGTTTCTTAGTGGTAAGACATAATGAAATCATTAATTGTACTGTGTGTGCTCTGTAAGCACAAGCAGTATGTTCTGCCCTAGCTAGCTTACATTCATATTTGAGTTTAGATAATTAATGTTGAGTTTGACTGAGATATTTTAGAAACAAAGTTCCATTATCAGTGCATATTTGGGCTACAGAGTAACTGTTCCTGATGGATGTTATTGATTAAATTTGATAGGGATGAAAGTTGAGAAGTCCAGAAAAAGCTGTTAAACACTGTGCTGGCACTTCCAGGGAACCAGTTTTTTTGTGTTCTTACGAGCAGGCATTATTTCGAAGTGTCTGATGGTGGCATTTTTCTTATGGCTTCTAGTACAAAACAGAACGTGAGTGGATTCTCCGATTTCTTGGAGAAGGGCTGCGTGATAAACATTGCTATGAGCTTTATGACTACCAGAGGATTTTCCAGGTCATTCTTTCCTTTTTCAACAGTCCTTTGTGTGATGAGAGCTCCCAGGTAAGAATTAAAAAAACAAAAAACAAAAAAGACCCAAACATACAAAAGTTTGCATGGTTTGGAGATCTTAAACAAATGCAAAACAGAAAGGAGCAGTTAACTCTTCCCTTGTCCTCTTCAAGATCTGTTCCTTGTTGATCCTTGTGTATGTGTGGAGGGGGAAATAATCGCTTATGTCTAAACTGGAGTCACATCCTTGTCCACTGAAATTGGAACTGGTTCCTGCCATCATGGAACCTCACTCAGTTGCATCAACTGGTGGTCTGGCTCTAGTCATATTTCTACTGCTTCGTGGGAAATACTGCACATACGGCAGTTTTGCTCATAAGGTCAGAGCCTTTGCCTTTTTAGGTCTCCTTATTCCCTACCCAGCATGTTACCTGTACAGTGCTTTAGCAGGAAGAGGACTCACATGCCAGAAGCCCTCGTGTTCATAAGCATCCACCCTGAGAAATCCAGTCTGTTAAAAGTATCTCGGTTAGGTACCAAAATCTTGGACAAAAAAGAGAAAATTGTCTTGCTACCTTAAGACTTCTTTTTAATATTAGCATCTGTGTGTATGAAGCCTTGAAATGAGAATGTTTTTTCTTCCCTGGGGTTGCTAAGAACATGCGGTGTTTGGTAATACTTTTTAACTTCAAGTTGATCAGATTCCAGCTACCAGTCAGATTGCTAATTATGCCCTTCTGAAAGGTTGGTAATAATTAGATCCTGACTATATTCTAATTTTGTAAAAGGACAAATTATATTTTCTGTTTCAGAGTCGTATTCTGGAGATATTACAAAATGCTGCCCGTGTCACCAGAGCTGCCTACGAGCTGATTCAAGATCACAGTCTCCTAACCTGGATACTGCACATCTTGGAGAAAAGGTAACTAGGGGAACACCCGTGAAATGGGAACAATTTTACTGTCCACAATAGAACAGTTATGCAACTGAGTATGAAAACAAGGGTGACAGATATGGAGATGGCCTGTCAGTGGTTGTGACATTTGGCACCTAGGATCATACTGGCAGAACCTGATGAACTCCAAAGCATTCCCTTGTTTTTCTAAAAATAAAATCAAGATGCTTTGAGGTTGTAGTAGGAGGGATGATGGGGGGTGGGGGCTTCATGCTTTTGATAACACTTCCTTGAAAAACTTAGAAAACAAAATGGCATCTTATTTTAGCATATGTGACTCTTTAATTTCAAATACTCACAATTCATAACTTGTCATAGGGCCTCCTGCACAGTAATTGGCACAATAATGAATTTGAGTGGTCTATAACATTTCTCCCCTAGCCTCTCCCTCACTTATGTGCACACATACACACACACGTGTGCATGCATGCACACACACAGAATCTCTTTTGCATAGATTCCCCTGGCAGGTTCAAGCAAGGTTTCAAGATCATCTACAGTGCGATTGGCCTGAACAGGTTCTCAGTACTGCTCCCCTGTCGTACACCTCTCTTTTGTACAGTTTGGTACATTTGGAAGTGAAAAAGCCTGGATTTGGCCTCTGGCACCCTGTCCTTATTTTGTGATTGTGCTTTTGAGAAGTATTGTTCTTTCATCCTGTGTACAAAAATGAGATTGCTCCCTCCTCCTCCTCCTCCTGTCCTTAGAATAACAAAGTAAATATGGCTCCTGATATTGTGCTGTAAGCATTGCTGTTATTATGTAAAGTCTTAGGAACATGAGGAACCAAGCTGTCTGAACAGAACTGCTCTAAAGAAATGGTGGCAATGGTTGCAATCTAATGGGATGCTTGGCAGAGCTGTGTAACGAAAGGTGCAAGTCAGACATTACTAGTCTCATGCAGGGGCCGCGATACACTGCTGTGTTTCCCTGGCTGCAGCATGGCAAGAGGAGGGCAGTCATCAGGGGCTTCAGAGGGGTGAGCTTTCATGCCCTGATGGGGTTCTGGCTGAGAGGCACCTATTGCCATTCATGGCTCCAAAAGCACACTAGAATATGGTCCCCTCTAGGTGATGGAGTGGTTCCTGGTTAGGCTCTGACTTCTGAATGAGTGTTTGCTTCTTTTTTGTTTGTTTTTCAGGTTTCTGGAAAACAAGCTGTTAAATAAAATTATTTCCTTACTTCATACCCTGTGGCTAACAAATTTAGGAGGCAAGAGAGAAAGCAAGAATCAATCCCAGCAGAACAGGAAGTTTCTTCCTATTCAGCTTGTAAATGAATTTCTGTACGTTTTGATCACATTAATCAAACACATTCGGTAAGTTTTTTTTTTTCTTTTTTTAATCAGTTTGCATCTCATTGTCTGTCCAGTTTGAAATTTATTAAGGCTAGAAGAATTTCTTGATCTCTGGTAGTTTAATGCTTTTTTTTCCCCTTCAGTCTGAATGTTTAGTAGCAAATTTTGATGAGATTTCTTTGACTGGAAGGTTTAGCTGTTTAAGTATGTGGGGAATGAAATAACAGCTGATGCAGTTACTATCAAGTTCTACATCCTTAATGACTGGCTATTTTTAAGCTGCTATGTCTTTCATACTGTCTGAAGGTTTAGACTTTCTGTGTCTGCACCACACGTGCAAATTGTAGGAGGAGAAGCTGTGCAAAGTTCTACATGACAGCATTAAGAAGCGCTCAGTCTCTTCTCTCCAGGTCTAGAGCACTTAATCTGCGTAAGCACAGCAGTTGCAGCAGGGATATAGTAGAGAGCAAATGGGTAATCAGTTCTGTTTGGGTTCATAATAGCACCTGCAGCTTTTTGTGCAGACAAGTGTTGCCACAGTCTGGAGAAGCTATGTTTATTTTTATTTCCTCAAAATTTTGAAAATTCATGTAAGATAAAGAAGCATAGGTAAAGTTGCAGACCTTTGGCCTTTTCCTCGTGTGGCATCTGCCTTTCCTACTTATGGGCAGCAGGGCAAAGACTATGTTTTATGGTCTCTTCTGCCAAACACTAATGGAGCAAAGCACTGGGGATTCAGTGGGAATTGAACTAATTATTACTGGCATCCTGAGAAACAAAAGTATATGTCTAGAGAAGTGCAGGAGAAAACTATAGGAAGAGACTGTAAGGAGAAAAAACCTGTGCTAATTTTATTTTATTAATTAGCATGCAGAAAAATTCATGGCACTTTTGTTTTCTTTTCACAGGACTAATTTAGATCTAGCCAAACTGACTGAGTTTTTCAGTACATTCAATTCTGTGCTGGAATATCGTGCTATAGTGGTTGAGGCCTTCAAAGAAATGAGCCGGTTCACTGTGAATGACAGTGTTCTGTCAAACAAAGAGATCCTGCTGCTGCTGCATAAGTGGAGTGTCATCGAAAAAGACCTGCAACTGCAAGAGGATGTGCAGACTCTTGCTCAGAAATACCAAATCAAGGAATTGCTTAGTAAGTACTAAAATATTTTGAAAAGTAATGTTGTTAAGGCTGTTACAAGCTAAACACTAATAACTTTTGTTGGGCAATCTGATGTAGCGTGGGGGAAGAGGACTGTAAATGGAAAGCCATTTTTCAGGTCTTTGTTGTAGTGATTTCTAACTTTAACACAATCCTGGAAGCTTTGGAGGAACAGTTTTAAAAAGGGAAAGAGCTTTAAAATTAAGCTTAATTGCAGATCTAGTGTCAGGCCTCAAAAAATTGTATTCTTCTATGTGTGGATGGGGGATCTGAAAGTGAAATAAGAGTAAAAACCGTCAGTAAAGCAAGTGAAAATGAAATCGTTGATTTTTCTTATTGTCATCAGTGTTGAAAGAAAGCAAAAGTACATTTGGACTTGTATGACTTCTTTTGTTATCTCTGTGAATAAAATGTGCAAGGAACTTTGTAGTGGGAGGTGTTAAACAGCACTGGTTTCCCGCAAATACAACTGCTCTTGGTGTCCATAAACACTTCTATAGGTTTCTTTAAGTATTCTGTATCAGTTAAACTAATTATTAAATTCTTACTGTGTTTCAGGGATACTATGAGAGCTTCAGTTTTTCTGAAGTTTTTCATACCCTTTTAGTGTCTTTCGGAGGATTTTTAGAGCTACTATAGCGATGTCTGTAACTTACTGTATATGTGGTTTTTAAAAGTTACTCCAAGCCTCAGAAGCTTATAAAGCAGTTAGAAAAATGGATCCTTATCTGAAATTTTGTTTCTAAGGTAACAAGTCAGGAGTTGACCCCGTCCCCCACAGCGCCCGGGAAAAATGCTTAAATGCATTTAGTTCATTTTAAGCTGCAAACTGCAACATAATTGACATTTCTGATAATTTTCTCAATGACTCCTCAGAAGCAGTTTGCCATAAAATGTTCTGTGTGGTATGGCGGTGGCAAAGTGGTATTGCTGTTGGGGAGCTTTGCTGCTCCCCATGACACGGGCAGCATCTAACGGAAGCCAGCTGGGCGTTACAAAGTTTGGCTCCCTGTGTCTTCCCTTGGGGTGCAAAAACTTGACGTGTCCTCGGTTGACAGCACCTCAGGAGGCAGACACATGGCCAGGATGTGGCTGTGCTGGAGGAAGGCCAACTGCACTGCTTTACCCTGCACTGTTCAAAAGCAACGTAGCTGTGCCGATACCTCCTTCCGTAGGCAGGTATGTTCCGTGCCTTCGCTAGCCCTGAGAGCAGCGGCTTGAGTGAGGCGGTGTAAATAATGTAGCCTTACGGGCAAAAGTGTGTCCTGCGCACCTCTGAAATGCTGCCTTGGCTTGGCCGGGCTGTGGGCCAGGCAACCCGGTTCAGAAAAGTTTCAGCCTGTGAGTCACTGGGAGCTGCCTGTAGCCCTTTTGCTCTGACATGCGTAGGCTCAATTAGGCTGCCAAATGAGGCTAGCACTTATCTTTTTAGCAACTGAAGCAACACAAGATACTGTCTTTCTTGCATAGTTTTGTACCAAGAAAATCCTTTGGAGTATCTGACGTTTGTTTTGGTGGCGTTTTACAGAAAATATTAAAGAAAAAAACAAATCTCAAGCCTCATCTCATGCATATCATCACATTCGGAAAAAGAATGAGATAGAAAGAGAAGATGACACTGCAGCAGACCTGAAAGTCTCTGAGCTGGAGAAATGCAGAGGTCATCTGAATTCCATATTTGCCCACTGGCAGCCTGTTTTCTCAACGCCACCTACCAAATGTGGAGGGGAGCCCCTCACGTCTGCTGATGTTGCGGATGAAACAATTGGTCTTACCTGCGCGTCCACTTACATAGTGACTAAATGGCTCGTAAAATCCATGGTTACGCACAGCCTTAATCTACAAAATGTTTCATTAACTCTGCGGTGGCTACGGAATTGCATCTTGCCACACCCAGCGGCAGTGCAGGAGATGCTCAGGGATGAGACACTGAGAAACGACATCTTCAAGTTTTACACCCAGGTCTGTGAGGCCAGCAGTGGGATGGCTGGACTTTTTGAAGAGCTCTGTTTGTTCAGTTTGATCATGCTTCACCTAATGGATGCTCAGGGCCTGACCAACAACAGCTTTCATGAACTTGTGAAAACGTTGTGCCTGTCAGCGATGACGGAAGAGGATGTGAACAAGAAAGGTAACTCGCCTTTTCCTTTTTGCTCACGTGACAAGGCAGTAATTTTAGAAAGTAGGTAATTCCATGGGGGTTTCTTAATTCATCAGTTTGAAGTTTGCCCATGCCCACCGGTGCTCATAACTACACAAGGTAAAAGCTGTGTCTCCAGTGGTATGGGTACAAGGGTTAGTAGCATAGAACAAGGTCACACTGTAGGGGTTTCTAATCATACAACAGTCATACTCCCTCACAGAAAACTTTTTTTTTTCCTAGGACTAACATGGAGTTCAATGAAGTATAAAAGATAAAATACCAAGGGGAAAAATAGTCTGCAACAAACGAGTCCGTATGGGTATGGGTTCTGATCCATACGCTGTTCAATGTTATCATTTGATAGCAAAAGCTACAGGTCAGATTTCAAACTGAAAACGGTCAGAAGGTTGTTCTAACAAAAAACTGTTTTCTTTCCTTAGTGTGAGGAGGATCATTGGCTTTGTATGGGCAAAACCCCACAAATTTTCCATCTTGGAAAAGTTAGGAAACCATTTAAAAACATAGGTCTGGCACTAAAATGGTTTGGTTTTGTATTATTATGTGGAAATAGAAGACTATCTGTCCTGATTTTTCTCTTATTTTTTCTTCCACAGCTGTTTGTGTATTCCTGACTTCTGTTTACATTGGGGACATGTGGCTTGGAGCACAGCAGCCAGATATGTTAATAACCCATGTCAAATTGATCTGCGGTAGTACAGATGAGAAATTAAACAATGATGACTTGGAAACTTACAAACAAGGAGAAGAAACTATTATGCGTCTTTGCAAAACCCTTTACATGGCTACATTGAGGCAGTAATTCAGTGAACTGACACTAAATCTTCATTGTTATATGCTCTGCCATCATTGCTGCAAGCCATGAAACCCTCCTGAACTGTTCTCCATACAAATCTAACTTGTTTTGTCACAAAGATCAATATTTTATTACTGTATACAAACTCAGAGTGGGGAAATTTTATTCATCATCCCTCAGTGGAACACAGGCTATAATTTCCCTTTCCTTGAACAGTATGGGTTACTGAATGTTATTTTATATCAATTTTTATTACAGATGTTTTTAACTTTATGAAGAATCAAAATGGACTGATTAGTGCATTGCCTATGGACTGTATTTCAGTTCCCATGTAGTTAAAAATCCATCCTCTCTCCGATATAAGATGGGGAAAAAAGGCTGCACAACTTCACCACAATGTGGTATAAGTGCAAAGAAAGAACAGTCAGAGGTTTAGCCTCAATGACTTACTGTTTCCTGAAGAACACAGTTTCTTTCATAATACGATACTGAAACCAGTATCAATAAAAACTGAATGCTGGAATCATGATAGTCTGGGATTCTTTTTCGTTTTGAATTAATTAAAAGCATTTATCTCAGAGCTGGTCTGTTTTTATTCTCATTTCTGTTTTGGTTTGGGGTCTTTTTGTTGTTTTTTTTTTTAATTAAAAAAGGCCCTGACCATCACCACTGCTGGAACTTGCAACAAAGACCCATCTTCTTCTCCACTCTTAAAAGATGAGAGATAGAACTAAACCCCAAATGACTTGCTACTTATTGATTATACATGTTTTTGTTGGAAGTTCTCTGTGAAATCTGATAAATACTTCTTGAGTGTGGCCTTAAGGGCAGCTTAACATACCATTCCAGGTATGCAAACATACAGAGCCTGAACTTGAACCTTTGATAGGTAAAACTGGATTTGTTAAATTGACTCATGAATCTGTGCTGTGCCTAAGTACTTGGTACAAATTCTGTACAGTGGAAAAATCAGAAATGCACACTTTTTATGATGTTTATGTAGTTTGTGGTTTTTTTGTAAATAAATAAAAAAAAACATTAGATGCAAATAATGAGTGCTTCTACATATAAATATTTTTGTCCTGAAGAAGCCATAATATCAATATCAAGACTTCATTTAAAAATAACAAATATTTCTTGAAAAATCTGCAAGCCCATTAGAGGTTAAATTTTGTCACATAAAATCCCTAGGGTCTGACATCAGGAAGTCTTTATGATGAACAGAACTTATTTTACTTAATTAAAAAACCCCCACAAATCAACAGGCAAAATCAAACCAAAGGAGTCCCAAAACAAAAACTGTCTTCCCGTCTCATCTAACTTGAAAATAAGACTCATGACACATAGAGGAGTTTTTCAGCTGTCTTGAGGGACTGCGCACATCTAACAGTGGTTTATAGTATGATTTGCTTGAGAGAATTAAAGAAAGGAGGTGAGACCATTCAACCAACCTGACAGTAATGCAGAAATATATCTTAACTGGCAATAAATTAATTTAAATTTCCCCCCAAATGAGTCTGTTTTGCCCGTGATGGTAACTGATAAGCAAGCTCCCGCTCTTAAGCCTGACCCATGAACTTTTTCATCTTGTTTTCCCCCCTGTCCTGCTGAGGGGTAGTGAGAAAGCAGCTGGGTAGGCAGCTGGCAGCCAGCCACGGCGGACCCAGCACACCATGTAATGGGCTGTATGTGGCCCCTTCTGATCTCTTAATAAAGTAACAAAATCCAAATGCTAAATGCCACAACTTGGTTGCTACAAACTGTCCGACAAGTTGCAAGCCCAGAATGGTTTTGGGTGTGGGCTTGCATGCCTTGCGAGAGCCTTTCACATGCCCTTTGGCCCGTGTTTGCTTTAAAAAATAAGTTGTGTTTATACAATTTATTTATATCATGCAACTGGTACATGCAGGAGCAGAATTCATGTGTTGGAGCCTAACCAGTTGGAAGAACGACTCTTGAGCGAGATCTGATTCTAGAAACGGGTACAGCAGATGCAAACAAGCATGCTAAATTACTTTATGCTTTTTCTGTGCTGTTTGCACACCGTGGTATTTTGCTCTGTGGCTGGAAATGGTGATTTCTGAATGCAGTTTTGTCACTGCTAAAATAAGAAAGGTAACTTTCAAGGCTGTAGTGGGCTTTAGCTAATGAGATGCACAGTGCCATGGAGGTGGAAAGTAGGAAACGGTGACAGCGATTAGGGCCAGTCATGCATGTCGGTAGGCTTTCCTTGCAGCAGTGCATCTAAATCCTGAGCAATGGCGCACAAATCCGCCCTAAGGGTTCATGCTAAAATGATGATTTTTCTGATGGCCTTAAGTATTCAGAAAGGCCCAGCAGTGAGTACTTTCTCCTCAACTTGTAACATTTTGTTAGTGTCTCCAATACTATGCTATATTATTGCCAATATACTCCAGGTTGGGAGGAGAGGATTGTTCATACACACTCACTTTTCCTTTTTTTAAATGGTAGTTTGGGAAACAGAAGGAGAAAATGAATGCAAATGAGCTCACAATTTACTAGTCTGTCATGTAAAGGATACGTAGCTCCTGTGTGCTTATCAGTGAAGACAACGTAGCTGTGCATGTGGGAACTTAAAAATAAGGCTTCATCTCTCGCTGCCTCTGAGCATCAATATATTCTAGTAACGTGGCAATGGAAGGATTATTAGGAAGTCCTGGAAATAATGGTCGAGTATCTTTAAAAGCCGTAGATGGTTAGCAGTTGAATGATTTGTATATGTGAATTACTGCCAACATATTCAAAATGCATTTTAATAAATTCTATAGATAAAGTCATTATTTTAAGAAATTAGACTTGATTAAAATAAATTGTGAAGAGCGTTTGGAAATGGAAAACTTGCTCCATATATGGGCCTATGTTTTAAAACGAGGAGTTCTACTATTTAACGCATTACTCGCTCTGATGCTGTTGTGATGAGACAATGCAGATGAAGCTCCAGAGCGCTCTGCAGCAGGCCCAGCAGTCTGGGCTGCCCTCACAGAAATCGTTGCCAGGACAGGCCTTTTAAGCCATTTACTTAAAATTCACAAAACCTCAGTGAAGTCAACAGCCCAGAAAACATACTGAACGTACTGCTTCCTGTTGTCCCTGGTGTATAGACCGTGTACAGCTTGAGTTGCAGGTGGGGCTCCTCAGGATTTGAAATGGATCTCAGCAAGAGGCTGCTGGTGCCGGTGCCCAGACAAGGACATCTGAGATCTTGGCAGGAGAGGACTTCACACAGCGTGAACAGCGGGGCAGAACTATGTGGCTTTCATGGAGGCAGCGGTTTGGGGTAACATTTTTATAGAAGTCAACTACATCTTTGAACCAGCAGCATGAACTGATCTGGGTCGCCCTGTTGGTTGGTGGATGCAGCCCTTCAACCACCTGTGAATGCTGCAGAGCGTAGAGGGAAGGCCTCTGTTAAGGGAGGAGTGGGAGGGAAGGGGAAATGAAGTGCTCACTGTGGAGAGCAAAGCACTGGAAGGGCCTTGAGCTGGGCATGTATGGAAATGCCACAGAAGGAAATGCCTTTCTGTCTCCCCCGCTCCCCCTCTCCCAAGTTAGGTGCTATAAGATAGGCTTGCATTTTGCATATTATTTATTACTGTATATGTATTTCATGCTATATACATTCCATTTCGAGGTAATCTGGGGGTGGGGGGTGGGGGGAAGGCTTTTCAGTGGTTATGTACTTTGAGTCATGTTCCAGTGCAACTAATGAAGGACCACCAGTTGTTACAAATGGGAGTATTCACATCTTCCAGAAATCCCCTTGGAATCCATGCATAGAGAAGAGGATCCTGAACAACAGGGCGATACAAGGCTGTCGTGAGCTGGGGAGGAGGGCGCTGGAGCAGGCTGCGCCGGCAGCACAGAGCTGGTGCGGGAGAGATGTTCTAGCTCAGGGCAGGCGGATGTTGCAGGAGGGATCAAAGTGCAGTTGCTGCATCCATGAGAAGGAAAATAGGTCTAGATGTTGGGTCCTCTTCAGGCTGTCTTTGGTGATACTGTGTGATTGCAGCAGGAGAGCTGGTGCCAACGGGGGAGCCGGTTCATGTCTCCTGCGGGAGCTACCCGAGCTCTAGCAAAAGGTAAAGGTATCTAAGGGGAGGGGAAGGCTGTTGTGGCCACCTGAGTTGCCTGGTGGAAATGGCTGGTTCTCTGATATGTCTCTGTCCATGTTGCACCTTCAGTTCCTGCAGCCTTTCCTCATTTTCTCCATCTGCCCGTGACTCAGTCTGACTCAACAGACTTTACACCTTGACAGGTTTCCAAACCCAACACTAGTAGTAGTCAGTTTGCTCAGAAAGCAAACTGCAGAAGTGTTTATCTCGGAGATCAAAAAATTTGAAGATTCAAACCAATCCCAACGCAATACAAACACATGCCTGGTGGTCTGGTCTGTCTCTTCTGTTAAAGGCTTTTTTAATGCAGCCCAACCCACCCACTTTCTGGTAACATCACAGCCCACGTTCCCTATACCAGCATAAGGCTGCGCTGGCAGCACTTCACCATAGGAGCTCTTCCTGCCTGCTTGGGAACGTGGAATCTCTTCAGCTTCTCCTCAAGTTTCAAATGAGTTTTGTGTTGCCCTCAGCCCAGCAACTAGCTATATGCAGCCTTACATCTATTCCAGCTCTTGCTGCCTTCCTCAGCCCAACTCTGCAGTCCTGGTTTTGTGCTTCCTGGAGCTCTTAAGGGTTCCTCACCCTCTCATGGACCTTCGCCTGGTTCTGCCTGGGTTTGGTGGAGCTCCACAGGTGAGGAGAGGTGGAGAGAGCAGAGGCCCACAGAAGGGGGAAGGAGTGCAAGTGGCCCTTCTGACTCTGGTCCAGCTGAGCTAAACCCATCCTCTCCACCTCACCAAAAAGCTGCTGTGGCCTTCACGGAGGACTGTAGCTTCTGTTAAAATATTTGTCAGCCCCAGCTGAAAGCAGGCAACCCGTGCAGAAATGTGACGTCATATTTGTGGTTTTGCCAGCATTTTCCTTTGATATAAAAGACGGTAAACACACTTCTCTTTGCAGATGCGTTTCAAGATTGTTCAATATTAACCGGGGTTTTTTGATCTACCATTTCAAAATGGAAGCAAAAAGTAATTGGTTATTGGTAGTGAAATTGTATTTCTGGGCAGTAGGTAAAGCTAACGACTTCAGTAAGACACTCATTTGAGATAATTAGTGATGTCATTAGCCTTTAAAGGCTGTTCTAGGTAAAACAGTGTTTTTAATAAATTTTAAGTAACCTAACTATTTTTTCAATAGAAAAGTAAATAAAAAGCATATTCTATCCTTGAGGGAACTGCTGAGCTTTAAGTTAGTGAAGCAAGTTGTAACCCTTCTAAAAGCAAAGTTCTATTGTTGACATTGTGCATGACATTGTTGCTCATTTTTCAGAGGATGACCGAGTGGAGATGTCGCCAAGTTGCAGCTGATGAGTGTGATCTGAGGACAGAGCCAGAAACAGATGACTTGTGGCTCTCACGAAATATAAAGAATATTGGTTATGCTGCCTGTTCAGTAAGATCAACGGGGTGCTGCTTGCTTCCACAGCAAGACAACCCAGTGAAAAGTGATGCAGCAGAGACACCCCTGAGGATACCAGGACTTGGTGTGCATTCAGGTCAGCAAGGCAGAACTCTTTACACGACTTGGGGCGTAACTGGCATAAACTTTCTGCTGGAGGAGTAAACCTGCTGTCAGCCAAATGGCTCTTGCTGAGAACTACTCAACCGGCAGCACACCTTTCGCACCACGTAACTGGGAGAGGAGTCTGAGGCTGAATCCTTGCTTTAAAAAGAGAGAGAAATTTTACAGTCATCATGATCTAAAATGTTGATCTAAAATACTGATCAGGCAACTCCAGCCATGTTGCTCAAATACGGCCCTCAGGACTTCCTCTTAAGCATCCAGGATTTTACAGGTTTGTCCTTTGTTGAAAGACATTTTTTCTTCTCCTGAACTCATTCAGGTTTGCGGTGCCAGTGTTTAATAGGCAGTCACAGCACTGAGCTTTTTTCTCTGCAGTCAGCAGAACTGTACTGCTGGATTTGTTTAACCTGTTCCAGTTTTAATTCAGGCTCAGATCCTTCCATGAATGCCAGTTTCATCTGAAAGGGAGGTAGGTGTTTGAGAAGCAACCACATCTGAATACGGGCTACTGAGAGCATCGCAGCGAGGCTGTTCACCAGTGGAACTGCTTTCTTCTATCTGGTTCCCTACTATCACTTGTCTGTAATGTGTGGAGAGAACAAAAATGTAGTTATCAGGGACATCTGTCTGGAAGACAGATAGCAGCAGTTTCATAAGGAAGTACATTATCAACATTTAAAAAAATATGGAAGACGGTTCTTCTAAGACAAAAGACATTGAACCCAGCACGAGAGAGACTTGTGGACTTCAGCCCTCTTTATCCGCCTTGAGAATCACATCCTTACCTGGAAATGGAGCATGACCGACAGCAAAAGTGCAAGCTGTGCCTGATACGTGGTGACTCCCCCTTTCCCCAGCAAGATGGGACCTTCAGTCCAGCCCTGAAGCTTGGTTCTTTAGCTGGATTTTTCAAGAGGGAACTAGAAACTTTGCTATGACCTGCTGTGTACTGAGGGTGAAGGGAACTGCCAAGGGTGTGCCTGGGGAAGAGAAGAGGGATAAAAGCTTTATGTGACTGTGAACGGGTGTCACTGGGGGCAAGAACAAGAGGGACGTATGATATTCGGGATTCTCTGACACTGGGGTTGGGAAAAGGCAAGACAGCTCTAAGGGCTAGTGGGGATCTGAGCAAGAAAATGGGACAGACCTAAAAAGGGCTGGGTAGGACTAGGGTAGAAATTTCTAGTGTACAAATGATAATGATACAAAGACGTATGGTTCTGCCACAAAAACTAGTTAGTGGTGGGGTGGAGGGGGCGATGATATGAGGGCAGCAGAGTGTACCCTCCTCTCCTGAGCCTCCTTCTCCCTGAGCCTCCTTCCCAGCAGCTTCCCAAACTTCACCCTTAAAAAATGAAAAGCAGATGAGTCCTGGCTTAGAAGCAGAAAGTTCCATCCAATATGGCTGAATGCAAGATCCCAAGTACAACTGTGTCCTTAGGGCTTCAAAGGTGGGGAGGAAAATTTTACTGGGAAGAAAAATGTAACCCAAAAGTGAGAACGAAAATGGAAAAAATTTGAACAGTCTTATTAATGTCTGGGAGCCATGGCTTCAGAGATGAGAAAGAAAACATCATTGACTAAAAGCTAGTGTTTCAGTGGCTAGATAAATGTAACGACCAAAATCTAAAAACTAAGGTAAGGTAAATGGGATGGAAAAGAAAATAAATATTTTTAATAATTCTTTGGAAAAAGGGAAATATAAACTTCAGAACTTCAAATTTTTATTGATTAATTGCTAATGAAAGCTTAAAATATCTGTGCCTGACAAGACTAACACAACAGGGGTTTTGCTTAAAAACCAAAACAAAACCCTGAAACCTCAGCAACAGGCCCGGCACAGGCAGGCAGATTTGGGGTTTTCTTTGCCATGATGCAGGCATAGTCAAGACAATGTCTCCTTTCACAGTTTGACAGAAGTAGACAAAAGTACTCTTATCAAAACAGGATGTTTTCTTTCTAGTCCATTAAGTATGTAACTATCGTCAGCTAGCTATCCATATTTCAAAATCAGCTGGAGAACTTGCATCCCAGAGCCGCAGAGACTGTCTGAGGAGAACTGTGGCTGGCTCCTGTTAATTGTTAACCATCCCTGGCACAGCAGGGAAGTTTGAGGAGGCTGGAAGAGCCCTAGTGTCCCAGCACTCTGAGAGCAAACCTGGTCAAGCCAGGTCACTGTAAGGCAGTGCAACTGACCTCAGCCCCAGGCAACACCATGGAATTAAAGCTAAGATAAGATACAACCGGAAAAGTATTTCAAAGGACAAAAAACCAAATTCCAGACAGTGTGGTTTTATAGAACGGCAGGTACTGTGATAAGTGCCTGATGGCATTTTTTGAGGGGAACACAATTTGGAGGATAAAGGTAGCTGCCTATATGTAGCTGTTTAAACCGCAGCAAGGCGTTTGACTTAGTATTCCACACTGCCTTCTTTAAAAAGAACCATACACAAGCCCCATTAACCAGGTGTTACGTGAAAAAGGCTTCTCAAAGAATAACTGGAGATTCACCTCTGACTGTGGCTTTTTCTAGCAGGGCTCCGTAAGCACCCGATCCTATTCAGCACCTTCATCAGTGGAAGTAAACGTAAAGTCGCTCTGAATGAAGGACACAGAAGATGCAGATACAGTGATACAAGGAGGAGCAAACAGTCATCTAGCGCAGACCGGGCAGCTAGCTAACATGGACCTATTCAAGCAACATTAATATATTACATTTAAAGCCTCAACTGCGGAAGTAATATTTTTCATTGAGAACTGCGGATTTTTCATAAACTGTTCTCCCTACAGACGGTGAATCTTGGCACACAGAAAAGCTTGAGATATTCAGAAAAAAAAGTAGAGAAGTTTTGTATTCATGGGTTTCTGCGGACAGACATGATCTTTGAAAGCCTGGAGTAGGTGACACTACGGTTCCAAAATTTCTTGTATTTATCACATTGTCTATCCACAGTGATCACTTTTTGGCATTCTTCATTAATGAACAAATATTAATATTTTTTAATGCAAATACATGTTTAAACCCCAATTTTATTGAAGAAGTTTATTGGTTAAGCCACAATGTAATGCCAAGGCATTGTGAGTTAACTAGGCAAAGAAATGAGAAATACTGACGAGAAATGAGAAATATAATAAATATAAGAACTTGTTTTCCTCTGCAGAGGTATTGGCACCTGGGCAGAGACTTCGGGAGCCTGCATCCCTGCCCTCAGTGGGCAGCACTCTCAAATCTCGTCCAATGCACAAGTTGTCTGTGGTTTGGTTTACATCCCTTGAGAGTGAGCTGACATCCATCTACCTGGACTAGGCATTCTGCACCCTCTGAGGAAATAAAGTTGAATTTGATAATATGGTTGTTCATAGGACACTATTTGAATGTATGGCTCAAGAATTATTTCACTCTTTTGACTGTCACTTGTAAATGTCTGTCTGGTCGCTATTAGATGGAAGCCTTTTTGTGTCATTTAAAACAATTTAACAGTTTGAAAACAAAAAGGCCCATCATTTCAGTTTGTAGGAGAAAGGGCAAGAACTAGGAAGAACTTCAGAAAGCAACAGAGAGCACCTTAATGCTAACACAGCCCCCCTGGATGGATGTTTGCCTGGCGGCATCAGACTTGGAGAACATCTGAGCAGCAGCCACAACAGGGCATGTTCTGACCTCACATCCAGCAGATGGTGTCCTCTCAACTGCAGAGTCTCAGTGCATGGGATTTCTGGAGGGACACTGGCTACTGGTAAGCAACCTCTATTCCTGGCTTTGATTTCACACAAGCGTTTACACAGTGGCTGGTGCTAAAGAAAACCCCAGCCCATTAGTTGTCACTTGGAGATGTGGTATCTCTGAACAACGCCAGCACCATCCTGCCAAGTGTGATACCAATCCCAGGCTTCTCCCCAGTGGCATGATACCTGCTAAAAGGTACAAAGCATGTTTCTTTAGATGACAGGAGTGAGAACACCTTCCTGTGAAGACAATTTGAGTTCTGCTGACCGAAGTCTTGTAACAGGCTTTGACAGCTCATGGTGAACCATTTTTACAGCCTCTGCTCCTGTGGGTCTGACAGCTGCTCACATCAAAGGGAGCTGGTTCTGTCAACACAAAAAGAGAACGTTCTCGTAATGATGGAGGTGTCAAAGACAGGTTTATCCCTTAAAACCAGAGGCTCAAGAATAGCAAGATTTATTACCTGCTGTTTGAGATTAAATTCAGAAACTGCATCGGGGAGAAAACCTGCTGTTTGAGATTAAATTCAGAAACTGCACTGGGGAGAAATTGGGATGGATCCCCAGGCACACGGTATATGGGAAGCCAGCTGTAAAGTCTTAGCTGTCTCAGCTTCTTCTGACACAAGGAAAGATGCTGTAATCTATGCAGACAAGTCATGTAGATCTCAAATACTGGTCTTGTGAGAGTACCAACCATGAGATTTAAGTACCCCTGAGAAACCAGGCTCTTTCTGAGCATTTAGCGAGTCTTGGCTAGGAAGTTCCAAGATACCGGAGTGTCAGAATACATGGTTATCTCTAGTGAGACACGGTAGGTAGAGGTCACAGTTGAGTATCTTTTAAACGACTTTATAGACAGACAAATTACTTTGATTCCAGGAAAGAGTCTACCGTGGTAGGGAAGAGAGGGCTGAACAAAGTAGAGAAGAGAAGCACCTGCCATGAGAAAGCAGAAAACAGGATCATGGTCTGCTTAGCCAGATCATGAGGATCTTCTTACTATAGCATTGAAAAGGCCTTCCTCTCCCCAAAGACAAGGTAGCATGCCCAAGTAAAGCTATGATGTGTCTTAGTGTCATCTGGAGAAATATGGTGCCTTGAGGGTCAGAATCGCTGCCTTTGTGTACAGGAATTGGTACTTTTCTGTTATTGCAATATATGGTGGTTATATTATTCACTAATGATTATTACAGTCTTGAACATAAGCTAAAAAAAAAAAAAAGCCTTCTGAAAATTATCTGCCCTCATGTGAGAACTAGGATATTGCTATAGATTTTTTTTCTGTCCTAGGGACTAAAACCCCTGAGCTGTCAAATATCCAAATGAGTTCCCCAGTTCCAGGAATGAAGCAGCTGTTGCAATTGATCTGGACAGAGCAAAAAATTGAAAGAGCACATGGACATTGTACAGCCTGTCCACCAAATCAGTGGTCATCCGTCTGTCCGTGAAGGAAACTCACCTGCAAATAGAGAAGAAGGCTGGCTGTAGAACAAGTGTTTTGAAGCCAGCTCCTACATGTCTGGCAAACTGTATCCTCAGGCTATGTTACCATGCGCCCCAGAAATGTTGGGTAGAAGTTGGTGGTAGTCAGGGGAAAAAATGGACACTGGATTGAGTTTCTCATTGTAAGAAATCTGTCTGAAGCCAGCAAAGCTCATGCTGCCAAGGAGTCCAGAGTCCCTTGATTGAGCCTCTCTGAGGCTACTATGACAGCAAGAAATGTGGACAAGGGATAAGACATGCAGATCTTCCAAGTCTCTGGGTACCCAATTATTTTTTTTCTCTACATTACACTGTTTGATAGGAAAGCAAAGATTTTGGATGTCCACAGTGGTCTGAGTCACGGCTGTCAGGAATGCAGAGCCTCCACCGAAACGCATGGGAAACCCGTGTGTCCTCTTGAGGTGTCCAGGGAGAAACTTTCCCTGCCCCCCTTTCACTGCATGAAGTTTGAGCCTTGGCCGGGAACTGTCCCCATCCACTAATGCTCATTTTTCTGTATCATTTTGGATGGTAAAAAACACAATTGAAGCAAATGTTAATACTGGCTCTTGATTACAGCAGTGTGGTAATCAACCGCCTTGGCATGCTGTTGGGTTTGAAGTAATTGGTCCCATGGCCCAGACCTTTTTTTCTTATTTCTGTAGGCATAGCGTAATGGTGACAAAAGGAACTGGGACATGGATTCCTTGCTGCAGCTCTCTTGCAAGCATCAGCCCTCCCCCATCTCCCAGACTCACTCATCTGACTTGGCACCAAATTACTTTATATTGCAGAGAAGACTGTGGTGCAATCAGATCATGGATTCAGGTTCAAGACATCTCAGTGTCTAAGGATTATGCTGTGGCATAAGTAATCTAGTTGTTGCATATGCCTTTCAGAAGACATTTTGACACTGACTTCTTTTCTGCGTGCATATGCAAGTGGAGATCAGCAGACAGTACTGTAGTGGGTGGCACACCCTTGCCAAAATAGTAAGACCTTGGTTTACACAGCAGTGGAAGAGATATAGTTCCTGCCTGTTATGCAAGGCCAAAATGTAACCTTCAGGGACCCCACAGACGTCCAGCTGACAATAAAGACAGCTGACATGGCAACGGGGGTTTGCTCGACAGCCAACTGAAGCAAGAAGGTGCACCCCTCTGAACTGCTAGACTTGAAAGCACATTCCTTTCACCAGGCGGTTGAGCAAGCTGGAAGAGTACACGTTGCCCTATATGCCCCTGGACTTGACAGATGGATGAGCACAGAACCAGTGAAGGTAAAAGTTCTCCAGCCTTGACCAGTGACGTGTATGTACGTTTGTAGGGTGAATGTATCAGAATTAATCATGGGAAAAGAGACAGGAGATTTCAATACAGAAATTAGATGATCGTGGTGCCAAGGGTAATGGATGGATGATGTAACAAAGGCGACGACAGGGGAGGATGGTGGAGGTTAACAGGAAGAACTTCTTTCGGACACCCCACTTTGTTTTATTCCTGGAGCTGGGGGAAGTGTAATTGCAGCAGGGGTTAAAAATCAAATGGAACGCAATCAAAAAGGGCAAGTTTTGCAGGGGGGGTCGGGGGGTGAGTAGCCTCTCCAGTTCTAAAATTGTTTTCTTACAGTATGTTTCAAGCCTAGAAAAATGGTAAGACAGGGTGAAAAGCAAATCTCATTCAATACTGCTTTCCATTAATGATTCCTAGGCTCTCCGCAAAACATTCCTAGACTTGCCTTGATCACAACAGCTCTTTTGATGAGCAAAACTGAACACATTAGGGATAAATATGGATATTTTAAATTCAAGTATTTCACTCAGTAACATGATGCAAAAGTGAAAAATTAAAAAAAATAATACTTTTGTTTAAGCCTTCCAAACACGCTGAGATCTTAATGTATATAGACATCTCTTGCCATCTTTTTAGGAACAGTAAACTAATGGGAACATGCCTCTCTGTTACCCTGTAATTTTATGTATTTTATGTTCATTTCCATGTGTTTCTTGTATTGCTCACTTGCCTCTTGCTTTGTGGTTTATTTGGGTGCGTTGCCTTTTTTATTGTTGTCACCTTTTGTGAGCATGCCAGAGACCTTAGGGTGCCAATAAATCAGAATATTAGTGCTTCTTTTTACTGCCATATTATACTTGATTCCCTCTGCTTGTTTGTGACCTAATCTTGAACCTCTGCCTAATCTGCTGAGCTGAATTTTCTGCATCCTGGTCAGATTAGGAGGAGCAGTGGGCAAATGCATCCTTGTTTGCATAGAACGTGTTTGCCAGAAAAACTAGCAGCAAACAAAGTAAACCAAATGTAGAAAGCTGCAAACGCAAACCTGTCCTTAAACAAAGTTCAAAATCACAGGCAGTGTTGGAATTACATTCCCATTCAATGTGTGGGGGCTGCACGTCAGCGGGCGCTGCATCTCCACCAGGCACATCCACTACAGCTACCTTCGCAGGACAAGGTCTACAATCTTTTCAGAGACCAGGGACGTGCCTGTCAACAATGCGGTATTTATGCAGCCTCTCTTTTCAGTCATGGAGGTTTCAGACGGCAACACTCTACTAGCGTAGGTTAGCTGTTCCGTCAGTCTGCCACTGGAGGATATTTCCCTGTTTTGTCAAGCTCAGCTGTAAAAACAGTCTAGATGACACGAACATGGGGCTCTGGGATCTCTTCCTGTAGAGCCAGCTATGCTGCGTGCAGCCTGAGCCCAAAGAAGCTATTGCGATTTACTAGGCTACTCACTAGCTCAGACCCAACTTATCACCCTAAAGTCGAATAATACTCTGCTGAAATTTAAATCAAGGTACTCAAGTGAGAGTGATAGAATCACACCTGTAAAGTTTGATCACTAATGAAAAGGCCCGAGGCTAATTCCAGGAAATTCTACTCCAACAGAAAGCCCAGTTTGACCATGTTGTCTCACTCCTAAGCTGACTAGTACTGTGAATGCTACACACCCATGGCGGACAGGTGTTTCAAGTAATTTCACAACCACACTTCCAAGTGATTAATACTCTCTCCGAGTGTATGTGTAGTTTTACTGTGGGCTTACTGTGCTGAAGGACACAAGTTCAGATATGGGCCATCTTTGAGAAGGAAAGTACTGTCATACTCCTGCCAGGATTTGCAAAACAAAAACAAAGGAAAATTTGCCCACATCTTCAGCCAATTAAAAATCAGTAATTTCATTGAGTTAATTTAACCTACAAGAACTTAAAAGTGTCTTGGGACTGAGTGATACGCCTATTTCAGGCAAGAAAGCAGCTTGTCTAACCTTCTGCATAACATACCAGAGAATAACAGACCATAAGCTCTTCACAGTAATTTTTAGATGAATACAAATGCATGTTTTTCAGATGTTCAGTCATCAAGTCAAAAAAAGAATTAATCACAACCCATTTAATATTCTACTCTAAATTGTTCCAGTGAATCATTACCCTCACATAAAATATGTGGTACATATGACTTTGTGTAACATCATCAGCTTCCAGCCATTTCATTTTAGTACGGTGCTTTACTATTTGATGGTTACGGGGCTCTTGAATTGGACACAAGCATTCTAAAAGATGCAGGCAGTTCACAAGGAGCATCTTTGAGCCACTGCTCCTTGAGAAACGAATTGATTTGATTTCTCTCACTGTAGGATGTGTTCCTGGAACTCAAATCAGTTTTTCCTGATTCTTCCCAGTTTCTTTAAAACACAAGTACAACATTCCTGAGATGATTTATGCAGTGGCGTGCATACTACTGTCTTCCTGATCTCACTAATAGATTTTCTCTTAATTTGATCAGGGCTTACAGAATTGCTTTGGGAGCTTGTGTTCATCTGCTTTACCACCATGCTTCCTACTCCCTTCTGAAGGTGTGGTTTACAGGAGGTACTTTCCCATTCTGTGTGTAAAACACTCTTACTTCCATAGTATGCAACCTGGATAGCTGGCACGAGTAAAACGCATGCTTGTTTGCCAGCATAGGAAGCGGTTCAGACTGCTCTGCCTATCCTTGTGGTCTACTGTTCCCTCCGTATTTCTGTCACCCGCAAACCTCATCAGTTATGGATTTATTTTTATCCAGGTGATTAATACAAACAGTGAGTGAATAGCTGCGGGCTGAGACACTCAAACCAAATAGTGACATAAAAAGTGTCATCTCTGTATGCAATTATAAATGTTGTATGTAATTTCTGGATCACCTGAAGCAGTGAATGAATGTTTCGCGCAGATTATTTTATCACTGATCTATACTTACTTTATCTCTGGTTGTACTTACTTTACTGGAGTTGATCCAGAGCGAGACATATACAGTAAAATAAGGAAAAGAAACGTCACAAACGCAGCAAGACCAACCCAAAAGGCTATGACAATAGAATCTGTGGACACAACACAGTAATTCTGTCACTGGTACCGTAGCAAATATAAAACACAGCAATATAATTTATGATCTCTAAGAAAGGTGTGTCATTTAATTAATTCAATGAAACGTTTTAGAGAGTGGAATCTGAGTGCCAGTTCTTTAATAGTCTTCAGAGCCTCCTAGCAGTTTATTCTAACAGTGAATGGCCAGGGCTGGGAGAGAGGATCAAAAAAAAAAATCTAGTTAAGTGTGATTGTGACTAGTAGTGTGCATATACTGAAAAGGTAATACTGAGCACTCAGGATGGTTTTCACAGTTCCATCTCTTTGCAGAGGACACAGTTCCTTTTACAAAATCACAGTGCAGTAAGCAGTGTGGTACTCAAGAATGAGCTGTTACTGCTTAGTGTACAGCCAAATCCTGCTCTTAAGTGAAAAAGTACAACAGCCCATGATCTTTAAGATGATCCTTTTAGGAAGGGAATTCTAGCCTTGAAAACATTTTTTACCAAGAGAAATACCAAGGAAAGCTGGTTGAGAAGTGCCTGTGACCCTTACAGCACATCAGTCCAGCGGAAGAGAATGTGAACCTTCCCCTGTTCAGCTGCAATGCTTCTGTAATCATCATAAAATAGTTCAAAATGAAGCCTACTTTATCAGGACCAAGTTGTTTGTTTAAGGAACACGTAAGTGGATTCCTAGCACTGAAATACGGGTTCACAACTGGTTTAAACCAACCTAAGACACTGCCACTGCTGTTATCCTTGATTCAGAGGAAAACTTCTTTTAATTAATAGGAGAAATAAAAGATGAACTGATCCCTGATCTGGGTGGCCAATGCTAATGGGAGCATGAGGTGGTTGGGGGAGAGAAGGGAGCTGGCTCTTTGATGACTGAAGGCTGCAGTGCTGTGCCAATTACTGCACAGTTACAGGCTCGCTGCTAGATGCCATGAATCTGCTCCTGCCACAGTGGCACATTTGATCACTGTTTCAAAAATGTTCCTTCCTGGGACCAGTGTGGGGGTCATGAATGTCCAAGTTAAAGCCTTGAAAAGGTTGGGTGTTCTGCAGGGCACAAGTCAAGAAACGCCCTGAATTCATAACCAGTTACTCACTTAGACTGAGGAGAAAAAGAAGGGTCATTGACTTCAGAGACAAATATTGACCAAGATAAAATAAATCTTCCATCTGAAAGGACAGAAAACATTGTGTTCTTTGAAACGGGTCCAATACGTTTGATTAGGTGTTTCTTTGTGAAAAAGTTCAGAACGTGTTGTCATCAGAGCCACAAAAACATTAGGGGGAATTATCCCAGCTCCTTTTAAACCTAAAACTAGAGCTGACCCAGCCGGAGTCTTACCAGAAAGCGGAGTTTTGTCAGGGCTACTGGGAAATAAGTATGTAGAGTGTCAGCTTATTTTATTCTTCCTATGTTAAAAAGGCTTTACTGAGCTTTAATTCAGAGGATGGTAAATTAGCACGTGAGGGCCAATATTCTGACCTGCTCTTCCCAAACTTATTATGGGAAAAAGCAGTGGGGTGCTACTTGTCTACCCCAACTCCTCAAGGCAGAATTAGGGGGCTTCTCTTAAAACAAACAAGCTCACAGTCAAGGGATATTTTCAAAAGCTTAAAGTTTTGAAGTGTTCAAAGCCATCGGGACAGAAATGAAGACTTTGTTTTTATAGAATTCCCTATCAGAACTATTTTGGTTTCATCTTTTAAAAGCAGTTTTAATATGATTAATGGAATTCACTGAAGCTAATCAAATATACTCCAGGTCTCAGGAGGAGTCTGAACTCTTGAGGGCTAAATGGAAACTTCCTGTTTTTAAAGTTCTGCAATTAGGATTTTTATTTTAAACCGGGATAACGTTTTACCAATCTATAAAAGGCTTTTCTATTGCTACATTTTACAGTTACCTTTTGTGTGTGTGTGTGTGTCTATATTTTTTTAAATAGCGTATTAGTTCATGTGTCAATTAAGCTTTTTATTATTTTTATATGAAACAGAGAGAGCTGCACAACACTATTAACAGAAGGCAAGACCATGACTTTACAGCTGGATTTAGACTCATTTTTATGCAACAAACGCACTCTCACAATGCTTCAGGGACAAGCCACACAACAGAGGAAAGAAAGTGCAGAGATTCAGGTCTCTGTTTTACATTAAATAAAAAAACCCAAAACCAAACCAGACAAAACAATTAGGGAGCTATAATCCCATCCCAGGGGTTATGATGACCGTATGATTCATTTGGGCTGGTTCAGCAATGCACCTAAACAAATGCTCAGGTCCCACTGCAGTCAACCAGCAGAGGCCCTCTGGAACATCAATACAGCAGTTATTGTCATCCTGGAAATGTCCTACATTTATCACACCTCATCTTCAGCACAAAGTGCAAGGTCTTGCTGAACTTACTTCGTCTACATACTTCCAAGCACATGAAAACAGTAATCCCAACAGTGGCTTCTGAAGGTATCAAAACGTAAATATTATGCAAACAGGAAAACCTACAAAGTGTATTCATTGCTTGATGTTGCCTTTATTCAAAACAAGGAAAAAACTAACCATGGAATTATTTCCTTTGATGTTTTCTTTGTAACTTGTAACTCACTGTTCTCTCACTGGTATTTGGAGAAGGAACAATAAAAGTATGAAGATGATGCAGTCCTCATTCCTCCTAGACTGCTGACATGGAAAAATGTCTACTTTTATAGAAAGCAAAAAAACCCACCATCAAACAAACCAAAACCAAACCAAAGAAAAACAGTTTCACTTCCCTGGCTGTCAGAAAACAAACCAACATTTTTAGTTTAGAAATTGGTGCAGCCAATGTGGGCTTTTCAAAAGACACAAATCACGGAGCAGAACTCCATCGTGACATGCTACCTAGAAATATCATACATAACAGCTGCCCCGGGGAACTGCCTTAACATTAACCTGCTGAGGGGAAAAAAAAAGTACATCCCAAACCCTACACTTGCATCTTTCTTCTTTGCCTGGGAGCTCAGCAGCTAAAATACAGAAGCTTGTTTTCCTGCAGCTTTGTTTCCCAAAGCTGAGCCCAAAGGTGATTTCCTTTGGTGTCCCCAGTGGTGCATGATCTCACCCTGCAGCCTTTTTGTCGCTAAAGGTCTTCATTCACCATGTTTTTCCTCTATTATCTAGCCACCAGCTGTAGGAACTTGCAGATATTTCATATCTTTGAGGCCTCCGCTCCATTGTAACTAGATCAAGTTGGAGTTATTGTAGGAGCAGATAAGATACATAAACACAAAGTATGATTGCATAAATCATCTCATTAGAATATAAAAGACCTGAAAGGTGGCAGGCTTTTCTACTTCTTTAGAGGGAAACAATAAATAAATAAATACAAAAATCAGTAAGAAATCGGCTTACTCTGCTTTTTAATGGAAGTAAGGCTTATGAGATCACTCATAAGCACTCACACATGTGTGTGGTAGTTTCCTCCATGAAACTACCAACAAATTTCAATTAAGTTTAACAGAGAGTGAGCACCTTCTCTCGGAAACACAATTTCTACTTTTTTTTTAAAAAAAGTTTCAAGAAAACAGGCAGCTAGGTAACGAGAAATATCCTATGCATTGCCATGGAGGGAAATGCTCTTAACACAAACTCCACCTCTATCATGTATCAGGCAACCCAAATGTTAGAAAGGTGTTATTAATGAGAAAAAAATGGAAAGGTTAGATTCCTGATTTTATTTTTTTGCTAAGCCAGCCACGTCAGGGACTTACAGGTAGCTTAACTCTGCAGTTTGGGGTTTCCCTAGTAGAACTGGGGGGGTAATAATCTGCCCTAACTTTAAAATTAGAGAAGCTGTTGCTGCTCATAATCTGCCTGATTCCAGAAGCCCCAAATGTTGCTCTACAGTATTATGGAACAAGATTTTATATATAGAAGGATGTGGATATTTACATCACCTTCTCCAAGATATGGTGCTCTAAGTTTGGAGGCAATAAACACTGGGCTCATCAGTGGACAGAAAAGCTTTTCTAGAAGCAATGCAGAATAAATGTTTCTGCTGCCTTTTCTTATTCTTGCTCTCATAAGGAAAGTGAAGGACATGAAGCTCCTAGCACTGTCCAGTTCAGTCTTCACTATTAGACGGTTTTGTGCACTATTAGAGAGACACAGAAGTATTCTGAAAGACTATCACATTTTTCTTACAGACTAGATCACTACAATGACCTTGAGGAAAGCAATTTTATTCTCTGAAACCGCATCTGAACAGTTGTAGCTGTCTTCAGTAAACAAAATAGCAACCAGTAAAGCCCATGTCTTTGTCAAATGATGACACAACCATAGGTAGAGACTTGGCAGAAATCGAGGGAAAATGCTGCCTAATAGCCTAAGCGACTCAAACATGCCCACTCTCCCTTGTTCTTTGTCAGTCCATCCAACTAACTATACTCAGTTAAGCTAATCCCTCATGACACAGTTTGTCATTTTATCTTATCAAGATTAACCAATGCAGTTACAGTAGGAAAAAAAAAATATTTGCCACTTTAAGTAACCATAAAAAGACATTGTTATCTCATTGTGCAAAACCAGTGTGAAATGAAATTAACTGTCGCAGGGTGAATTTGGTGAATGCTATTTCGTATTATATACTTCAAAACCAAACTTCTACACCCAGCAGAATCAGCTTCCACGGCAATAAAATATTATGACAATAATATATATTATTACTTTATCTTACAGTTCAGTAGCAGTAAACCAAAGGAGGAAACATAACAGAGTATGTTCTCAGCTTGCTGTTTCTGTCAGAAACATACACTTCTTCTTATACCAAGGTTTTGAATGCTTATCAGTTGTAATGTCAGCATTACCTCCCAGGATGAAACCACAACAGCCTTATGAAAATCTCTGCTTGTTCAGTCAACTTTTCTGATGGTAGCATACAGGTAACATAACACCCCAAACTACAAATTTCCAAGTCATTAGGTTTCCACTTAGCAAACGGTTAAAAAATAATCTGTCCTTCTAAATAAGAGTATAGTATCAGCAGTCTTATAGTTTCAAATACTGTAAGATAAAGCAAAAGGCTTCAGTATTAGTAATAGCTGCTGTTAGAGCACAGTCAGTTTGGAAGGCAGACACCCATCCATACAAACCATGCACATATAACCCAGCACGGTCTCTACTGAAAGGAAAATAAAGAATAAGTCAGTGAGACAAGCTATGCAACATTCTTCCTGTAGCAGATTAGCACCTACTACATAATACTTACATTTATTAACCTTCAACTTGCTTCCATCTACTGGAATTGGATCTATATAATCCCAATAATATTCATATGACCAAAAATACTCAGAGGAGTTTGTTCCGTTAGCCATTTCAGTAGTGCATTTTAAACCAGCTCAGAACTCCAACCAAATACTTTTTTTCATTGTACTTCAGCGCCCTCAGAAAGAGATTGCATAACTGATGCCTATGTAAATCACCCTGGGGTCCCCCAGCTCAAGGACTGCCTTGGTACTAAAAAACATCTAGCAGCGATGAGTATTAATGTCTGACAGATACGAACAGCAGCCCTCCAAAATGGGCAGTCACGTTATTCCTCAGTATATTTTAAACTGAGACGGATGTCAAGTAAGCTAAGAATGGGGTGGACAAGCGCCAGCTGGGTCACAAACCCTTCCCTCTCAGAAACTCGCAGCAACGCAGCGCTCCCTGGAGCTACTGGAAACAGCCGGGCTGACAGACATTTCCGAGTTTCTCTTGATGTAAAGCTGTAGGTAAAGGCCCGATAAAGGCTTCATAAATAAAGGATGTATGGGAATAACCATGTATTTTGCTTTACTACTTTTTTATTCCCTCCACCCCGAAGGCAACGGACGGCACTGAACGGCAGGCTCCTAACCAAGACAAAGGCAGGCCGGGGCAAGCATCTGGCCCGCAGCAGCCTCGCACCTACTCGAAGGCACGTAGGTGCCTCGTCGAGGTTCGCCCAGCTGGGGAGGTTCGCCCAGCTGACGTGCCTCACGCTAGATGTGGCACGGACCCTCAGCCTGCTTGTGGCTGCACCTCTACAGCCCCCGGGACATGTCGCTGCTGGTGAGCCCGCGGTTGCTCACTCTGGCGCCGGCCCCGGCCTCCCGGAGGAGAGGCTGCCCTCCCGGGGCGGGGAGCACGGCGCCGGGGGCGCGGGGAGCCAGGTGCGCAAGCGCCGCGCTCGGCCCGCCCCGCCAGGCCGCTTACCAGCGGCTCTCAAAACGCGCTTCGCCGTCAGTCCCGCGCCTCCCCCCGCCCCGACGTGCGCCACGGACGCCAGCCCGCCGCTGAGGGCCGCCCCGCCGCGGCCGTTAAGCGTGAGGGGCGGGGCCCGGCCCTGCCGGTCCCCTGGGCGGGGCGGGAGCTGGACGGCGCGCGGCGCGGCCGGATGTGCGTCACCGCCGCTTCCGGTGCGGGCGGTTTGAAGGCGGTGATGGGCGAGTCCTGCCAGTTGCAGGACCCCGTGGTGCAGCTGGAGTCCTCCCTGTCACCGCTGGAGGCGAGCGGCCGGCAGGGGCCGATGGAGGAGGAGGAGGGGGAGGAGAAGCGGCGGCGGCGGCGGGAGGAGGACGCGGACCCGCTGCCTATGGTGTTCTTCTGCGCCGGCTGCAAGCGGCCGGTGGGCGACTCGCTGAGCTGGGTGACGAGCGACGAGGAGCTGGGCTGCATCCTCCTGCGCAGTGAGTCCTGCCGCCCCCGGCCCGGCCTGGCCCGGCCCGGCCGCCGTTGGTCACCCGTCTCCCTCTCTCCCCTCTGCGCAGGTGCGACCGCCAGCGTGTCGGTGGACCGTGAACGGAAGATCTCCAAGCGGCCCGGCGAGTGCGGATGGTGAGGCCCGGCCTCAGCGCCCCCTGTCGGCCCCGGGGGGCGGGGGTGCCCTGTTCCCCCGGGCGGGGCAAGGGAGCTGCGTCGGGAGCGCTCGGTTTCGGGTGGTCCGTACGGAGTGCTTATGTGTTAGTTCCCGCTGAGGTCAGCCGGCCTGAGGAGCCGCTGGGAAAGGTGGCGCTCGTAATTACGCTGCGTAAAGCAGGAATGAACGCTCTAAAAAAAAATCACAATGAACGGTCACGAGCAGGTGTTTCTTCTGCTTTTCTCCTGAATAAATGTTATGTATCTTACTTGCAGCACATTAGAAACACTATTCTGCTCTGGCTGCTCAATGATGCTTGGCAACATCTACAGGTGCACCCCAAAGCATCTCGACTACAAGAGGGATTTGTTCTCTTTCAATGTTAACGCAATTGAAAGGTAAAAGCATAGTTGTTATCGGTAAGCCTGCCAACCAAACTTCATCCATCGGGCGTCGTACTGAGGGATGTCCCGGCTAGGGGCTTGTCTAGAGGGTAGCTGTTTCTGGCCCTGTATTCCACAGCAGATTTCTGTGTTACTGCGGTTAGCATCATAGTGCTGAAGTGTGAGGAACACCATCTGTGTAATGTTAGATAAATAGAAAAAATAAAACAGCAGGGCTGCCTTGTATGCAATTTCATGCTTAACACCCAAGAAAATAACACTAGGTGCACAACACAGGAGGGTTCCTTCTTGCTTCATCAGAAGAAACTGCATATACAGTCTGCTTTAGACAACATAAAATGAGCCTGCAGCCATAGGTAGTACCATATAGGCCTGGCTGTAAGCTATGAGAGGTAAACATTATCAGCAGAGAACATGGGCAGAGGGGTTTAAGCAGAACTTGGGGTGAGGCCAGACCTGTACTGATTAAGCTTGCTTTTGCCTTGCTAAGGTAGGTAAAAGCAAGTCTTCAAACTGAGTATGTGCTTGAGGCTCTCACCTAACAGTTTTTGACTGTTAGGACAGTTATTGTACTGGTTTTAATTGGTTTATAGCACTTAAAAGTGGTATTAAAATATTCAATAACTATATCCTAAATATATATATGAAACTCCACACTAGAGTGCTTTTATCCAAGCGTTAATCTAGTAAACAGTGATAGGTTACTTTTATTTCTGTCTGGGTTAGTTTTAATGTTTCTGCTTTTTGTGACATTCCAGATTCTTCTGCATCTATGTGGATGTTTGCTTTCCTGCTTGGGACAGTTGTGTTTTTTCTCTTTCCATAGCTATGATACTTTTTCTCCATGGCAATAAAACTCTCTGAAACACTAACATGGCCAAAGAATGAATTTTTCTTGGGCAGCAGCAGTGATGGCTGCTTCTCCCAGCTAATGTTACACTATTCTTGATGGCTGTATGTTGTGGTTTAACCCCAGCTGGTAATTAAGTACCGTGCAGCCACTCGCTCGCTCCCCCCTCACCCAGAGGGATGGGAAGGAGAATCAGAAAGGAATGCAAAACTCAGGGGTTGAAATAAGAACAGCTTAATAGTTGAAAATAAAATAAAAATGAAAGAACAATAATAATTATAACACTTATAATGAAAAAGAGGGAGAGGGGGGATGAATGAAATCCAAAGGGAAGGGAGGAAAGAAAACTAGTGATGTGCAGTACAGCTGGTCACCACCTGCTGACTGATGCCCAGCCAGCCCCCGAGCAGTGATGAGCAGACTCCGGCCACCCCTCCCTCCCAGTTTATATACCAAGCATGACATCCCATGGTATGGAATACCTCTTTGGCTAGTTCAGGTCAGCTGCCCTTGCTGTGTCCCCTCCCAATTTATTGTGCCTCTCCAGCCCTCTCCCTGGCAAGGCCTGAGAAGCTAAGAAGTCCTTGACTTAGTATAAACATTGCCTGGCAACAAATAAAACTATCAGTGTGCTATCAGTGTTGTTCTCACACCAAAGCTAAAACACAGCACTGCACTACTTATAAAGAAGAAAATTAACTCTATCCCAGCTGAAACCAGGACTCTGTAATTTTTCACTGAATCCTGTAGCACCAGAATTCATGACTGGTTCTTGGAGTTATAGTTTTCATAAAGTGGTGGTGTCTTAGTAGTTCTGTGCTTAAAACTCTTCGTTCCACCATACAGTTTGTTTACAAAATTACCAGTTGTAAATGCGCTCTTTTGTTGTTGCTGGAATCATGCTTCTACTTTGCTGGTGTATTAATTGTGATCTCATAATCCTTGAGAACAATGGATGAGTACTACACTTGGTTGTTTTGCCTTCAGAGTGAAACATGCATGATCTAAACTGTAGTGTATCAGTTACATTCTAGGATCCTCAGAAAAGCAAGCTTGTACTGATGAGGAACCGTTAACTCTTGAAAGTCAAGCTGTCATGGAAGAAGTGCTACAAAAGGTAAGACTTAACCTTACATCGTTCTTTGCTCAAGTCACCTCTGCAAAATCTTAATGTCCTTAAATAGTTTCTTCAAAACAGCTTACTGCATCCAGATCAAATTTTTGGGTTTTAACATATGCTCTAATACTTCATGCTATTAATATCTTGTGTTATGCAAGTTTTTCAGTAACTTTTCCTTCAGTTTTAATGGTAGTGAGCATTTTCTGTTTGTCAAGGACAGCATTAGTTTCCCATTCTGTCAGTAGCTAGAAATGTCATGTCTAGTTCTGATTCACTTCTCCAGATTTTCACTTAACTTTGATTTAGTCATGTTTCTTCTGTCTTTCATGTAAAGTGATTTAATGCTTTTGCTGTAACTTTGTATTGAAATATTACATAATAAATACAGTTGATGTTTTGCTCCACTGAAAACTTCTGCAGGTAGGGAGAGTTGGGAGCAAGTAGCGTAATGAAGTCACCTCTGAAAGCTGATGATTATCTAGCAAAAGCTGAATGTGGATCTGACACCAAGGTTGGAAGCAATTACAGATTTGAGAATGTGTAGAGAGTTAATGTTAGAGTTGAGTGAACTTTCAAATTATGAAATCAGCAGGAATAGAATCAAATAGGATTGGTGATGCAAGATCAAATTCAAGCAGTTACTGACATCTACACTTGTTCTTTATATTATCAAGTTCTGTTTATAACTGAGTATCTTTCCCTCTTTACAGGCAGACACTGTATTAAAGGCTCTGGAGGCGAGGCTGAGTACTGTTGAATTTCGGGTGGCTGCTCTTCACAGAGTCTGAAAGAAATGGCATACAGGCAGTTTAACTGCAGGAGAATGATGTGTGTAAAAATTGCTTCCACAGATTCCAGCGGATTACAAGTACATTGCAAAAGTTTTGCAAAGAACTGAAAGATGCTGGTGGCTCATGTTTCAGTAGAACAATGATGAGTCCTTGCCTATAGCAAGGACTTCCTCTCTTTTCTGTTAAAAGGATACTCCAAAAAGAATTAAATTTTTTTTTCCAGTTTCTGTAACTTTTTGGTTTATATGTAAACATGTATTTAAATTTTATCTCTGAAAGCATAGCATTTATCTCCTGACTTCCATGCTATTCGATATCTATTGAACTGAGTGTGCAGCTCCTTCCTGAACCAATTTTAAAAAGTAGTCCCTGCAATTCTGAAAGATCAACAAGAAAAATGATACTTCCACAGCCTTTGCTTGAGCTGTGGTCAGAGATGAGAGTGGCACAGTAACTGTTTGGGGTAGTCTGGGTTGGTGGTTGTGGTTTTGTTTTTTTCCTCCCAAGCTCAAGACTAAAATGTAGTGTAAAAGAAAGCTTTAGAAGTGTTAGATAAAATGGCTTTCCATGCAGTACTGAAGGTGTTTTACACCTTCAATGGGAGGAAAACAAACAAAGCTGGTAGTAGCATACCTTTAAGCAAAGCTTGGTGTATATTTGAGCAATGAATTAAAAATGCTAATTAAGAGCACTTGTCAGTATTCTATTGTCTTAACGCTTGAAAAAAATTACTTGAAACACTCACACTGTGTAAGAAACCCTGTCAATTAGTTAAATACACAGAAGATCAAAGGCGCATGCTTTTGATTTTAATTTTTTTTAAAAAATTAAATTTAAATCTTGACCTAAACGATTTGTTAATAAGTAATTGCCAGGCTGATATGAGTTTCATTCATTTGCTTGCTAATGTTACAGCAGAGTAACACAGGCTCCCAAACCTCCCCACAGCACCCGTGTCCTCAGCACCTGTGGTCCCTCCATGCTTCCCTGGGGAGGCCAAAGGAGGGCATATCTCCATAAGAGATTTCACTGCTACTTAGCACTTACAGTTAGGATTTTCCTTTCCAGCTCATTCTTCTCATTCGGGACTTTGGTTTTCCACTGTGTAGTGCTACGGGGGTTTTGCCTTTCTTCATCTACCCGCTCCTTAAGGTGAATTTGCAGGCTAGCTGGTGACTGCCAGTGGCTCTGCTTTGTTACCTTGAGGTAGGAAGTGTAGGTTTGCTGGATAAATACTGTTTAGACTCAAAACTGTTAAGACAGAGCTACAAAGGAGTCCGTAGGACTTGCATCTGTTACTTTCCTGGGAGTTCCTTGGGGATGATGTGCTATTACTACTACGATGCTTTCTATGAAAAAAAAGAAACAACTGAGCAAGATGGATTTTTCTAATCTAGAAAGTAGATTGGGGCTCACGTTTGTCTTTTGTTTCTGATATATGAGATATTAAAGAAGTAATAAAATGTAGCAAGCATTCATTTAATCCATATTGAGGAGCAAATTTCCATTATTTGACAGAAACTAACACCACTAGCCTATCTTTACAAAGGTAAAGTTGAAAACATGAGGACTTGCCTTGTAGTTTTCAGTGGCACTGTGATACTCTAGAAAAGGAGCCCACAGCCTAAATTTTGAATGACAAACTGCAGCTGTTCACCACTAGCTAATTAACATTGCTGGCAAATCTCAAACTTCCTAAAAGAATCTAAACATCTACCCACTGAATATGTATTTAAAAATATTCTGGGACAGAGTGACTTCATGCAGTGACTTCTGCATGAGTAGCAATAGACCCTTCGTTGTTCACACTTCAATTGTTTTCTGCATATTTTTTTTCAAACCACCAATTTCTGCATCCTCTTTTAAGCTGTGGGCAGCACACATGCAGAGAAGAATGCTGGATTTAAGCCGAACCCCTGAAAACCTATGGTTCTCTGTTTTCTCTGCTGTTTTTCAATGGCTGTTCTTCAATCCTTGCATAAGCAAAGTTCTGCATTATATCAGGCCAGTGAGGCTTTTCTGAAAGCAGCTGATGAGAAAGGAGGGTTAAGCTTAGAAAGCTTCGTATTTGAGCAGGAATTAACAAGGCTTGGAAACAGTTTGCAGACACACAAGGTCTTCCTGGTTGCTGATATCAGAAGCATAAAGCTTCTCCTCCCCAACACCAATAAATACAGGGGGCTGGGTTGGCTGAGCTGTGAAAGTCCCCATTCATAATGCTGCTGTTAGATTTCAGGCTGCTTATTTTATCTAGCCCGGTGTCTTGTTAACCCCCTTGCTGGAGTACTAACCCAGCCCCTGAGGCACGGTGAAAGCTGGGTAGCTGGAGCCAGGACTCAGGATCACAATTTGCAAATCGCTTTTCTTATCTGGATGGATTTTTGACTGCAGTGCTAATTAGTCCCAAAGGCTTTATTCAGCAGAAATAAGACATACTGAATAACTCACCAAAAAGATGGTGGGACCAGGTTCCCTTCAGGGCACTTTTCCTTGGCAAAACATAGGCCAGTCAGGTTTAAACTGCTGGTTGTCCTTATTAGCTGTCCTGAGTCTTAAAAAAAAATCTGACTGTCCAGCTAGTCAGCTCAGCTGAGTGTCAGTGCTACCTGAAGTGCAGCAACTAGAACGAATGGCCTGGAGCAAGGAGGGAGGAAGATGATGATAGAGGAGGGCTGGGATGTGCTCCCTTAGGTTGGAGGGGAACTGCTGAGGTTGCTCATGCTAAGCTGCGTAGCTCTGCTCAGGGATTGCCGTAACATACTCCCAGATCAGGATGGTTCAATTTCTAAAAAATGGGAAGATACAAAAGGGGAATATTTTTTGCCAGACAAAAGCTAACAGCCCTGAGAGGTATCAGAGGAACCTAGTCCTTCTGTTTTATCCTTAAACAAACCCACTAAAGTTAACCCCAATGGCAGGAGAATGAGGCTAATCTTGACTAGACTGTCTCAAAGTAATGCTAAAGCACCTCAGGTAGCTTTGATGTGCCTTTGGCTAGCCCATATGGCCTGATTATGTTGAAGTATACAGCACATCTTTTAGCAATGAGGAAAACCTCTGGTTAGATCCAGCTGTCTCCTTTCCGTGTGCCTTGAAAACGATGCTGTTGTGTCCCATGACTGCTACGCCTTCTGACAGACACAAAGCTAATATTTTCAGTGCAGTTCAAACAACATTTTTTTTCATTCAATTAATAAAATAAATCTAATAAACCCAATTTATGTCCTCCAGGAGAAAACAAACCCCTATTTATTGCCCGAGTATGAGGACTATTTCCCAAATGTTAAATAAAACCTAAAGGGATTATCACATAGCCTTTGCCGAGAATTATAGACCACGTATTAAAGAAAGGCAAAAATAGCCATCCCAGAGAAAGGGGGAACAAAATAGGAGTGAAAGCTGAATAATTTCCTGGGTTTGTAACAAGCAAGGTAGTGATCTCAAGTCTGCAGCATTTCCATGTATGAGATGTCCCTGGGAAGTCAGCAGGACAAGGTTTTTGAGTAAAGACTTGCCCATTTGGAGAAAACAACTGGAATAGCAAGTGTCACATCAGGTTTCCCACACAGGCTATCCTGGAATAACTGCTTTGGGAGGGGACTCTTAATGAACAGAAATGTTTTTTTTCCAGAATAGTGACTTCTCTCTGGTAAGGCACTAAATCTTTTACAACAGTATCTGTTCCTCCATCGCCATTTTTGTTATTTTTCCCTGCACAGCCAGGCCCAACCTTTGCCATGTGAGCCCTGTGCTAACTAGGACTGGACCTGCTACTCTGGCCTCAAGTGTTTTTTTCCACATGGTACAGACAAAGGGAAGTTTTCTACCATTATTTTTGGGATTCCTTTTATAAGGATGGAGACTTTTCTTCAATTTTTTGGTCCATGAATGTTCAATAGTCCTTCCTGAGCTAATTTTTGTTTTCTTTTTTTCTAATTATTTCCAGACATTGATTGGAGATACACCTTTCCTTTCATTCTTGCAATTATTACACGTGCAAACAGCTTTGGCTCTGTTTACATCTGATGTCTGCGCAGTACCATTTTTGCAGACAAGAGCTGAAGCTCCTCTGTTCCTGCAGTGAGCTCCACAAGGTGAGGACCCTGCCCTAGCTATCCCCCCAGAGCCCTGTGGAGTATCTCCAGCCTGCAAAGGCTTTTGAAGGAAAGGCTTGGGCACATCAGGCAGCCTCCTGCCTCTTTGGGGTCCAGCAGAGGAGTTATGGGCTTCCTCATCAGGAGGTTCAGGACTGGTTTTCAGTACCAGTCAAACTAAGGCTTGAAATGGTGTGTGGACCAAGATCCTCAGCCAAAAGCTTTTAACAATCAAATATAGTATCATTTCAGTGCCAATAAATGTGGCTACATGTGAATGGATGTAAATATGAGTCAGAAAAACCGTCCAGATAGTTGTTATCATTAGCTTCTGCTATCAGTAGAAGGTTCTCTAAGCATTCAGGTGTAATGCAAAGTCCTTGGGAAATAATAATTTGAGCAAACCAGTAAGGCAACAAAAATCATACCAGATACTTGGATTGTATGTCTGGGTATGTATTCAGTAAATCTGCTACATATATGTACTAGTTTAGGGGTTTTTTTTCCATGTGGAGTAAATAAATTTATAGGAAATTAATAAGTATTTTGCAGACAAGTTCACCAGAAGGTGGTGGGTAAAGACCATTTGCAATCTTAGCTAAAATTGAACCAGAAAAATATTATGAACAGAACGGTCATTGAAAGTCTGCACATTTGACAAACCTCTCTGCAGCAGGATTTGCTTTGTTTTCAGTTCATGTCCAGGGGCTGAAAATCAGACACAAATGCCAAAGGTTCACCTAGTTCTTCAGTCTGCTTCTTTGGTTTGTTTTGATTTTCAAATGCTAAAAAAAAAAAGAAAAAAACCCAACTAAAAAGAAAGTGGGAATTGTTGTCAGAAAATGCTCTATGAGAATACACAACCCTTTTCAGTCATGTATTTTTCTTTCAGACATCTGAAGGTTTTCTTCCTCGTTGGATGTCATTAGCATATAATTAAAGTGCCAGATCTGTGGTATTTTCCTGTATGCTTAATGTGGTGAGTTCTTGAGGTTTCTTGGGAGTTTTTTTATTTCAAACAGTTAACTAGTCATTTCTTTCCTCCTATTTACATGCCTTGCAAGAAGCAGGATGTACTAACATTCTCTTGTGGTTCACCATAACAAAAATGCCATTTCTCTTTGGAGACAAACCTCAACAGGCCCCTGCAGCAGTACTTCATTTATGGCTTTCTGGGGGAAACCTCTCTGTGTGTCCTCCATACCCAGCACAGCAGCAGAGGAAGCTGCTGTCTGCTGGTAAAAGCCTTCCTGCTCTTCTCTTCTACCACACATCTCTCCTTCCTGTCACACTGTATCATAATAAATTTGAATAATCAAGCTCTTCCTCAAAGCAAATGCTGTACTTTCTCCCAAAATCCATGACCTGACCCTAAGGACTAGAGTGGTATGTGAGCCCTTTCCAGGAATTTAAGCTAAAAGCTTACCCATCTGCAGTGGTATCTCCATGGGAATGACACTGGCTTTGCAAGGGCACTGGTAAGTTTTCACAGGTTTCTGTTAGAGACCTAGCAGGACTGTGTCGATGTCCTGGCCCTTCTCTAAGTGCCTCTGTGCCCAGGGCATGTCAGCAAAAGAGCCCTGAAGGCCTCCTTAAAGGCTCCTCGCTCACAGGATGCCTGGGGGGAGCAGGAGATGCTGAGGAGCAATCCAGTTGGAAAAGCAATCAAGGCTGCCTTCCCTAGCAAAGGACCTCAGGGCCTGAGCCCCAACCCTCCTCAGCTGCAGACAAAGAGGAGAGAAAACAGGCTCTGTGATTCCCAGATAGCTTTTCATGGGTTAGGAGGAAACATCTCACAGGTTTTGTTTTTCCTTTCAGGCTGTAGGTGTCCTGCGCTTCTGAAATCTTTATGTTGGAGTGGCTGGTCTGCACCTCCACTCAGCACTGCACAGGGGGCTTCTCTCTGGGAAGAACCGTGGGAAGGAAGAAGCAGAAAACATTACTGATTTTTTAAAGAGAGACAACTTTCCCTGGGAACAGATCTCAAGTGCCTCTTGAGATCACAGACTTCAAGCTACCCAGCAGTTGAAGCTTTTCTTCTCTTTCCCTTCCAGGATGCTCTTTGAGGTCTGTGTTCATCCCTTCCCCTTTATCTAAAGCCTGAGGCATGGCAAACAAGATCAGCATTGACAGATGATGTCCTTCTGGCTGGGAATCTGGGGGAGCAGCAAGGACACAGGATGGAATTAGCTGTGTCTGAAGAAGGAGCAATTTGCATTTGTTGAATTCTTGCTGAATTACTTGTGAATGGTACTGCCTGTGGGTGCCTTGACCCTGTTTTGGGGAAGGCTTTTCCGAGTTGGAGAGAAGGTCTCCATCTTGTTGTTGGGCACTTATCTCTCAGCATATCAACTTAATTAATGGTCTCACCCCTTTGGTCAAATTCTACTCTATGGATCTCTGGCAAACCTGTCTGCTTCAGGGTTTGAAGTCCTTCTCACATAAACTCTGTCCTTTAGCCTTGACCCTTATGGAGTTAGAGAAACCCTTTTGCTCCTGGAAGGGGAACAGGAGGGGAGCAGCAAACGCTGAAAAGGATAGACCCCTATGAAAATCGTGATGTTGTTATTTAGAGGCACAAACACTGGCTTATAAAACTCATGCTGTACACCTAAGTTTTACAACATTGGCTTCTCCATACGTAAAACATGCCAAATCCTATATGACATATGAAGACATATGACATTTTCAGTGGCAACATAGCTGCTGGGAGAGGCTTAATCATTTCACACAACTTCTTGCAGGTGACAGGATGACGACGTGTCCAGCAGGGGAGGATTTGCCTGTCCATTACCAGTTACCTCCTCTGGAACAGAATGTTTCATGACCAAACACAACGCCTGAGGAAGGTGAGCCAGCATAGCAAGGAGTGCTCACCTCACTGGCATCTGGCAGGTGATATGAGCAGGGCATGACTGTATGTTTTGCTTTTTTCTGAAGAAAATGAGCGAGCAATCCAGAAAGGGAAACACAGAAGTCAAGGATACATTTTTGCAGGTGATCCATTGCCTTCCTCATGAATGACATGGAAATAGATGGTAATTTCTAAGATGAGAAACTATTATAAAAGATTATCTTCCTTTAAATATCTCTAGAAGTAAGAATGTTTCAGTTCAAACAATTCCAGGAGCAAACAGCAACACAGTTTTCCTGTGTACATGTAGACAGTGCCAGTAATGGTTATATTATTTCTGTTTTCAGACACAGAATTGTAGACTGCCATCTTGAACAGGCAAGGAGAAAGCTAGTCAAAGCATAGGCTTGAAGATATTAAAATCTAGCAGGCTGCCGTTGCCCCTGCAGAACACATTTCTTCTTCCCACCAGAGCACCTCAGAGCTTGCAAAGAGGGAATGGCGATTTCCCAGCTAAGGGCAACTGTCACCCTTTGTTGGGTGACTTGTCAGCATCGGTCCCAAGGTAGATTAGAAAGCAGAGCTGTGCAATGTAGTAACCATACACATAGGCTTAGCTTAGACATCACTTGCTGCCCAGAAACACCCCTTTTGTCAACATAGTCCCTGAACCAAAGGCAACTGACATGACAGCCAGTGCTCCCTCCTAGCTTTGCACCAGTTGTAAACTCTCTTGTCTGGCCAATATCCATTTGTTACTTCAGCATTTCACTTGGTTGAATTGCTGAGATCTGTCCTGATGCCTCTAGTAGCATCAACACACCTGGTTGTGGGGAGTGGTATCTGGTCCTGACACAACAGCAAACACTCTAGCAGTATCACCCCATTGCTACACAAGCATCTGGCTTTTGACCTTAGTTACGTGTACTAACACGTAAACCATCTTGCCATGTTGGAACTTTTTACATTGTGTGATGAGAATAGCAGCTCATGATCCAGGAGATGGGCTGAAGGTGAGGGAACAAGGGGCCCCTTTTAAAAAAATTAAATCATAAATACTTTAAAAAAGCAGTAAAAGGGAGAATCTGCAGAGAAAGCAGCAACAGGGAGGGAGAATTTTGATCCCTCTCTGAGGGCTAGTGCTGGAGTTCAGCACGCTCTGCTCCAGAGCCTGGTTTCCCTAGCCGGGGAGATGCTGAAGTTAAAAGGCATTTGCTGGTTATGCAGCAATGTGCTTTGCAGTGTCTCTACCAGCTGTGTTGCAGCTGTGCCTCCCAAGGGCAAGGGGTGCTGTGACCCACCCAGGACCTCTTCTGGAGCAGGCATAGAAAGACCCACGCTTGCACTCCTCTAGCATCACTGCATAGTCACCTTTACAAGTAGCCACCTGCTCAAGTTACCATATTTAGCCACAGCCAAGACTCAGGCACCCAGATCTGTTCCAGAAACTTGGTTTCGGCTTTTCTGTCCTCGTAACTTCAAGTGTCCAGCTGACAACTTCTGTGCTGCAGGCATATTGTCTGTATGCTTGGCATCCCTCATTAGTTCAGAGAAATAGTGTGTGATGCTCATGGTTCAGCATTTTCTTGTGGTAGCAACCCAAAAATTGACATCCAAGTATCAGCCTTGCAATTGGTAAAATTATAGTAGAATAGAACTGCCTTTCAGATCCATCAATTCAAAATTATTATGGGTTCATTTAGGAAATCATTCAGTGGAGCACTGGGGATTGACTGGAGCAGTCATACTGGCTTGAACTTGATCTTTCAGTCAGACAACAAAGAGCTTGTGTTGAAGTGACTAGTCATTGTGCTCGTCACAAAAAATGGTTTCTTCCTTACAAGTGCATACATATTTGTCTGCGTAGAGCTCAATGGAAGGTTTAAAACAACTGCCTACTTGCAGGCTTGAGAGCATATTCATAAGGAAAATGGTACACGTAAAATAACCAAACTATCCCCAAAGAGATACTGGCTATTCCAGATGAAATGACTACAGTAACCCTAGCATTGCAAATATCCTTCTCAACGAAACTACATTCTAAGTCTTACAAAACTGAAGGGGAGGAAGAAGATTTAGAGCATTTGTGTGTGAAGGTGCAAAATGCCAGTTTTTAACCAGCCCTAATTTAAGCTAGTGTAGTTGTAAAGAAAATCTTAAAATGTGGCTCAGAGAAACCCACTAAAAAATCTGTCAGCGAGGTCTGTCTGAATCAGCAAACAGCCCTATGATGAGTCTGAGTCCTGGGCCTAAATCTTGCATTTCATTTTATTTGGTAGTAAGCTCTGGAACCTAACAATGAAAATGCAAATATTGACACTTTTCACTATTTACCTACTTCTCATCTTAGTGGAAACATCCACTGTATAGTCTTATTTCAGATACAGTCTTATGCTTCCACAGTCAAAAAAAATCTGTCTTTCTTCCCCTGCTAGGCTTAAACATTCAGCTCCCCTCTGTGTGGCTGTTTTCCATACACTATCCAGCAGCATGCTGAATACAAAACACGATAAGGGAACATTCAGTTAATGCAATTAAGTAAGACACGGAATCATGGTTCACGCTAATCATTTCCCTAGTCCAACAAAAGCCTGCACCATTTTTAATTTATCTGGAGATGCCACCGAGTTTCCAGTCCGCTGCACCAGAGCCATCCAAAAGGTAGGTCAAGCTTGCCAAGTTCACTTCTGCATGAAACAAGCTATATTTTCCCCAGGGGGTGGGTGCACACATCCTCATGCTGCCTGTCCCACCGCTAGGGTACGGCCAGTCTCCTGTGGCAAATTTCTGCTGGGCAGTGGTTGCTTCGCTCTGGTGCAGGGATGAAGGATGGCTCCTTGATGCCTCAAGTGAGAAAATGAGTGGAAAGTTACATCCCAGTGGTGCACCCGTTGGGTTTTGGTTGCAGCACACCCGTGAAGGTGGCCAGCTGGCTCCAAAACCAAGGCTGGTAGTACCGTGCATTGGAGGGGGTGCCAGGTGACACACTGGCAGTGACTGCAGTGCTCCCGGTTTGGCACTGGGCATAAGTGCCGTGTCCGTGGTGGGAAAGGGGAAGGGCCATGACAAGCAGTCCTCCCACAGGCTTGAGCAGTGTATGGTCTATGAAAACAACCCTGAGAAGAAAGACTTGGGGGTGTTGGTGGATGAGAAGCTCAATGTGATCTGGCGATGTGTGTATTCTGGCACTGATGGCATGACCAGTAGGTTGAGGGAGGTAATTCTCCCTCTCTACTCCGCTCTGATGAAACTTAATGTCCAGAACTGGACATAAGCTGCTTTAACTGTGCAACGGTCAAGTGCAATGTCAACGACCTTTATATACTATGTGTACAGTCAAGGGCAGCAGAGTGGACACAGTCCAATGATCTAGGGCTTGTACGGCATGCTCTCAAGCTAACAGTCAAACTGAAATCCTAAACTTGGCCCTTTTTTGTTTTTTTAGTTGGTAGGTTATATTAATTGTAAAGAGGAAGTCTTTTCTAGTTCTAAGCAGCGAGGGTAATTACTATTTTTGGTCATCGCAGATGCTTAAACTGGATAGAAAACAGGATGTTTGAGCTATGGTGTTTTCTTTTTTTAAAGTTGGCTTTGACCCCAAACCAGATCAAATTCAGAACATTAGCAGTTTTCCACAATCTGTGGAATTTTAAGGAAGTTTTATTTCAAAACAGTCCCAAACAAAGTCTGCCCAGCAGCTCACAGTCATATGAGATGAAATTAAAAAATTCAGACATCGGGGGTTTTCAGAGAGCTCAGGAGAATCCCGGCTCAGCTGGACCCCCAGAGGTGTGGCTGCCTGCAGCTGTGGTCCAGGCAGTACTGAAGTTGTTAGGATCTTCCTGTTAGCTGTTGTGGATTTCCAGGCTGCAAGTCTATGAGGAGACCAGCTCCAGGGCAATGTGCCATGAATCTCACCCAGGTTCTTCCCTGTGTCTTGTGCTGTGGGCTGAAAAATAACCTCATTGAAGCTGCTTGTTTCAGACAATATGTTCCTTATTCAGTGAGTCAGCAACATTAAACTCCTTCCATTTCGAGCTTGTGCTGTTGAGCTGGAAAGCTCTGTGCATCTGCACAGGCTGGGAGAGGCTGATGTATCAGACAGCTCTGAAGATGGTGCAGAAGGGAAAAACGATGAAAATGAAGAGGGTAGGAGTTCAGTAAAAGTCCCAAGTCAAACAAGCAACTAATCTGACAGAATACATGTCGCAGTTGACTTGCTGCACTTGTCCATGTAGTCTGATGTGATATTGGAAGAAATCCTGAGATTTCTCGTCTGCTAGCACTGTTTTGGTCTATTCATCACCTTCAACTTTTAGTCTAGAGTGCTCAGGTTTGCCAAAAGAGAAACTGTCTCCTTTGCTGGCAAAAGCAGGACTCCGTGCAGCCTTGTAGATGCTGTAGCACTTCTGAGGGAGCATGCTCAAGGGCTTCTGCTTCTAGACATTCTAGCTGACGAGTAAATAGGGGTGAACCACACTGGGAGCAGTTTCCAAGAAAGAATTGCTATTAATTAGCAATGTATTTTTCATATGATGTGCAGTGACTGTAGAGAACCTTCAGAAAGTCTGAGAGTCCTTAGGTTTACTCTGGAAATGGATCAGGGCTGTAATGGTAGCTAGGTTCATAACTGAAGGCAAGTTTTTATTTTTAAACTCATTGCAAATTCTTTTAAAAGTTTCTGGAAAAAGAATAACACCATCTATTGGATCATCCAGAGCAGGTGAATAAATGAATGATGAGCCTTCACAGCCTTCTTTGCATCATTTCTCAGCATTGGAGCATTGATTATAACATCCTTCATTGATGGTCTTGACTGGCTAGAGGTTACAAATGCATTCTTAAGAGTTGCTTTTCATTAAATAGCATGCCTTGTAGCAGATATCCATTTATAGAGCATCACAAAGGGTAGAAAATGCTGTGGGTTATTACCTGAATACCTGGTCCCTGAATACCCTTCATTTATAGGACATCTGAATCATTTTTTCAGTGGCAAGAGCAATGGTGAGGCTAGCATGAACATCAGAAGCAAAACACACAGTGTAAAATTGGAAGCTGACTGCTTCTTTGCAAAAAAAAAGTTTTCCCAGAATTTTGTTGACATCACAATATCTTATACATGCGTACATATCTGTCAACATCTATATGGAAGTGTGTGCATATATGCCTCTACTACAGCAATCCTATGCCTAATAAATCACTATGGCTCTATTAAATCCCAATTAGTAATGTGCTTAAAATAAAATACGAATATGTATATTTGTAATGATGTGTGGCATTTTATATAACACTCAAGAATGTTCAGGGAGCAGCAAAATTTTAATTAACGTTTTTCATTGCTTTTCCTAAGGAGTCAATTCAAAGTCCCACTGAAAGACAGGAGGGAGACATTAAAAAAAATGCCACACAGTGACAAATGTTTACATGTATTTTATAACTTACTCTGTAAAGGACATCTGTGGCTCATCTAGTGTAAAAAGCCAAGACTATCTGGTATGAGGCATTTTCTATGTATGTTTCTGTAATGATCATGCCGTGAGCAGTGTGAAAAACCTTCAGTGTCCTGAATTTCTCTTAGCATTGGTCACATAATATATCAGCACTTTATGAAGAAGTGTTTTAGAGCAGAGAAAGCCACCCCAGACAGCATCAGCAAGGCATGTCCTGTTGAAGCCACCAGTGCTGGGCTAGAAACCCAGCGTGCCAGAGCAGCGCCATCTGGAAAGCTAAGGCCACACTCCAGGCAGAGGTGCAACAACTGCCTAGAAAGATGGATCCAGACAAGTTTTGATGTAGCAAGGGTGGGAGCTGGTAATAGTGTGGCCGTGACACCATGGAGCATGACATGACTCGGACATCTGGGCAATTGCCCAGTGCTATAGGCAGGATTTGCAATTATGCTGTTTCTACACTCTTGTGGAACCTGGTGTTGTTGGTTCAAAGCAGACTACAAAACCATGGACATAACAGAAATATGTTTGACCTCTGGGCTGATGCATTTCAAAGTGTGTCTCTCTGCAGCTATAAACAACGTTGACTGAGGTCCTCACAAGTTTTACTGCATTTGAACCATCTTTGGATACAAGAAAGTCTCGTGCCTGGTTTACAAAGAGGTACCCAAAGGAAAAAGGATTCAGGTAGCTTCCCAGTGTCCCAGAGGATGTCCCTGAGTGCACTGGACACAGGCTAATGCCTTCACCATGGTGCCAGCCTTTTGCCCCTCCTATGAGCTTACCAAGTCAGAGCAGTCAGAGCGAAGGTGGGAGACAGTGGACAGTTGCATGTGGAAAAGGAGATTTTCTAAGCGTAAAGGAATTACTGAGCTGGTCCTAGAGGCTGGAATAATGGCGCTGTAGGCCATGTTTGGGGTTCTTTCTGCAGAGTAGGACAACTTCCCTGTCACTCCTGCTTGAAAATATGTGATGAAGATGTTATCTCCAGACCCCTTGGCACCTTCTCCCCCACCCAGTACTCAGAATCTGGGAGCTCTCCTGGTCCCACGTGGCTGGGGAAGCCCTGTGGGACTGACATGGGAGAGAGGACGCAACAAAAGACGAACAACCGGACTGTTTTGGCATGCCTTTTCCTTGTATGTTGAAGCAGATCCAGACTGCCTCTGAGCCAGGCTCCCCAGGAGAGTCATCAGCCTGCTCAGAATGGGCTAGCGTAGCACAGGAATCATTTGTTTGCTGTCCTCCCAGTGCAATGACTACTGCGCGCTATCAGGAAACCACGCACTAGGTGATGTAAATGCTTTCCTGTGTGGGATCTGTTTCTTCGCAGCCTGTCTCCTCTTGGGCTGGACAGTGTTGAGACGGGTCAGATTCCACTGAGCTGGGCTGGTTTTGCAACTTCTCAGCCCTAATGGAAATGCATATAATAGATAACCTGGCAGACATCTTCATCTAATTTGCCCTGATGGAAAAAAGATAGTATTTTTCACTCTGCTGCATTCACTTGAAGGCTTTTTAAAATGTAAACATAGATTTTGCCTAACTAAATGTAAGTGCCCTAATTAGAGCCTGTTTCTGAATAAGTTTAGAATTGCTAGTCATTCTAGGCTTACCCATAAAATATCACTGTGTTGAAATACTTTGCTTGATTCACTTCATTTAAGATCTCAAAAGAAACTTCATGCAAAAAAATGCTGTGAAATCAGTAGTAAGAAGTTCATTCTTGATGCTAATTATTCTCCATGGTTATATTTAAGCATTATTAGATATGATTAAGTGCATGAATCCTCATGTCTCTGAGGTAAAATCATAGAATCATTTAGGTTGCAAAAGACCTTTAAGATCATGCAGGCCAATCGTTAATACTGCCAAGTCCACCACTAAACCGTGTCCCTAAGTGCCACATCTACGCTCTCTGTCTTTTAAACACCTCCAGTGGTGGTGACTCCACCACTTCCCCAGGCAGCCTGTTCCAATGTTTGACATTCTTTGATGAAGAAATTTTTCCTAAGATCCAGTCCAGTCTAAACCTCCCCTGGGGCAACTTGAGGTCATTTCCTTTTGTCCTGTTGCTTGTTACTTGGGAGAAGAGACCAACACCCAACTTGTTACAACCTCCTTTCAGGTAGTTGTAGAGAGCAATAAGGTCTCCCTTACAGGCGTTTTGCTGGCATGCTCTGGGTGCATCTCCCTCACATGATGTTGGTGGGGTTATGCAGAGAAATGGGAATTTGCTTATGGAACTCTGTTGTCCTCCTCTGCTGGTGGTGAAGACAGGGGTGAGACCTCTTTCAGTCTTCATGGTGCTGTAGTCAATTATTCTAGGAGAGCTAGGCTCCCATACAAATGTAACTATGTAAAAACATCACTGTATTATGAAATAAATAGCATGTGTTAAAAACATGGAACAGAAAATCTTGGTTTCAAGAGATCCAGACACCCTGGGAGACTCTCTGGCTCAATGAACTCTGAAATTTAGGGTCCAAGTGTAACTGGCAAAAATCATCTATTGGAAGAGGTTTGTGTTTGCCTCTGAACTGCCATCTGTTGATTCATTTTGCTGCAGGTGGAAAAGGCGTGAGAGACTGGGAAGGAGGGATCTGTGTGCCATGAGTATTATTGCAGGCACAGTTACCAATGAATCTCCAAGTCCTATGGATATTTATCCCATAGTTGTTCATCTGGCTGGAGGAATATTGCCACAGTACAGACAGGTACGGAGACATTTTCCACAGGAGAGATTGATAAGAGAGCTAACTACTAAAAATTTACTATGTTTCTTATCCTCCTTGGAGATCTCCAAAATATTCCTTAGCCTCAAGCCTAGTCTGGTATTTTGAACTAGTGAGCCCCCAGGCGTGTGTGTGGCCAGAGCAGTTGTTCCTGCCAAAGTCCAGGTGCTAGTTTCAAATCCATTTTCAGCCTCTCTGAGGAAAGAATTGATGGCTGAGGTTCTTTTGGCACCAGCTTGAGTTCTGGACACTTACAAATACCTCCTAAAGTCATTAAACCCAGCCTTGTTCAACATGTTTCTTTAAGCTCCTTTGAAAATTGAAAAATGCAAACAGTTATGAGATCAGTATTGATTTCCTGAATCAATTGCTTTTTTTCTGCTAGACCAAGTTCTAAACATTGTTTACATATTGCTAAATAGAATTAGTTGTCCTAGCTATTAATAACTAGGGATTTAAATATTGGCTTGGCAGTCTGCCAGCTGCTCTAAATCTATGACCAAATTATTCTGTATGCTGTCTCAAGCACTGCTGCAGCCAATGCGAAGACAGTGATGAGTATGCAGTTGGCTGTCAGGTTTGTCCCTGCCTGCATATGCTTCTCCCTATTACCTTAGGGCAATTGATGGACAAAACTTGGGGCCTTTACTGCAAGGAAGAGCTCAGAGGTGAGAGCATGGGTTCCTGTTTCACTGTTGTGGGTCCTACTTGTACGCAGTGTGGTGACACCAAAAGGGCAGTAAGTATTTGTTCCATTGTAACAGCAAAACATGAGCTTTCTCCTCTTGATTTCCATCTTGCTAATCGACAAATTTCTTGCATAATGGGTGTTTATCAGCACTGATCTCTGAGATTATTGAAATTGTTGTGGATAGCATACCAGTGACTGGCTAGCTGGAGGTGTCTTACAGCAAAGAAATACTTGTAAGTAACAAAGGGAACGCATTATAGGAAGTGGGATGGGAACACAGGCTGTCATTGACTACACTGGAAATTTAACTCGATTTCCTTCATATTTCTGGTGTTTTTCATCTTCAAAGTCAGTACTCCACACAGAGAATCTGCTTTGTGATGAGGAGGGTGCCATGGTGTGTAAGGTCTTCTTAGTAAATAGTGGTACTGCTATCACTTGAAGGCCCTTTCCATTTTCCTCAGTCTTGTAGTTGTGCCATAAGATTTCTTTCCTGCCAGGTGGAGCCATCTGGAAGGCTCCTTATGTGACCCCAGTCTTACATCCACCTGCAGCTGGAGCTTGTTGTGGAAAAAGAGTTTGCCCCTGTTTTGGGGAAGGTGTGACCCATCATGAACTTCTGTTGCTGTTTGATCTCTCACGAGACCCTTCTGAAGCCAAACCTCTGTCAGCTGACACTGAGCCCCGCTTTGACACTATAATAAAGAAGATTGAAAGAGCCACAGAAGAACATCGCAGGGCACTGGCTCCAGACCCAGAGCAGCTCTCCATGTACAACATGGTGTGGAAGCTGTGGCTGCAGCCATGCTGTGGGACATTCACTTTTTGTTGGTAAGGAAGGTGACAGCATACAAATTTTGTGAGATAGATGTCTACTAACATGTCCTGTGACACTGGGTCCTCTGCTGACAAAGCTTTCAGTAACTGGTTGTATCCTTTCTCTTGCTGGGAAGAGAAGTGGATAAAAACAAAGGAAAGGAATGTCTGTCAGAGCTTTTCCCCTGCATTATTCACCACTAACCAAAGGTTTAAGGATATCCTGTCCGGTACGGTAAAGGGCTTGAATACAGACTGGTTTTACAGATTTGTGTGTAAGAGAGAACTGTAGAGGTATATGCCTAATATTTGCCTAATTGATGCCTACTCAAGGAAGATAAGTGGAGAACTCTGCAGAGAGCCTAGTGTATGATGCTGAGCAGGCAGCAATAGGAAATACTAAACTTACATAGAACCCTAGATGTTTGCAATTGTGCCCCTATAGCCCCCAAATTATGGTTGTACTCTATCTAAATGTAGTAGTTTGAGTCATTATTGTTTCCTGTCCTGCCCTGTTATCTCTGAAGAAATATTGTTGGGATGCTGAGCAACACCTGAGACAGAGCAAATTTGATCGAGGAGGGATTGTCCTCGAGTTGTGAATAGATTTTTTTAACAGATCTGCAGCTTTAGCTGGGTAACAGTAACATATTTCACAGTCAGTACAAAATGTTGATGTGCAGTATACCTCTGCTAAAGTTACAAATAAGAGAGAAGCATTTTGCTCTTCAGAAACAGGTTCTGGTGCATGCAAATTGGCAAAAGCAATTTTATTGCACATAAGATGCCAATAAAAATGTTTTGGATTGATAGTTTACACTGTTTCAATGTCAGTTCTAGAAAAATAAGGTTCATTTGAGAGTTATATTGGAATTAATGCCCCAAAATGTTTAGTAGCAGTATTTAGGTTTACAAACTACAGCTTGTAAAAAGGGATCTTGCCAATACTAGTTTAAGAAAAAAAACCACCCACAAACCAAAACCAAACAAAAAAAAACCAAAACCCTGTGGTGGTGTGACCCCAGCCAGACTTTCTGAAGAGACTTTGCACTGAGTTTGTAGTGAAATTGCAGAGATTTTGGAGCTTTGAATCTGTTAATGTCTGTATTTTTGCAGGAGTAGATGACGTCAGAGTTTATTATAAGCATGTTGCTAGAACTCTAGAGAAATCGGTGTTTGAATTTAGTAAATGGAAAGATTTTGTTGTTGTTGTTTTGGTTCCTCCCTTGACCCCCCTGAATACCCCTGCAAACATTTTACTTGCTCAGATGGTTTACTTAACACTTTTCTTCCTATCTCTTAATGTTTTTTCCTAAGTGTGATGTAGAAACAATTTCACAAATTTTTGTTTGTGTCACTTCAATATCTATGTTCTTCAGTACTGTAAGTCCACTCAGAAAACTTGTCAAACATAGAAGGAGCTGTACAAGTGCCAGTGTTTGCTTTTAGTACTTGGGTATGTGCAAAAAGCCAGATGAAAAGCAGCTTAAAGCACACAATAACTCAAAAAGCAAGTTTTTGCGGGCAGAGAATTTGCCTGTATGCACCAGTGAGTAAACAGCAGTTTCCTGTACTCAGGCTCAGTGAAAAACTGGTAAGCTGAAGAGGAGGAAATACCACAGGGCTCATAATGCAGAGATAAAAGTAATCTCTTTTCTGCTTCACTGTTACAAAGCTCTTTTTCTAAAAAAAAAAAATAAATATATAAAAAATCATGGCTTAAAGCTTAGTTTTTTTGAAGACAATAAGTAATCTCAGCTGTTACCTCTGAATTGGGTCACTAACGTAGTGGTGAGGAACAGGATGCAAGGTCTGCAGTAGCAGAATGCCTCCTCTGCTTCTAGGTAGAGTTTTGTTATTGGGGAAAAAATAAGAAGGTGTGGGGTTTTTTGGGGGTTGGGGTTTGGTCTGTTTTTTTAAGGTATGCCAGCGGCAGCGTGGGCACATCTTCGGTAGTGATCACATGGTAAGATGTAAACAGTCTAGAAGGGCTGAAAGAAAAGTTTAGTCATAATTTGGACCAAAGGCAGGTGAAAATTAATACTTTTTGGCAATTTTCAAAGATCAACCTTTCCCAAAACATAGTATAATTCAAGAAATGCAGTTATTTTCAAAGAAAATCTTTGTACCAGAATCATCACAAGCTGTTAAAGTTATAAAAAATAAGTATGATAGTCAAAAGGTATTCATAAAAGTAGCCCAATTTGACAACTTATGACTATATTAAGTTATTTTTGTAAGTGCAAGGAGGTCAACAAATAAAAAAGCTGCCTCCAGTGCTGGTTATTCCTGCCACTGTATTATATTAATCTGATAGTTTAAGCTGCTTCATCTTTCCACACCGACTCCTACTGAGTTCTCTAGAACGAAGTGTTAAATTCCGTGTTCACTGTATTTGCGTAACTCAGAGGACTGAAGTGTCAGAAAATGAATGGATGAGAGCTCCTCCACGTAATTGTTCAAGACCTTTTGAAGGGTAAAACATATTATAACAGAGTTAAGTTCTGAAAGATGGTGGTAGTGGGTAGATATACTGAACTTTCAGTTCTTTGGGGTGGGGGAAGAAAGTGCAATTAATATCTTCAGCATAGGTAGGTCTACCTTTCCTGAAAATGCAGCAAAGAAAAGACATGACAGAGGAAAAGACATCATGACAGAAGAAAAGGGGGAGGCCAAGCTAATTCTGTTATCCTGTCTGGAAGACTGGAAAAGCAGGGTGGGGGACACAAAACCCCAGGGCTATTATTATTTATGCCATCTCTTTTTGAGGCACTGAAATAGAGCAGTGACAGTCTTTAGAGAAATCTGCACAGAATTAACTGAATAAGGAATTTAGAAAGGGCAGTAGCTATGTTGTGCTGGTATTCCAAGAATAAGGACTTTGTACTCAGCCTGGAATTCATGTAAAACCTGCATAGCAGTGGCAGTTCCAGTTTCCTGGTGGTTCCAGTTTGCTGGCTGTTGCTGGCAGAGATCCCAGGTGGTGTTTGTGCTAGAGAAGAGGAAAAGGAGCAAGTCCCACCCTGCTTCCTCCCACATGTGTCTTAAAGGATCAGGAGTGCTCAGCACACCAAGGAGCAAGATGGGTTTCAGAGCCAGAATAATAATTGAGACAAGAGTTTGTTTTCCACATTGTTAGAAGGAGTTGGCCTTTTTCATTAGTCTTGATCATTTATTGTGGCTTACTGGCTTACAGAGGGAATTGCTACCTGAAGTTTTCTTGGATTTCTATAAGAAACTCTGCTAATTTTTAGAGGCCAGTGTTGGAATTATGAATTAAGGTGGGTTGTTTTTTTCTTATTTAATATCTAAGGGAATTGGGCAAGCCCTTGGGACCAGTAATGGGTTTATCACATCCTAGCAATGTCAGTGAGAGCTCTGCTTTCAGAAAGATTCAGTGCCTAACAGAAAACTATAAATATGCATATTTAAATTGATTTAAAAAAAAAAAAAACAAACACCAAGTTTCATACTTCTAGTCCTTCAGTAAGGGTAATGGTCCTAAAAGGGCTTGCAGTAAATTAGGAAGCACTAATTTTAATCATGCCACAGCCAATGGTATTAAGATCCAACTAGCTTTTAATATTTAATAGCACTGCACCTCCCTGGTTCAAAATTCACAGCTTTCCTGAGCGGCTGTACAAAGTCTCTGTCTAAATACCAATGTGCCTGCTGTGACCAGCTGGCTGTGCTGCACGAACCTGTGGGGAGAAAGTGGAAAGCAGCAGAGCTGTTGTACCCACTTGGAAAGCTTACAAACACCCACAGGAAACCGAGGGTTTTGTTACGTGTCCTGGATCTGTCTGGTTCCTTTGCTCTGCTACAGCTCACAAAGGATGTGATGATCCTCAGCTACTCAGTGCAGGCTGAGAACATCTTTATTGCAATAGTTTTGGCTTAGTGATGTACCCTTTAAACACAAAAGATGCTGCCATTATAGATAAGAACCAGAGCCATTCCTAGTTCTTCCCTCTTGCGTGTTAATGCCTTCATGCGTTTGCCTGACTGTCACCTCTGCTCTGTCCTATGGGGCCATAGTTCGTTGGGGCTCCGGGCGACCTACTGCCAGGCTGTGACTCTGAGGCACTGCTACCGTATAAATAAAAGATTTGAGATCCTACTAGTTAGTCCTTCCTTTCATATTAATACAGCCTGTTTTTCAAAGCGTGGGATTAGGCTACTGGCATTTGCATTCACAGGAGGGTCTAGCTTCAAACCACCAGTGCGTTGGGTCAGAGTGATCTTGCTACTTCCCCGTTGATCTCTGACTCAGCCACCGCTCAGGGAGGATGATCCCTCAGTGCTGCCTTTCAGGATCTTGCTAACAGAGAGGGGAAGCATCATCAACCCTGTGGTAAATTCCATAACTAATAGAGATGAAGCTATTTTTATTATTATTATTTATTTCCCATATTGGGTCAGCCATAGCCAAACAAGTACTTAGATGTCACTTGGAAAAATCATCAATGGACCCCAGACTCTGACTCTTCTTATACTATTTTCCTGGTCAGGATAACAGCATCTGCAATTTTTTTATCCTATGGCTCATCCTTTGAAATACATAGGCCAGGATTATACTCTGCTCTGGCCACTTTATTATTCCGCAGACATTCAAGGTAACTGTAACACTCTTATGTACCAAAAAGGCAGAACTCTCAGAAAATGCTATATTTTCCCACTGGAGAACATGCTGATTTTGGAGGAGAAAAACCCACAAGTTTTTGATTAGTCAAGGTGGAACTTTTCAGTTCTCAGTGTTTAGAAGTGATTTTATGTTTACAGATGTGCTTTTAGTTGTTGTAGAAATTAAATATTCTTATTAGCCTCAATCTGTTCCTTAATAGAGCTAACAAATTATTCTTTAATTGTGCTGGTTTGAAATGGAGAGAAGTGTGGAAAAGTAGGGATTTTGCATGGGTGGGATATTTCAGATTTTTATCTCTTCTCACAGTGTCATCTCTAATTTACTTCAGTGTACACCACAAAGATGAGTTTATGCCAGTCCCTGATGGAGCTGGTTTACCATGTACTTCTTTATGACTATTTGCACAATTGTAGTGCAACATTTTCTGCAGATCCCTTAGTCTGTGGCCATTCCCAAGGAAAAGGAGTGCATTTCCCAAGCCGTTCTTTGTCCAGAGCAATTGGGTGTGCTCTCTATTTCAGCAAGCATAGGAAATTTCTTCCACTCATGAAATTTTCTTTGCTAGACAAAAATAAATATTTAAAAGTTGAAAGGTTATTTCTAGGTTTTTGAAGTCCAGGTTGATTCATAGAGTTGGTGGGCAGAAAAACTGGCTTGTTAAATTTATAAATGTCATTAAGTTTTGAAGACCTTTAAGGAACTTATCATCGTATTATGTTTCTGGACAGTTTTCAGTAACGTTCAGATAGAAACACCTCCTTGAACGTACTAGATGGCATACAAACCTAAAAATTTACAGTCCTTTCCCTAAGAATGACACTGCAAGTATTATTTTTGGGGATGGCTTTTCTTTGAGGCATTTTTTATGGTTTCTAAGATCACAGTAAGGGTTAGATTCTTTTTCCTTGACCTTAAAGATAATTCGAGGTTAAGTAACCGAGATACTAGCTTTACTTATCGTTCGTCACCTCACCTATAAAATGGTGAAAACCTTTCAGGGAACACCAACAGTTCTGTGCAGGTATTGAGTAACTGGCACCTTTAATACTTGTCTAAAGCCATGGGCATTTACCTTTCTTTCCAAAGGCTCACAACCCCCACTGGAGTTATTGGCAGCTGGGAACAGGCCAGATCTTGCAGAACTGTATGTTGTGCTATCTGACCTTACCTGTCCTCAGAAGTGCCCCTCTGCCTTGCAATATCGGTTCAACAGGGCTCTGCAAGCGCGTGCTCAGGCAGGTAGGGACCCTCTCTGCCATCAAGCGCTGGTAGGTGAGCTGGCCTCTGCTGCAGCCAGCCACAGGCAGGGCAGTGTGAGTGTGATAATACAGGGCAGTTAATGGCCAGCCACACAGGCAAGATCGGCAGACCCACTGGGCACTGATGTTTCTTGGTTTGTTTCCTTTTTCACCAGAATTTATGTGGCCAACTGTGTACCTGTTTCGTACAAGGGCACGAAGCTTGCCAAGGGAAAGCAATGGTAAGAAAAGATGTTTGCTGAGGGTCTTTCCTGGCTTTTACATTTTGTGCTTAAGAAAAAGTAAGCAGATCTCTCTCTCACACCACCACCACCACCCCCTGAAACACACTGAGAATCTAAGAGCAGCTAATAGAGGTTTAGATCTATTGGTATTTCAAGGCTTTTTACCCTAGTTTTATAGGATGTGGAGGTTTAGGAGTATATGTAATACATAGTATGGTACTTTTACTATGCATTTATCACATTGCAGTATCTGTCAATGAACTAGCAGTCAGTAGGTTTGTTCTAGCATATGTATTTTACTTTAGGTGAACATCTGTAAGCTGCCTTTTGCACCCACCTTGAGCAACTAAGATATGAGCGGAGATATTCTTAGGATCTTCTAGGAAGATAGCCATTTTTAAGCCCTTTGCTGCAACCTTGGTTTTGCAGATGGTCCCATGCCTGAAGGTGCACTTTCCAGATGATGTTGTGTAGCACTGGACGCGGTGGATGCAACAGGCAAGCCATTGCCATCATGAGCAGTGTGCCTCCACATCAATCGCCTCCATGCTTCTGTCCCACTTGTTCCAGGAGCCTTAACGGGAGTGTCCCGCACTCCTGGATAAGGCGTGCCTCAGGAGACTTGCAAGGATCCAGCCACTCATTCTACGGGAAACATCTGCTAAGATCAGTGCAAATCTCAATAAAGAAATGCTCACACAAAATTCCCGTGCGCACAGAAGTGTTGCTGGTTTTGGAAAACTAAAGAACTTCTGTAACTACTCAGGAGCTCCACCTGCTGGCAGCATTTGGTAGCTGTTTGCCTCTGTACCGAGTCCTCATTGAAGAATAGTTTAAAGTCTATTGTAAAGCTTACAAATGTTTTTGTAATATTACCTTTTTACTTCTAATTTCAGGAGCTGCCTAAGAATTTTTCTAATTTTATGCTTGTTTCCAAGAACCCGTGTATCAAATCCTTCAAAACCCAATTTTTTACTGACACTGGCTGATGATCTTGGTACTAGAGATGTGGGGTGATATAGCAATGATACAATAAGTAAGAACGTATTCTAAAAAATAAATTATCCCTTCCGGGTGAATTTCAGTGAGAAAACTGATGACACTTCGTACTAGAAAATTAATTATTAATGGTTTAGTTTATCTAGATACTATTCTTTTCAAACCACATACAAAATAAATGTTCTCCGGTAATTTCTACTGGACTAATAATTATGCAGACATGCTTGAACAACTTTCTTGGACTTCTATCCTTCAGCACAGTCAGAACTTTGCAAACTCTTGTAGGCTTGCTGTGAAATGACAGCTCAGTCTATGTGATATATTTATCTCTAGTGTAGTTATCAATCTGCATATAGATTGATTGATAGAATGATTGTACATATATTCTGTGTTTACTCTAACCTATTATAGTCTTGGAAATTATTTTGTACTGCATCTATTAATGGAATGTCTTCACTATGCTGCATGAGCTTTTGATATGGGATATATCTGAAATACTTTTTTTCTTTCTTTAGTTACTAATAAAAACAAATGTATCCATGGAAAAATTAATTTCTAAGGAGTCCAGGTATCTCAAGAAATATGTAACATAGAGCTTTCCTAGTTGAGCTGCAGAAAAACAGAGAGTTTTGTAAATTTGATGGTGTCCTTGTCAAACCTAGGAGGAGTGGGATACTATAAACTTCTGTGTCATACATTTTTATCAGAGGTGGGATTTTTATTTTTAGGACCCCAAACACTGATGGCCTGGAAAAGGACGGAGTGAGACTTACCCAGCACATTACTGCAGCTGCTGTCTGTACTCCAAGCAGAACAGCTTTCCTGACTAGCAGATACCTTTTCAGATCAGGTTGGACCTCTCTCCAATGGTTCACTGCAGTTTGTCTAGCCATTGTTGCTTTTAAAAATCCCCTTAAATAAACCATTTTAAAGACTAATTATTCTAAGGATTTGGGGTCTCACCGAGGGGGGCAAAAATAAAGATGACTAGATTTAGTGATTGATTTCTTTGGGAAAATCCCCAGATAAAGCACAGCAATGTGGCTAAACACAGAAATGAACGAAAATCCAAACAGCAAAAAGCACCCGAAGGTAGAAACAGGAAGAAGAAAATTGTGCAAACACTGTATGTTTAGTGGTATTAAGATTATAGTGTAATATTACACTTTGTAAAGCCTTGGCAAACGTTTCCATAGAGAAATGTGTCAGACTGTGGAAGAGTTTTCAGCAATGATGTTTTAAAACAGATTTACTTCAGCCATGTAAATTCATGACAGAAAACTTCAGCCACAGCATATGACAGTAATAATCAGTGTAGCTCCTCTGACGTGATTCTGGCTTGCTAAAGGAGAAATGTAATCATGTACATTTCAAACTGTGTACCCCTGACTCTGTAAGCATTTTGTTCTATATAAAACTTGTTTCCCCCTTTTCTTTTTTTAACAATATATTTTGATAGAACTTTAGTTGTAAGAGATTACTTAATGTCCTAACAGAGGCATCTTGGTATCATTTTGCCAAGGTGTAACCCCAGCTGGTAACTAAGCCCCACACAGCTGCTTGCTCACTCCCTCCTCACCCAGAGGGATGGGGAGGAGAATTTGAAAGAAATGTAAAATTCCAGGGTTGAGATAAGAAAAATTTAACAGGTAAAGCAAAAGCCATGCATGCAAGCAAAGCAAAGCATTTGCTCATGCAAATATACTCAGCATGATGTCATATGGTGTGGAATATCCCTTTGGCTATTTCGGGTCACCTGTCCTGGCTGTGTCCCCTCCCAGTTTCCTATGCCCCTCCAGCCCCCTCACCAGCAGGGCCCAAGGAACTGAAAACTCCTTAACTTAGCACAAATATTACCCAGCAATAGCCAAAAACATCAGAGTGCTATCAACGTTGTTCTCACACCAAATCCAAAACACAGCACTGCACACCAGCTACTGAGAAGAAAATTAACTCTATCCCAGCTGAAACCAGGACATGTTTGTAGAAACCACAGCATAGCTGAGGCATTAGCATTGGACAGCAGATATTGACATGGGACTTGGAGAAGACGTCATTCTGGGGGTCAATCAGAATATCCCAGTGCATACTAAATGGTTTATAAAGACTCACTAAGCTTAGGCAACTGCGTCCCATTCATTAGAAAGAACAATCTGAGAAGACTAAAAATCTGAAATCTGGCTGGCTTTATTTTAAAGACATCTTTAGAGACATCATCTCTAGGCATGACATCCAGCACTCAATATCAAGTTCTCTTTTGGAACCAGTGTTCTGGTGGGATCCCACTAAATCAAACTACTTTTGCAAGAATACCGCACCAGCAAGGTTATTCTACAGCACTTTGCATTTGTTGCTTGTTATTCAAATGAGGCTGCTTCTGTAGATACTTTTCTTTGCCAAAATGTCTAGAAATCAGTTAAACCAGTTTCTCATATGTATAACTTTCAAACATTAAAACTTCTAGTATGAATGTCGCTAATTAAATATTTTCCGATAGCTCTCTTGATGTATGGTAATGTTGCAAATTCAGTAGAAAATGTGGGAAAGTAGTTCAGCCATAACCCAAAGCACTACTTGAAAATCTTGTAGTATTATAGGATCATAGAATATCTCAAGTTGGAAGGGATCCATAGGGATCATTGAGTCCAACTCCCTGCTCCTCACAGGACTACATAAAACTAAACGACATGACTAAGAGCATCGTGCAGACACTTCTTGAACTGACAGGCTTGGTGCCATGACCACTTCCCTGGGGAGCCCATTCCAGTGACCGACCACCCTCTCAGCGAAGAGCCTTTTCCTAATGTCCAATCTGAACTTCCCCTGATGCAGATCCAGAACACACGGTTTGGCATCTCACTTGAAACATCCTTCTGTTTTTCACAGTAGATGATTATCTGTGTCAACACTGGCAGATATCATGATGACTACTTTCTTGATACAGTTTTCCAGTTTCTCATCTATCGTATAGATGTTTCATCTAGACTCCCTTTCTATGACCGGCTTGCAACATAGTGTCAAAAACTGTATGGAAATGAAGATCTGTGGTCTCTCTTGCATGTGATTACTCCAGAATGCTAAGCCTGAAAAATCCACTGTGACAGCTTGGGCAGTTTGGCACTTACTGTATAATGAAGCCTGAAAACTGCCCCCATGACTTATTTCTCTACAGAAGAAGATTTGGATGCCTTGACCTTGCTCAGTATCAAAATGCACATCATGTTACTCGATGAGCCCCACAAGCAATGCTTGATACAGCTGAGATCTCATCCAGGAACAGTCCTAAATGCTAACTTTGCCTTCCATTCTGCATATGAAATTTCCATACCAGTAACAAATGCAAAAAGTCCAATGGGCTGATTTGAATAGCTCAGAACGTAACCTACCAAATTCACTTCTACTAGCTTAACACAACCATATTAGTAACAGAAGAGTCCAGAGAGGAAAGGTGAATGTGATTAGACAGTCTCCAGTATGAAAGGACAATAATGAAATCATGCAAGCTTAGGGAGGAGATAAGAGGACATATAATATCAGTTTAGATATTAATAACAGAAAGGCATTCCCATTTATGTCTACATACAGCAGAACAGGGGATATCCCAGTGAAGCTAACTAGGAAGATTAAAAAAATTAGTTTATTTCAGAAATATCTGTAGAAATCACTGCTGCTATTGCTAACAGGCTATTAAAAACAAGAAGATAAGTAAGCCACACACAAATAATAAGGACAGCCACTAGTGAATAACAAAGCATGAGATACCGTTATCTTACATAGCACAAAGATTATTGCACAAGTAGCTGGACTTGCCCTGCTTATAATCCATCCTGCCACCTTGTCAGCTTTTAAAACCAAGCTCTGAGAACCTTGCCTCTAAGCTGTAACTATGAGCACACCTCCTTCATAGCAAAGTCTGGCATTACTTAGCAAAGCCAGAGGCTAGTATAAACTACCATTCAACTGCTGAATTATTAGCTGAGCTAATAAGATAGCTTGAAGTTTTTTTTGCCAATTTTCCTACAACACTTTCCAGCAATGACTTGTCATTTCTGCCCTTCATAGGAGGAATAACAGAGCAAAGGTCATACAGGTACCTGAGAATCAACATTTTGCGATTTTTCTTTTCTAAGTGAACCCTCAACTTGGAGTTCTAGCTTTAAACAAATGGTTTCATTCATATCCTCATCCTTGATATCTATAATTCATATCTGTAATTAGTTAATGGTTCTCACTTTGAAACACTATTCAAAACAATGAATATTTTGACTTGTAAGAGAGCCAGGGCATGGAGGAGACCAGAGGAAGGCAAGAGAAACCCAGTTAAGAAAGACTCTTTGGATTACCTTAACACAACTTCAACAGAAATGTGGGTGGAAAGTCTTCCTCTCTGCTGCATATTCAGAGCACTACCCTGTTCACTGCTTGAGTTCTGCACTCTTCCATTTGGGACCACCCCAGAGCATCCCTGGGACTCTCAACTCCTGGAGGGCAATCAAACGTTATTCTAATCCCTGTCGCTGCTCTCCAGGACTGCAAATAATTTTGTCATGTTCCTGGTGGTTCTGATTGTTAACTGTTTGACAGCCAAGCTTGCCCTGTGTTAATCTCCCTTCCTCAGGCACCAAGCAGGGCTGCAACCTCTATTCCATTGACACGAGGTCAGATTTTGCTTCTTATTAGTGAAGACTTTTTTTCTTGGGCACGGTTTTAGGGAGTGTGGAGATTGTTCTCAAACATGACATTCAATTAAAAGCATGGGCCAGAATGTCTTCTCAGGCATTAGAGGGTGGGATTGTTCCTTTTCTGCCAAAAATACTGCTTAGTAGTGGGTTGCTGTATGTGCCACCCAAGAAAGCAGTCTAAAATAAAGAGATTAATACTTATTTTTGAAGAATGGAATTTGTACTGTAGTCATTCTACTGTTCTCCAGGATCTGCTGTTATTTGAATAACAGATTTGATAATAGATTAAAGTTATTTGAATATTCTAAAAGTTAAAACCCCTGTTATTATATATGTATAATAAATACCTAGTATCTTTTATTCTTTTTTGGTACTTCCCCACCTCCCTTCTCTAACAGGTGGAAAAGGAATGGGAGGCTGGGAAGGAGGGATCCATGTCCCAGGAACGGGAGTGTTGCCTGCAGGGACAGTTATCAATTATGACAAGCCTTGTGGACATTTTCCCAACTGTAGTTCACCTGCCTGGAGGGGCAGTGCCTCAGGACAGGTACAAAGGTGGCATCATAAACCATACTTACTCCCCTTTTTTTATTTAGATAGAAGCTGACTGTATATGTCATGCATCCAAACAGCCACAAGTTAAATTCTGCTTGTTTCTAAACCAGGCAATTCCCTAGCTTTCTTTCTGTGTAGCTTCCCCATCTTGTCTGCTTGTATGGGAAAGGCAAAGGAAAACCATATGTTTTATCAAAGGTTGTTTAGCTAACTCAGTTTTCTAATCACTGAAAGGCAACCTGGTTGATTTGGGACACTGGGATGATGGAACACCACCCCCCCACAAAAAAAAATCTCAAAAAAACCTAAAACCAAAGTTGCCCCGTTTCATTTTGCTTTTTATCAAAAATTCACAGATGCTCACAAAGCTGGTTGATCCTGTTAGAGTACCAGGACAGGCCCTTTCCAAGTCTAGGAAGCTCATGAATAGGGAAGGTGGAACAAATGGCACATGGTCTGCATTTGGCTGGCAGTGTGGGAGAAGTAGCATCCTCCACAGTAAAGGATTTGTAGCATTGAGTTAGACTCCTCTAAAGAACAGGAGAAAGTGTGGGTGGCTAAGCCATTTGAGCAAGAAGCATAAAAGGACTGGTGGTGTGTAACTAAACCAACTGTTAGTCAATTCAGTAAGTGGCTTTTTACCTTCCCCCCCCCCCATTTTATTACAAAGCCTCAAGCTCACAGAGCTATCAGTGACTTCAGTGACTTTCATTTCAGGCAGAAAAATTAAAAGCTGTGAACCATGTCTTCACTATGGTTATCGCTTACTTCCAGGAAGATTACAGTAATGGTGAATTATCTCCCCAGGCAGGATGTGTGAACTAGCTGTAGTTGCAAAAACTGCTAGTAACTGCTAATCACTTGTCTCCACCCATCCACCCAATTAAAAATCTCCAGGCTTATTAGCTAAACAGTAGCTGGGTTTAGAAATGATACTTGAAATTGTAATGCTGCATACATAAAGAGTGAGTACTGCTTATACTCCAGCTGCAGACTGAAATTCTTAAGCAGCCTGGTGGCTCCTGTCCTCTCCATCAGGGTAACTGATGGGCGCACCTTACTGCCTTTGCGCTCTGGGCATGAGTTCATGTTTCACTGCTGCAGTGTACTTCTGTGTGCAGTGCAGTGGCACCAAAAGGACAGTGAGTATAAACATCCCGCTCCTGCAGATCAGACATGATGTAATGACCTCTAGCTTGCAATAGGTTATCACACAAAAACATATGTACAGGTATTTGGAGTAAGTTTATTGCCTCAAACTCTCAGTTCTTCTGCAAGGTGCAGAATGGCTGCATTGTTGGTTGTCCTGCCTTGCCCAAGATGGAAGGGGTTTGCTTCCTGCATAGCCTAGCTTCAACAATAACACTGTTGTTGCAGCCTTTCTATCGCTTTTGCTGCAAAAGCATTTGGGATCAGATTTAGTGTAAGATTGAAGAAGAAGGAACTACACACATAAGGTCTTTATCTTAAGTGGTAGTTTGTTTGTTTTCAGTAGCTCTATCCTGTTTGTTAGATTTTTTCAGCTGTGGCATTAGACAAGCTGTGACGCTTTCCTGAGCTTTCAACAACCACCCAATCTTTGTTGATGTCGCCCTCCATTATTACAGCATAAAAGAGAACGGGCCGGTGACTGGTAGCTGTGTCCTTATTCCCGCTGAAAACAGAGGATGGCATTTGCGTGACCTGGATGCCAGGTGCCCAGATCTGAGCTTGTTGTTTTATAGCCACTGAGGAGATGCAGATGTTTACAGGGTGTTATTCACCTCCTTCTGATTAGCACATCTGGGCTAGATCAGTCAGGCCTGTTTCTCCACTGACTGAAAAGCTGAGACTGACCACATCAGATATAAAAATCATCCTTACATTAATTTAAAGTTAGTTGAGATGACTTGCACCTTCTGTGACTATATGATGTGATAGTAAGTGATGACATGACGGTAAGCTGATGAATTCATGGGGATACTGTACTCAGGTTTTTTCCTTCTGCACAGCTGGAGAAATGCAGAAGCTGATGGAGTAGGCTATGACTACTCATCTTCCCATCTTTTAGAAACTTGAATCAGCCCCTTTAATTTTTGTTTTGCTTTTCCTATCTGTGAAGTGAGAGAAGAATTACAGAGTTCTTGTGCGACTGCAAATAGGTAGCAGTTACAAATGCTAGGGCATTCCACCATCAGCAGCTGTTCACATTCAGCTGGTCCACTGACAAAGAGCTGGCTGTTCAAAGACTACTTTGAGCACTGACCACGGGGTGAGACAACCATAGGAAGCCCAGCAAGAAATCCTTCTGATGTCAGAATGTCCACTGGGTGATATTTCTTGTGCCCATTTACATTTCTTTTATGATGCTTTCTGATACGATGATAGTATCAAGCCAAGAATCTACTTGCTCAGTGAACACTCAAAGACTACAAAACTTACTTGTTACTGCCAGTTTCACCCTGAGGTTAGTGCCCTCACCATCACACCACATTTGACACAAGCATGGCTCCCAGGTGGGATGTCATTGCTCTTGGCCAACAGGAAACATGGAAGAAAGGGATAAGGACTAAATGTGAGTATGTGGTGCCAGGTGCCATGGTGGAATTTTATTTTTAGGTTCTTGATTCCCAAAGACAAATCTGGGTACTTCATCCAAGGAAAAATATTTAAGCTATACAAGCCATGTAGTATTTGAGGAGCTATGCCTTCAGGGTGACATCCAGAGCAACCTGCACACCGCTTAAGGAGCTATATGGTAGAAAATGCTAAGTACAAGGGTGAATCATAAATGCAATTCTTCCATGGAGTGGAGCACCTTCAAGTCTTCCAGGGAAGGTTGGTCATTTCTTTTTTTCTCTTGGGAATCCTCATTCTTTATTTTCTCTGCAGAGAATAAATGCTAAACCCATTTTTGTCTAAGAATTAGGAACGGGGTTGTTAATTTAAAGAAGAAAAAAAAAAAGAAAAAGAAATAAAGAAAAGGGAAAGAGTGCTGCCACTTCGGCTTTTCTGCTTTGTAGCCGAGAGGTAAGGCCTTGACAGCCCTTTCAGGGCTGCTGCCGTGGGGCAGAACTGCTGCGGGGCTGCTGCTCGGCGCAGCTGCAGGCAGGGGCCTGGTCTGGGCAGCTCCCTCTGCCTTGGTGCTTCCCGCTGGGCTGGACGTTTGGATGACCTGATAACCAACACGGCTATGAAACGGGGTGACACCAGTGAGAGAACCACCCTTAAAATGCTCGAGGCTAAAATTTTGGCTGTCCTAACTACTTACTTATCTAAGCAGACCAGGACTCGATTCCTCCTTCTGTGTGTTTGGCCACAATTAAAATATATCATCGCTACATGACACGTGCAAATGACCACTCTGCATCTTTCCTGCGGAAATTGGGTCTCTGCAGCAATTATAAATCAAGATTAGTTGAACCAACTCCATAACCTAAGGCTTTAAGCCATCAGTCTCTCCTTCTGTCGCAGTCACGGTCACTTTTTTTGTTAGGCACCTTGATGGGATTACATTACAGAAAAAAAACATGGGAGGAGGGACTGGTGCGCCCCTTCTCTGGTAAGCACGAGGAGCAGGCCAGCGGTGGAGGGAAATGCCCGGCAGGGGAGAGCTGCAGCGCGGTGCTGCCCCTCCCAGTGCGCCCCGCTGCCCCCGGCCCCGCGCCGCGGCGGGCAGGCACTAGGGCCCGGGGCCGCGGGCACAGCCGCCGGGCCGTGCGCCCCGCAGCCGGCAGCGCGGGAAGCGAAGGCGCCGCCAGGGGGCAGCGCAGCACCGCCAACGGCCGCAACGGCACAACGGCCACAACGGCCGCCGGGGGGCGCCTGTCAGACGTCAGTGAGTGCTTTAGACGAGGAGGTTATAACAACGTAAAATAAAATAAACCCTCCCTGGCTCTCGGGCACAGTCAGCCGCTCCGCTTTTCATTTTCACATCTCGAGGCGCCCTGTAGGAAAAGCAGCCCACACCCGCGGGACCTGTGGGCACTCAGCGGGGAGCTGTGGGGCAGCACCGGGGCCCCACCGGGCACCCCCCACAATGGGCACCCCCTGCCATGGGCAAACCCCCCGCCATGGGCACCCCCCGCCATGGGCAGCAGCTGCATCTCGAGGCGCTGTGCCCACCGGTGCCCACCTGCGCTCCGGGCCCGAGGCCCGACCCACCGCACAGCGGCAGAGCCGGGCAGCCCTGCGCCCCGAGGAGGGCTGCGCCGTTCCGCAGGGAGCACACAACAGCCTGTGCTCGGCAGAAACTTGAGAGTCGCTGCCTTGAATAGTGCTCCCCAAGTACCCAATACTCAGCTCAGCAGGGAGTTAGAGACTGACAGTGAAGAGTCCAGCTCTTACAGCTGCCACTGGAGCAGCGAGAGATCAGTTCACCTGATGCGGACTGGTGCCAAGCTGGCCCCACACCAGAACTGCCAGTAGCTCCAGGCTCGGTCACGTCTAACCCTGCACCCACTTACCCATCTGCTCTACATAAAGCAGAACAGCAGTCAGAAACTCAAGTCTCCTATGCCTCCAAATCCATCTCTATTCTCAGAGATCTCTCTTCATTTCTTTGTAATTTGTATTTTTTTCCGGACAGAGAAAGTTTCTGGGCAGAGAAAGCTATGTTTTAACTGCAGTGGCTCCTGGAGAGAATTCCTGCTAGAAGTCATGCTGCACTTCCCTAGCAAAGCTAAATACATCCTCCATCAAGGGATGCGTTTGAAGAATTGCTTTTCAGTCTAAAGAACTGCTGTTCTCCTCACCTAGCTTCCACCTCTTGCTCTCCCAGGCTATGTAAGGTGTGTCTACATTACAATTTTAGTTCAGATCAGAAGCATGCTTGTGAAGCAAATCCCTCTTGAGCGTACCCACTCGTGCTTTGAGTTGCATTGTGGAATGGGCTTGGAGATCAGGACTTTAGTTTAGATGAAACTAAACTGTAAGGTAGGCTCCAGGATCATACCTAATATGCTCTAATCACTAAAAGATGTAGAGACAGGACCAGACAAGAGTCAGCTCCCACTAAAACACCCCCACACAAACACAGCATGGATGTAAAGCCATCGATAAGTGTTCTGCTCCACAGATCAGTTTCTAACAGCCCACACTACCTGTAACATACACACAACATGCAGATGCAAGCTATATTTTGTGGTATTTTGTGTTCTATGAAGCCACACACAGAGCTTCATCTCCTGTACATGCCTTTCCCATCGAACCACAACTGTTCATGGCAAGGAGGTTGAAAACAATGTGACTTTCTGCATATGAAAGAGTGGCTAATCAAATATTACCATGTAGCTCAGCCTTCAGGCAAGCCAGAAATTCCGATTCTTTACTTCAACTGCCAATAATTCTGACTCGGCTGACAGACTTTTAAAAGTCTGGTTTAGCTCATTTACAAGTATATCATGCTCGTTTTACATATTTATTGTCTGTTTACTTCTATCTATTGGACAGGCTAGATATGAAGCCATTGTGCCTTGATGTCACCCAGGCAGGGCCCATCAATTAAGCCCTTCACAGAAGCCAGAAGAATCCTTTGTCTGTATGTTAAAGAGTCCTTTCCTCTACCACAGCACAATAAGGCTTATTAGTGACAGTCCATTTCTTTCTGCTCGTTAAACTGATTGATTGTTACCAGATGGGTTTGAGAGATGTTTGGATTGAAGAAGCAGGTTTCCTTTCCCTTGGACACATTACTTTAACATGTTGCCTTAAAATTCACACACATCCTTCAAATTCTGTCATAGCTACTTGTAGCAAATTGTGTATGCCTCCTTGCCTCTTGGAGATAGATGAGTGAAACCCCTGCTGCTTTCATCAGCTCTGATTTCTACCACCGTTTTTTTCTTTTATCCTTCTGTAACCCAGCTGTCTACTCAGATCACCAACACAGGTTAATTACAATCAGCCCCCCTGTATCCTTCAGAATGGACTAACAAGGACCTGGCTCTCTTCTACTCTGCAACCTAGTAATTATTTGCAGCTGTGAAAAGTGAATGTTAAAAGTTTGCAGAATCAGAACAATTCTCCTCAGACACTCTACACTTATTACTTCAAATCACTGTACAGTGTATAAGTTGTAAGAAATTCAGCTCAACTATTTATGGAAAACAATGACTAGTTAGTTTCATTTTTCTGAACATTGATCACAAATTTGTATGCATAGCTAGGTAAGTCTACCTGTCCATCTAATTTTTTGTCTGTTAAATGGTTATTTTAGCACTATCACAATAGCGCTCTGACTAGAGCCAGCTAATCAGAAAAATGCATATGGCCCACAGTGCTTAACTCATTCTAACAAGTATCTATGCTACCTGAGCAACAGACGCAAGACCCAAATCCCATGCTTGGGGAACCCTCATATAACAGAGGATGCTTGCATTTTTGTCATGAGACAAATGCTTATCTAGTCACAAGACAGGGAAAAGTAGGAGGTCACAGAGCACATCCCAGCCAACACCGAAGCACACACCCAAAGAGACCTAAGGAATACCTGTCCTTAGTAAGCCATCAGGAAGCGAGCCCATTTCCTTTAAGAAATCCACCTTCTGCATCCTTTCTCTCTTAATTTCAGAAAGGGAGATATCTAAAATCTGTAACATTTCTAAATGTATTATGCCAAAACTTTTCAGAACCATTAAGACATCATCCCTTCACAGAAGTGCAGAAGCTTAGCTTAGCAGGATGTGGAAACCATGGGGTGGAAATAAATAGATACATAGCCAGCCAGGCCACCAGCCAGAAGCTGCAAATTTTAAGCTAAAATATTACCTCAGCTTTCATATCTGTTATTTATTCCCCCTCACCTTTTAAGAGGTTTAAAAATTTTATTTATTAATAAAATACATTCTAGCAGTAGTGATAAGACAGAGACAGAAGAATAAAGCTGCAGGGTCCAGTCATGATGAACAGCTCTGGGGACAAGGAAGGAAAGTTCAGCTGATTCCATTGAACCAAAAAGAAAATGCCATGTAGAGACAATGCAGTTGTCAGCTATTTGTGTTCAATGCATTACAGAAATGGCTCCACATGTTGAATATTCCCTTTCTTCTCCCTTTTTCAGACATAATATCTAACTGCTGCCTTCTTCCTGGGCACATCCATGCCTTCAAGCTCAGCTTAGTGCTTTCTAAATGCAGGGCAAGGAATAGGGTAAAAAAGATGGAGGAGGAAGGAAAAAATCTCCTATTGAACTGCTTTCAGAACTGCTAGTATTTTGTCATTTCTTAATTAGAAGTTACAGACCCGCATTTATGCCATGGTCAGTACAAGAGCTTGACAAAGTACAAGCTCTAAAGCTGCAAACTAGTTGCCTCCATCACATTATCTTAAAAACTAGACTCCAGATTTTACTGTTTTCGTGGCTGAAATTACCACCCTATTTGAAAGTGTGCTGGAACATGAACATGGAAATGAACTGTGGTCAGTTTCTGCCCAGGTGCTCTTCTTCATAGAGACGTACAGAGCCAACAGAACTACCTACCAGCACTTCCATTTTCCCCACTAAGAGGCATGTAGAATTTTAAAAGGACACGAGAAAGTGGCAGAGACTCCCTCTGCACCAGAAATATCAGACTCTAACCATCCACACCGTGTATATGGCCCTGCATGTACCCAGGGCCAAGGTGCACCCATGAACCACGAAAAGCATTCTGAAACCCTGCCAGCTCCCAAAAGACCCTTTCCCTGTATGTGACAACCAGGACATAAGCTTGCCCTAGGAATGACAAAGCAGATCACTTAAAATGTGAACCAACCTTTCAGGGACATCCCCTGACCCCTAATGCCATTAAGCTGTTCCAATGTGCTGCTTCTGTGACAGGTGGGACTGTATGGAAGGCTCATTATGCCAGTCCAGTATTCCAACCAGAACCCTCCGAGGCCTGTTTTGAAAGAGGAATTTGCCCATGTTTCAGGGATGGTGTAACCCATCATGACCCTCCCGCTGCTGTTTGATCTCTTACAAGATCCTTCTGACGTGAATCCTCTATCAGCTGACACTGAGCCCTTGACACTGTAACGAGAATAGGAAAAGCTACAGAAGATCATTGCAAGACCCTGACTCCAGTCGCACAACAGCTGTCTCCTTACAACAATATATGGAAGCCATGGCTACAGCCGTGCTGTGGCACATTCCTGTTCTGTTGGTGTGATGAAGAAAACCACCAAGCAGATGACGTACTCTTAATACCAAAAATCACAGTACAGTTAGCTTTTAAAAAGCTGATAGTATTCACATTTACATGACTACAGTCATAGAGAGATATGGGTCAAATTACACTGGAATAACTGAAAGGGACATTGTTGATGCTTTTTCTTCAACCTTTTCTCTTACCCACAGAAATACAATAAGCCTGTAGTTTAAAAAAAAATAAAATATATATATATATAGGCTCCAAAGATATTCTGCCTATAGGTCACTTGTATAATTTATCCCTCAAGTGCCTAACTCTGGATCAAATACTCAAATAAATAAAATGTATTTCCTTGCTGATTTTCAACTCAAGTAGATTACAAATGATAGAAAGCAAACTTTAACTGCAGCTGTTTATACAGGTGATATACATGTTAAGGCAACAAGACTGAGCCGAAGAGGGGATCTCTACTCAGGCCTTATCTTCTTAATGAAAAAAACTGTCCTGTGTTTAAAAGCACAATTGCACATTTAATTTGGAAACATACTGAAACATTCTGGCCTCAAAGAAATAAATACCTACTAATTTATAGCAATTTTTTGCCTCACTTGTACATTCATTTATCTATTATTTAAGAATTCCCAGGAAAAAACTGAACTGACAAGTATGTTTTAAAAATCAGGTAGCTAAAGTTATCATCTCAAGTTCAGCAGCAAAGTATGGAGCTATTCTGAAATGCTAAACCACAGTGATTCCTATTGGCATACATTTTCCATGTTGTTAAGTGATCTCCGAGAGCACTGAAAATCATCACCCAGCTGCCTTGGCAAGATAGGTCCTAAATTTCATGATCTGCGAGACCAATTCATCAGCTGCATGTCCCACTTGAGTGGCAATGCTCCTGATTTCAGAAGAGTGCTATTATGCTACATTAAAAAAAAAAAAAAAAAGTGCTTTGTTTTGTGAGACAGCACTTTGTTTTCAGTAGGTGTTAAAAAATTCAGTGCACACACTAATCACTTCAGCGTACAGGTCATCTTGTCCAAGCCAAAGAAGTGTCAGCACTCTGTACTGTCATTAGGGAAAGGGAGGGAATTAAAATATCTAATCCTCTCTTGCTGCCCTCAGGTTAAATAAATCAGTCTCTCTATATATAATCCTAACCATGCTCTTGCAGGGTTTTCATGTCAAATCTGATTTTTAAGCACAGGCTTCTGCATTTTCTGCTTCAAAAAAAGTAGATTGTGTGTCAGAGACTTTGATTTGAACTTCTAAGCCTTCCTGAACACTGTGTATTCACTCTACCACACAGATAAAGGTCAGCAAGATTTTAAAAGAAGGGATGGTAAGAGCAGCACGGTAGGTGCTTCAGGCAACTTGTTTCCTTAAAACTAGTTGCCTCGCAGAACCCCACCGGCGCAGCTCCGTTCAGTACCAAGGTTGTAAGGTTGTCTGTGTGTCATTTTTTGCCTTTTAGAAATGGGAGGAGATAAGGCGGCCCACAGCAGCTGGTAATCCCAGAGCAGTGCGTGGTGTGCTCAGATCTTGAGCTGCAACAGCAGGTCCCAGCCCTTTCACCAGCCTCAGGACAAAAGAGTGTGTACGCCTGGACTGTGCACCTTTTGCAGTGTTTTCACGCAAGCTCCTGACTTACACGCCCTATGTGGTATGTCACCGGCGTGGCAAGTAGCTCTTATTTTGCTCTAAACAGCACAGGTTGTGACCATGATGCAGCATCAAACCCAAGTCTCCAAACAGCTGACCAGGCATTTCTTCAGGTTATTTCTTGTTTTACCTTTTCTTTAAAAGGTCACCAAGCAAGTTACGTGGAAATTATTCCACATAAGTCAAAGGGCTAATCTGACAATGAACTGATAGGACACATCAATGTCAGACTTGACAGAAGTATCTAAAAATACTTTTGTTCTCTACTGCTTGATAGCATTTAAATCCACATCAGCACTGCTGAGAACTTGTCAGAAGATTTGACATTTTTCTGTGGCTGACAGGGATTGAAGCCAGAGCAGCTGTATTTCACTGGATTCATGCAGAAAGGAAAGAGCATAAAAGACTGTGCGTTTTAAAGCCAGCCTGGCTGATTCAGAGGTGGGGGAGAAACCTCATTGCTCAGTGGGGAGCAAAGCCAAAAGCTGTCCTCTAGAGTGCAGCCAGTCAGTTCAGGAACAGCTTCGTTGTCAGTTAAGCATGAAGACAAGCCTTTTTCAGCTCACCTCACTGCCCTCCCCACTCACCCACCCCAGTCATACACAAGAACATGGCCAGTCCCAGACCAGGCCACGACTAGAGCGTGTACCAGGGGATGGGAAAGTGTTCAAGCACCCACACAGCATTTAAGCATGGGTCCAAGCTCCCGCTGAGAGGTTAGGAAGCCTGGTACATCAGCAAAACCCCTGAACTCCCATCTCCAAGTGCACATAAATCTGCTGAGTTGCCATATAGAGTCAGATGTGAACATACATGCTGCCTTCCTGACACCCAAACACAGATAATTTCACCTTGGCCAGCATCTGTGGAAAGCCAGAGGGCCTTTTGGGCAGAGGGGGAGGAAACGGGCCTGGCAGCACAGAGTTAATGGCTTTTGTCAAGTAACTGCTAGAGACCTCAAACAGGTGTGGGGAAAGGGGCTCTCCCCATACAGGGAGAGGAAGAGGGCAGACAGCCCGCACAGCACAGGGGTGATCTGCAGGGGACAGGAGAACAAAGTAATGAGCAATCGCTGAACAGGATATGCAATGTGACTTCAAAAAAACATGTGGGATAGGAGGGAAGACTATTTTAGGTCCTAAATTCCTTTAACTTTCTAAAGCTGCATGTATCTTAAAAGATGCAGTTTGAGGAGACAGTGCTAAGCAGGGAAAGGAGGTAAATTATTTTACCTGTTTCCTGCAGACTGTAGCCATGAAGTAGTTGCAGAGCTCTGTCTGTTGTTTGTCTCTCTAACCAGAACATGCAAGCTCTGCACAGGGTATTGTTCTGATCTCCTGGGAAATGTATATTCCCCATGAAGCAGGTGAACTCAGCATCACACTTAAAAGAGTTGTCCTGGCACACACTTCCATATCAAATGCATTAATAGGTAAAAATGCTGTTACAAAAACCGTTTGCATTTGAATAATACTAACAAACAAATTCTCAACTCATTTACATAGGTTTGCTTGAAAAATCATCTATAATGATCTTTTGCAAAATATACGAATGAAAGCTAAATTACATGCTTTGTCCCTTCTTTGCTCATGGTCTCTCCCTTCAAAGAAGGGAGCAAGCACCATATAAAATGGCCTCTTGGGAAAACATGACACAACTGGCAAATCTCCAAGCCAGTGTTAACCACAGGAGAATGTGCCTACACATGGTTAAACATAGACACCACAGAGAGGGAAGCATTACTTTGTCACAAATGAAGTTTGTTTTTACTGAAAGAGCTGTGGCTGGACTGTATAAATGTTTGACATTTATACAGCTGACTTGCATCTCAATGGATTGATCATTATTAAATGACATTCAGAATTGTTGCATTGGAGTGACTCAATAAAGTAATTGCCAAGTCTCACTGCTGTGAAACAATAAGCTTCTGAGACCTCACTTCACCATGTTTAAGTATCGGACACATTGCTTTGCTCCCTACTGGGACCCAAGGGAACGCCAGCATATGGATCACAAGATCCCATCATTTGAGGATACAAAGTAATTGTGTAGCAGATAAACTGAGAAAAGCAATTTGAGCTAAATTCATTCAGCCTGAAATTCCGAGGAGACTGAGTATATTTGAGAAGCATTTACATAAATGACCAAAAAGAAGGAGTAAATATCAAAAAAGTTTTGCTCATGACCAGACTGGAGGTCAAAATACACACACGCATATATATTCTGTTGAACCGAATAAAATATTGGAAGATTTTTGTAGAATGTTTTGATTGTAATGTTTTATCTAAACAACACGGTAAAAAACAAATTTATGAAAAACCTAGTTTTGTCTTTGCATCAACATACTACTGCATTACTAAGATTTTTTGAAAGCAAGAAAATAATAATAAAAAAAGCACCCCCATTTCTCCGAGATAAATAGTGAAAATAGTGATACTACACGTTCCAAACAACCCTGGCTCCTGTTCAGCCATTTGTCTAAAAGCTTTAAGTTAAAGGTTTGGAAACACAAAGAACTGGGGGTATTGGGGGGTGGGGGTGCAGGAAGTCTTTAAACTAACAAAACAGGTACTCACCCCTCACATGCAATCAGTTCTGTTCCAAGTATTTAATACTATAAGAAGGCTTTGAAAATCTTACTTCTCTGAAATAAAACAAATCACCTGTTCCTGATATTACACATCTAAAGGAAAACCACCTATAATTATGATCCAGAAACCTGTACAGTACCATAAAGGGAACAAACACTTTTCCAAGGCAATTAACATTATGCCATCCTGAAGTGAGAAAAACATTAAAATAATCACAAGTCGAAGGCTGGCTCTCCTAACATTTTTTTATTTTTTTTTTCTCTCCAGTTTGTTAAAGTTGAAAGGGTTCCGACAACAGTCAAAGTAAAATTCAGGAAAAATACTTGCAGCTGTATTTTTCTCCTTTACTCACAGTATATCATTGTCAGCCTTCTAACAATTAGTTTTTATAATGTTTAAAGTCAATTTTATAGCACTGTATTTTTAACTACCTTTGCTATAATAATGGCAGTGGTAAACGCAGACTACTTCAATGACTAATATAAATGAACATGTATTTTTGCAGGCTAAGAATTGACTGCTACGCATTTAAACTCACTTACAAGGGTGATTTAAAAAAAAAAATAAACCCACAGAAATAAAACCCCAAAATGACGACGAGAAAACTGGGGGAAAACCCCCAATCAAATACTTAAAACATTTTCCCCATAGACTGACCTAAATACCTTTACACAAAGGTAAAGATATTAGAGATGTGAATTAAAAAAAACAGGCCCATCTCATGTTATTTTCAAAGTCATAGGAATCGGAACAGTTTGGATTAACAAATGAAGAGAATCAGATCCATGAAGGAACAAACAGGCATGCTGCAGAGTTGTTTCTGGTGAACAAGTAGACATTTTCAGGAGCATGTAAATGTATGAAGCCACCTGCCACTAACCCAGCCTCCCATTTGTGGACAGAAAAATCAACGTTTAAAAAAAAATAAATATGCATTTTTTCAAATGTCAGCCTTACAAAACAACTGATGTGAGCTGACTGAACTAGAGAGACAAAGAAAACTTATTCCCCAAAAACAACCCAGTTGGAAAGGTCCTCACAAGACACCAGGCAGTAAGTAAAGTGATATTTCAAGAACAACCACCTCCTTTTCCTGTAGGCTAGGAAATTATCCCACATGTCTAAAATTTTCAAGAATTTTCCTTGTGGCACACCCACACTATCTCCTGTTTATACATGAAGAGCACCAATAAAATAGTTGTATGGCAAATGAAATTAGCCTCTAAGTCTAGCTGTGAATAACTCTAAGGACATCACAGAAGAATCAGCATGTTTTGTTTTTAAACACAATCTGTCCTCTTTAAATACAGAGTCTGCCACACAGCGGTAGGTCAGTCTGGCCTTTCAAAATCTTTACAGCTGCTGGTCAGGTCACTAGGGCTTAAAAACAATACTGACAAAACTCTCAGTTACACACACACACACACACACACACACACACACACACACAGACCAGCTGGTAAAAGATCTGCAGTTCTCCCTCTACATTTCATTGAGGTTGTTATTCCACAGTGCCTTCCAAATTGCCAAAGCAACAATGTCTTGCACCAAAAAGCCTACGCTTCTTAACTTTCTTTACCCTAAGGGTAAAAGCTATATCACAATTAGTGGAAGAAATTCCAAGTTAAGCTTGCTAAGTTTTTTTTCCCAAGTCATGTTCTGACTTAGCAAACCTCAACCCTGTGGATCACGGCAACATGCAGCCTGCAACACCCCCCAGACCTGCTTGTGGCCCCAAGATTTCAGGAGGATGTCCTTAAGAGCAAAAAATGCTGCCCAAAGTACAGCACTTGCAAATTCTGAATTTGCTTACAAGATTCTCCCTTCTCCCACCCTGGTGACAACAGTACTGTGCTAGAATCCACTGCGGCACCACATTACTTCTAACTAGTTCAACATTTTTTGTGTGAAGACAGTACACAAACTCAGGCAGGGATTTCAACCACAGCTATGTTTTTCCATGAAATGTAATAAAACAACTACTGCTATGCTAATTCAAGAGATACTAAAGCTTATAATTATGTATGTCTGTAGAAATAATTATAACACACGCCTTTAATTCTGCTCAGCAGCTAGTGCTAATGTCTCAAAAGCAATTTAACAAAATTAAAAAAAATATTAAAGTCACTAGCAAGTCACAAATAATACTTGCTGGCACAACATAAACAACCTGTAACCCTGCATCATCTGAGAAACACATGACTTCGTATATGCTTTCCATTTCTATTTTATTTCCATGACATTAATGTACTACAGTTCTTCGCAAAACATTGTATAATCCACACACAGTACCATTTTACATATTAACACTTCCAAATGTATTCCATGACAACTCCTTTTACTACAGTCATATGCCTATTTTAAAACTTTTCAGTTACTGATTTCACATCAGTAACGTTTCTCCCATAATCTCATTAATGTGCCCAGTAAGATCTAACAGTTACTGTAAAAAGTACAGTTGCATGAAGCATGAGTTCACATTGTTGATTACGGTTTTATATAGTCTTCAAAACCCGTTTGAATTATATTAGCAATAACGCTTATGAAACGGAACATTCTCAGAGGTGCACAAGTTCACCAAGAAATGGGGATAATCAGCAGATCAAGTGCTATGTAAGTAAGAGTACCCTGCAGCTACTGCAATCTCCACATAGTGCTGCACTGCACCACACACAACCGGCAGAACGCACCTACCCACGTTAACACACAAAGGTTACCTACCCAAGGGAGACAGGGTATCAAGGGTCCCTTTATGATTAATGGAGACCTTGAGAAGAATCATCTTCTGGACATCTCTCACTTTGACTTCAGAGACCCTAAACATCTAACTTGAACTAGAAGCTTGAATTCAGCAGACCCACCAGAGATTCCCACTTTAAGAGTGCTTAGAATAAATGAGAAATAAAGAACTAGATAAAATCAGAAATACCCCACAAAAGCAAATCCACTATTGTGAATATTAGAAAGTAATTCTAAAATACTCAAAGATAATTTTTCTTCCTTTCAGGGACCTTTAGACTCATTCATTCCTTTCCTAATTTGTGCAAGTTACGCCCCCCTGCCCCCAATCTTTTTGGATGGAGGAAAAAGAAACAAAAATTCCTTCCCTCCTACCTGCCTTTTTCTCTGCTAGCATCTATGGCAATCCCTCTGATGCATAACATTACATCATTGCTTTTTAAACAGAATTCCCAAGTTATTTCATTAGGTATATCTGTACCAAAACTGGTGACATATTAAGACTGAAACATGTTTTAAGTCCTGCATCAGCACTGCAGATTTCTTATTCTAATATTGTGTGGTGTCATGAATAACTGTGTCAAATCTGTTATCGTATTAGCATGCCTGTCGAGCTCTTCGTTCAAGTGTTTCTTTATCCTTGTTTGCTAAGACAAACTTGCTGACATTGGTTAAATTTAAATACCCAAATTCGCAAAGCAATCCCCCATAAGTATCCTTAATATAATGGGAGTCTCACTAGTAGATTTTTCTGGAACTATACTCACAGATTTATTAGCTCCCACACAGAGCTATTGTTTAAAAGATCTCCAAAGGGCCTGTTTACTAAAACAAGTGCCAACTGTGTTTTCAGTTGCACTTAAGTAGGCTGCAATATGGGGCAACAAAGCTAAACAAGAAGAATGCGTTTGTCAACTGCAATTGGAAGTACTGTAAACAAACTGATATAAAGCACCAGAAGGTTTATACCATAGTCTCAGCATTTTTTCCTCTGACTAGCAACTCTGAATATGCAAGTGAAGCTAACAATTTCTAAAAAACCCAACAGTATCCTATAGCAACAATATACAAAAAGGTTAACATACATTATCAGTCTGTCTTAATGAGTTTTACACCATTTTTCATCATGCTGGCGATGAAGCTGAGCAGCTTCCTATAAATATGGAGAACATCCACTAGTGATCTCAGATGAAGTCTGAATTTCCTCTAATCCTAAGAATACTTAAATTACAAAGTTTTGTTGCAGATTCCTATGAGGACAGGATTTCATCTCCTCACTTTTTTCTCATATTGAAGTCTACACTACAGTTGCCCTTAAAAGTGTTAATTTGGTTTCAAGAACAAGGTTTTCATTTAAATAGCTTCATAGCATCTTCCAAAAGTACTTCCGAAATAATCCCCACTTGGGAAATAATCTCAATTTCCAACATGTTTCACATTCATGACTGTTTCTGCAGAATGCTGTGGGAAGGAGCAGCGAACACTGATAAAAATGTGAGTTCAAACTCAGAGGCTATCATTCATTATACTTCAGAAGGCACTATGGGAGAATAATGAAGATGAAACACACATAACAATAAAGATGAGGCACTCTGAACAGTAAAAAACAGGAGTCCATATTTGTTAATCCTCCCCCAAAATATATGAGGATCTATATCTACCCCTTTAACTTTGGTGTCAAATAAACTATGAAAATAGCCAAGTATTCAAGGGTTGCATTTACAGAAGAAACACAGATCATGGTGGCCATTACAGTATGCTCCATCTTAATGTAAAAATGCATCCAATTTCTTTTTGATATGTTCAAAAGCATCTTTGCCCATATAGTCCATGCGCCCTTCCTCCCATTTTCTCCGTTCATCTTCTGGGATTGGTTCTTCTGGTCTGAAGTGAATAGACAGCTCTGAAACAGAATGTGCGACATTATTCTGTGGGAAGAAGCAGAACAGTGGGAAAACAGTCATTTGGTTGTTCTCATTTCGGTGCTGTGAAGTTAAACATCAAATGTCAAACTTCTGCTTTGTGCAGTCCCAGTTAAAATAATAAAACAAACAGTATTCAAACATTCATTCTTGTTTTGATTATGTGCTCTCATTTTCCCATGCTTTTACTACTTGCCATGACACCTTTGAACATTACCAAACATTTATTTTACTTGTCTTAACTCAGACCTTGGCATACTCAGCAACACCACAATAAGAATATTACAAATATGGCCTGTTTAGGGTGGAAAATCTCCTACAATAAAGTATAACATTGCATCTGTGCAAATTTTGCCTTCAGCAGGCTTTTATGTGAATGTAAGTTCCTAGAATTTTTTGTCATTTGTTTTACCTATCTCCAGCAAAATCAGTATTATTTATCAGATGTGAGACACATTATCCATATAAACTAATTCAAAAGATTGACACTATTCATTATACCAATAACTAGTTCATTTTGAATGATGGTCCAAAATTGTGAATCCTGGTTCAAGATCAAGCTATCATAAGTGCACAAATGCAAGATACATTATCAGTGATAATTTCAACTACATAGCAGAAAAACTGTGCCCATGATTGACCAATGTCAGTAAAACCAGAACATCCCAATTATAGCCAGTAATAAAGATGAAATATAGCAAGGACTAGTCAAGGCAGCTACTGAAAACTGCTTTCAGTACTAGTCCAAAAGGCTCCAAGGCAAACAACCCATCTCACGTTATACACAAAACAAATCAACCAGAATGGCTGGTGAAGCCCTCAAATCTAACATAAAAATGTTTCAGAATAGAAGTTAATGGGCAGGAATCTGTGGCTTAAGCTGCCGAAATGTCCTGGAATATCCATTACATCTGCCCATTTGGTCAAGGTAAAGCACAGGACTTGCACAAGATCTGCACCTAGGCAAGTATAAGGTATTTCACACAGTCAACGTGACATTTACAGGTTTAGGCAACTGCATCCTTCCATATGTATCCCCTGGGTCCCACTCTGTATGTAACTTTAAACATAAGTAAATGCTCTGAAGAGCATGAGCATGTTTGTGCCCTGAAAATGCAAATATGCAACAATATTTGGTATTTAATTTTCAGGCTTTGTATACACATAGCTGCAGTAATCCATGAAGATTCCTTCCTTTACCATTGGCAAGCCTTATCAATGGCTTCAGATGCCATTAACAAGACAGGAATCACCATGTTTTTAAAAATGAAGAATTTTAGCTAGGGCCCAGACACCCCTGGCTGCACAGGAGCTGCAGTTTCACCTACACTTTTGTTTCACAGTCTTAAGAGTATTTCACCATAGTGCTTCACAAGCATACAAAAGGACGCACTAGGAAAATGGCTCTGTTGTGTACCTTACAAGATACAAGTCCTTGACACCCTGTCACCCGCATCAACACCAAGAATGGCACTGCTGTCACATTACCCACAGATAAATGCAGTGCAAAACCACAAAGGAAAGCCTAGTAGCTTAGGCTCCATGCCCGACTCACTGTACATTAATTTTCCACTTCCTTGGAAACATTATTTCAGCAGGTAAAAAAACCCCCACAAACAAAACAAAAACAACAACAACAAAAAGAACAGCTTTGCTTGTATTAGTACTGGGAGAGCTAAAATTAACACCATGCATTTACTACTTGGGGGCTGGCAGAGGAAAATATACATTTAGAAGTTTTTAAAAGAAAAGTAGAAAGAGATCATATCCTAGCATTGAAAGCAGTTAAGGAATTACATAGCTAAAACATTAAAAAATTTATTTGCACACTGCATCATGATTAGTTGATATTTCCCAAAATGATTTTGGCAGCAAAGACATGCATGCAATTATCAGACGTACAATGCAGAAAGCTACATGTACCAGTTCTGATGTTTCCGGAAACGCAGGATGAAATAAAAGCTGTTCTGAAGGTCTGTCAAGCTCACCGAGATGGACGTTAGAACCAGTTTGTTCAACTTCACATACAGGTTGCTAAAATACAGCCACTGAGGTTTTATTAGGAGAATATTTTTCATAGGTTCCTTATCAAGTGAATTCATACAATACAAAGTGATTTTAGTCTTGGGGATGGAAGTGGATGGAAGGAAAAGGAACGGAACATATTATCACCAAGGACAAAATTCATCTCACCCAGCTTTAGCTATCAAAATGGCATTGAATCTAAGCTCCTGCTATAATCAATCTAGGATAAGTACCTCCAGAGGGTAGCTCATCTCATTCTAAAATAGGTTCAGAGTGGCCGTCATTCTTCAGTGACTACAGAAACAACCTGGAAAGCTAGCTGACAGTAGATGCCTACCACTCATGAGGCCAAACTGCAACAACAAGCTCATTTTAAGATAATAGCTTGCTCTGTAACTCATGAGCTTTTTATATTCATAGAAAAGAACAAAACAATGTATTCCAAAACAGAGTAAGATACATTGCCCCAAAAATACTGCCACAAATATTTGCCTTTGCCAAATAAACCCCCATAAATTAGTAGACAGACCCCATTCTGAAGTCTCTTCCACCAAAACAATCCTACAAGATTACTGAAGCTAAGCAACAAGAAGTGGAATATGGCGTTCCTAAGTAAGATGAGAATCAGGCTATTAATTTCTAATTGTTATGATCTTCTGATAAAATAATCCTGGTAATCAAAAAAATAAAAGAAATTTAAGTTTGAATGGCACTACTTTAAGTGACTATTATGGGTTTTTTTACCCTAAGCAAACATCTTGAAAATGTATCCCTACTTAGTTTGAGCATTTCCAATGGAGTCACGTGCATGAGGCACACAAGATAACACATCCTTTGCAAATAAATTATTCTTAAGTTATAGAGCTGGAAGTTTTGCAGTTTTACTTCATCCCCTCCGTGTTCAGGGTGGAAAAGAAAGGAAGGAAACTACAGTTTTACTTTATGGAGTAACTACCATCTAAAGGGATGAAACACTGAACACAGTAAAAATTGTCTTCGTCTTACTAAAGAGTAGTCCACAAGTTACAATAGTAAATGACATTAGAACATTAATTTTATTTTCTCCCAGTTGTAACTTGCTAAGTATGGTTTATCATACAACACATAAAGACTTACACCTGTGTATATATATATATATATATAAAAATAGCAGAAACACTGTGATATTATGTCCAACTTCATTCATTCATAAAATAAGGGGAGTCAGTGCAACAAAACACTCAAACACAAGAGTGACAAAAGAACAAGGACCCCTGCAATATTCATCAGTGAATCCTTGTAAGACACTCCTTGTTTCCCAAATCACAGAAAATTGAGGAACAGTTTTCTCAGTCAACACTTCTGGGAAAAGTTTTAAAATATATTAATCCACAAGAATATTAATATTAAAAATATTACTTTGGTAACACTTTATTTTAATATTATATTTCCAGTACCTAACAATTTTCAGTAAGTAACCTCTTCATAGAATTTAATGCAAGCTCTTTAAAACCTCCAGACACATCATGCATGTGTGACTAAAGACTAAAGAATATAAATACTCTATTTCTGATGCTAGCAAGAAAATTCAATAGCTACAGCTAAACTGAAGAAGATGCAATCTCCCAATCAGAGGTATATTTAATAAAATCTCATTTTAGTATCTCATTTTACTTTGTTACTGCATACAGTAATATACAATATACTTACAGCTTTGAAAGCAAGTTCTTCAGGTGAACACACTGTGGGATATTTTTCATACGTCTGCTCTGGAAGCACAGGCATTTGCAGCGAATTGGCCACATAAGGACTGACCTTTTTCAGTGTAATTTCAACTCCATTGAAAGTGTGCTAACAAAAACAAAAACATCTCACCACTGAAATACAATTTTGCAGGAAAGTCTTACCTTACAACAGTTTCACTTCCTTACAGGGATTTCAGCATTAAAGGACTAAGTTAATAAAGTCAAAAAAGTCTGTGGTCCCAGATTTAGAGCACATTGATTTACATTTTTGCACGCACGACTATGCCAGCAGCAGCAGCAGGTAAATCAAACAGGTATTTCCACTGTAATGTACCATAGCTGAAATATTTCTTTACTGCACAATTTCTTAAAAATTAAAGCATGTTAAAGTACGAGATCAAAAACTACCCATTCCTTCTTCTGCTTTCCAATTTGTCATGAGGTTAACAAACCAAATTACTCTCTGGGGCTTTGATGGTAATTGTTCAACTGATCTTACAGGACTATGCAATTAGTTCAGTGATACCAATAGTCTAATATTAAATTTACATATGTGTAAGTGTGATTTAAATTGTCTTTTCTGGATACAAAATTAAAAACCTTACTTCTACGCATTACTTTATGCTGCTGGTCTCCAAGAATCATCTGTTTATCAGCAGATTTTTTTATTCTATTCATAGAAACTATACATTACTGCACTTCTGAAGAAAAAAAACCATAAAGAGCTCAATAAATGCTTGATGACATAAGAGTACTGGATATAACACCTTAAATGTAATTAACTCTGCTTTTGCAAATCTGATTTGTTATGACCCTCATAAAACAAGTTATAATGCAGTTCTGAAAAGGTAAATTTTACTATAGTTCAAGGGCTAGTTTGATGGTCTACATCAACTTAGCTTCAAAAAGTCAAAAGTCTGTTTGTTTCAAAGCCGGACTATCAACTTTGGCTAATTTGTATCATATTTTGTGTTTAATTTTCAGAATTTATATTTCAGAACCTATACACATACGTTCCCATACAAAGGCTTCATCAATCAATAAGATGGCTGGAGGAAATCTTTGGAAAGCCAATAGTACTGAAAATTCTTCCTAAACTGCTAGTTTAGATGCTTCTAGAAGCAATCACTGCTACTACCAATCAACAGATACTATGTTTTCCCATGTGTACTGGGTTTGCATGGCATGGTTTTGGTGGGGGGGTACTACAGGGGTGGCTTCTGTGAGAAGCTGCTAGAAGCTTCCTCTATGCCTGACAGAGCCTGTGCCAGCTGGCTCCAAGACAGACCCACCACTGGCCAAGGCTGAGCCCATCAGTGATGGTGGTAGCACCTCTGGGATGGCGTATTTAACAAGGGGTTGGGTGGGGATCTGTGCAACAGCAACTGCAGCCAGAGAGAGGAGTGAGAATATGTGAGCGAAGCAGCCCTGCAGCCCCCCAGGCCAGTGCAGGAGGAGTTCCAGGTACCAGGGCAGAGATTCCTCTGCAGCCCATGGTGAAGCCCATGGTGAGGCAGCCCATGGAGGTTACTGGTGGAGCAGATCTCCACCTGCTGCCTGTGGAGGACCCCATGCTGGAGCAGAGGGGTGCATCCGAAGGAGGCTGTGACCTCATGGGAAGCCCACAGTGGAGCAGGCTCCAGGTAGGACCTGTGGGCCCATGGAGACAGGAGCACACGCTAGAGCAGGTTTGCTGGCAGGACTTGTGGGGGACCCATGCTGGAGCAGTTTGCGGGAATGACTCACATTAGAGAAGTTTGTGGAGAACTGTCTCCCACGGGAAGGACCCCTTGCTGGAGCACAGGGAAAGTGTGAGAAGCCCTCCCCCTGAGGAGGAAGGAGCAGCAGAGACAATGTGTGAAGAACTAACCACAACCCATTCCCTGTTCCCCTGTGCCTCTTGCAGGGAGGAGGTAGGGACAAATCAGGAGTGAAGTTAAGCTTGAGATGGGAGGGGTGGGGGGAAGGTCTGTTAAGATTTGCTTTTATTTCTTTTATTTTTTATTGATTGGTAATAAATTTAATTTCCCCAAGTCAAGCCTATTTTGCCCGCAACAGTAATTGCTGAGTGATCTCCCTGTCCTTATCTCAACCCACAAGCCTTTCATTATGCTTTCTTTACCCTGTCCAGTTGAGGAGGGGAAGTGACAGAGCAGCTTTGGTGGACACCTGGCATTCAGCCAGGGTCAACCCACCACACCATGTTATTCCTTCCTCTAGCAAACATGATTTTCAGAATTTTTGTTGTGATTCCAGCATATTCCCGCTAACTACTTACCTTGCAGTCCTCAGATCCTGATTCTTCCATCTTTTGAAGTTCTTCTAACAAAGGCAATATACTAGCACTGTATATATTCCACCAGCAGGCAAGAAATGACAGTTGATGAAAAGATCCAGAGGTGGTGCTGTCCTGCATCACTCTTTTTGTTTCAAGGTTGTATTTGTAGTTCCAGGGCTTTGTCGCTCCCAAGAAGTGAACAACTTTGGCATCTCTACCAAAACTGTAGAGATTAAACATACAAGTCTATGGATTAAATAGTTTGGGGTTTTTTAGCCTGTATAAACCACTAAAGAAACATGCCTACTTTCACTGGTGAGATGATTTTGACACTTTGCAACAGCAAATTCAATATGAGAATATATATTCATATTTTTTTCTGTCTTATTAGTTTAGGGTATCTCATTTAGCATACAGAAAACAAAAGGCTGCATTGCCATTTGCTTCCAACTGCTGATTCTAGTAGAAAAGTTCATGAAGGAAACAGACAGGCTCATGCAGTACCATTTCCAGTCCTCCTGCACACTCTGTTCACACACAAATAAATACCACTTGAAACACTGAATCAACAAAATCGGTTATTACTGATCCCATATTAAAAATTACTCATAAATACATCATCCTAAGTTCACCTTTCTGTAAGTGTTTCGTGCAACTGGAACAGTAATTTATGACACCCTAAATCCAACTTGCCTTCTGACAGAAAAGTTTCTCTAACTGCATTGTCTGAAGTCATATTTACTAGCACAAATTTTCTTTCATGGAAGAAACTAAGAAATGGTTTACAAAATTTAAAACGAACAACCAACTGTTTCCCACAGAACTGACTGGAAAAGAAGAGAACAATTTTCAAAGTAAAGCTGTCAGAACCTAATACAGAAGTAATCTACATCTTTTCAAACATGAGAAAAGCTTCTCTGAAACAACATAGTGTAGACGACTCTGGGACTCTCTCTGTGTTCAGATGTAAGGCATTCATATTGCATTTAAGCTTCTACCACATGATTTTTACATATAAAAATGACTACTGTCATTTATAATCAACAAATACATCATTATTATTTTCTCTTATAATAGAATGTTTGTAACAAACTACCAAGGTTTACAGTCAGTCAGTGTTATACTTACTGATTGAAAGCAGGAATGTAGGTGTATACAGCACTGCTGCTCAAGTTATAGAGGAAAGGTAAGTGTTTGCCAATATCGGCTGTTGCCCAGTTGCTGAAGAAACTATTCAACAAGCCTTGATCACCTCCTAAAGAACATATTAAACAGAATTACCATAATTATGCATACACTCAAATGTATGTCAAAATGTAACATCCAAGGATGGAAGTGAGACTGGTGTGTTCATGGGACTGTAACTTGGACTTGACAATACGGCCATGTGAGCAGGTACAAGTGAGTAATACCTGATCCACTCCGATGCAAGTTCAGTGTAAATGGAGTCCTATTGTAATGTATGAAGAAAGGAGTAGGAAAGGGTTTTGGTGTCCCTCAGAGCAGAAGACTGAAGATCAGCTGTATTTTTCTCTCCTAAACCAGACAGCAAAATTAAAACCTACTGAGCAAGACTCAGACACAATGTCCCTTCATTGCCGTCTTCTGGGAAGTATAGTCCACAATAAGTCAATGGGTCTTAAGTACAGTGTAAGAGGCAAAGGTCTGCACCTTACATTTCTGTGGGGACACAATTACATAAAGCCCAAAGAACTCCTGCCTTCCTCTAATCTGCCTGATGGCATAGAAGTTATGGAAAAACAGCTTACTGACAGGGAATCTAATGTTTTGCCTTTCACCCCTTATGCCTTGCCCCTTACCATCAAAGCTGCCATGTTCAGCAGCAAACCGCAGCAGTAGGTTGTAAGTTTTCAAAGAAGGTCGGAACACAAATACACCACTATTAAAGCAGTCAGGCCAACCAGAATCAGGAGCTGCTGAAAACTCTTCTCGATCAAACAATTCATCGACGTTGCAAAGCACCTTAGAGACAGCAGGAAAGAAGAAAAATTGTTAGAGGAAAAGTTTTTCTAGAACGTGAATTGCTAAACCAGTACCAATATGGTAAGCTGCTAGTTTGGCCATAGCTTGCAGAGCATAAAAGCAGTGGCAATGCAAAATATGCTAGAGGTCAGAACCTGTATAATAAGGCAACATTAATTGTGGTTCCCCATAATTTCTCTGATAAAAGTACAAAGCCTGTGAAATTATTTCATGAACCTCAGAGACCCTCCAGAAGGTCCCTTTAAATATTACAACATATCATTAAAACACACAATTTCCTTCTTGTTTAGCTCATCGTTCCCATAGTCCATTATTCTCAGTAACTGCAACAGAGCTGAATGAAAGCTGGGAATCCAAATAATTTGAGTTAGCAACAGACTGATTAAAGGGGTAGCAGAAAAACTGTCTTGTTACTAGTTTTCCAACTGAGTCAACCTCAGAAGTTTGATTTGTTCCACTACATTGTGAAGCTTAAAAACCAAAGCCAAGTAATCAGGTTAAGGCCCAGATCACTTTTAAAGTTGGTGGAAAGCAAGCTGTGCAGTCGCTGAAAGTCTGGACCCCACCCACAACTGAGCCACTAAAAAAAGCAGGAGAAGAAAACTTCTTTTAGGAGAAAGATTTTGTCATTGAATTTAAATAAAAAACAAGTAGTTGCCTTCCTCGTCTAATGTAAAGCAGGAATTCATAAGCCTCACTGCCTCACCCCCTGAGAACAACAACTTAATTTGGTTTCTAATTAAAATACAACCCTATTAAATTAAAATGCATCCCAGTGTTCCAAAGTGAGCCATGTATGTGCAGGAGAAAGCTGACATCATTGTTCTTGCAAAAATTATGGCCATTTTTATCTCTATACCTCTAAAAAATGTAAAGAAAAAGGTAATTACTTTTTCTGCATGCCCCCCCCCCCCCCCCCCATTTTAAAACTGGCTTGCCTTCCTGACCAGAATAAGTCCAAACAAAAATATATGAGATTTATTTTAAACATCTGTCAGAAGCCCATACACAGAGTGAGTTTATGCTCTCTTTTGAGGATGGTCCTGAGTGTAGTCTCAAAACAGGATTTATTTCTATTCAGCCTGCAAAACTGTAAGCATTGCCAAAACATGCCAGCTGGAGCTCCTGTGACCACCAGCAAATCTGGTCAATTCATAAGCCAGCAGGCTGCTTGACAAGGAAGTATCCAACACTCAAAGTAGATCTTTAAGACAGACATAAATGTTTCCATGGCTCCTGCTCTACTCACCAAAGTGTCTGCATCCATGAAGACACATTTGCTATAATGAGTAAGTGTCCAACAGTGAAGCTTAGTGAAGGTTACACCCAGTTCTGGCCTCTGCATCAGAGCCAAACGGACTGAGTCAGCACTGTCAAGTGCATCTACTTTGATTACTTCATCAAATACGCTGCGAAGGACAGACCTACCAGAGCATGCAGTGGAGAGAAAGAAGGGAATGTAGAGAGGTTCATCAGAGTTCAATTCTGGCATGAAAACAGTGACACACAGCACCACATTTATTACAACAACAACAAAGGCTAGATTGATCGGTTAGAATGAGAAGTCAGAAGCAACAAGTAAACCACCTGCTGAAGTGACAACTATCAATCAGGACATAAACCATCACCTCTTCTGCTACGGGGCCAGCACAACTCAGAAATGACAGGTGCTGTATTGGAGGAGAAATCAATCCTTCCTTTAGTTACTTAATCTCCTATAGAAACAACAGCAGAAATTAAAGCGGCTTTCAACCTGCATAATTGATTCTAAAGAAGACACCATACTGTGTTCCCTGCGCATTGCACAGGATGCGGCACACACTGCCAGCGCACTCATCTGCACCTGTTATGCCCAAGTAAACCCAGCTTCAAAACTGCACCTTTTAAAACAGGCAATATATACTTCCTCATTACTACAAATCACCTCAAAAGAGACTTTTAGGAAGAAAACTTTTTTCTGTGCTTATCTTTCATGGGAATTTACAGGTCATACCAAAGTTAGTAATTTTCCTTCCAGAAACAAGAAAAAAAGTCTCTTAAACACAGCTTATTTATTTACCTTACACTATTAGCCACAAAGTCCTGGATGTCATACAAACAACAGGAGAAGAAAAGACTGTGCTAGTTATCTAGATTTCAGAGTCATTAGCTTTTGCCTGACTGATCTTCAAGGGACAGGAGTTAACTAGTAATGAACTAAGAGCAGGTACAGGTTTTCAGAAGCATAGTTCAGTGATGCACTTTTTTTAAATGCTATCCCTGATTAAAAATTAAAAAGGTTTTTCCCTACGCTGAATGGGGATGAAAAAACTGACGAACTCAGTATCCACTCAGATGTCAAATGTATATAGTGTTCCCTCAGGAAAGAGTGTTCTGACAAAATACACACTTTAAAAAGCCTGTAATAACACATTTCTACACATCTAATCACAGAAAAAATGGGAAAATATGTTTCTTGAGCCAGATGCATTGCAAATACTTTCACATGAGATACAGAAATCAGGAGCTTGCACATGTCCTAGGCTAAAGCAGAACTAAGAGTTTAAGTAGCTATGGCATGTCAGGTTCCTTTTAACACGGAACACAGTCCTCCAAATAACAGGGCTTGAATTCAACAGGTCTAATGAGATTTCTGTACATGCAATTCTGTAGTGCCTGTAAAATCACAGCCCAAATTAGAAAATTATTAAAAAAAAGCAGCAAAATAATTTCTCATCATGATAGCCGTGCACCAATATTTTAAGATCAGTCACCTGAAACTGAGCCCCTAAGGTTTTTAGAGTTCTGATGTCACAAGTGGTTATGTATCTTACCTCCTTCTAAAAGAGAAAAACTTGCAGAAAAAACCCAGTAGTGCCTTTATTTTAGCTCAAAAGCAAGACACTAAAACTTTCAGTTTATATTCCCAATTATGGACTTAAGACAACTTCCAGCCACAAGCTCTACTTCTGCAATGAATTCTTCATGAGCCTTACAATCTTATCATAGATGTTATTTGGGACTCATCTCAGAAATCATTAGCCAAGGGGAAACTTCCAGACATAATGCTGTGAAATCCACAGGAATCCTATTAAAATCTTTCATGCTGTTGTTTATTTTTCCATAATATCAACCTCTAAAAATACATTAATACTTACCTCATCCCACTGGAAACCTCTGGAGTAATTAGTACTGCCAGTTTTCTAGATGTTGTATGGTTCCTCAATGACTGTCCGAGAACCAAAGCGCCTTGACAGTACACATCATCAGTAGCAAGGGTCACAAAGGCTTGGTCTGTTACTGTGAGAAAAATTCAGAAAAGTCACTTTACAGCTTTAACATAAGCTCTTTTGGCAGGTTCCTTCCTACAGGCTGCAGCTTATAACAACCTGCAGCTCCTGTGATAAGCTCTTTTCTCTCCCGAACTCCCCCAGAAGACACAATTGAATAGAAAATCCAGTGAATGTGACTGCAGAATGTATGCTTCTGAATTTATTTTTTGTTTGCCTGATTTACATAATAACAAGTTTTTGGACTAGCCTTAAACTAATAATTGCCTGAAACTTATTGCCCAAAAATAATGTCATCCAACAAGCTGATCTGTAATATTTAGATTAATTCACATAGTATAATACAACCAATAAAGAAAATGTTCCTGTTTATACAGTGCCAAAAGCTAAGGAAAAAACCAAGATGTTAAGTACTAGCCAGAAACATCCTTCTTTCCATAACCTCCTGACTCCAACCAACAGGCATCATTGTTTGCTCTGTCCTTTTTATACTGGAGTAACCGGTTCTGGCTGAACAAATGCAGAGAAATTGCTACTGACATTGGTACACCTCCCAGAAGCTAAGGATCCCTACCTCAAGTAACTCCAGGAAAATCAGGAATCTCATTGTCAAGAAACACATGGGGGAAAAAAGTTACAATAAAAAAATAAAGCAAGCTACTCTCCTGCACAACAGGAGACATAATGTATTGTGTAGAGATACCAGTCCTGTGGCAGTATCACCAGGGACTGCTTCTTCAGCTCTGCCCTCTGACAGAACCACTGTTATTGGGGGTCTCCTGGAGAGAGCCAGAACCTATGATTCAGCAAGGTGAACAGCCTCCTTGGAGCAGGAGGAAGACCTCAGTGTTTTAGGCTGCAAAATTAAGCAGAACAAGGTGAGTGGGTCACACAGCAGAGGGGAATTCCACTGAGGTCTCCAGAGTGTCAGTAAATACTTGTGTTGAAATACTTGTTTAAAGCCACTGTCATCTTAAGCGACAAGCAATTATGTTAAATAAATTAAAACAAGCAAACAACAGCAACAACATAAACACCCTGTCATACAGTTCCCAGGCTCCGTGCGAGACTCTAGGAAAGAATCTCACACGACTAGTTGCAGAGAACCCAACAAATGACCTCACGGCTGCCTCTGCCAGAGGCTGCCAAAATGAATGAGTTCAAACCTCTAACCTAACATCAAGGTATGCAATGAAGTATGGTTGGTGCTGGTGACAAGCTCTCAGGTACTGAGTATCATTTTTCGTGTCCTCCAAACCCAGAGCAAAGCACAGATTCACTGGTGCACTGTCTTCTTCCCCCTTTTTTTCCCCACTCATCTCCACACAGTCCCGAATTCTCATCCAGCAATTCAAATCAGCGTTTGCTGATGTTGCAACAGATCCCTGCACCTCAGAAGAATGCCAGTAGTGCTAAACTTGACCAAAACCCCCTGAATCATCCATCCAAGCTTAAAATAGCTTGCAGATCCTTCAGCTAAGCAAACTCCAATAACATTTTTTTAATCACAATTTCCAGACAAAGCAAATGAAAAAAGGAGCTTTCAAATCTCCTGTTATAACAACAGCTCTAGCAAGTTATGGGTGTTCCAGAAAACAATAAGGAGTTGCTTACATGGAGTGGTTTAAAAGGACAGCTGTGCAAGTAAACAGCTCTTACTGCAATTTTCCAGAAGGTTGAACGAATAAATATAAGCATACATAAAAAACAATAATAAAAATAAAAAACCACTGAAGGCTACTTTAGCAATAAAACTATTCTGGAAAGACACAAAGAGTCAGGAAAGAAAAGCACTTTTGTGTCAGGCAACATCTTTAGCCAAACAAAGGTAATAAAACAACTACTGAGAGGAATGTGGGAGGTACGTTAATACAAGAAGCACACTGTGAAATGAGTGGGAGTTTAAATCTTAAAATACTGTTTTAAATAACAACCACAAAGCTGAACACATAATCTTACTGCTTCTGCAAATTCTTTTAGCTACAGAAGCTGAATCTTTACTTAAGTAATACACATAAAAATACACAAGCTGCCCATCAAATAGTTCAGCAAGCTGGTATGGCAAATTATCACATGCTACACATGCTTTCATGCCCTGTACCTCTGCGGCAAAAGTTGTGGTCACAACCACAAGGAAGCCAACTACGGAACAAATACAGCTTCTAAGAAACTCTTGCCCATGGCTCACACAAAAAATAAACCAATTGCTTGTTTTGAGAATCAGATGTGGGATACATATTATGGCCTTCTTAATAGAGTGAATCATTACAGAGATAATGAAATAGATAATCAAACTATCCATGCAACCGAAACCAAGACCGAAACCATGCAACATTAAAATATTCCTGGTGCAAAGACAGAGGCACATCCTAGCTATTTAAAAATTGTAGAGGGGCATCACTAATCCATTCAGGATCCATAGGGGGGTTAAACCCAAAGGATTTTACCATTACTTGTTCTTTCATCTAACCTGTGTTTTCAAGGAAGAGGTGTTTCTTGACTTGCCTTGTTTATAATCTTCCTTGGAACACTGTCCCTATAAGTAAATATTTTATTTTTATAACTGAATACTAAGGATCAGATTTTCATTTCACCTTGTGAAAGTAAACCATTTACCTGAAAATTCCCATTTAACTGAAATCAAGGACAATGTTGCGTTAAAACCAACGTACACAGGATTTCACTCACTGACTTCAAGCTGCAACCAAAGATTTGATCTTTTAAGTTTGAAAGCCAAAGTTGTAGCTATTTAAAATTCATTGCAACTGGATTTTTCTTTTTTTTTTCTTTTTTTTTTCTTAAGTGTCAAGTACATCATTACACATAACTTTCAAGTCTTTGTGGTGAATGATAATAGGATTTTTCATGGAAAACACCCAGTGTGAACAGTATTAAGTTTTCAAGCAAATTGTTTTCAAGCTGTGGAACCTATGGCTAATTCTCAGTGAATTATGAGAAAAGTGTATGATTAAGAATCACATTAAAACCATGTGGTATGAATTTATAAATCTGCTCTTTTCTCTTGGCTGGATTACCACACAGCACCTGAAGATGCAAATTTAAAAATCATTACCATCAGCAGTGGCTCCTCAGTTTTAATACCTAATGATAGTTTCTTAGAACACACCAAGGATTTTCAAGCAAGTAACTGCCAAGTTATTTTAGAGCCTGCTCTACAGCTACAGACAGCAACAAAGAAAAGACAAAAGTGAATTGCTACAGTCAGGCTGATTTTATGTGAAACTTGTTACTTTTTTAGCCAAGATCACCAACTTCTTATGCTAATTACTCATAGCAGTAGTACCTGTGACACTGCCAGAGGCAAAATTCTTTAACAGGCCTGAAAACTGGTCAGAGGGCAGCTAAAGGCCTTACTTAGAATCCGCACCAGCAAGTGGACAGGGTGGTGCTGCACACTTTGATGTTCAAAGAAAGAGAGGGAATGAACAAACACCAGGTACCCACTGGGAATTAGGAGTGCCTTATATTAACAAGCACTGAATGAACCACGTGCCTGCTAGCTTTAAGGCAAGTTTAAGTAATAATCCACTAGAGACAGCTTTTAAAACATACTTTGGTCTTTCTTCTAATAGACAGAGAAAGGATAAACATGCTCTAGGTGCGGCTCCTAGAGTAACAACTCAAATTTGCCAGGTTGCCCGCTCCAAATTGCAACAGGAGACCAGAGACTCATAGGCTACAAATTTCCTACAAGCATACTCTAAATAACGTATTGCTATCTTATGCATAAAGCCAAGAGTAGATAAATGAATAGCTATAAGCCTCCAACAGACTGGTTAGGTCTCCAGTATGTACTGCCATTCATACTAACCAACGCCGTATGACTGCTTGCTTAAATTCCTCCCTAGTACCATCTGTTGCTCTTCTGTCACCTCCCCCTTTCTACTTCAGACACAATCTGTAGGATGGGCAGGCTGCAGTCTGGACCTGTGCCCGCTGAGCCCAAAGCGCCTTTCTGAAATCCCGTGCGACAATGACATTATCCCAGCCTCAGCTCACAGCAATTTCAAACAACAATTTTGTTGCTCCCCCTCTCACATGTAGGTCTCTACGAATCCTCCCCCAGAAGCATGTCTCAGTGTTAGACTACTGTAAAAATAAAGTGACAGGCCTCATTACTCTGACCTAGCACAACCATATCAGAAGCACCTGGAACAGAAAGCTCTGCTCCAGCTGACACCCACAACCTTAAAAGCAGTCAAGAAGCATCTTGTTCTAAGTAGGTAAAATGAATAATGATGTCAGACAATAAGCTATGTCAGACCACCATCAGCAATTTTTATGTAAGTTTTCAGCAAAGAGGCAGTTCTTGCCCTGGTAAACAAATGACACCTGGCAATTTTAATTCCCATGCCTCTTCAGGCTGGCTCCAACAGTAGAAATACTTACATTACTGATGAAGGCGGCACAACCGACACTTTACACAGACCTTTTTAAGACAGAATATAAATTGACATTTGATGGGCATGCAGTATTTCTCTTGGTCTAGTCTAATGGAGTTCTGCCTAATCCAAAACCAGATTCTCTCTTATCCTTTATTATAACAATACCAAATCTTAGTAGACGGGATTACAACTGTTACCTTGGAAGGCTACAGAAAGAGGACTTGTTTCTCATTCAGTGTAGCTTTCACTGTGTATCTTTCAGTTACAAACAGTTACATTCTGTTTCAAGACCCTACAATTTTATTATTGAACAGCTAGTAAGTGATCCTTACAAAAAGTCAAATGCAGTAATATTTTAATACACAAATAAGCATAATACATAGCACCCAAAACTAGTCTCCAAATAGTAATATACCAGTTTGAAAAAAAACATAGTAATAATTGTTTCAGCAATCCAGAGACAGCACAGATGACTTCATATGTATGGGTAGGTGTTTCAGTATTTCACCTTCTTAAAAAAAAACCAAAACCAAAACACAACCAAAAAACCCCCCAAAAACAAACCCAAACCAATCAACCAACCAACACCGCAGTCCTCTGACCCTTTAATTTGCAGGTCCCCTTTTCTGCATCTTCCCCCAGTGCTGAGGTGCCACATAGGTGAATTCAAACTGGGGATCCTCCCGGCCAAATGCCCAAGGAAGATGTGTTCGTGACATCTTCCAAATGGCTCAAGAAACCCCACCTGGGGGCGGGGGGCTGCTGCTCAACTTCTTCCTCAGTTTTGAGCGTCAGGAAACGGAACGGTACCCGCACCCACCCTGTGCGGTCAGCCCTCGCTGAGGGGCTCCTCTGGGCGTTAAGGATAACCGAGTAGCAGCGGTACCGATGCTATGTAAGGAGGGATGCAGGACAGCTTCCCTGCCTGCCTCAGCCCGAGGGAGCCCTGCCCGCCCCGCCGGGAAAGCGCAGGGAGGCCCGGGCAGGCCAGCCCGTACCTACGGGCAGAACGCACCGATGAGTTCAGCTCTTTCGTTGCACCGGCCAGGCAGTTTAAACCCTCATCCGAGACGGCTGCTGACAGCACAGCACTCCGCTGGTAACGAAGCCGCGGAGACCCTCGCCCGCACGGGGCTGGGAGGCGGGAGAGGCCCCGGGGGCAGCGGCCCGGCCCGGCCCGGCCCGGCCGCCACGCGCGACGGCGGCCCCCGCGGCAGAGCCCGGCGGCCGGGCCGCGGTACTCACCGGACATCCTGCGGCGGCGGCGGGGGCAGGCAGGTGCACGGCCCGCCGCCCCGGCCCGCGGCGCCCACCTCTGCCGCCGCCTCACCTGCTCGCTGCCGGCCCGCTAAATCGCGGAATAGGATTAGCCTCCTTCCTGCTGAAGGCTGCGGGAGGTGAATTACACTCGCAGGGACTCCTGCGCAGCAGCGGAGAAACGGCATTAGCCGCAGGGACCGCTTGGGGTGGTTGGCACGACCCCCCCCACTCTCCCCTCCGCGTTCCCGGCGCTGACTTTAGTTCAAGGGGGGGCAGCCTCCTCTCGCCCCCCGCCCCGCCGTGCCCCCCGCAGCGCCCCGCTCCCCCGGCAGCGCAGCGCCGACGCTCGGCCCCGCCACCCGCCCGCTTGCTCCCGGCCCGCCGGCGCCTCCTGTCGGCTCGCCGCGGCACTCCCGCCCCCCGGGCCGCCCCGCGGCAGCGCCCACCCCGCCCGCTCGGCGCTGGCGGGCCCTGAGCGCCTCCCGTGGTGGCGGGGGCTGGAGAGGGGCGTCGCCTCGTTCTCTCCCGTCCCGTCGTGTCCCGTCCCGTCCCTTGCGCGCTGCTCTCGGTGAGCTTCAGCGGGGCCTCCGGAGATCCTCCCTCAGGCGTCCCCTCTCGGGCCGTCCGCCCGGCAGGCTGCTCGAGCGCTGCCCGGGGTCGCTGGGGAAGGAGAGGGGCCCCCTCGCCCAGCCGCTGCCGTTTCCGGGCTCCCGGCGCGCGGTGGTTCGGGCGGCGCTGGAGGGAGGAGCGGTCCCTGCGGGAGGGACGGAGGGGCGCCCGGCCCGCCGGCGGCGCGGGGGGTCACGGCGTCGGGCTGACAAACGGGGGGGCGTGGGGGCCGCGCCCCGCCGCCCGCGCGCCTCCCGCACCCCGCGCGCCTCCGCCGCGACGGCCTCACCGCCGGGCGCGCGCTGCGCTGCAGGAGCGGAGAGGGATAAAGATAAGCCGGGGGAGGCTGCCGTGCGGCCCTTTGAGGAAAAAAACATCAACGCCTTTGATGGTGAGGACGGCAGAGTGTGGAAAAACCATCTTGAAGCATGAGTACGGTGCCTCCAGGGCGGCCTCGGTTACCCCGAAACTTGGGATTGACCGTGGGTTAGGGGGGTCCACCCCTTACCTCCTCCGGAGCCCTCGTAACCGCTGCAGACACACGCAGTCTGATACTTGTGATCCAGATAAATCAATGTTTTCAGAGAGCCTATGCTACTTGGAGGGCTAAATGTGTTTCCACAGCCGCATGTGTCGGTGCACAGGCGCTCACCAGCGTGGTTTTGCCACTACCTTGGAAGCGACTGTACACGGCATTCAGCCGCGCAGTGTCTCTGTGGGGCACGCCTGGGCTGACCTCGCTCGGCCGAGGCATTTTTGCATCAGGCTGCCCTGTGAACCTCAGGAATTACTTAGCAGAGGACAACAATTTAAGGCAGTGTGCCACCAAACAGAATGCACATACCACTCAACCATTTCAGCCTTTATTTCCAACAACTTGCAAGTGATCGGTGTTGCCACTCCAAGCTGCAGCATTTGTCCTCTCACACACTGGGAAAAGCCTAGAGCTCTGCTGGAGAAGAGGATGCCTTTGCTCTGGCAGTGGCGAGGTATTTAAGGAGGGAAGGACATAAACGCACAGGAAATCAAACTTTACTTGTCCCGCAGAAACAAAATTCTCAGGACATGTGTTAGTCATCTGCTTATATAGACAGATCAACTGAACAATATGCTTATGAGTAGGAAGATCCCTGTTGCAGATAATTTCACACTAGCAGATCTATTTCAGTTGGGGGACTCTATAATCAACAAAAGCATTTGGTTGGTAATAAAAGTGACATCTACATTTAATAATTTTCTGTTTTACTTGTGTGCCAGCAACTTTTTTAGGGTATAGAATAGATTTCAAATGTCAGAGCCAATAATACAAGCTAGATTTCTGATGGTCTAACATCCAGTTTATTTTCCTTCATTCCTGTCCAGATTTAAATACCTTAGAGCTTCCCTACATAATCCCTCAGTTATCTGAAATAATAATAAAAAATATTCTTAGAGTAATTAAAAAAATATTATTGTCATTATCCTAGTTAAAAGGGAAATTAATACTGAAAAGTGTGCCTGCACTCATATGTTGATGTAATTAGACCAAAGATCTTCAGAAGGTTAAACACTTGGGTGGGTAGGGTTTAGTAGTTCAGGTTAATGGATTTTGTTCAAATTCACCATAAAAACATCTGCTTTTTGGCTAGTAATTTTAACACAAGAAATATTTTTGAAAATACCATGAACAAATATAAATAAATTGTAGTAATATTTCAAAAGCAAAAATGTTAATAATGCACATAGATCCTTCTCTGGACAATGCTCCTGAAAAAAAATAATTCTTAAGCTGTTTTCTTTTTTTCCCCTGAAGTCTTTAATTTGAAGCATTTCTTTCTCTTCCCTAGTGGGACATAGATGAATTTGTATATAAAAGTTGTCAGTCAGCATATGTCCCAGAAAGTAACAAACAAAACAAACAAAACTCAGATCACCTTAGATAAAACACAGCATGAGTTTATTGAAACTTGTCAAGAGAAAGAAACAAAATACATATTTTCATTGTAAAACAAAAAAATGAAGTGGTAACTACAAAACACTTAACATTTCATTAGTCGAAACTTTATGTCTACCTGGCAAAATATATCTCAATCTGTTTTAACTGTTAACATGGCAAATTAGTATTTTCTAAGAAGTATCAAATGTCCTTGAAAACTATTTTAAAAATATGTTCTCATTCATAAGTTGCAAGTGATAACCACAAAGGTGCTTGTTCATTTGTGTGTTATCAAGATGTTAAGATATTTCCATATTTAAATTGTTGTACGTTGTCATTGCTTATTTTCAGGATCAAAATAAAGATTGTGGTAATCTCCTCAGCAACCATTGTATATCCATTTAAAGCATAATTTAGATAGAATAGTGTTTTATTTTATGAAAAGAGTACTTGTTCAGATTCCGTCTTTCTCTCAACAATTTAATAAACACAAAGTCATGTTTGCCTCCATCTACATGGAATTTCAGTAAGGAAAAGCATGCTTCACATATAAGATGAAGATAAAACACAGATTTCCTCTATGCTTTAAAGAGTTAGCTAAAATGTCTGTGTTGCAGGATTATGTCAGTAAACTACTAGTTCTGCCAGCTTTTGGCTGCATTTCATTAGTTTGCTAATATTTTGGTTCAGTTAGCTATATGAAGACACAGACTGGAGAAGTGTTAGGTTTTGTTGATAGATCTGTCTACATAAGGACATTTGTTTGTATGGCAAGGTTGATCAGGAACAAGGGAAAAAAGTGAAACAGCCTTGCTAGCAAAACTATCAACCATACCTCCATATATGTATGAAGTTTAAAAGTTGGTGTCACATAGATTTTATAGAACAAAGTGTCATGGACTCATTCTAAAACATTCAGAAAACTTTGTACCTATTTCCCCTTTACAGAAATTATGAATGATACATTTCTTAAAAAAAAAAAAAAAAAAAAAAGCCTGCCAGATTATTGCCTTTAAAGGCTTCTAAAGCAGGGCCTAAGTTCAAGAAGACGAGCAAAATTTATGTGAAATTCCAGTTCCTGAGAAAAGCCAAACACATTTCAGTAATAAATAAATAAATAAATAAACCAGCATGTGTTCCTCTAATTTTTATTTTTTTTTAAACAGTGGTTTGTCAATGTACGTATTCTTTTCATGCTATATTTTCAAATTAAGAATTGATTTTCCATCTATAGCTCCTTTCACTTTGCTAGAATTCAGACATAAATACAAAGCAAAGGCATTAAAACTTTTAATCCTTTATACAACTTCAAATTTTCCTTAACCATTATAAACAATACAGAAATATACTTAAGAAACCCAATACGTATGAATGGAAACAGCGATTTCTTTACTCCTATTTTATCAGAAGTATTAAGTATTTTGGCTAATTTTGAAAGCAGGAAAAAAATTGTGCAGTGACACAAATGCTCACAAACCAAAATTTTTCAAATTTTAGCTTATATTAAACTTGATTTTTTTGTTGCTTAAAATAACTTCTGAATCAAAATGTGTTTCTAGCCTTTATGAATGCAGGTTGGATAGTTCAATAAAATCCCTTGACCTTTTAAGCACATCTTCAATGACATAAAGCTCAAGGTGCAAGGGTGACATCAGGTAAAAGAGAGCAGAATTTCAGTGTCTCAACATAACGTTCTTTAGAGGGAGATTTTCTTTTGTCAGAATGATAAAATAGAACAAAATTGTTGGGTCTGTGGGCTGAATGTCACCAACAAAAGGAGTCTGTCATCAGAAGGCCACTCTTCTTTCAGTGGTTTATACTGTATCCCCACCTGAAAAATGAAGATCGAACATTCAGTATTTTCACCACAGATGCCCTTTGCCAGCTTTCCTGGTTTTTTTTTGCTCCAGTCCTTTTGAGGCAGCAGATGGGAACCTCTCACCCCCAGAGACATACAGACAGAATTCCCTGTTTGTCTCACTCTCCATTTCCAAAGGGCTATAGGATCCCTGACCTGATGCTTTGGCTACACTCCAGCCATAGAAACAGAGAAAAGTAAGTGATTGTCAGGACCCTGAGGGCACACACAGCCTTGGCAGCCCTGACCAGCCTCCCCTAGAGCATCCTGGGCTGTGCTCTGGCTGCATCTCTCCAGTGTCGCTCTGCCCAAGCCTTCCCCCGGCGTCCGGGCAGCAACAGCTGCCCTGGAGCCCACCATGGCACCCCCAGACTGAGGCTCTCTGCAGTGCCAGGGGATCCCAGATGTCTCAGAAATGCCTGTGAAGATTCTCCACACTCCTGTGTTTCGCTCGTGTCTTAGTCGTTATTCCCATTATGGAACAAATAATGCAAATTAAAGTTTTAAATTGACCTCTATGGCAGCAAAGAGCCAGGGCCAGGCTGTTCCCAAAGAGCCGAGAGCCAAGGGCAGCCGCATGGGAGCCTGAGCTGTTGCCTCCCCAGTGGTGGGAAGGTGATGGCAAATGGGCCCCATGGATGGGCCAGCCATCACCAAATGAAGGCAAGCCAACTAGCCCAGCCCACGGGTAAGCCAGGAAACAGCCATCCCTCCAGGCTCACAGCCGGGGCAGGCGTGTGGGGATGCATGTGGGAATGTGGCGCAGGCTGGGGCAGGAGGCCCACCTAGGCCAGAACTGAAATGGCGGCCCTGGCCAGAGGGTACTTGGGGTGCCCCAGGCGAGGCTGACCTGGGCCATGCAGGCTGGTTTCCAGGCACAGAGCCACAACAATCAGTCACCTCTGTGGTGGCAGAGTCCTCATGTTGTGTAATTTCCTTCGTAAAGTGACATACATCCATCTTCTGGGCATGTTATGTCTTCCTATACTTGTCCTTGATGAAGAATATTAATTACCACTACCTCTTACAGACCAGTGAGGTTGTTCAGGATGAGATTTTCAAATGCCCTCATCCCTGACCTATTTCTTCCCTGACTGAAATTGTTTGTAAAATTCCCATCTACTTCAGCACTAAATCAGCTTGGAAAGTGGGAAATTGATTTGGTCTTACCTTGTGGTTTGAAACAAAGTCTCTTGTTCTTGTAAGCAGAGTAGGCCGCTATCGATCCCACAACTAATATTACAAAGGCAGAAATTATAGGAGATGTAACTCCAGCTATTAATCCTGAATCTGTGAAAAAAGAGAGAGGTTTTCTTTAGGGACACCAAAAGGGTTTGACTTAAGCATATTCTCTAATAAGGGGTGCTTTTGCCAAACTGTGAGAATTGTTTGGTGAAACACTGGAAATTCATTAAGAAGAATTAAGCAGAAGACTAGAAATTATTACATTACAGCTAGTGTGAAAATGGTGTCTTAAAGCCTCATTTAGTATATGTACTACTTTTATAAGGCTAACATTTTCTTACTATTCTATGATGATCAGAAACTAATTACAAAATAGTTTGTTTACTATACCCGTGTTTCCGCCATGATTGAAATGATGCTCCTCTTCTCCTGGAATAGAGAGTGAACTTTAATCAAGAAGTGTTTTTCATCTTGTTTTGAGAACAAAGTCTTTTACTCAGCAAAGTGTGACAGAGGGTGAAAGGGGGTGGCTTGGCAGGACTGTGATGGAGGAGCTCCCCTCCCAGTCCCCACTGACAGCTGTGCTGGCCCAAGGAATAACCATCCATCCTCTCAACGACTTGTTTTTGGAGAAGAATATTATCTTCTAAAAAAAGGATAATGCTTAGCAGTCTACATCAAGCTGATATCACAGGGAATGGGAGGCCAGTATAATCTGGCTGTTCTCTATTGCCAGACAAACAGATGATTTATCAATAATTCAAGTCAAGATCATAGGCCCAGTACATCTACTTTCAGATCTCAGCAGAAGCCCCTTGCTTTGGGACTGTCCTAATGGAATTCAAAGCAATAAATCCTGCAGGGTTCGGGCATATGCCAGAATGCTACAAAGTGGTTGGGAATATGTTTCACATTTGAGCTTCAGGCTCAAAGCCATGGTTTGTGGAGAAGGATATGTAATCTAAATAAAAATAGCAGAGTCTTGTCCTATACCTTCAGTGACAAACATTACTGCTAAAGCAAAACCAGCCAGCTCCAAGTTACAAATATTAGGAAGAAGCTGCAAGGAGAACTGGCAAATACTACCTGTTATGTGTGGTGGTAAAGGCTTCCCATCGAGGAGATCTGAGTCGTCAAAACCTCCTGCAAGATAAATATTAGGATTTATGTGGCAAAATTATCTGAACAATGGTAACCCCTTCAGCTCCCTTGTCCAGTTTTTTGTAATGTTCTAGGGAAGGGTGAGAGACCTTTGAAATCCCAGCTTCGATGTGGTGGATGGGTCAGGTGTCTTGCACTGAGCAGTCACCTATTCAAATTCAGCTGGAAGCTGGAGTACTAAAACTGTTGGAGTCTACCTGTTCTGCATCTGTATTGGCACCTGTGGGATGTGTGGGCTTGGGCTTTCAGTAGCACAAATCCTTATATAATATGAACACCTCAAACCCCAGCAGTTCCTAGAGCAGGAAGCCAGTGGGTCCATTCCGGGAAAGACTCCAGAAGGACTTGCCCACAGCTTACCGCTACAATCACACCAGAAGTAAATATGGGATACGTGGTGGCAGCTGGGATAGATGTGCCATTTGCAATTTATTTCAGTGGGTGTCTGGGACCACATCCAAAAGCAGTACAGGCTTACATCTATGTCCCCTGTCCCACCTGTTATACACCCCAGGGCCATCTCAGATGCACATCTCAGTATGGATTTGAACACAGGCTTATCCATGCCCTGTGGTTAGATGTCACGTTTGAACCTTAGCATGATTCAGTGTATACATACCCAGAATGAAAAGGCAAACAAGAGGAGTGTTAGTCTCATGCCATTTAGAAGTCAACATCCCACACTGTGGGCAGACAGAAAATCTTTATGGTACCAACACTAAAACTCAGAAAATCTTTCCAGATGCTGGGTCAGGAACAGTGATTACAAAAGGGAGATGGTGGGAAGGGATGATAAAAACTATTAATAAAGAAATAAGAGAGTGAACTATTCAAAATATCTGCTCTGAACAGCTCATAGTGCTAGATATTCACAAGACAAAATATTCTTACCAGAATTACTATAGCTTCCCGGTCGTGGTGGAAGAGGTGGGTATAAAGGTTTCCTTGAGATATCACCTATTGATAATTAATATTGTTAGGTGGTTGAACAGGCAAAACTGAGAGCTGTACGTAAAGAGTATGATAACCTGAGATTTTATACCTATCTCTAATTTGTCCTCCGGTGAATTAAAAAAAGGATTGTGTGTGAGAGAAGAATTCACAAAAATGTTGAGAGGAAATATTCAATGTGTTTCTGGCAACTACTAACACTGTTTAATGCTGACAGCTGGGAAGCGCAGTGTGTTACTCTGGGTGTCAGTGGGGCAGTTATGCAGAGCCATCAGAGAAGCTGGTGTTCTGGGCTGGGCAGGTGGCAACAGGTTATTTCTGTGCCATCAGCAGGTATTAATAAGATCTGCAGATTAGTTTCGTCTGACAGAGGCTGAATTTATCTAATGCATGATGAATTTTCTGCTCTTGAACAGTGCAGAATGAACTCAGACTTCAGCTTTTTTGTTTAGGACTTTGTGCTGGTATTTGACCATAATTTTTGCCAAAGTATTAGAAATAGATGCATTGGATAGAGCCAGAGCTCTGATGACTAATAGCAGTTTCCAAACTACCCATACAGTGCTGGGAGTAGCAAGAGCTGACTCAGGTCAAAACCTGCCAAAGCTAACGTCCAGGGCTGTTGCTCTGTCTGTATGGAGTAGGCCCGCTCTTGCTGTCCTTTCTTCAACCAATTCAGTCGCAAATTTAACTCATTAAAAACTTGCAGGAATGGAACAATTAGTACAGGCAGGAAGAAATGGCAATATAAACATGGGAATTCTAAACAAAATTAGATAGTTTACAAAGTGTGAACTAACATGTCATTCAAACATAGGGGAACTGGAAATGTGGAAAGCCCTAGAAATAGGAAAGAATGATATAAAGGTGTGATTCTCTATGACTGAAACACAGGTAAACCACACCACTGAGACTGGAGTCACATTTCAGAGGTTCTATACAATGGGCTGAGAAGTATTTTTTCTTTTGTGTACCCTTGATTCAAGTGGATTTCTATGCTTTGATTCAATACTACTTGCATTTTAAATAATTTCAGTGTATAAGAACCATTCTAGAATACTTCACATCCTTGGTATGCCTCTAAACACACTAAACAATATGTGGTGCAAAAATTCCCAAAGTCAAGGATTTTATACATCTACACAGCTCAGCACAGTACTGTGCATACTTCCTAGGTCAAGTCTGGATATTATAGAAATACGTGGAAGTTACATCATGTTACAACAGCTTGGCTGCTTCAAGCTCAATCTGTATTACGTCCATCAGTGCTCATCCCTGAAACCTTCCTGCTTTCTTGATTTGTGATCAGTAGAGCTACAACAAGCTCACACCTCTCTCTACCCACTGCTACCTCTGATTCCTAATCTTAGGCAGACTTATTTTTGGTAGCTGAAGAAACTACTGCCATCACCTGTTGTTTTCAGCCTTCTGCCAGAGGCCACCACCCTGAACCATGGCAACTGAATGGGCAGTGCATCCTCTGCCCAGCCAAGCCTGTGGTAGCATGGCCTGGTAATGTAAACCACAGTTGACTTCAGCTTGCACAGGCAGGCCAGCCTGCAAGTCCTGTAGCTGGGAACCAGACACAGCCCGTCCTGCTGTCCCCACTCTGCACGATGGCCTCTGGCAAAAGGGCTGCATGTACAGGGCTTGTAATGACTCCCATTACCAAAGTTCCTCCTGCAGTCTTGAAATCTCTTTTCAAAGATTAGGTAGACTTCAGAAAAAGGCTACTGAAAAACCCCATTATATTTGAGAAAAGAAGAGAGTACTCACCCCCACCAAGAGCATCTCCTAAATGCAGATCATTGTCTGAAAATGCAAAGGAGGAAGATTAGAGAAGTGAGTTACACACAATTACTGAGGGATGATAGAAAATGTAAAACTGAATGTTTGACAAGCAACTTTTTCAGGTCAGTCCCACACATTCAAATAAGGTATTACACTTTTCTTGAAAACTCTTATAGAATGTAATATTTGCCCACAGAATAACTGACATATCATTATATGATATTTTCTACTCTGAATACAAAAGATTTTTTCCTGCTTTAAATAAGCCCAGAATAAATCTCACAGTGCAATCAAGATCAATACCTTTTCAATATAACTGTAAGTACATAAATAAAATTATCTATGTTAAAATATATCTATTTTTACAATATACTTATTTGTTAAAATTTATGCCTATGGTTAAAACTGGTATATGCATGTTTGGCATAAGTGTAATTTGTTGAACTATAAAAACTGAATACCTATTTCAAGAACAAATGCTGGGAAGTAAGAAACCTACTTGTGCAGAGAGACTGAATCAACTAATTTATGTAAGGGTCATCATGACATAAAAATTTTTGCTTCAAGCAATCATATGCGCCTGTCTGAGGTCGGGTGACAGTCTGCTTTGCTTTGGCTGAGCTATAAAGGTTTTAAAATATACTTTAATGTCTGCATGTGCATGTTACACAGTGAATCAACAAACTACAACCATTCCGCCAGCACTGTACATGTGTCTTGCTGTACCTGGTATGGAATTTTCCATTCAATAATTTGTCCATGAGCTGCAGACGCATAAACAAGAGGAACTCCATTTCTAGCATGCAGGTGTAGGTATGAGTATGTGAGTGGTATTTTAGGGTGTGTATGGAACGATGGTGAGTTCTGAAAGGTCGCTGAGTAATAGGCAGAAATACATTAGATGGATGTCTTAACTCCAAGAATCCCTTTCTTGCTCCTTATAAATGTGGAGTGCTAGAATGAATCAGAAGAAAAGGGACAGCAAATTCTACCTAAATTTTGATATCTATGCTTATTGCCACAGAAATTAGACAGATGCTCCATTACATATATGTTCTTTTCATTATAATTGTTTCAGAATTCCCAAACCCTAGGAAAATCCATCCAAATGCACCACCATACAGAACTCTGCCTTCTCATGTTCTTCATATCTAGAGGGACTGGGAAGCTGCTTTTGTACAAAATCTAGTCTTATTTGTATAACAACTCAGAAATCTTTTGATGTAACCAGGAAATATGGTATGAAAATAATCAAATTCATATTGCATGACTTGGCTTGTTCATGTCAGGTGTTGGTCCTGTTGGTGTCTGGCCAGCAGAAAGTTGCATTTCAAAAATACCTTTACCTGTCAAACACTAACACTGTAAGAAGGAATAAATTGCAAACCGGATTCAATTAATTATCAAGATGAAGAATCCAGGTAAAATGCAAGGTTCCACTCTGGAGGGCTCATGCAGAGATTTGTTGCAGAAATACTAAGGTTGGTATGAATGAAATACAAATGGAAATGCATGTGTCTGTAGGGACCAGAAAAAACAGCAGAGCAAAGGGTTAAAAGAACAGACAATAAAGCTCACCGTCCCCAGCAGTAAAGTTGAGGAATGCGTTCTTACCACCCGGCCTACACTCTGATAAGATGACAGCACAGATGACTTGTCAGCAGAGGAAAAGCAGAAGGGCGCTCTAAAGGAAAAGGTTGCAGCCTACCATCTATTCCACTACTTTTCCTGTTTGCCCACCCAGAAAATAGACTGTAGGCATAGTCTGTGTACCCCAAAAAAGCAAAAGCAGATAGTTTCTGGCAGCAACCTGACCAGAGAAGCTGAAGTAAGCAAGATTATGAGGCAAAGGACCTCTCCATAATAGCTGATGACTCCTAAAGGGCAGAAAAGGTCTGTACATAAACTAGCTTGTCATTTCTGATCAAGAAGAACCACAGAGACAGGATAAGGACTCGGTAGCTGGCATACCTTGTCCTGTGTTGCACATGATGCTCACCAGACCACCTAAGCACACACATCTTGGTGCTCCTGAGTATGTGCGTTTGAGCAGATGGCTGAATTACATCAATGGCAGGATGAATGTGAATGGGTAAAATCAACTTATTTAGAGATTTTGTAAATAAACATCACCTTCCATTAAATTTTGTGTTGAATTTTGTTAAACCAGATAGGAGGTGCCTACAGGAGAGCTTCAACTCCAGCAGAGGTGTGTGGGAAGGGATGCCCAGAGGACATGACCTGTGTAGTAGTTGACCTCAGCTGAACCAAAATCATCATCTCAGCCAACCTCATTTCTCAATGATGCTGGCTGCATAAGACATAGAGAAAACCCTGAGGTTAAGATGAAACATTAGGCACATGCTAGGACATACTCTTGTATCATCTTTCTGTACTTTCCAAATCTGGTAAATGATTTTGAATACTGCTTTTTTTAAATTAGTTTTAATTGCCTTTAAACTCCTGGGAATCCTCTGCAGTGCTGAAAGAAATTCCAAAATGGTTTGGAAAACATAGAGTTCTTAATTCTCAAAAATTAATGAAGTTGATTCAGGTAGGGCAGATAATCATCTGACAGTCATATATCTAACAGTTTTAGGAGTCTCTAAAAATCAAATTCCTTTCATCTGACTGAGGCAGCTTCGCTGTAGATATTGGCATCCCTAGGTTACCCTTAAAACATGACGCGAGAATAGAGTTTTTTAGGGCATAATTCAAGTAACCTACTTGAAATATCTATATTAGGATGAGAACAAATACACATTTAGAGTCATATGAACCATCTCCCTAGACATGCTGATTTATCTCCACTGACTTTAAAAGAATTCAGGACAGTTAGCTAAATGAGGGCAGTGGCTTAGCAGTACTTTACAACAGACACTTCTAATCTAGACCAAACACAGATTTGCTTTGCAAAATGAAGTGGGAAGGAAGAATGCAACCATTAACAGGATTTAGCAGATACCACATTCATGAAATGCTGCCCCTGTTTGTTCAAAGAGTGGGCCAGGGAATCATATGTAACTGCTTTCATGTACCTAAAGATTTATTGCGATGTTTATCCAGAAAAAGACTGAATGTTGTGTGTGCTAATGTTATCCAGCATTTCCTGATCCAAGCATTTTGTTGATGGCCAGAAATTTCTTTCAGTGTAGATTAGTTGAAAAATCTCTATGTTATTATAAAATGTTCCATCATAAATGCATGTGTGGTTTTGTTGTTGGTTGTATTTCGGGTTTTTTTCAGAAATGACCAGTGTTCGTTGGAAATCATCATTTGTCATCCTCAGGACTACAGCTAAAACCTTTTGGTTCTTTGCTGTTCAGAGCCTTTTTTTACTTTCTGACACAATCAGTACTAGATAGTATTAAATAAATATATGGGGAAAAGAAAGAATACCCAAATTCCTTGTGGTTCTTTTCCAAGTCTGTTATCAATCATCACGAATATTTATGTTAAAAGAAAAGATAATGGGGGAAAAAAAAGTAAAGAAACAGTTACCCATTTTTAGCAACAGTTACACATTGCTATACTCCCCAGGGAGTTCAGTACAGGCTAGAAAAGCGTGAAGATCTTCAGGAAATAAAATGCCATCACTGGCCAGTCATGCTCAAAAGCCTTACTGAAAGTGGTAAAGACATGTAACTGTTAATTGTCCAAAGAACACTTTACATACAGAAGACAACTAGTATTCACACAAATGATCTCATCTACGGTACATTAGCGAGTATGATCAAGAATCCCATGGGAGACAGTTTCTACATGTCTAAAGTCAGTTACGACCTGTTTTCATTACTCACTCAGTACAGGCCTTGTCGGTCTTCTGATCACTGTAGGCTTCCTGGTAATTATGTCATCTGTGGGAACCAACGGCACACCAATAAACAATAACAGCTTAAATGTTTTCAACTTAACAGAAGAAGATATCTGCAAATCTAAAGAGCTGCATTCAGTAAGTCTTTATGTATCAACAGCAGAAGCTAAAAATGAAGTGATATATTTTCAAAGCCTTTTTTTTTTGTTTGTTTGTTTTTAGAAAAGTTTTAAGTTTATGACAGAAACACTGAAATCTAGCATTTCCAAGTTCTGTATATCTTTAAATTAAGTGATAGCCACTTCCTATGCTAGTCCTCGAGGAAAAGGATTTAAGATGTATTATTGTGTCTAAATGCCATGGTAAACTAAGGATAGGAGATTTACTTACCTGGGTGATCAAGAGCATCAGCTAAATCAAAATCATGTTGACCTAGAAGGAAGGTGACAGAAGGAAAGATACTAAATCAGTGGGCAGGTTTCCATGACCTCTAGGTCTGAGGGCTCTGGACAAAGCCAGAACACCAGTAAGAGGCAAAAGTAAAATCCATCCAAACAGGAGCAGGCACAGAGCAAGCTGTCAGCTGTTATCCCTGTGTCATGCAGTCCTGAATGACCATGCAAGATAGGCTCACCTAATTCAAAGAAGCTATTCATTCAAGTAGCGCAAAGCAATACCTGTGCTCTCATGTTATCCATAGCCAGCCGCTATGCAAATATGCCTTTGAAGACCACAGGTTGCCTGTTATAGGACACAGGGCTATTGCTGGGAGACGGCTGAAGGTAGCCTTCAGCACAGTACTTGCAAAAGAGAATTGTTAGGTGAGAATTTTCAATATCTTTTTTTATTGTTCTACTAGCTCAGCTTCAGAGAGCAGTTTTACTGACAAATCTGCCTTGTGATCAGTTGTAACATGAAACAACCTTGGTTTTTTTAATTCTTCCTGTACATGTGCCAACGGTAAAATATATAAAGATGTGTTTACCTAATTTAGTTTCCGCTGTACCTTAAAAAATCTGAAAAGGGAGAAAAGAACCCTTTCTGTTCTGTGTTAGGTGACAATGATGTCATTAAATGCCACGGCAGGGCTATTAGTATCCCGACCTTTGAAGTCAGCAGGTAAATAAAACTGGAAAATTTTTAAAATGTATAAATTGAAGCATACAACTTTGAACTGAGCACACAGTTATTCATGTGAGTTTTACTTTCCACTTTCTACAGTCTGCCACTTCCTGTTTAATACACAGCCTTCGTGAAACAGCTCTTTGCAAAGTACGTATCCATTAGTTTTCATCCAGACTGAAACTTCACCGCACTTGTGTTTGCACACCAAATACAAGATCAGCCTGCAGAAGCCCACAAAAAGTCATGAAGTGCCATGGCTCCCCTAAGCAGAAATGTTTTACTATGCTCTGTCGAGTAACCCTCTTGATCTGCATCTGTTTATTATCCCATCTAAAATGTTTAATACCTAACTTTTTGATGAAGTGTTTTTCTTGGTATGTCTTGTACACCTCACAATAAGAAAGGTGTCATTGTTTAAGTGGGGAAACTGAGGAATAGACAGAGGCCATCTGAGGTTCTCCAGTGTGACAGTGCTTTGGGTTCAGCTCAGCCCTCTCATCTTGGCAGGTGCTGTCTGTCTTCATGGCATTCTCCACATTAATCACTGCTCCTGAATAATAGCTCTCGCCTGTTGAAGAGCTCCGGGAAAGATTAATTATCAGTGATGAAACACTGTGTGAACCTCAAATAACAATCAGTGCAGGAGCATTAAGTAGAAATGTTTTGATCCCTGTGAGGATTTTCACATAAGTCTGTGAACTTAGTTACAGCTGATGTCTGACAGAAAAGATAAACCAAGGCTGGAATGCAGAATAGTGAATGGCTTCTAAAGCAAAACTGTCCCTATATAAAATTATGACAAAGCTGTGTTTGGAAAGGCAAAGCAGATAACAGCATTAAGACTTCCCTGGTAATGTTATTAGAGTAGCATTTTATCTTATCATTGATCTATCACCTTTTGATCATATCAACTGATCTTGGAGTGTCATCTCGTCTGACCACCTCTCCTTCCCCTGCCCTGGCCGCTCAGCCAACCTTGCCAAGCCCAGTAACGTTTGGACTGGGTCCTTAGGTGGATAATATTCTAAGACCCTGACAGGTTCTCTCTTTTATATGAATTCATTAAATACATAAATTTAACTCATGGCTTCCTCAGCAGATATTCCTTGCCGGAGCTCTGAGGGCACCACCAGCCCTTGCTGAGCCTGAGCCCCAGCCTGTGGGGGCCCACAGCCGTGCTCCTGCCCAGACATGGGGCCATTTGATCCTGATGCAGACCCCTACCCGCAGGCTGACAGCCTGGCATTGCCTCCAATGGTCAAATTGTGTTTTTCTGAAGCATTTCTTTGGTGCCAGCAATATGAGCAACTTAAATTCGACTGTCCTTTGATTTTATTCTCTGGATAAATCTTCATTCTTGATCATAATCCTGAGTGCTGAGGGAGGCTGTCTGACCTGAACCCTGCTGCTGCAGGATACCGCCAGCAGGCCTCAAACCATTTCTTGTCGAGTGAGTCATCAGGAATAATTCTGTAACACCAAGAGCTGTTGGCCAAACCAGCCCCTTTGTTACAGGTCCCAACACGCAGGAACTAATGATACAAAATCAGCTGCCGAGGTCCTAATGCTGTAAAGAGAATGTGACAAAATTGTCTTGTGAAGGAAGACTCTGGAAAGGTTCCAGGTACAACGTTTCTTTGAAGTTAGGAAAAAGAGAAAAATAGAAGGAGGAATCTAATCAAAAGAGATTATGGAATTCAAGCAAGATGATGCAGATGTTTCCAATTGCATGAGACCCAAAGCAAAACAGCAGACTGAAACAGTTACTGACATCTGCCCTTCTGGACAATACCAACGTTTCCCTCTCCTGTGGTACACCTACTCGGTTATCCAAAAGGTGGGAAAAGACAAAAGGTGTTTGGAGACTGCATGGGAGAAATAGAAGACAACTACAGAAATTTTAAGGACAGAAAAAAGCAGCCTGAAAATCTCCTGCAGAAATTAGTTAAATTGATTTCTGTTTTAGTTATTTCTGATGATAAACCAAGTAGTGAAAAGAAACAGACACCAACACAGAATGACTGATTGGGAGCAAGACAGGAACTCTTTGGCTGTGTAAATATAAACCTTGACAGATGGGAAAATTGTATGTGAACATCTGTGCGGCGTGGTAAATGATATTCCAATAAACCAAAAGATTGCTTGGACTTCCATCCCTACTTCCTCCGATAATAACATCAAATGACCGCAAGGAGTAAGATTTTGTGGAGCAGAATTTTAAATGCTCATTACCATTTCTGAGACTGCACCTAGACATTTAAAGAATCTAATTTGGGAGGATAACAGATGGATAACTAGCTGAACAGCCCAGATTTCATCGGCAAAATGGCGGGTCTAAAACCAAAAACACGTTAGAGACTCAGAGAATATTTAGCTCAATAGGAACTGCAGTTACTTCAAAGAACTCTGAAGATAAATGACAATGGAAATAAATTAGTCAAGGTTCTTCACAGAACAAACAGACTGAAAGAAATTAATTTTCCACATACAAAAAAGGCCTTTTTTTTGGACAAGCTTCCGTAATAGAAACAGCTGGAAATATATTGATGAAAATGAGAAAGAAATTCTAGTAGGGAGAATACAGCTTTGTTCCTTTGGGGCTCTTTGTTTGGTTGGGATTTTTGTGTGTGTGTGTGTGTGGTTTTTTGTTTGTTTGGTTTTTGATTTTTTTAGCTTGGATAAAGTTATGAAGAGATTTAGCTATGCAGGAGGTATTACCTCAGAGTTATCTCTGTTATTACTGCTTTGGGCTAGTACACTATTTCTTGGCATCACTTCTAGCCTTTCATCTGGGAGTATCCCTGTTTTTGAAAAGACATAAAATTATTGTAATAGTGGTTTTTGTTGGGTAGTCCACAACAATTCATAACAGAATTTGAGAAAATGCTTATAAACTCCTGCCTTACACCACAGAACAGTCCTTATCTGCAAATGAGAAAATGCTACGCTAAGCAAGCAAGCCTTCCACACGGATATATGGTTTGCATCGCAAAAGGACCTGTTTTAATAATGTTTATATTAGCTGCTCAAACACAATGAACGAGAGTAACAGCAGGACTTTTGCTGGCACTGCCACACTTATTTGGGATGTAATTCCCTCATCCCCACCCAACACATGTAGCTGTGCCAGTAAAAATCTGAAGTGTAGACCTGGCCTACATAGCTAACGGTAGACTTCTCTGTAGCAGCGAGACAGGGGAGAATAAACTCTGTAAAGCCAAGCATCAAAACATGGCAGCTTAAATTTCAAAGTTACCAGATTTATTTTTACAAGCATGATTCTCCTGGGTAGGACATTTGCTTTCACTAAAGCCCATGCTTTCTTTGAGCCTTTTTAATATCAAGTGTGGAAGGCTGGTGATACAAAATCCTTGTTAGTCCACTTGCTCTACTGTGGAGACTGTTATGGTTGCTGTTTGCCACAGAGATACTAAGCCTTTTTTTAAGATTTTAAGAAACTTTACTAAGTTTTCTTGAATACAAGACACATCCCTCTGAAGCACCACTGAGCTGAGGTCATCTTACCCGATCAAGGCAGTTGCCTGCGAAGTCGTATCCTCAGGCACATGGACACTTAATGTTCACAAACTTTTGCCCATGTTAGTTTTCAGAAAATGTGACCCAGATAATGAGTCACTAAAATGCAGACAGCAGCATCTTTTCCCTATGGTTTAATTTGTGACCTAAACATTAAATGAATCCAGCACCCTTTAACTGTGTAGCTGATTGATCACAAGGGTCTGAGATCCCACAGATTTTAAGGAAGGTTTACAAGAATGAGGCTGGATCTGCAAGTGGATGTTACCTCATTGTCATTACAACTGTAGTCAGAAGTTTTCTGACAAAAGGCTTCCGTGGCATGACTTTGCAATTTTTGATCTCCATAAGTAGGCTCAGCCCTGCACTGGATACATATGAACACAGCTTGTGGCCATTAAGATGATGCACATGTAAAAAAGACAGCATGAATATGGCTAAATAGGAGCCAGGTTATGTGACAAATGAAAATAATTTCTCAGACACTTAACATGCATAGTCTAGTATTAAAAATGCAGCTAAGATCCATGAGAAAATGTGTTTATATGTGTATATACATGTGTTGTGGGCATAAATCTTAAATGTATGCATGCATGTATGTGTTAGATAAATCCTTTTGGCATTAATATGATTAATTTAAATGGGCTTTGAGTTACATTGCTAGTAGTCATGTGATTCGGATGAGATTACCTGTGTTACAAATAAATTAGAAGCAACTAACTTAGAAATGTGAGCTAAATAGAAAGGGAAAATAAGTTGATTTTTCATTATTTAAAAACAAGAACAAAAAATATTTCTTCATTGTAATTAAATAAAAATTGTTTTGTGAATACAATGAGCTTAAAACATCATGAAGCCAGCAGAGACTGAGGAAGAAGTGGGTGACTCACAAATTACAACAATATTTTTCTGAAAAGGAACAGTATGTTACTAAAATAGCTCATGAGACCCATTTTATGTTCTTTTTAGCTGAAATGGTAAGTTATTCTTTGCACATATCATTTCTGATTATTATACAATCATGAGATATTTCAGCTGTAATGAGAAAATGGGATGTATTCTCCCAGGTATGTGACTCAGAACATACCCTTTCACTGGTCCAACTTTATTCAGGAAGCAATTATGTTTGTTTAAAGGAAATTACTCATGTAGGAAAAGTTATGGGAGAACGTAAAGGTTTACACCACAGAGTGAAAACTTTGGACAAAATCTCAATGAGCAGATACTATTTCTTTGATGTAATACCCTTATGATCCATATTTCCTGATGAGGTTACCATAGCTTTTTTTTCCATCATGGCCCTTTCATTCCATAAACAATGATTGTTGTTACAAGCTCTTGATGCTGGGGTGGAAAAATTAGTATGCGTTAAAATCTGTAATTAAGATCTAAGTTTCAATCTATAGACCACAGCATGTGGACCTGATTATTGGCTTCATGTTTTTTCCTAGGCCACTTCTGTTTATAGTTTGAATTAAAGGGAAATGAAAAGGTCTCTCACTTATTCATACAAGAACATATTTAAATAATTACCAGCAAATAAGAGGCACTAATAAAGCAAGAGTGGCAGTACTGCTTTAGGTCTGTGCAGCATGGTCTCATCAAACATGAAAGAAATTCTTCGAGTTCTACAGTGTTTGCTTTGCTGTGGACAAACAACAGCTGTTCAAAGGTAGCTGCCATTATTTATGATGTGATATGCCCTGCATAAATAAAATAAAACATATATAATTTTCTATATTTTATTTCAGAGAGTGCAGAAGAAGCTGGTGTGTGCTGTAAAATTACAGGCAGAGCAAAAGAGTTGGGACCTCCCAGGAAGCAGCACCATACGTCTGCACATCTTCCTTCCATCACTACTACATTTTCAGCTTTGTGTCACAAGAAAGCAGAGCTTAGGTCATTGCATGGGCTGTTCCATCAAAGCTTCTCTCTGTCCCTGTGTGGTTCGTAAATCTGCCAGCCCTTTTCAACTCTTTGGTCTGAGAGTGTCAGGCTTCATGACAGTCACATTACATGAGAACTGTACAGATAGGCTCAAACAAGAGACCTATATGAGTGTTCCTACTGAAACCCTATAGTGTGGCACAAGCAACAGCTGTGTTGGGGTCTGAGTGACCACTCACTGCCTAAGTACCGGCTGGCTAATCCACACCTTCCCCAGCTGGCAGTTTAGAGACAACAGCAGGAACTGAAGATAATGCGGGGGAGGTCAGGGAGATGCCAGGCTTTGCTATTTCTGATGCTTGTGTCTTTTAATGTTCCTCCTCCAACCTTCATCCCAAGTTCAGTGGTAAAATAAGTGCAGAATACTTTTAGCTCTTCAATATCAGTAGCACAGATCTCAGTAGTACTATTCTGTAATTTAACATCAAGTTAAATTTGTTTCAGAAATTCTCTTATGTTCTATAAACTAATCCTGTGACCCCTGGACCCACAGTAGCCCACCGGCATAATTACTGTATTGCTTCCAAGAGGGTTAGTAATACTGCCAAGTTGAAGTGAATGATCAGGGCATTCCATACACATTCTTCGTGCGTTTAAGATGTAAGACAGCAAAGAAGGAAGGCTTGCATCTTCTCTCTTTCATGCAACTAAGAACATGTTTTCTACAGAAGAATAATGCTAGAAAGAGTTGCTGGATGTCAGTAAGCAGGTCTGTTCAGCAACAAAGTCTCCATGGAGTCTCAGGACTCATCTCATTTGGACTAAATGAGAAAAAGAATCAGGCTCTCTTCGCAGAGCTGAAGAAGCCTCTGGATGAGCCACTAGAATGCAGAGAGAAGCCTTTCTGAATGACACTGGGCAGAGGGTGGTGGAGCATCAGTTGGTATCTGAACTTCAAAAGCAGGGGGCTCAGAAGAGGATCTGGTGGCTTAGCCTTCAGAGGGAACAGAAATCAAGAGTCTCGGCATGCAGAATGCTCTGCAAATCTGGGTTGGATTTCTGAACAAAGAGCCAGCCTTCTTTTTGTTACCATTATGCTCAGGAAACAAAATGATCTGTACAATCTTTGTGAATAGAAATGTGTGGCTCATATCTCGATTTCTGCTCCTTGCAGATGGTAACCTGCAAGACAGAGTTGCCGTTTTGATACAATATAGATTGTGATCTGGGAGGCTTTGTTGCTGCTAACTTAGGGGTTTTCCCAATGTGGAGTGTATGCTCCTGGTTCCTCCATCACTAATGTTATAAGACCTGGGGTATAAGGAAGGACTTTGCTTTATTTTGTCTGCTAATCTTAGTGCCTACTCTGGGCTTTGTTTTAATTTAATCTGGAACATTGTTGCCCTTTGAAAATATATTGCTGTGATTTAGTATCTTAAATAAATTCCTCAGGAACTAAAAAATGCATTGATGACAGGCAAAGCTTGTAAGTGGGACTGTTATATTTCTGTAATCTGTTCAAGCCCTTTCTTTCAACTGGGATGGCCTATTTGTCTTCATGAGATGTACTACAGATCAGATTTTTGATAGTGTTTTCCCATAACATTCATAGATATCAGCCTCCCTGTGGAAACAAAGGCAGACTTTGATCAAAACAATCTGAACCCCTCTGCTCCTAACCACGAGGCAAAATGCCACAGATTTTTATTGATTTTTTAATAATGAGAGAATTATGACATTTATTTGTTTATTTATTACCCTCAGTAGGATGGAAAGGGATTGACAGTCACTGATACAAATGAGTGAAAAACACATACTACAAACAGGCAGTCTGGGCACCGCTACCAGATTTGCAATATGGCAGCAATGTCTCGAAAGTGAGCGGGAGAAGCTGAGGAACCTCACCGGCTGTTAGCTCTTCCCAAGCTCTGACATTGCAACAGTTCTGCTGTTGTTAGCATTTCAACCAGTTCAGCTATGTATTTATCAAACTGCAATCATTTTTTTGCACTGACATGACTATAGATGATAGCAGCTCTGGTATTGGGAATGAAATAGTTTGGGCACCCAGCAACAAGAGAATTCATGTTCTGATATATCCCTGCTGATACTGTGGGTGCTTCGGCACGTACACAGGGACCTCACAGAGTGACAGTGGGGACTGGAGCTTGACATAACAGTGTAAGAAAAACAGGACTGTGTTTTTCATCTCTCCCATTATGTCTTTTAACTCCAGTAACTACATTATTCATAAAACTTAGTAACACAGAGTCTCAAATCCAAAAGGTCTGTAATTTTCTCCCCATGAAGTGCCTAGCTAATTAACTGAGAATACAATTAATTTTGAGTCAACATTTTTGTAAGCCTTAGCTGGGCAATGGTACATGGTTTACTGGCTAGCGATAAATGCTGTTCCCTTGACCTGCGTAGCACACAATACCTGATGGAGTAAGCTTAATGCGTCTTAAACATGATCAACCTTTGCATGGTCTTTGTTACTACTAAACGTGATTTATCAGTTGACCCTAAAGACCATGGATATATAGACTAGATCTATATTGAGAAGCTGATGAGCATTTCTGAGCTGTCAGGGCAGAGTGAGAGTCTCAGCTGCTTTCCAGCTCCTTATAGGAGAAGAGCCCTCAGGTTGCACTGCTTCCCCGCTGCCAGGACACCCACAGCTATACGGCCCAAATGAGACCTACAATATGTCTCAGACAGGTGCATGATCTCAGTTACTGGGGGACTAGGACCTACATCGTGTCTTACCACACCCTGAGCGGGCAATGTAGACACAGCCAAGGCTGAATTACCACAGGTCAGCTGAGCTGCAGTAACTGACGTGGCTGTTAGCGTGAACTTCAGTGGAAGATGTTCCTGTGAAGTTTCTTTCATTTGAGTTGGGGTAAAAGCCACTCAGACAATTAGTTGTTGCAGCTCAACTTATATGGGAGACCTCATTTAACCTGCCTAAGCTTGGAAATAACAAAAGCCAAAGAGTATAGATAGAAGTATGGAAGACTGCAGTGAGCGTGTAAGTTTCTGAACTGTATCAGGTCCCGCTTTCCTCATGCAATGTGGTCCTTGGTTATACCATGTCTCTGTTGAGATGTACCCATCAAGGCAGTCCAGCCAACTAAACGAAGACAGCCAGACACAAATGAAATGGTAGATGGTAAGAGAAGTGATGTGATCTGGCCTGGCTGTGGTGGCACGGTCGTTTCTGGAAGTTATCACAAATGGTTACGGTTTAGATAAGAATTAAGAACGCATATAAAAATGTTAATTATGCCATAGACATTCCTATCTTAATGACTTAGACCACCCTTTCACCAGCATGGTCAAGCTTTTCTCATATCGTGCCTTGGTTAGGGCTCAGAAGTGGTTCTGTAAATGTCCCCTGAAATAAGGTAAATACTTTGATGATAAAATTCAGTGGCTGTTGCCATAGACTTAAAATAATTCATTTTGCTTTTGAAAATGGATTGAATAGTTGCCACAGCTGTAAGACTGTGCCCAAAGCCCACAGCAGCTTTCAGCAATGACTCCTTCCCCAAAGCAGGGCCTTGGACTGGCTCTGAATTACCACATGTATAAAGCAAGAATGGTTGAGCTGACTATCCTTGTAATTAAAGTGATAGAGTATATGGAAATTGGCCTGCCCATGCTCAGATTGTTTGAACAGAAATATTCAACATCAGAGAGTCTTCCAGAACAAGAAAGTCTGCATGCCAGTGATGAGAGACAATGTGAATCATCACTGTTCACAACATAACTACAGGGCAGGCCAGCACAGCCTTACCGCTCTGCTGTTTCTGTGCCACGTTACGTGCTGAAGACCTCTAAATAATTCCTCATTTGTTAAAACAGAACCGTGGCACTAGTTTAAGGCCTGTTTTGTTCACTGCCCATCACTGCAAGATCTCCTAGGGACTACATTTAAATCAAAGGTGGTGGGAGAATGAGCAGCAGCAGCTATTTTGGAACTAGTGGTTAATGATTGATTTCTTCCTGCAGTCAAACACTGCGCTACAAGTTTTTGAAGTAATGCTAATATACAAAAAAGAAAAGATTACTATTACACTACATGGCAGATGCACACAAAGATGATCCTATTTGGTTTGACATCAAAAAAAGTTTTACAGAATGTTTTGCTGAGGGAAAATTGTATTTGAATACAGAAAAATAAGTCAATGTGAAAGGACTAAGTTTTCCCAACCGCTATTCATTTGTCAAAAAATATTCTCAAATTGTATTCAATTCTTCATTAATCCTGTGTGAAAAAATAAAGTATGCTTGTGTGTGGACTTTATATATTCAGGAATATTTTGGATAAGGTTAATAAATAATTAATTTATAATTATTAAACCATGAGCACCAATATGAAAGTATAAGCATATTTAAACTGAATCAGAATTTGTTTTTACAATATAACTAATAAGTTTCAGAATATTAATAACCAAAAAAAGCTCTAAAACCATGAAGTTAGTATTTGGCTAAGGATCTCTTTGGAAACTTTAAGTTCCCATGGAAGCTTTCATTTAACAGCTTCCATTTAAAAAGTTTATACTTCAGTCCAAGCTTGTGAATAATTTTAGGGGAGCAACACTAAAGACAAAATTAGAAATTACAACAAACAAACTCTAACTATCATGTCTATCATAAGAGATCATCCAAAAGATATATATCTCTTTAGAAACTGCAAAAGTATTTCTCTAAACACTCTTGAATGCTTCTCATGAAACAGTAGCAACAAAAATAATGCCAGCAAGCATTTCTAAATAAACAAGCCCTAGAAATAAGCCAAGGCAAAGGTCACTTACCTCTTACATGGACTAGAAGAAAGCCGAAGCACAAAAGTAGGATGCTTCTGAATTTCCCCATGATCTTCCGTGCAGTGCCTTGATTGCTGTGGTTGTTTCTTAACAATTGACGATGGTAGATGTTTCAACTGCAGCGCCAAGGTTTGAGGGAGACGCTTGGAATCAGCAGCTCTGTCCAAAGAGTTCTCTCACCATCACACACAAGCACCGTGGAAGAGAGAAGAGTCTCTAGAAACCTCTTCTAGTACAAGACAAGTAACAAAAGCAAACAACCACTACAGCCAAGCTGTGAGCAGCACCATAGGTGCCACCCACCCTCTAAGAAATCTATTTATCGCCCAGGCAGGGAGTGTGGAGAGCTGGGGAGCCAGTGGGAGCACCCAATGAGGAGGGAGCCAGCAGGCTCTGAATCCACCTCCTTCCCGGAGGGAAAGCGAACCTGTTTGACATCCTCGCCTTCAAAGCAGGGTGTGGTGCTATGGGAGCTCAAGTAGCCTGTGAGGAGACCAGCCTTCTCTGATGCATACTTGAAAAAAAAATCTCTCAGGTAGACTCTGTCCTCAGAGTGCTGTTGCCCTGCTCAGTTTTTGGCTGAGCAATAACTGCTGTAAAGGCAACCCCGTCAGAGTCCTAACCGCTAACTGGAACTGCTGCGTTAGGGAAGCAGAGGCCAAGAATCAGAGACTTGGGAATTGTCTACAGAGAGATGACAAAAAAAAATAAATAATTGTAAACTCAAAATGTGATATTGGACTACTGAACTGAAGCATGCTCAGCTCCCCGGCGGATGCTTATCATCACAAGGTAAACGTTGTCATGATTTTTTTCATTGATCTAGATATATTTTAAAATATAAATATCCATGCATATCCTACATGGAGAGAGATCTCAGATAGTGACATGCATGAGAACACAAAGCTTTGGAAAATGAACAAAAATCATGTGTGCATCCATCCATGAACTTACTCTAAAATCACTGATGTGATTTAAATCCAGTTTTGTCATAGACTCTCTCCAGCAAACCTGTGTGCCAGCACACTTGTCTTTTGAACTGGACCGCCACCATCACACTGGCACCCGGCACTAGCAAGGAGAGTGGCGTGCGCCCTCCCTTTTGCTGGGGGGTAAGCTGCAGGGGGGTTGTCAGCGCTGGTTTGACTAGGGCAGCAAATATGCTCAAGACTCTGCTACCATGAATGGCCAGTCTGTAGGGTCCTGGTGTCGCTGGGTGAATCAGTTGGATGTGAGGCACAGGCTGGCCCCAATTGCATTTCTGTCGAGTTACCTAGAACATACAATACAGCGTGTGCACTGAATACGTGCTGTTATGCCAACTACAAAAAACTGACGCAACATAAACTGGACTGATAGAACCTGGTGATATTGGATCTTCAAGATACCTGATGTTCAAGTAGATTAGCTACACACACCCCATGCCAATGTGAACATGGTTTATAAAGGCCTGGCTTATGGTATCACATAGCTTAACTGTTTTTAAGGTAGTAATAGGAGTTCTAAAGCTTAATTCATGTATCATCACTCTCCTTGTCAGGGACAATTGCTCAGTCTCAGAAGAGTTAAGGACATTTAGGTTTAAGAGATGACTTTGTCAGCCACTTAGAAAAAAAAATTACACTACAATACAAGCAATTCTGTAAGTCCACTGTTTATTTTTTTCCAGCATAACAGAAGCAGGCACACACGTGCTAATCTTCATATCAGTGATGAATTTGCCTGAAGGGAACAGGAATGTTAACAAGGCTATGTACTGGTCCTAGGCAAGTCTGAACAAATGTTCAGTAGCTTTACTTCAAAACAGCTGTAAATGGAGTCTTCACAAAATGCATTATCTCACCTGTCTGCTGATACTAGGTCAGTTGGGATATTGAACATTCTCAGATTAAGTTTGGAGCTGATGCGCCCCTTGTTTAGTTCTTCAGAAGCCAGCTACTGCTCTCTGTAGCTAAATAAAAACTATGAAGAAGGCACAGGAAGGAGTGGACCTAGCCCTGAAGCAGGGATGTCTCGAATATTTATCCCACTTCTGTTCTTGGCATTGCAGGAACTTCTTAATCTCAGCTGTCTCTGTCAAAGACATGCAACTGCTTGCCCAACATATTAGGTAAACAACATTATATATTAAAAACAAATGTAAGGCCTTATGTCTGACCATAAATTGCAGTTTTATCACTTTGAGAAATCATTGAGCCATTTTTTTTCTATTTAAAGGGAAAACGAAGTTCTGCCTAATATGCACCTGACAATGTGGATGAATTGCCTATTTTTTTTGACTTGTTCTTTCAAGAAAAAAAATCTATTTAAGAAATAGCAAATGGGTGGAGAAACAGAGCCAGTGTGTCTGTCTGTTCTCTACACCATACACTTTTAGCCCATCAGGCCTCTTTTAGATGAGACAAGCTAAAAGAGGACAGTCACAACTCACCACGGTGGCAGCCCCATCCTTCCTGTGGGCAAAGGTTAGACATTGCTGTCTTTGGCAGGGATGACCTACTGTATGAGTCTATCCAAGATGAAAGAACCAAATTATACACTAGATCTACTGGGGAAAGCCATTAATACCCTACAGTATTTATCTTTTGTCATAAAAATGGAAGTATTTTAATTAAAATATTAAAACATCTACTAATATTAGACATTCATTTAAATATAAGCCAAAGACACAAGTGAATCAGTGATAAAATTTCTTGGAATAGAAGAATACAATTCTTACACGCTAGCTAAAACTTCAGTGGTTTTTCATAAGCAGATGGAGGAACATGCATGTATTTTATTCCGGTGGTTCCTAAAGTACTCCAAATGCAGGAGTTTTAAAAAACTGTATTTTTGCTTCATGCAAGTCCTTATCCTATTCCAAATAATCTCTTCACTTTCTTTCAAATGTGTCTTTTATATCTGTGTAACAGAAAACAGCAAAAAGAAATAATCTTTTCAGTTTATGAAAAGGTTAAGGTTTGTTTCATAATCTTGTCAAGTGAAAAACACACAGAGAATAGTACAGTTTAGATAGTGGCCTAAAATAATTAGCCAGAAAAACACCGAAATGCACCATTGGGAGTGTAATTCAGCCCAAGGTACACTGAAAGCTGAGTGCACTAAAAAGTTTTCCTTAGCATTCAAAATTTGGCACAGATATTGGAATGAGCATGAATAGGCGCTACAGTAAAAACCTGCCAAATTTTATGCTTAAGAATTGCCTGCTTTCATTTCCACAGCCCGATGAATTCATTTGGATAAGCCTGGATATTTGAAATGGACGTCAGGTTTGAAAACCATCAAAACATTTTTCACGCCATCCTTCTCACCTAAAACTGAAAGTTCTAAAAAGCTAAACTGCCACCTCAGCTCCCTTGTAGAAGAAGCTAAAGTGACATGATAACCGACCAGAAGATCCTGCTTTGCTTTTTTTCCTCCCGTTACTGAAAGTCACTTCTCCTCCTCAAAGGAGGTAGACTGGAAAAACAGCAGAACTGAAGAGGGTGCACCACAGGAACAGGACAAAACTCTGTTGCCATCCATTTAAACTTAGATTAATGGTGAGGGTACCTCACCAGGAATAAACTTGCAGTTTGGGCCTGGAAAGGACAGTATTTTTTCATCCCACTGCACAGTCTGATCAATACCTGTGTGGAAAGTAGAATGTCAATTCCCAGACTGGAATCTGAAAATCACTGGCAGCCCACATGGCCATGGTGGGCAGCAGCTGACCTGAGGGAGATGATCATGAAAACGCTTCAGCAGGGTGATGAGTAATTGTGAAGGGATAATGTTCCTTGACCCAATGAACGTAAGAAATACTGAACGAGGATGTTTAGTTACACAGTGCAGGAGCATTTTAACTAGGAACAAGATCAAAGTCTCAGTGGGTAGTGGGGCAAATAGCAACATAGCAATTAATACCCTGATATCTAAAACAAGCGAACTGCAACATTCTATCCACACATAAGTAACAGAAATCCATAAATTGGCAGCTTCTTACAAGAGACCAGCCTGAAATGTCAAGCCTTCTCTTTAACCTTTTCCTGCTAGGTGATAGCAGGCCAGTCTGTCTTTCTTCTCTCACAACTCCAGCCTAGAAAGCCATAGACAAAGCCAGTGGAGATGAGAGCTGTTGAAATTACCATTACAACACCCATTCCCTCCAAACATCATCTCAGGTTTGCCTGCTCTGTGGAGTACAGCTGTGCCCAAATTTCATGCAGCAATCTATGCCTGTTTAGACTGGAAAAAAAAAAAGAAAAAGATCAGCAAATCTGTTACTATTTAGTCACTTGGCAGCCCCTGCATTGTCATCTCATTTAGCTATGGTCCTCTCATATCAGATGAGACAAAGACACATGGCCCTGCAAAAGCGTGTAAAGCACATTAGGATAGCTGGATGAGGAACACTCAACACAAACACCATGAAGTTGCCCATAATAAGTCTTCTATCGCTGTGCAAATCAGCAGATTTTGTGTTACCAAATCTAGGTGTTCTTCAAAAGCCATGCCTGTACTTCACACAGATAGATGTCTTCTCTGCACTTCACACTGGCAAGTGCCCTGCGAAAGCAGCTCACAGCTTTGTTGCTACTGGCCAACTTTCTTACCGATGTTTTGATCATTTTAGAAGGAATAAACCTGAAGTGCTGATGGCGCAAGAAGACAAACTGTCTTTGAAGACTGCTCCTCCAGTAGAGCACCAAAATTTTTGTATATCTAGAGCTACTACAAAGGAAAATACTTAAACATTTCTTTTTCTTTTTTTTTAAGTTTATTTTTAGAAAAAAATCACAATGTTCATAGAGGTTTTAGTAAGTAAATCTTAGGCTTGCAAAAGCTGAAGAAGGATTCAAGAGTCTGGTTAGCTAAAAACTAGTTTGAACTTCCCCCGCCATTCTATCCCTAACAAACACTGGCTTATTTCTGTTTTCTCTACACTTGGCATTTATTATACCTGTTTATTCACACAGGTAAGCAGTACATTTCATTTTGTATTTACACAGATCAAATGTTTATATAAAAAAATCACTTTTCCACCCTCAAACACACTTAAAGGTTTTAGCACTTTTATACTAAAAGTAGTAGGGCAAAACGAGGTCTACAAATTAATTCCAATACAAAATACTAAAATCTGTGTAAAGCTTTGTTGCAAGCTAAGAAACATATACAAGAAATTCTTAAATGAATTATCCTTGGCATACATTCATATTTGAATGTACAGATATATTTACATGTTTAATATCCAAATTTATAATGATTTCTAAGATGTTCCATGAAATATCGTATTTCTGTAGAACCAGGTGGCTGAAGCACATTAGTAAGACACATACTGTAAAATGGCATGAAAATTGGAAACAATTAGAATGAAAGTCAACAGAACTGGTCAGACTATTCCTTCTAGACAGAACTAGTTATTATTCCAGACTTAGTCCCTTAACTGTTAGGAGTTGCAATTTTCCATGTTTCCACAGATACTTGAAACCCTCCTGTGGCTTTCAAGAGCAAAGCTCACAAGTGCTTTCAGCTGAGGATGCAATCATAGGTCCTTATCCCGATGGAAATTCTTCACAAGCCCAAAAGCATTCTTCATACATATGCTATTTATAACGTTCAATGAATGCTTGTGGAGTGAGGCTGGGTTGTTCCAGTCAGTCTTGCTATTCTGTACTTTAGAATTGTAGTACTGGTTCTGTCTTTTAAGTGTGTATGGTAAGCCTTCGAATTCAACAGTTTTCTGTTAAATTTTTGGTTATGGAAGCCTGAAGATGTTAATTTCCACACCCCAATACTTCATCTATTGTTTAGGCAGCTGCCAAACATCAATCTCACCAGATGTACAAAATCCAATTATGGTTCTGATTTGCAAATCAGGCTTTTCCACATCTGACCAGCTCCGTACTTGCTAAGCAGGAAGCACCAGAAAGGTTGAAGGTTCTGTGTACATTAGTTTGGGTGTTCTGAATCTGTACCAGACAGATGCAATGAAAAAAAATGCAAAAACAAGACTGAATTTTTGTCTCTTGGATGCTCAAGAACAAGTATCCCTTCCCTGGTGGCTGACCCAGGCAGCTACACAGATTGTATCAGCAGCACCCACACCCAGATCCATTACCCATACCAGTGAGCCATTTGCTTTCAGGTGCCCACAACACACACCAAGTTGTTTGGTTGGTACACTCACTGCATACAGGATATTAAAAAAAATGTTTGCACTGCCTGAAAGCAAAGGCATAACAAAATATTAATTGCTTATTGGTTTTGGAGAGGTAAGAAAAAGTTGAACATACTGAATGCGCTTGAGACACACCCATTTGTCACAGGAGTAAAGGAAAGAATGTAAAGGCACAACATACTTCTACACTCCTGTCATTAAGGCCATATATTGGTGTGCAACAATGCTTCACAGGGCTAACCATACAGAAGTACTTAGGTCTAAGTCACACTCCCAGAGGTGTTTAGCAAACAAGAAGTGTTTCCTCATGCAACTTTAGACTCTGTTGTTTACATTATGCTTTTTTGTTTCCTTTTTTTTTTTCTTTCAGGCAGAACGCAGACTCTGTATCCAGTTTCAGTGATCTGTTCTTCACCATGTTTTCTTTTAGTTCTCCAGAAGTGTGCGCTGCACTAAAAAGTGAAAAACAATTCAAGATTAGTACACTAAGTTAGTATCCATTGTAAGTTATGTATTGCCATGTAACAGTATATGCGGACAACAGACTTTTTCAGTAGGTATTTGAAACTGTGGGATAAATTCAGGTAAGCAGAGGGTTGATTCTACGAAGCCAGTACCTTGCATACCAAGGGATATTACATCTCAGATTTCTCACTCAAATAACCACGTCCTACTAGCTCCTTGTAGCTATCTACACCTGCAGTACAACCCAACAAGCAGTTTCAGACTTGCAGTTTGGCAGATGCAAAAATGAAATGGAGTACAGTCTGCATAAATAATAGAAAAACTGGGTTATTGAAAGAAAGTGCTAGCCTAGGTTATCTACATTTTCAGGAAGTCAAAGATAAGTCTACATAAAATTTTCAAAACGCTAACCTGTGCTGCCATGCCATCTGACCTGGCTTAATGCAAGCCTGCTTCTAACTAGGAGCCATGTTGGTACAACAGTGTATTACAAAAAGCAGAGCCAGTGTCTGCTGACTCCCAGAACTTAGGTAAGGAGTAGCACCACGCTGACCATGGTTGCCCAGCTTCTTGGCTCAAAACATGCTCATGCTTGCTGACAAAAATATAAGAGAGGTATGAGATTTGGGATGTAACATGACATCAATACATAGGCAGGAGTAATAATTTATGATAACAACCCAAGTTTGACTTTGTTGGATAAAACAAAGTATGCATCATCTGACGCATTTCACATCTGAGTTCTGGTGAGTTTTGGCCAAAATCTGAGCATATCCTGACTACAGCTCTTACGTTAACTGCCCTTGGTAGAGGTCTTTGAACAATACTGCTTGCTTCACTAATGCATAACTGAATTGAAGATACCTGACTATCTGCAGTCCTGACTTCAACAGCCAGTCACAAAAAAAATGTTTTTTCCTTGAGAGTTTTATATATTTGACTGCTTAAAGGGAAAATAATTATGAAGAGGATCATGAGACAGATGGAAGCTTTTAGCAAACTAATGAAATACCTGAGAGAAGTAAGGTATAAATTTTTGTTTCTAATTACAAAAAAACAGAACTAGTTCTTCAGGTTTTAGATTAAGCTCGCAGCAGAATACATTGTAAATTTATACGGCTTTGAGATTTTAACATTCAGCATTTCAAAGACACTCATTAAACTTCAGCATTAGGTTGTATTGCTTTTTCCTTTGTTGACCAGTCCAGAAGGCCAAGTTTTCACCTATGCTGTTTCCTCCAGATCTACCTATGGCTTTCCTGGGGTTAATCCATCAGCCAAGTATCCTAGATAACCATACCTGGAAGGGTGAGGTTCAGGTTTTATTGTTTTAAAAGAGTTCCTTCCACAGCTATCACCACTGTAGAAAGATTTATTATCTGATAATCCTTTCATACATTCTGGTCACAACAGAGAATATTTTAGTTCTAAGAACATGCTAGTAAGTTCAGTCCTCCTTATCTCCAGTGTAGTTTCATCTCTGCCCAAACACTATTAACATTTTAATAAACATCTGTGCAATTCTATATGGGTTTACAATCAATCAAAAAAACAGTATCAGATTCCAATCAGACACAACATACACTAATGAAACATCTGTCAGCTAATTGCATTATGCATCACACTAAGGGAGCAGGCTTCATCCCTTTACTTTCTCTAAGCTCCTGTATTTCAAGGACTCCTCAAGGCAATAAACCAATCTGTTCAAAGAATAAAAAGCTACAGAAGAGTGGCTGTATTATCAGAACTGTAATCTTTATTCAGTTTTAAGTGAGTTGTCACGTTAGTTACAAACAATTTTTTGGAAACAAATCAAAACAGTGCAAGTAATTTTCTCCACTATGTTACATGTCAATAAAGAGCATTTAATAGGATCCCCACCAAAAAGTTGATCTTTCATCTAGATTCTTCTCTTACCAGGTGGCTCAGATTGTGCTCCTCGATGGCTTTCCATATTCACATTCTCTTCATCTGCTGGGAAGCAAACAGACGTTTAGTATTCAAATTCTCTGCTCTTTGAAGCTGTTAATTAATAGAGGTAATCTGAGAGAAGAAACAGCGCTGAACAAACTGGGCTACTGATAGCAGTTGAGTTGCCCCTGTGTTGCCTGCATGTTAATTTTAACATGCATGCTAGATGTTACTCAGTTTCCAAACTACCCAAATTACAAAATAGCAGTGCCTGGCTGGATGAGTGCTCTTCACCAACCAAAGACTGGAAAGGACAACAACAAAGCTTCTACCAAAGTTCTCTCATCCAAGTTCTATCTTACATAGGTGGAAAGAAAGCAGATAGCAAGCAACAGACAACTGCAGAAGAAAGATTCATTTCGAGGTGAACATCTGGGTAGTTGTCAGAAAAATCATATGTAGGCAAGCATCTTGTGAAGACACAAAGGTATGATTTGCAAAATTAGAAATGACAAAGTATTTTTCAGCATGAAAATAGTCTCTAATCCCCAACCTGCACTCAATTTTCCTTAAAGAAATGTTCTCCTGCATTCTCTCCTACTTACTCTTTAGCAGGAAGTGCTTTTATTTTAAGAAATGCAAAGCCTTAATTCTTGTCTGCTTCTGAAAGTCTAAATTTTGGATGAGGCATTCTTCAGACACCCACTCTTAAGACAATCCTCTCCTAGTAAGAGAGGTTACTCCCTGTGAAGATAAATTCACTGTGCTATTAAAACCACCTTATGCCTAAGATCAATTTCTAGACCCCATATAAATACAAAAAACCATCTCTCTAGACAGTAGAAACCAAAACTAATGTAGAATTCTTACCGCTTTGTTTGAAACAGAGTTTCTTCTTCTGGTAAGCAATGAAACTAGACACTGCTCCAATCACAGTAGCAAGCACAGCACTCACAATTCCAGCTATTGCTCCCTGAGAACCTGGGGGAGAAAGTTAAAAAAGTTAGGAGGAAAAATAAAGGTTTGCATACATTTCTCAGAATTGAAAGCAATGTCGAAGTTGGATCGTCTCGAAGTAAACCCTGTAAACACTTCAAAAAAACAACCCTGAAATTATGACATGAAACTGTAGTAAATCAACTCCTCCTGTCTTTGTGAATAATGAAAAGCACATCCTCTAATTCTACTCTAAAATCATTGATTTCCTAGCAATGCATACAGTTGAGTAACTTAAGCATGCCTGTTTTAAGTTTAATGCAATCACGGCACCAGCATCTCTGAGTCCTTAACACTTGTGAATCACTTGCAACATAGATTTTAAAATTATGAAAGCAGAGCCTGAATGTAAGAATTCTAGATACCACAAAAGTTTTTAAATTGAAACCGACTACCAGCAGTGACCATTTTAGCAGAATATTAGCAATACAGAAAAACCCAGAAAACAAGCTTCAGACACGTAGACACCAGACAACATCACACACAAATTTATGCATTTACCCTCAGCTTCTTCACCACTCTTTGGACTTGGGCCTTTCCGTTCTGTAAAAATGAACAAAAGGTTTAGATTTAATATGTCTAAAGAACACTCATAATTAACAACCTTTTTGTCAATTAATCATGCAAAATTACAAGCCATCTATTATATCCATACAGTGCTAAGCTCTGGCACTCAAACTTTCTATTTTCAATGCACAGCTCATGGTGGTGAAGCCACACTTCAGCCTTGGGTGTTCAGCACTTCTACAAAATGAGCACAGTATACCTGTGAAATCCGGTTTAATCAACTTGCCCACCATTACAGAACACTCCGTGGAAAGGAACAGCATATAACTTCAGAGTAGCATTCAACTGTACTTCCATGGAACCAACTATCTTCTAAAATCCCTGCCTCATTTACTAAATACTTGTGCAATTATCTTGGCAAACCAGACAGAAGTTCCATAAATACTATCCTTATTTCTCACTATGCAACTCATACGACCGAAGCAGGAACCTGTGCAGATGAAAACACCACACAAGTCTCAACAGGTGCTTCTTGCGCCTGTCAATTTTCAATTTACCTGCCCCAAAGGAACCTTGGAAAGTGAAATCTTCCCAAAAAATCAACATCAGTAACCTCCATCTAGGACAACTCTGAAGAACTCAGTAACCAGCCGCATGCCTTAACACCACATCAAGATAATTAAGCTAACTCTGATCTGGAAACAGTGAAGTTGCAGTAATGCACACAGGGACACCTAGCCCCATCTTAATGATGGCCATTACTGCAGCTTTGTCTTTCAGACCATCTCTGTACTGAGTTGTGCCATAAAAATTAGATATGGCAGATTACTCAGTTTGGTAAACTACGAAATGGTTTTATGCTGCTCAGAGTAGACATACCCCACATCACTGGGAAGTCTTAAAGATCAATTAGTCCTGTGGGACAGAGGAAATATTTAAGAACACAAGGCGGACCCTCTTCTAGCACATCCCTAGGCTTCCTAACCAGAAGAACTAAAAGGAACTGAGAGTATGTCACAGAAGATCTGAAAATAACACCTGGATGCCTTTAAGAACTATATTCACAGTGAATTTTGAAATAAGTACCATATTCACAACTCAATTTTTAGCCCCATCTTTCTTAGCATAACAATAAAAATCACCAAAGGTTTTACCTCTAGACCAGTTTTTCTTAATTATCTTGTGGTTTTTGGCAGAGGCAGAACATACTGCTTTTGAACTGGAATGCATGCTCTTAAGTTTCAGACACCAGAATCAAAGGTATTACAAATTACACCATGCTAACCAGCTTGTGAGCAAGCTTTTATCAAAAGCTCAGGTAACCACAGGATCAATATGAAGCACAACCTGCTATCTTACCATTGCTGCCACTACCGTCGCCGCCTCCTTTTGGTAAACTTCCATCGTATAGATCTGAATCATCAAGGTTGCCTATTAAAATTAAAAATAATATAATCTTACATGTTTTAAGTTCAATGAAAAGACAACTCAAGGCACATAGTGACATGGAAGTTTTCTCTAGATCATTCAGCTGAATCTGTGGTGTTTTTAGGCTCAGCATCATCATCAGTCACATGTTCACGATTCAAAAGCCCTCCCAATCTCAAGTCCCTTCCGCTCGGCACTATACTAATAGCAGCACTGCTGCCTCTGGACTTCTTGAACAGCTGAGAAGTCAGTGTCCAAAAGCAGGCAGTACCGCACAAGTGTGCTTCCAAAGCAAGCAGGAAGCCCTGTAAGCTACCTAACTGGAACAGCCCAGGACTCGTCATCCTGTTAAAGCAGAGAAAGGGCATGGACAGGAAAGGACCCTTTCTTTTCAAGGCTGCAGCTGTGAATGTTTCTTCAGAGTTGGGTTTCTAAGTCACAACCAGTCTTTGGAACCTCTACGACACACTAGCTAGAGGGAAAAAAAGCGTTCAATATGCCACAGTCCAGTGGCTGCAATTTTTGCATGACAATGAGAAGATCAAAATGCAATTCCCTCCTCTGATTTATTGCAGGACATTGAACCAGTTCCTCTCCATTTCCACTGGACCCTACCTCATGGGACATGAGCACTCTCTCCTTCCCACTGCTGCCAAATTAACCTGTAGTTTATGCAAAGTGAATACATTTCAAGCAGCAAAACTAAAAGCAGTGCATCAGAGGATGTTTTACTTGGGTGGTAAAAACACTGTACCAAGGTGTGCAAGACTGAATTCAAATACCTGCTGCTAATCAGGCAGGAGAAGAAACAAGAACCAGGGCTTGCATTCCAGGTAAGGACTCTTTACCACCATGCTTATGGATAATGGCATTGTCACAGTTGCATCTATCTGAATCTGTTTATTCTGAGTTAGGCAAAGATAGAGAAGACCTCTAAAGCACAACAGGCAGGGAAGGACATGTATTTTAAGCCTACCTTCCAAACACAAAAGAATTGTATTTCTTAACTGGGCTTTTAAAAAAAACCCAAAACCCACTAAAAAAATTACCCTTTAACTTTGAGCTTTGCCTTTCATTGAAATGCTTTAAGAATACAGATCACAGGTAACTCCTGCTTACATTTTAGCACAACTAGCAGGGATTCAGTTTTTAAAGATGAAAGGACTCAATCCAATGCACAGATGCTCCACCACAGGCAGCCAAGAACAGCATTGCTCCAAGCACACACACTCTGTCCCATCCTTCCTGCTCCTCACACCATCCCGCTTTTAAGTGAAAGGCAGGTAACTCAACAGGTTTGTTATGGAATTTCAAGACTACTGCAAAGTTTATTTGCAAGACAATTTTTCCTCAATCCTCAGTGTTTATTCAGTGCAACATCTGACTGACATAGCAGCCAATTAACAAGGAGTAATTATTAGAAGTTTGAGACAGTAAACCCATGTAATTATTCAGGAGTTTGTGCTAAAAGCCTTACCAGTGTCTTTAGGATGTACAGGTGGACCTTGCTTGGGGTTATCTACACACAAAAGAGAGATTTTTGGGGAAAAAAAGCAAAAGGTTAAAATATCAAAATCAGACTACAGTACGGTAACTTTGAAAGGGACTAGGAAAGATTAACAAATACTTCTCTATGTTCAGAAATTCCTGTTAGGTCAGTCTTACCAGTGTCTCTAGGATTTGCAGGTGGACCTGGCTTGGGGTCATCTGTAGACAAACATAGTATAAAGTAAGCAAAGTTACTAGTGTGAAGAGACCAAAAGCAGAGCATATAGTGACCTTGAAAGACTATCTGACCTAAAAAATGTTATCAAATCTTCCCCGTGCCATTTTCCTTTCCTTTCATTAGCTAATGTTTTATTTGTTTGGTTATTTTAGGTTAAACACTGAACTTTAATGCAGTTAACACTGCTTCTGCTACATTAGCCTGTACGTCACACCCTTGCTATAACTGAACACAAACAGAAGAACTCACTAAGTGTTATGCAGCATTTTAGCTTGCACATCTGATTTCAAATGCAGAACTTCTTCAAATTTTTCTATCAGGTATAGGCTACTTGACTGTTTCCTCTCTTAAAACTACCAGATTTTAACCAATAATAAAGGTTGGTACCTCACTTTAAAAAAGACAAGATACACACAACAGAACCAGAAATATGGTCCCCACGACATTTCATTTAGCCCGCCACAAAATAGGAGAATAAGAGATCTTAGTAATTATCTCTGCACCATATGGTCACAGTCTTTGTTGCCCACATCAAATTAACACACCAGCAGTGGTTTTGTAAAACTGTGTTTTCACCACAGCTGAACACATCTAGTGTCCCATTTCTTCTGTATGCTACTTCTCCTCGGTGTTGTGTGGTCTTGCCGCCTCCCAGCTCTAGCACAAATCAAAGCAGGTCTCTTAGGTCCTCTGCATATTCAAAGAAAGAGGCGTGCACCTCCAAACCACAGTTCTAAGACCCCAATTTAGACTTCCCATCTTATAAAGGATCCTCTCTCTCTGCTTACCTGAACCATCCAATTCATTCAGCCAACTGTTTCTCAGTTAGCCAACTGTTTTCAAAAGTGCCAGCAGTTCGAAACAGACTGCTTTCTGAGAGACAAAACTTCAAAGGGCTAAATCAAACAGGGCAGCCGACAGTGCTGCTGTCCTACTGTATGCCCTGTGTTAGGAAAGCTGTATATACTGCAACAGCGATGGTACGAAAATCTACTGTGCATTATCTGCCTAACTGGATGCACTTTTTACTGGCTGAGTGAAAACAATACTGCAATTTCTGCTCCTGCCCACACTGCAGAGCTGAAGCACATTAGAAAAAGTACCTTCCCTCATATAATTTCAAATACATTAATGTTCCCTTGTGCTACTGAAGTTACTTCCTGGAAAGGAAGAGATTACTTAAGATTTAAAAACTAATTCCATAAGTAATATTTAATGGAATTAGTGCCATCTAGTGAAGACACAGCAATGAAACAAGTAGGACTTGGCAAAGAAATGAGTGAAATACATACAGTTTTTGTCACCCAGACCTTTAAAAACGAAGGTAAATAAAGATAACTACACTGCAATTATTTTTATCTGCAGTCTGTTACCTTAATCAACTCAGTGTCTTTATTAAATGTGGGTAATAAAGGATGGATAGACATTGCATGAAATACCATTGAACAGTATATCCAGGAAAACAGGATACTTACCAGGCTGAAGACCATCTTCCAAGTTTAAATCATCTACAAAGAAAGAAGGGAAGTTTTAAGTGTAATGCAAAAACTGAACTAATTTTAGACTATTTTTACACAAAATGCACCTCATGATGTTTTCACCAAGAATATAATGGCACGGTCATTCAGCTGTGGCCCACAGAAGACCACCAGTTACCAGGCGTTATCTGCCAAACTACATGCTGCTTTTGGTGGTCATGGTACTTTACCAAGGGCCAGCTCAAGGTGAGCAAGCTCAAAACATGCAGATTGAAAGCCAACAGAAGGGATTCTTGCAGGGTCTTTAAACTTGTGAAATCACAAAGTAAATTTGTGAAAGCATTAGCAGAAGACTCAAAAATGCAGAAATCCTTTTGCCATTAAGAAACTGTTTTCTTTTATAGAAATAAAAAAATCAGACTCTCAAGTGACTGTGTACTACACAGTAAAAGGCATTACAAGCCAATTAGATCTCACTGAAATCTGATGATGGTGGCGGCTTTTTTGATGGAAGAGGCTTCTTTGATGGAAGAGGCTTCAATGGAGGAGGTTTCTTCGTAGTTTCTGTCAGGGATAGTTAGAAAAAAAAGAAGTCTAAATACTATTTAATACACTGTTCCAAGGATACCTGAAGGACAAATGTAAGCCTATGCCTATACAATGAAAAGCACAAGGATCAAGTCTATACAGCAAGACATTTTCCCCTTAAGAGGTATCCCTGAGTGTTCCCAGAGACAAATTTCAGTTCTATGCAGTCATCACATTTTGACATACCCATAGCTGAATAGTTCCACTGAGGTTTAAACAAACCTGTGGGGAAGATGTCATGCTTGGTCATGCAGTGGGACTCAGGAACAAACAAGCCAAAAGAACAGCCACTATTTTCCCACCTACCTCCCAAAATTTGTAAGAGTGTAATAATTACCAATTGCATCTTCTAAGCTGAAGTCATCAAAATTGCCTGTAGAAGATGAAAGCAACAGTAAGAACACTGGTTTTCCTTACTCAAAACCAACACTTATTACAGTCATAACCATGTCTTTGATCTACCTTGAGGTATGCTTCCTGCAACAGGCTAGAAGAATATTTTGAGTCAGATACTCCTCTCTTTCTGCAGACCACTATCCACACATCTCTTAGAAAAACAAAGGAACAGCACTGAAAGTGTCCCTGTCACAGAGGATCCAGAGGACCAGAACGTATATTCCTACAGTCAATATAATGCACTTAATCCTTTATTCTTGCCACTGCTATTGCATGCTTTCTTAGTTACAACCAAAGCATATTCTTTCCTAGCCTTCTTTCTACTGCACGGCAAAATAAGCAGGGGCACAGCTCCAATTCACAAGAATTTACACAATCCAAGTGTGAAGATGAGCCTTGAAGCACAAAGGCCAGTATGAAAGTTATATGATTGGGTAATGGATTTAATACCTTGGCATCAAAAATTAATTTTCATGGGTTTATAAGACTTATCTTTTCCTCTAACAAAGGTTAACAGTATGAAGGTGGTTAAGTTATTACGGATGATCTTCAGCAGTCTCTTCAATTTCCTAAAAGACAGCTAAATGCAGCTGTCAGCTATGTGGTCTTCACTCTAGGTAGATTAAGCTTCATTTTCAGCTCTTAGGAAAAGAACATTCTCTCTTGCTGTATTAAGTCAGTTGCTAGAGCTACTGTTGCTTACCCAGTCAACTGCAAATTCAGTAACTTAATATATACATGATACAAACTGGTTTCACAGCACATAGTAGTGTGATCTCAGCAGCACAGGCTTGTAAGACAAATGGACAGCTAAAACAACTGCTTGATAGTTCATCATTCCTACTTTCACTGCAGAATGGGAAAAGGCACAAAAGTAGATAACAACTATTTAAGAAAAAGACATCCAAATATGCTGCCCTAGCCCCAAAGAAGCTGGAAGACCTTTTCTAACTACTATCAAACCAGCCAGAGTAAAACTTAATTCCAGCCAAAGATACCTTAATTCAGAAGAAACACAGATAAAACATAGATGTGTCTGACTTCTCCTCTAAGAATGTAGCTACCTATAGAGAAGGAATAGAACTTGATACTGCAAAGTCTGAAGAGAGGAATAAAAAACCCATCAAAAATCAAACCACAAGCACAACGTTCTTTCTGCTTACATGACAGGCTAAGTTAAGACAAGGACAAGTCACAAGTCTAGTCCCAGGAATGACAGATGCTCATATACCTGGTAACATCTTTCATGTCAACTGAGGTCAAAATTGAAATCTCTTCCTTCTCAGATAACTGAACTAATAATGCCTTTTTTTTTTTTTTTTCAGAGAAGAAATGAGACTAAGATATATTTTTAATCTGAAGCCTACACCATCTTGCAATATAACCTCAGAAACCTCAGTAAAATGAGCCATTGCTAAGACCCATATCTCAGTTACCTCTGAAGTCACCCCTTTGCTTAGACTTACCCAAGAAAACTCCACATTAACAGGCAAAAAAAGGTCAAAACACTCAAGAGAAATTTAAACAGGTATTTGCATAGTTGTTCCTCAAACTCAAATTCTGGTTTGTTTGTTTTCTCAAATACATTAATCTCTCAGCCTACAGTCCTCCAGGGAGGAATGACTAAGACAACGCCTGATCAGATATTTACTAGTCTAAGAAGTCAGGCAGAAGGATCTGTTGAAGATGCATGCTCCTCAACACACTCTATCAGAGTAGCAGAGGATGGACCACCACCATATGTTAACACTGTATGTCTCAAGGTTAAAGATACATCACCAAGTCAAGGCATGTTACACTGGTGAATGTACTTCAAGAGCAGTATTTCTTTTTTAGGAGTGGGAGGGGCACCTATACTCAACATCATGCTTTGGGTGTAGCTGAAGTTTTACCTGGAGCAGAAAAGAGGCTATTTGAAGAGTCTCCTACTGACATCATGAAACAGTCTGAGAACTCTGAATAGTTCCAGTTGCAGTGGTTTCCCTCAAAAGGAGGAAACCAGTGTAAAAGAGAGTGCATTCAGTGACATTGCTATTTTAAGGTATTGTCTTCACATATAATCTTCACAGAGAAATAATTTAGGATGAGATTGTTGATGCCAATCTCACATAAGGCATGCTTTGAGATACCACTAAGAAAATCTGAGAGTTAATAAAAAAATAATTCTATATCGACTGGAATTATTCAATATTCTGCAACCGCAATTCTGTTTTCCAAGCATGCAGCAAGGTGACAGGCTCTTCAAACACATTATTAAGAAAGAAGGAGAAAATGTCAAAACCTAGCTTATCAAACTCATTACAATAATCTGCACTATGAAGTGCTGGCAGTCTGCTTTCCTAGAAAAGCCTGGTTGTTTCTCCACTGTCCATGACAAACCTTCCTATGTCTTTAAATCATTTGCTTTTACAACTGTACTCATTCAGGTTTTTGTATGGGTGGGTCCAACTAAACTAGAAGTTCTATTACTTAGTCTGAAAGGAGAGAGGCTCAGTACCAGGGATTCAGCTGGTTCCAGGGGAGAAACAATTAGAAAACAGAGATAAAGCCACAGGACTAGAATAAACGTAGCTGCAGGATCCAAGAAGAAAAAGTCAGCAAGAATATGCTACACTCCCTACAGGCTTAAGGAGCACCAAGAGTAACCAAGCTTATGAGCATTTTCTTAGTCTAAGCAAATAAAGCAGATACTATACTGAGTATAAAGCACAATACAGCAGATGTTTCTAGCTCCTAGGGGCAAGAGCAGATTCAAGAACATTTCAGAAGTGTCTACACTATTTTCTTTCTGTGTTCATAGCTCAAATACCAGGATCTCAAGAGAGACATTTCTTCAACAAGCTGTCCCCAGTAACCTGCATAGTTTGTGTCAGATGGCGGAAAAACAGCAGGTAAAACAGGCAAGCAAACATATGCTTCTGAAAAGCTGATGAGCTAAAGAGTATTCAAGACAGTGAAGTAACTAATACCGTAGCAGTAAGTACCTGAGGGTGGTGATGGGTCTTTGCAAAGTAACTACCCAAACAGGAGTCCTTTGCAAAGACCCATCACCGCTCTCAGATACTTACTGCTACGGTATTAGTCATATTTACATTCCACTGCAGAAGCTGACACAAGCTTTGGAAAGTTCCTCCATCAGTCACAAGTATGGCAACACACCAAGAAAGGAAACTTGTGATGAATCACCACAAACATAACTTTCTGACTTGAGCAACTAACTGCTCGAATGTTGTTTTTCTAAATGCGGGTGCTCTCCTCCTTCCCTCCCTCCCTCCCCAGTGCCCTGTGTACCACAGGGTGCCACAGAGCCTGCATGCTTCAGCTGGTCTTCCAGTTGTAGGCCTATGGACCAGGTGACAGTAGTCAGCTGTGATCTCACCACTGGGTGGTGTTACCTGCCACTCTGTCAGCGGCCAAATAACTTACAATCATAGAATCAGAATATCTCAAGTTGGAATGGACCCAATAAGGAAAGATCATAGAGTCCAACTTGTTGCTCCTTGCAGAACTACCTAAAACTAAGCCATGTGACTAGAAGTGTCATCCAGATGCTCCTTGAACTCTGACAGGCTTGGCATTGTGACCACTTCCCTGGGGAGCCTGTTCCAGTGACTGACCCCCATCTCAGTGAAGAGTCTTTTCCTAGCGTCCAATCTGAACTTCTCCTGATGCAGATTTATTCCATTTCCTCATGTCCTATTGCTGATCACCAGAGAGAGGAGATCAGCACCTTCCCCTCCACTGCCTCCTTTGAGGAAGTTGTAGACTGTGATGAGGTCACCCCTCAGCCTTCTCTTCTCCAAGCTGAACAAACCAAGTGAGCTCAGTTGCTCCTCACAAACCTTGCCCTTGAGGCCTTTCACCATCTTGGTTGCCCTCCTCTGGGCACCCTCTCATAGTTTCATAGCATCATTTAGGTTGGAAAAGACCCTTAAGATCATCGAGTCCAACCATTTGATTCCTTTATACTGAGGTGCCCAAAACTGCACGCAGTACTTGAGGTGGGGCCACATCAGTGCAGTGCAGCGTGGGACAATCACCTCCCTTGACCAGCTTGCTATGCTGTGCTTGATGCACCCCAGCACACGGTTGGCCTTTTTAGCTGCCAGGGCACACTGTTGACTCATGTTCAACTTGCCATCAACCCAAACCCCCAGATCTCTTTCCACAGTGCTACTCTCCAGCCTCTTGTCCCCTAGTTTGTACGTACAACCAGGATTATACCATCCCAGGTGCAGATTCCAGCGCTTGCTCTTGTTAAATTTCATATGCTTGGTGATTGCCCAACTTGGGTCTGCCCTGCTGTCTAGCTGCTCACTTTCATGAAATCTGCAAAAATCTTGAGCTCAAAGAGGCATCTCATCTCTGTAGAGTCTACAGGAGGTTTGGCAGCCCTCCTGGGGGATGAGGATGCTGGTAGCTACAAGGGCATAAACTCTTGGGCAATCAGGCAACAAGCAGCTTCTCCAACTTCCAGCAGGGAAACTGGATTTTATACTCCTGCATCTTGTGTTCCTTCCCCTTGGGGGACTGAAAACACAAGCAGTAGAAATATTCAACACCTAACCATATCAGGTGCTACAGAAAATACAGGAAAGCAAATACATTGAACCTTGTTCATGAAACACTTCCAGTACAGAGCAAAGCCATCACATCCCTTACCACTGGTTTTTAAGCTTACCAGCACTTGGTTTCAATCCAGGTTTTGCCCCACCAGCATTAGTTATCAACAATAAAAGACTTCTACTGCTCTGCTCACATTCTGACAGTTATTTTCCAACATGTCCTACGCAGGCAAAACCAAGAGGAGCAATTTAATCACAAAAAACCTGGGAGAAAGGTGACTTGGTTCTCCATACCTTGCTGTAAAGGACTGCCTTTCTAAGATTTTAAGTTCACTGCGAATGGAAGAACATACTTAAAACTGTACTCCATCTCTCAGCCAGGGCAGAGGTTTGCAGGCAAGATTCCTCTGCGTCAGGCAACACAGATGGGATATTTACTCCCACTGCCAAACAGCAGTTTATAATTAGCCCTGCCTGGAGTCTTATGAAATTGAATTCCACACAGTTGGTTTCAAACCCTGTTCCTCCTGCACATACCCACCTATTGATGCTGCTTTTCAAGTTTAGTCTCTCTACAGAGCAAGAGAAAACAAAAAGCTTTGCATAGAAAGTTCTAAGAACAAAGCCCCTTCCTACTTAAAAATAAATATGGCCCAAACACAAATAACAACTGTAAATCAGCCAAAAAACAAAGGTAATTTTTTACATCTGGGGAATGTGTGCTTTCTGCACATCTGGAGCTTTCGCTAACATATCTGATGGGAATAAAGTCAGCGAAGCCTCTGCTGCAAACAATAAAAAGATTTATTTCCTTTTCCAAAAGATGCACCAGGCTACCCTAATAACTATCATATTTAATTTTTGTAGAGTGATACAAAAGCGACTTCCCTGAAAAGCTACTTTATTTGCACCAATTTTGAAAATACAGTAAAGAAAAAGTTAGGTGATTACATGGCCTAATCTTTTCCTGATCTGTCTGCTAGGAAATAGTTTTTAGACTAATCTGTGATTTATTTTAATATCTGAATTACTAACTATTCTTTCCATCTAAAAATGGCAATTTAATATTTTTAAAAAGCCTACACATTTTGACTCAAACCTGTTTACTTCAGTAACTGTAGTCATATGAGGGTTTTTTAACAGAACATGGTAAAATAAGCTATTTATTGGGGAGGAAAAAAACATTTTGAAGCATTTGGGGGAATTTTGCTTGTTTGAAAGTCTCCTGTGCACGCACTGCACAACTTCCGTTGCCCCTCTGAGCAACAGAAAGTAGGAAAATATGATGGGGCTATAAACATGAGCTATAAGCAGTTTTCCAGGGAGGATTTGATACAGCAGAGAACAGAATGAATACTTCTGAATCAGCAGAAAGCATACAGAACAACAGAGTCAACTATGAAGCTAGAGTATTAACGAGATTACAACAGTCCTGCCAATGGCTGAGCTGCTTATCCAGAAACAAGAAGGGATAAAAGAGAAGTATGCCACAGTTAAAAAAGGTCTAGGAACTCTTGAGTTCCTTCAATCGAGTAGTGACGATAAAAGCAAATATTTGGGATCTTAATCACAACCTGCCCAGTGATGAGTTGTCTACCACAGTCTGGTTGTTTTCTTACAGTATGTAATTCTGCACATCCATAACCAATGTGACCACCTTCCCTCCAAGCCAACAGTCTGGACGCTTGGTGATTATCTTCTGGTTACAACCCTCAGTAGCAAGCCAACATCAAATGGCAGAGCCACAGGTCCCAGATCTCTTCCTTAAACTTAAAAGAGCTTCCAAAGCACAGTCACTAACAGCACCTTGGAAAGGGCTAAAATATTTTCCATGTTGTGGAGAAAATTGTCTGTTGCAGAGAGTACCTCCCCCACATATCAAACATACTCAAAACCTGGCTGGCCATGGTCTGGGGCAACTGCAGTGACTGACTCTGCAAGCAGTCAAACCTATACTTTGAAAACTGCGGAGCAATATACACACTGATAGCACTAAGACGGACACTAATGGAGATGGTGGGGCTCGGAAGGGGCACACATTCAAGGCCTTTTGAAAACTCAAGTGTTCTCATCTTCACAAGCAGATTCATGACCATTAAGCCTCACTAGGTAACAACCCAAACTGCAGCCAGCACCGATAATTAACAGTTAAATACACTGGAAAGACTATGATGGCAGTTAATCAAAAGATTAGTCTTGAATTTAAGAAAACTATTTTATCCAAGCAGGTTGCAAACTCTTCAGTATTGTGTAATTGGATAAAATCATTGGTTCTCCTGGAAGTAACTACAACTGACACATAACCTAACGCTATTTTGTTGCTAGGAGTTTATCTATACTTCTACTCAGATAATAACATTCTCCTCTCTTTGCACTGAAAACCTCTATATGCATCTGTACAGTTCGGTACCCTGCCCAGCCTCGCGTGGAGAAAGGGAGACGTGTTGTCAGGGCAACTGTGTGATATCTTGAGCCATGACTTTGAGTTGCGTGCTTTTTCTGCTCATCCCAATTCAGTAAAACACTATCACTGTGTAATATGTGTAAGGTGATAGATTGAAGGCTTCCCTCCCCACCGAACCATCAGCAAACACCAGCGTTATGTTTTCTCTGCATCCTTATTTGTGCACACTTTGCACCTCTGGTAGCTTCTTGGATTGGGGCAGGGAGGGATGGAAAAAAAAGAGCATCCTGGGGCGGGGGGCTCAGAGGAGAAGGGAAATGGGGAAATGCAGCAGTAAGGCTCAGCTGCAGAAAGGGTAGGGAGGTCTGCACTAGAGAAATAATTTAAATTATAACTTTATATTTAAATTGTAACTTAGAATGAACAAGTAAATGGAACTTGGCCTTCCATTTAGGAATTCCTTCTTCAAAATAGAGTGGAAATATATATTTGCAATGAGCACAGAACTAGGTTAAGAATATGCTTATTTTTACAGTAGTACACCAAAATGATGGCTTGTAGTAAGCAGGACTGTTTTCTGTCTGCTGATACTTGTAAACTGACAATATATTTCACAGCCTGTTTCTTTTAGCTTCCTCACCAGAAGTCTTACTGGTTCCATACAGTTTGTATGCTAATAGCAAACTCTAAACAAAATCTGTAATCTAGTCAGAAACTTTATCTGTACAGTAAAATTGACTTTGTTATTCTAGAGTCTTTCCTCATGGCTTCTTCAGCTATGGCTAAAAACATTTCTCAATATTTTCTGTCTGCACACTCAAATATAGCTACTACAGCTTTGGCTAAAATAGAGGTAGAAGACTTTGGATTTTACAATGAGGGTTTCTGGTGGGGAAGGCTAGGGTAGAGGAAACCAGACCCAGTACAGTGGTTTGCAATGATTCAACTCATATTTTAAACCATTGCTTGGAGATTGAATCAGTTCTGGCACTAGTCAACTGATTTTATAACAAAACCTATTTTTCTGATCAAACTTCAAACACTGATATGTTTCAATAGCACCGGTGACACTTTTCTTCCTACAAGTATTTATGTTTAAGGGATTACTTGAGAAAGACTCGGACTAAGTGACAATTCAGTGACCCAGGATTTCACTGCACTGCACCAGTATAGGTTTGGAAACATGCAAACTGGCTTCAGCCAAAGGACATGTGATGTGATACCAGCCTTCTTCCCTGGGCAATGTGGAACACTGCAGGAGAAAGCTCATTACTTCTGCTTCAACCAACTTTGTACTGGACATGCAAAACTACTATCTAAAAAAATATTTCTGAAGGACAGCCATGTCCTGCAGAGATACTGCAGCCACCCAGGTCAATGTGACTAGTTTTAGTTGCCCAAACCAGACAGATAAACTAAATAATCAGTTGGATTCTACCTAAGTGGCAGCCACAGATATATGGCAAGCCAGAAATGTGTAATAAGTTTGGTCAGGAAAGAGTGTATTTTTTCTCAATTTAAGAAAGGGTTTAGTTTGGTTTTTTTTTAATTTGGGTTTGGGGTTTTTGTTTGTTTTTCTTTTCTTTCCATCCTTCTTTATCTTTACTTGAGGAACAAGGTAAATCTTCCATTTTGTACCAAGGCTATATTCTTTGTGGTTCCAACGTGTTCATGTGCTTAGCAAAACATCTGGAATGTGTCCACAGTGAAACCATAAGCATTTCTAGTTCAAGTGCATCTTGTGAAAGTACTTCTATTCTGCTATATTTAGATGGAACCTTTTATCAAGAATTCTCCATGTCCATCATAAGAAATAATTTCACCATTTTCACTCTGATTCTGTATCACCTTCTAACATAAACAGGATTTTAAGTTCCAGTGTTAATACTTGCAGGCAGTCATTACACATGCCAGATGTTACTCTGCACTATAAATTTACTCATTTTTCAGAACAGCACAGGAAATCAATAGGAATGGAGGGGAAAACTGTCCTCAGGACAAGTAAGAAGCACAAGCTGAAGGAAGCCATGCCTGGGGACAGGACTGGCAGCGGAGACAGTAACAACGATGCAACGGCAACAACCAAGAGAAAGGAGTAGAAGAAGCAGTGACCAAGGAAGAGGAAGAAGGAGACACAGTCGGAGAGCTCTGGCTGCAGAGAAGCTGTCAGCTTGCTACAGCCACAAGCTTCAGAATCACTGCTCTTCTCTGAAGTTTGGGGGGGAAAAAGGTCCACATCTCTGCTTAGTTAGCACAGTACCTTTACAGGAGGCTGTGGAATTATTAGGAAAATTAAGGTTTGCGTCTGAAAATTAAGGGTTATATGAAAAACGTAGCACTGTTCACCTCTAAAGGAAAAGTATAAAATCAAAGAGCTCTGAGGATGGGACACGGCTGCAGCAGACATGCGAGGAACCTGTTGACACAGCAGGAAGCAGGGAAATCTTTCCCAGACCAGAATTTGCAAGCATACAGAGAAAACAAGAGTTACTTTTTTTTTTTTTTTTTTTAATGAAAAAGCAAACTAAAACTAGCTTTTACGACACGAAGCAACCTTCCAATCACTAGCTTTTGCAGTATTGGTCCCAAGTCAGCAGAAAAGCTAACTCAGAGCTGTTGCTGCTACTATGTTCTTTTGCAAGGTGGCACAGAGACCTCCTGCGGCAGCTGAGAAGATGCAGACAGTCAGGCAAAGGGCCAGATACACAAGCTGGAACACTGTTTCTCTGTACTGGGAATAACTCGCAGGGTCTAGGCAGCAAGGGCTGATAACATGGTGGGACCCCTGTTGACCAAGGAATGACCTACTACGTACCATGCTGGAGGGAGCATGCTGTAGGATTAACAGCAAGGCCAGGGATAATACCAAGATTCTGTCAGCATGGTAAATCTTGGGGGAAAATGCCTGGAATGAATGGGAATTCTTCATGCCCCTCTCACAGATGCTGGGAGTTATGGATGCTCCTGAACAGAAAAAGAGACGGTATGACCAAGTCAAACAGAAGGCCCTTCAGAGATGCAGCACTGCCAGCTGGGGAGTTGTGAGCACAAGGCAGAGTCAGAGCTTGGTTCAGCCATCACCTTCTCCTGCCCCCAGCCTCCGGACTGAATACTGTTCTGCCAATCCACCTGCATCATTGCACTGGGAGGTACCTGCTGCTGGCCTGGCAGCAGGTGCAAGTAACCATATTTATTGGGCTGTCTGGGAAGGTGGCCAGGCACTGCTTGGCCTCATCTACATGGTGCCATAATAGATCCTGATGCTCAGTGCATCTTATTGCCCTTGTGTACCAGTGATGAATGAGCAGTTACAGAGTAAGCAGGGAAGACACACATCTACCTCTAGTAGAATGGAGCCTCAGTTTGAATAGACAGGATCGGTAGCCTGTGCCTGTTGCCACTGCCCCTGCCGTTCTTGGGTTTGACTCTCTTGACCACGGTAGATGGGACAGATGAGACAGGAAGGCATTGGGCTTTTGGTGTAGGTGGTGTGCTTTGTACAGGAGGGAACCAGCTACAGGACTTGTACTGACCGCAGTAACGTTGCATGCACTCAGACCCAGTGGCTCTTCCCTTAGCAACGCACATAATTTTCTGAAAGAGATACTGAACTAATTAAGGGGCCACGGGTAAGATTTAGAAAGTGATTAGCAATGGAGCCCCTGGAAAAATAAGGGAAAAGGGGCTCTCAAACACATTTACATTACAACAGTCCTGTTTGGCATGTCCAGAAGCATACTGGAGAATGGCAGTTAACAACAGACATCAAGAGCTTTGAATGATGTAGCTGCTGCATTAGCAGCTGTAGTTCAAGCATGCTGCAGCTCTTGCATGAGCCAGAGACCAAAAAATGTACCTGGTATGTTACAACTGATGCTGCAAATGCTTTCTTTTCCATCCCTCTGACTGAAGAAGCAAGAACCCGATTGTCTGCACCTGGAATGGTGTGCAGTACCTCTGGAACTGGCTGTTGCAAGGGGTGGAAACACAGCCCCACTATCTGCCATGGCATCATCCACAAAACTTTAAAGCAACGCATCTCTTGAGAATTTTTCCACTGCATTGATGATGTGTTCATTAGAGGAAAAAAAGTCTTGAAGCAATACTAAGTAACAGGCCGCAGGTAAACCCTATGTTTCCCAACTTGAACTGATTAGTCTGTGGCCAGCTAATCAAAAATATGAAAACACTGAACTCCTCTGGCTATAAAATGCCCTGCATATGATGAGTTATATGCTGAAAATAACCAATGGAGTTTGTTTAGTGATGGATTCCATAAAATCACAGCAGGAAATGGGGCTCCAAGCAGCTTGGAGCCCCTCCACAGGGGAGGCTGCCACCTACAAATGGACAAGAAGCTGCCGTCAGTTTGCAGAGGTAATGGCCTTTCGAGTCGCCTTGGAACATGCTCAGGAGCATCGGTGGCCCTGAGTATACATGTACACAGACTCCTGAGTAATCACTAATGCGGTGCAGAAATGGCTCAGAGATTGGATGTGATAATCAGCAGTTAGGAAAAACACTTTCAGCAGCAGAAGAATGGAAAGTAATAAAACAGCAACTTGGAGAAACATCTACTTGAACACACAGTGTAAATGCACATATTTGAAATTCAAAGGCAATTTGAGAAACATAGTAACAAGGCTGACCAGTTAGCTCAACTTGCCAGCACAGATACAGGGTGTGAGCACAAAGGAAAGCTATTTTTAGCCAGCTAGGTCCATGAAACTGCTGCTTGTGTACTGGGGCAGAGAACACAACTTAGACTTGTCTCAGCAAAGCCATAGTGCAAGCAACTAGACCACATGAGATCTGCAGAATAATACATCACACATGGAAAGTACGAATGATGAACCAGTACGTGCGATGGAAAAACAGAAGTTTGAAGAAGCTTGGCAAGCAGATAGGTTGCCTTCTCTTCAGCAACAGCAGCAGGTGCTGTGTCCTCACAGTGGCAAAGCTAGAAATGGGTTGTTAAGTAGTTTTTTCTACTTGGAAGGGAAATGTAGGGAGCACCCTAGACAGAATAAACAAATGTATATTTTGCCATGACAGAACACAGCCTTGGCTGGGCTCAGATGGCAGTAGTCATTTTAAAACCACAGCTGTCCAAGAATGAGCAGAGCAAGTGTATCATATTCCCTCAAATCCCCAGGAATCTGGAAAGGTAGAATGGTACAATGGCTTACTTGAAACTGCACTCCAGGAAAAGGGAGTTTCATCTCTATGAAGCTAGCTGGGTCAGAAGGGGAGCTAGTTAACATAAAAGTAGAAACCCATCACACCAGCCCTGCAGAAAACCATCTACCCCAAGTCCAGCTGGGTAACAAAGTACCAGCCAGTTCTGGGGATCCCAGAATTGAGACACAAGTTCGTGACTATCCTCCTGCTGCAACTGAAATCCCTAAGGAAGGAGTCCTTATCACTTGAGGACCAGGAATTACCTACTAGGTGGTCTCTGGAAAAATTATAATGAAATTAAATATGTACTGTTACATATGATAAATCATCTTATTTTCCTTCATAAACTATGCCATGTATTTTGGACACACAAGACCTATGTCTTTGCAGACACGATGGAGTCAAAACAGTTCCTAGGTACACATTGCTCAAGAATGTAGAGGGCATGAACTGGGCAGGGTTTCAGCAGTAGAGGGCTGCAGGGTGCCCTGTCTGGGAAGAGGCCATGATGTGCCCAGCGCCACTTACAGTCATGCCACGCTGGCACTGACACCAATGGTGTGCACAAATCTTCAAGTGGTCAGAGAAGCACAGAGTATTCCTCCTTGAACACAGGTAAGAAAGGGCATCAGCCAACAGGGACAGGAGACACATGCAGACATGGTCTGAGACTCACAGAGGGAGAGGCTGCAGAGGGGACACGTGGCTGGAGATGTGCTCTGGGCAGAGAAGGTTCTATGCCAACAGAGTATGGACCTGAGGGACTGTTGCTGTGGGCCACTCACACCACAGCAGTGACAGCCCTGAGGGACCACCAACAACCTTCACTGTGGCAGAGATACTGAGAAGCAAAGAGGAGCAGGGGAAAATCAGCAGGAAGCAAGGAGAAGCAGCAGAAAGAACTCATTGGACATATGACCTTCCTCCTCTGCTCATCACTTCACTGAAGCAGCAGAGGATGGGCTGAGCGTAACATGCAGTGAAAACCAGGGGGGCAAAGATGGGGTGTAGGGGTGTTTGGCTTAAGCTGAAAGTAGGGAAGAGGGTTAATTGATTGTTTTCTTCCTCTCAATTCCTAAATTCATTATTATTAGTTTGTGTTAACTGGCAGTAAGTTAAGTGAAAGGTCCTTTGAGCTGAGGCCATTTTGCTTATAACGTTCTCTCAAAGCAGTTTTACTAGACTTGGAAGAGTAGGTTCCTGTGCCAGAGCAGGGAAAAGCACTTTGGCTAAAAGAAAACGGCTTGCCTCTGGCAAGATCATCTTAACTGATGAAGATTACTATTATTACTGCATTTCACTAACAAAGCTGTCATCTGATGAAATATAAGTTGATTGCAGTGAGAAGTTCAAGACAGCAAGAGTTAAAGCAGAGTCCTTTCTCAAGCACAGGCAACCCCATCTCATGCACCAGGGTAACATCAGGAAGGTATTGAAACTGGTCTTGGCTGGATGGCAGTAGGATGAGTCACACTTAGCTCTCGCCAAGTTAAATCCCTGTAGCTACGGAAAGCTCAAGGATTGTTACAGTGATGTCATTTTGATGTAGAAATGCAGTGGCCATTTTATATAAATAATACCACATTAAAAAACCTCTTGGCCATTTCAAATTAGAGGAAATGGGAAGATGGAGAAACACGTGCTGCACTTCTCAAGTTCATGCTACTATGTATGCATACTAGCACTGCTACTAAAATTGTTCAACTGAAAAAAAAAGTTGTGTGGTTTGTTGTTTTTTTGTTTGTGGTTTTTTTTTTTTTGAATCAGATTTAAAAGGCAAACAACTCCAGAGCCCACACAGCAGAAATCAGTCTCCAGGAGTCCCTGCACCACCTCCCTGCCCTAGCTGAAAGCTCCATCTACTAGATTACAGACAGGCCCATTTCACCATCTTTCATCCAACTAGTCATTCTTCTCAACAATGACTTGCCTCGACAAGAAGCCAGGGGCACAAATGTTTCCCTCCCTTTACTCATAGCACTATAATTGCAGCGGTCTTACAAAGAAGGATCTCCACTTGTAATTCACCTTAGGGTATTGATCTTACAACACAGATACCTCAGCTTCCAGCAGCTATTTTGCTCGCCTCCCAGTGTGCACTACAACTATTTCTTGTGGCAACTGTGTTTCAATCAACAAGCTGTACTCAATTCCTGCAAAGGATATTTAAATCACATATTCCCGAGTCCAAACTTGAGATCCTCCATAAGCATAAAGTTTTTATGCCTTGATCTTTCTGCAGTAGATAAAGGAGACTTTTAAGCCTTGTTCGTGCATGCAGCAGTTTTCTGTTGCTCATCACATACAGATTTTTCTGTTTAATCCTTCTGCTGTGCTCTTCACATTCATTCTACAGAAGATCTGCTGCCTAATACTTTTTTTTTTTTTTGGTTGTATTTTGAAAACCAGATGCCTAAAATTAGATGCTGGGCTAACCTGGTGGTTTTACAGTTGTAAGATGGCTGATCTAGTCTCACAACTCATAGCCAGTCAAAGCAGGACACCTCCTGCCCTCTCCTCCTCTGCCCCCACCTCACTTCCACTCTCCAACGCTGAGCCCTGCCACTCCCTTGTGCTGGCTCTGACACTCATCAAACACTCGGCAGAGCAAACTCAATGCACCAGATTAGTCATATGCTGACTTATCAAGCTGAATCATCTCAGTATAGGCCCTGATGGGCACCAGACCAAACACAGGAGGAGAGAAACAGAAAGATCCCACTCCTCAGCAGGGGCAAGCTGTCAGACTGCCTATAGAAACTGACGATATAAAAACTCGCATTCTACCTTCCTCTGGATCCAGCCCCAATGATACCTAAATTCCAGCTTTGCCTGACTTGTACAGCTCATACTGGCAAATGAGACAACACTTAAAATACCAGTTTTGAGGTTAAAACTGCAAAACTCGTTTTCTAAGCAAGCTCTTTAAATAACAAAGTTCACCCTTGCTTAATAATACATGCAAATCCTCATGATATGTTGAATGCTGTTTTAGCACTAACAGCTTTCACACGCCTAAAATGATCCCGTAAGAAGTTCTCAGTCCAGAGGCACAGACTCATCCACTTGAACCATGGAAGCAAGAAGTGCCAGTGAAACCTGCCATCTCCAAATAGTCGCACAACAGCTGAACTGCTTATAAGGCAACATTCTTAACTTTCTATAGCAGTTCTGCACATTCAGACTACAGAGAGCCTACTAACAGTGAAATTAAAATTTTCAAAAGTACATAATTCAGGTCTTGCCTTTATTTTCACTGCATCACCACAAGTCTGAAATTCCCCCAGAGGGCCCCACCCTCCCCAGGCTGACATTCTCAACAGTGCTCAAATTCTTACCCATTTTGTTTCAAGAAAAAGTGGCCAAACAAATTATAACCTATCTTCTTGGTTGTTATTATTGGCATTAACTATTACCCAGCTAAATTAACCAGCTTTTTAAGAACTATCTGTTACAATTGCTCATTTCCCTCGGAAATCAAAACAAAACCCCTGAAGGCAGTTTTTGAGCACCTTCCCTCCTGCAAAGCAGAAACCAGACAGCCTCTCTTCACCTCCAAACTGCTGGAAGAAAGTTTAGAAAGACTCTTTTAGTTACTGCAAATACTTCCACGCCTTAAGAGCACCACACCAAAGACCCAGCTGCCTGTGACCACGAGGACTGCTTGCAGAGGTAGAGGAACAAGTTTTCCACCTAAGCAGTAAGACAATACCTACGTTAGCAGTCTGAATCATCTGTCAGTTTTAAAGGCAGTTATTGTAAAATTGTACTATTTCCCCAAGAGCTCAGGTTTGCTACCCTAGCAGCTAAGACCAAAGCAGAACTGAATTCAAACAGGCTTAATGCTAAACTGCTTATCTGGCATCCTGCATGCAGCATCTACAGCGTCTAGTCAAAGTTATGAATGGCTGTTTTTCCTCCTCTCTTACAGTGAGGAGATACCTAGGCTTTGAAGTGTTGCTTTTACAACACACCTGAAAGAAAACACCTAGGCACAGCACCGAGTATGTTAATTAATGTAGTTTAAAAAAAAGTTTCTTAGAAATAAGTCACGTAAATGGGAGATGCCAGTTCACACAGCATATTCCAGTTTATCAGTCTTTCTCCTGAAAAGAACTCGGTACTGGGAACTTCGCTGTTCTCCCCCGCTCAGTGTCTCCTTACAGCAAGCCCCGCGGGCTGTGGCACACACGCCGCTCTGACCGGGGTTCCAGAAAATCGCCCCTGACACACACCGAAGCCATGATAAGCTTCTCAGAAAATACACCGGTGTGTTTCGCCCGGCGGCTTTGCAGTAATTAAAAAAAAACAACTGTTAAAGGCTGTTGCGTGCCGGCAGACTCTGGTAACTGTCCCATGCCCTGGGACTGCCCTGACTCCGCTCTCCTTCCTAAAATGGAAGCCGCGCTCCGGCTGAGCTCCCCGCCGCCCCTTCCAAGCCCCCTCCCCGGACCCCCCCGCACCCAAGGGCCCTGCTGGGGCGAGCACCACGTATTCACCGAAGAGATTAAAAACAAGACAGGGTTTCCGCTGCGGGAGGCAGGCAGAAAGCTCAGGAATACTTTTCCGGTTAGTTTAAAGGAAAAAAAAAACACACCACCACCCCACAAACCCAGCCAGAAACGGGACGGAGGCGGGGAGCGTCCGCCGCTACCCTGGCCCGGACAGAGGCGGCCGGGGACTCGCCGGCTCCCCCCAGGGCTCCTCTGGTCCCCGGGAGGCTCCCCGGCCCTCCCCGCCTCCGTGACGAGCCCGTGGACCCAGGCCCGGCAGGGCAGCCGGGGCCCCGCGGCAGGACCGCTCCCCGCTCCCGCCGCCCGCCTCACCTCTGACGGGGACCAGGAGAGCGAGAAGCACCGCCAAGGGAAGGAGCCTCCACCGCCGCATGGCTGCCCGCCCCGCAAGCGCCGCTCGCTGCCTGACAGCCGCTCCCGGCACCCGCCGCAGCCGCTCCCGCCTGGCCGAGGGCAGCACCGCCCCAACCCCGGGGCTGGATGCGCCGCGCCCGGGCCACCGCCCCACCTCGGGGGAGGAGGGAGAGAGAGGGCGGCCCGCCGAGCTGGGGCGGAGCCGGCCCGTCCTGCCCGCCGCGGTGGCGGGGCAGCTGCCCGCCTGGCCGCGCCGTGGCGGTGCGGGGCGCGGAGCCCGCGGGGAGCGGCCTCTCCCCGGGCTGGCGGGGCGGCGCGGCCCCCGGGGCTGCCGTCGGGGCGGGCGGTGGGGCAGCCGTTACTTGCGGGTGGCGGCCGTTACCCGCCATGGCCGCGCCGCGCCCGCGGGCAGGGCTGGGCAGTGGCGGGGCTCCGTTCCCTGCGGGCGGGAGGCGGCGGGCCGAGGCCGGGAGCCGGGTTTCCCGTGCGGGCCGGCCCGAGTCCGCCCGGCTCCGGCGGGCTGGAGAAGGAGCGAGGCCTCGGGGCGGGCGAAGGGGTGCGGGTCGGCCCCGGCCGCTGCGGCGCGGCCTGCCTGCGAGCGGAGGACGGCACCGGGCCAGGGAGCCCGGGAAGGGGGCCCCGTTGGCAGGACGAAGTGAACTGCGGGGCTTAGACACCGGCCACAGGTTCTCATGTTAGAGACACGTGCTCTTGTGCCGCTGCCCTCTCTTCTCCCAGGTGCTCTCTTGTCCCGCTTTCCCTCAGGAAAAGCTACCCGACACTAAACACACCAGGACACCTAATAATCTTGTCCATAACAAGCTTGCTTTTGCTGTGGTCCGACAGAAAGCTGGTAGAACAGCTCTGAGTTTTGTATTCACAAGCAATGCCGTGCTGGGCCCGCAGCTGATGGGTGCAAACGTAAACCTGGGCACAGCATGGCACTGAGTTTCCCAAACTGATTTTGCTGGTGTGAAAAGGTGAATGTTAAAGGTCCTGGTTTTGTGCAAGTCCTTTTCTAACGGCCATTTCATGCTCTGTATCAGACGCTTTCAGCTGAGGGTCGGTCAGTCCCCCGGGTGCTGCTGTAGCAGCCAGAAGCGCTGCTGCTGTGGTCCTACGGGGTAGGAGCCGTGGCAGTGCAGCTGTGCTGAGCTCTGCTGGGGGCACGTATGTCAAAACACCTCTCCCAGATCCTGGGTTTCACTTGCCAAGTATGTGCTGCTTATCAACTGGATAAGGAGCAGTTCGGTGACACAGCCTTAGTGTGTTAGTGTCTTAGCCTCTAAGTCTTCTGTGACTTGGCAGGTAATTGGTGGTGTGGGGCTGACTTGGATTCCCTGGTCGCATACCTTCTCAGGGAGGGCTATGCCTATTCTCTAGCATGTGTAGGACCTTGCCTGCTATAAAAGTGGGAAGTCACAGAGTCAGTGAATCACTGTCACCGGTTCATAAATTGATGGTAATATTTCTTCTTCTTTGACAGTGCTTAGTCAAGTAATTTTTAGATTTAACTTGAGGCAATGGAGAGTTTAACTGTAGTAATAAACACACTTAATCTTAAAATTATGCTGCATGCCAAATTAGGGGTAAGCTTTTCCGTTAGAATATCCGAGTTTTGCAGAAGCAGTACTGGAGTCATCGCTACACCGTTGTTAGCAGCTTCCTTTTTCCAGGACTCCAAGCCTAGAAGGTAAGATTGAATATATGCACATGCATTGTGTAATCCAGCACGTATGGATGTAGTCATTAATGCTGTGTGCACATACACAGGAAATTATTGGTGTTGCTCAAAGGATGTCCTTTAACAGAGTGTTTATAGCTGTTGTTAAGCATCATCTAAAGAAGTTGCTGTCTTGACAAAAACCCAAGAATCAATACTCCTTAGACTACTGTGTGCTTCTCCTTTTAATCACAAAATCACAACATACTAAAATACCTTCCCCTCCTCCCCTCCCTCACCCAGGACTGCAGAATTAATAAAGAAAGCCTAGTTAACTCCCTGGAATTACCACGTCAGGGCACTGTAGCTTCCTGTTTCCAGAATTAGTCTTCATCACAGTTACTGTCTTCAGATGAGGTAAAAGCAGTCTCCTGTTAGAACAGATGTGAGATAACTAGAGCTAGTGGTTTCCATTTGATTTGATCCTTGAGGCAGGGGCAGTTTGCTGCACTAGCCATTTTATGGCTAGTAAGTTTTCCAGATTTGTGAATATCTGGTAATTTTTTTCAGTGTTACTAATCTTTTGACCTGAAGATTTCACTGATAACCTTGTGAAAATGAGTTTCATTATTTGTGGTTACCAGCTCTTCCGTGTGTGGAACTTAGAAAAAAACCCAGGCTTTGTCATCTCACATGTAAAGCCAACTGATCTGTAAAAATAAAAATAATTTAGTACTAGGGCTGGTGATCTGATTGTGTGAGTAATATGCATAATCTGAGCCCCACTTCTTCTGATAGCACCTATCTTTGGCCCACTCAACCTGCAGTGATTGTCCTAGCAGCTCTTTCACTCTGTGTCCTGGCCATAGCCTCTACCAGGAAGCCTCTGCAAACAGCTCGGGCATTTGCCTGATCTGAAGATGCCTTAGAAGGAAAGAAGGTTACCTTAAGACTTACTTCTAAAGAACAGCATCTTCAAAAGACATGTATGGTCTATGGTTTGGCCCAAAGAAAAAATGTGACTTCCCAAGCAGCACAATGAAGGCTGGGAGTTGTAAACCCAGAGGAAACTTCAAACTTGAGCAAACTCAGTGATGTGTTCAGCTAAAGAGCTATCTCGGTAGTTGTTGGTGGGCTATGAAGATAAATGTTCTTCTCAGTTTCCTCCAATTCCTCTTCTGAAGTGAGATCCTTGTAGCTCTTTTCCTGCCTCAGCATAACTTTTTGCCCCTTTTACTTATGAACTCTCAACCTTGCCATAAACAGCATAGCTCTCCAGATACACAAAGGAGCAAAAGGGAAGACATATTTTCATTTGCCAAAAGCAAAATCTTTGTGGACCAGCTAAAACCTTACTACTTTGTTCCCTGAGGACACCTTTTGGAAGAGGGCCACAGCCACCGCCAGTAGGTGGTGAAGCATATGGGCAAAGATAGTACTAGAGAAAGAAGAAAGGACATGGGCAGTATTGGCAACGGTAAAAAGCCACTCTTTGATGCACACACGCATTTGGTTACTGTTACAAAGCTGGTATGAGGATGAAAATACTCCTGGAAATGATGTGGCCTTTTTTGCTTTAACTGTTCACCAGAATTTAGCAATACTCTGTGCTGATTTTTTATTTCAGGTGCAATTTTTCTGACACCAAGAACACTCATGTAAGTTGTATATTTCAGTGTGTTGAGGCTGTGGTTGTGGCCCCATCTAACAGCAATGTATTGGAGGGCTATTTGCCAGAAGCATCTCTTATTTTTTTTTAATCAGTTGGAAATCAAACTGAAGGGCAGGTTTCTGTCATGGCATCCACTGAAGCATGGATTCTGATCTTTATGTTTCTTCTTGCTGTGAGGGTATAAAGGTTCACATTTGTCTTCATTTTTATTTCAAAGTCAAGCGTGTGAAACTTTATTTTCTCCCAACATTTTCATACTTGAGCTGTGAGAAAGAGAAAGGGCTAGTTCCACCAGCAAAGTTTTCTGTAAATACACATCATATTTTAGCAGCAAGTTGAAGTTTTAGGGCCACAAACAAACTGATATGGTATAGTCAGTCAATACAATCAAAGTTTTTTTTAAAAGGATGAAATATAAAGCATGTATTACGAACATAGTTAACCCCCATGTGATCTTTGGTTAAAGATTATAAAAACTGCATCAGATGTGTTTGGGTTTTGGTTTTATTTTTTAAAGAAGCAGTAGTCTTATTTTGAGTTGGAAGGGTATATTCAGAATGAGCCAGTCCGAAGAGACTCCAGTATCTGCTGTGTAGCCCCTGCTGGCTCCTGTGTTGTGTGCTGTTTCCTGATGCTCTCTGCTTTGCAGGACAGAAGAGACGTTAAGACACTACAGCGTAAGGATCTCATCCTAAGGAAACAGATTCGATTCTTCTACAGCCAGCCTGTTGAGTAAGAGGGTGTTTCAGAAAGGAGTTTTTGTGGGAGATGTGTCGATCCCGAATGACCTCTGCAAAGGCCAATTACCTGGTCTTACCCACCCTCAGCTTATTAAGAGTAAATGCCCCTTCTCTGTTGTTAGCACTTGTTCCCTTCCAGTAGCAGTAATCATTGCAGTATGCCTACATGATTTAAAGCACTAGCTTGGGTAGTGAGGCATCACGGTCTATTGCAACTGAGACCCCATTTCCTTTAAAGGTCATCTCATTTCTGCTACTGTAGAGATTTTTCCTGCTATAACGATCAGCTGGGTATTGTCTCCTTTTCAGATTCCTTCCATGTAGCTTTATACTCTCTTTTGTTATTTTTTATCTTCTGCTGTATATACTTTGACTATTCCTCCTGTAGACTATCCAAAGATCTTTCTATGTCCAAAGACTATTATGGTTTTTCATAACAATTCATAAAGAGAAACATGATTTTATACATCATTTTTCTGTATACTAATCCACATTTGAAGAGACATTAGGTGAAAAGTTGTTTAAAAAGTAGCTGTATGTTATATGACATGGATGCCACTATTAGTTCCGTAATAGAACATGCAGTTTATTGATGAATGATATAATTTATTTTGCTAACAATATTTTTTTTTAGCATTATTGCATTGTATCAGAAACAGAGGGATATTTTATTTCCAGCATAACTCCTTTCAAGCAAATACAGCCTGCAGCAACAACTTTTAACATGTTCTTCCTCGGTTACATGGAGGCTTAACTATGGTTTTATGCATAAATTTGTAAAATACAGGAAGGTTGTCAACCAGATTTATGGTAGATATACACAGGCTGTTTAAGTATGTTAATATCTATAACTGTAGATAGTCACAGCTAATTCCTTTCTGAGTATTTTTTCTTAATGAATACATAGATCTTGAGGAACTAACTTTCCTAGTTTTCTGAGCAAGGTCTTCTTTGCTATTTTTCTACCATTCCCTTAGGAGTTTACTTATTTAATACCTGCAACTGCAATCGTTTTCCCTTAAAGCCAAATATGTTTTCTTCTGGAATAACTCACACCAGTAGAATTGGAACAAGTAGCCTTTTATTAGGATCAGGTGTTAAACAGCTAGCTTCCCATCATCTAGGGTATTGAATTACTTATACATAAGCAGTGGTTTTCTCAACATGTTTTAATTGTTCCTCTGAGAGATCTAGTGATGTCAGAATAGGCAGGACATTAAGAGGTCTTCTTTGTTAGAAATAATTTTGTGGTATTTTTTGGATAAGCATACCAAATATGTGTGTGTGGTAAATTGTTATTTTGTATTTTTATGGGTTCCTCTTCTGTTGGAACACATTTTTTTTTACAGTTACTCCAGTGTGTTAAAATGTTATTATTAATTGTTTACATTCACCTTCAATTAAAGATTTATTTTATTTAATATTTGTTTCAGTAGACTGTAGTATCTTCACTGATTTCTAGTATATTGAGTTTTGTGCTGTTTAGAGAGCTGTTTATAACAGTTTGCCTTCATAATAGTATGGGCTAGAAATATCTACTCTAGTATAAATGCTGAAAGAAATCTGGTTGTAGCAGTATATGGTATAGACTCTACCTAGACTTATCAATTACAGTGAAAAGCTTTTTTTTAAAAGATAAAGTCTTGTAAGGTATGCTAAGATGTAGATGTATCTAATGAAAGTAAAGTAGGTCTTCTGCTGATAGGAGCTCTTGATTCCTCTGGTAATATTTAAATTTTTTGCTAACTGTATAAATCTGCCTTTGTAATTTAACTACTGAGATTCAGGTTTCATGGTTCACTACATGTCTTTTGAAACCTGTTTCTCCTGTATCCACATTTCACCATGAAACTTTGTTTTGAATATTTTTATGTAAATATTTGGTTTAATGTAAATATTTGACTTACTGAAAAGAAAACCTGGAATAAGTTTCCTCTGTTTCTGGCAAAATGACATTTTCAGTAATGAACTTTTTGTTCCTTTTCAAAAACCTGTGATGTCATTTTTTTTTTCTTTTTCTTCTAAGAACAAAATAATTAAATTTTAAGATCATAACATAGTGCTGGGTTTGTATGTTATTTTCCCTGATATTAAATTCTGTTTGTCTCTGCTCTTCAGAGAGGAAAGAAGGAGAAAACTGCCTGAAGTAGTTCTTAAACAGGTAGGTGCCACATGCAGTTTATCTTGTTTCATCAAACTGCATCCTTCTGAGTCTAAATGAATGCAATTTTGACACTCCCAACATGTATTAGAAGTGTTTTATTCTATAAAACAGGAACATGTGAATATGTTTTAGTTGTTCTGTTGCCATTTGCCATATTATCTAAACATACCCTATTTAATACTTGAGTTGCTGTTTGTATTTTCTCCTTGTAGTAAAAGTAGCTGACTTTCATAAACTGTTGTATTCACAAGGAGTAAACCAAAGTTGGAATCCCTTCATTTTCAGCCACAGAGTGATGTTTGTGACACTCCCGGTACTGACATTGTCCAGACAGTAAAAAAAGGCAGAAGGTTCCTCTGTTCTTGAAAATCTTCCTTTCAAGCTCAAGTCTGCATGTCTTATTGTTTCAGAAACAAGTTTCTCAAAAACCTCTTTCCTGTAAAATCTGGGGGAAGGATTGTTGTGGGTTAACCCCAGCTGGCAACCAAGCCCCACGAAGCTGCTCACTCACCCCCCTCACCCAGAGGGATGGGGAGGAGAATCGGAAAGGAAGGTGAAGCTCAAGGGTTGAGATAAGAACAATTCAATAGGTAAAGCAAAAGCCCCGCACACAAGCAAAGCAAAGCAAGGAATTCGTTCACCGCTTCCCATGGGCAGGCAGGTGCTCAGCCATCCCCAGGGAAGCCAGGCTCCATCACACCTAACGGGTACTCGGGAAGACAAACGCCATAATGCCAAATGTCCCCACCTTCCTTCTTTTCCCACCAGTTTATATACGTGCATAATGTCCCATGATATGGAATACCTCTTTGGCTAGTTTGGGTCACCTGTCCTGGCTGTGTCCCCTCCCAGTTTCCAGTGCCCCTCCAGCCCTCTGGCTGGCAAGGCCCAGGAAACTGAAAAGTCCTTGATTTAGTATAAATATTACCCAGGAACAACTAAAAACATCGGTGTGTTATCAATTGTTCTCACACCAAATCCAAAACACAGCACTGGACCAGCTACTAAGAAGAGAATTAATTCTATCCCAGCTGGAACCAGGACAAGCAGTCATACGTGTCACTGCATGTGTTTCCCTTCCTTTCCTTGGGAATGCAGCCCTGGGTAGCTAGGGCTTGCTTGCCTGCATGCCCTCTGATCCATTCAGCTGAAACCTTCTGCACCATGGGCCACAAGGCCACCTGCACCACAGACGTGAGCTGGACCAGTTGCCCTGAGGGGCAGTTAAACACTGAACTGCATGAACTTTAAGATGACCAGGATTTAGACATTTCAGTGGCTATCCAATGAGATAACCCCAGGTTATGTGCTCTGCTAAGGGCTCAGGTTAGAAAGAACTGATTTAGTTCAAGGAAGAAAGCTGCGGTTTAATGAGAGCTAATTGTTCTTCCATGCTTTGTTGTCTTCTGTATCTCCACTTCTGTTACGTAGCACAGGTTACGTGACTGCTCAGTTTCATAAACACAGTGAGGGCGTAGCTGGATTCTTTAAAGAGGCCAGCAGATCTGACACAAGAATTTAGCAGCCATTTGTGAAGGCATTCTGTTCATAATGATTTCTGTATATGCATACTAGATGCATCACATCAGGGCAAAATCTTGAGGTGCACTGATAAAACAAAAAACGTCCCTGTATTTCTCACTTAGATCTCCATATAAGAATCCTTCATTAAGATGCTATGGCAAATGCTGTTGGTAACTTCAGCCATCTACAGTCTAAGACAGGCATGAACTATTTTGGTTGTGTGTTGCAGAATAAAAGAAGCAGCTGCTCCAGTGTGTTATGACGTGTACTGTTTTGCACTTGGCATTAAAGGAGTCGTACAGGAAAGATGGGGAGGGACTTTGTCAGGGAGTGTAGTTGTGTAGTCTAGTGGAACCTGATCTAGTGGAAGGTGTCTCCGCCTGTGGCAGGGGTTGGAACTAGATGATCTTTAAAGTCTCTTCCAACCCAAACCATTCTGTGATTCTATTAAATCTTCTAAAATTATGCTTCAGGCCCACGTGTGGTTTGAAAGAGAGTGGCCTCCATCTTTGCATAGCCTGGCTATGGACTCAGTGATCCAAAGTAGCTCAAGTCACTAAGTCATGTGTGTGTATGAAAAGATGTTCAATTTGGTGCCTGTGCACCAGAACAGGTGTCTGTTCTTGAAAAGACAGAAGTATATAAATGAATGCAAAATCATGGCAGTGGAGTGCCTGCGATGCTTTAAATATGGGAGTACCCAGGATCAGTCTCCTTTCATGTACTGGAGAACTAAATGTGGTGTTAGTCATGCACAGTCTTAGGAACAAATGAGTCCAAATAGGCAAATGCCCCTCTAATGGACGGATGCTTAAAAAGGCAGGTAGGAAACCATTGTTCTTATTTTCCTTTGAAAACTTTAAAATTCTTCTTTAAAAAATCATTTCCAGCATTAGAATGATTTCCTGCTTTAGGATCTTGAAGTTTATCTTGTCATCTGTTTAGGAGACATCTCTTTGTATTTGTGCTCAATGATGCCAATTAGCCGGCTCATAAGGCTCTCTCCTCAGCCCGTAGAGTTTTTTGTGGGTCATGATGCAGAAATGTGTGGCTGTCCTTGTGCACTTTGTTGGTGAACAAACTTGATTTCTTGAGTTTGGTTCCTAAAAGATGACTGTTAGTATCCTTTCCTTTGCTGCTGTCTGTACAGCAGTGGCAGAGAGAAGGGTGTAACAGTGGAGAAGCCTAGGTATTTGTCTGGGTGGAAAAAAACAAAAAGTTGAGGAGTTGCTGATATCGATGTTGTGGTCCAGCTGAGAAGAAACCAAGAGCACTTTACATTATTCAATGGTTCAGTTTACAGTGAGCAATAATATATTTCACAGATTAATCAGTTGATTCATACTTGGACTTTTTTTTTTGAAACTGGTGATTTAAAGTCAGTTGAAGGGCAGGAGTAACATTGTAGGTTTTTTTTTCTCATACTACAGAAGGAAGTAGTTTTTCCTCCAATTCTCTATTAATTATTTGCTTCTTTTCAGCTTCTGCCTTCCTGCCTTCATAGAAAAAAAAAGCATATACAACAGAAAGGCACTTAGTAAGTCTAAATAATTCAAGTTCTCTTTTATTATTTCCTTAAAAGACATCTTACGAATAAAAATTTACTAATTTGTATGTGATTTTGTTCCTAATGCTGGGGTCTAGGTGGGTAGATCTAAAGTGTAATTCTGAGCCAGAACATTCGCAACTTCTCATTCTTCTAATATTATTCTATTTCTAACTAAAGGAAAAAATAAAGAAATGCAGCTTACTAAAGTAAACTTATAATGTTCATGATTGTCTTTTTTTTCTTTACTGCATTGCAAAATTAAGGAAAAAAGAAAAGAAATACAAGGAAAAATAGTATGTATGTGAAATACCACACAGCTGGAACACCCCCTTTTCCTGTAGTCTAGGAAAAATCATGAAGTCAAACGATACAGCACTTTACATTTAAGCACATAAAATTTGAGTTCACAAAACAAGCTAGCGTAACTGTACCTGCCTTGAGAACACTAGCTATGAATAATTTCTCCATAGTATTTAAGGAATGTGGAAAGCAAGCATCACTTGAGAAAAATAGCTCCTGCATTCGTCATTCCCACATCCATTTTTCTGACTCATTTATTTTTACAATGCTCTTTTCCTAAGTGCCCGGAGTTCTAGCAGAAAGCTTAAACAAATGAGAGCAAATCCTCCTGCCTTTTTTTAGTGGAGGTGGAGTGGGGAACTGGAGTGAGGTCTCACTGGTCCTGATAAAGCCCCAAGTGTGAAAAGCTGGCCCTATTATTCCAGGTTCAAAATCTCAAAGTTATCACTGCTTGCCTTTCCTATCATGGATTCACCTTCTTTCCCCCATATACTGCTCCATTTTGTTGCCTTGTCTCCTTCTGTATCTGGGTCATTGGAGAAGTCATTTAAGCTTGCCTATGCTGTCTGCTGAGTGGTTTAGACAGGAGCCAGGAAAGGCATTCAGCTTTAGTTTCAAGCACTCCCCACTATGTCTAGTACTGTAGAGTCAAAGAAGACACCACTCTGAGATAAGACTTGTGTGGAGACTGTTCCCCCACACCTTTGTAATGTAAAATCTGAGGCTTTATGCTTGCCAACATTTAAAAGAAGGTAAAACTACACAGTGATACCAGATGTGGAGGAGGGATCAAAAGCACTAATGTGTGTATCAATGAGGTCTTGCACTGCTACTGACTGCGCTGTATCTCATTTCTTGTGCAAAATCAGGTGAAACCCTAATGATTAAGATGGTTTGTTATGCTTCAGTCTGCACTGGGTTGAGTGCAGTGACTACAGTATTTTAAAAGCAGCTAAGAAAGTGGAACATATCATGTTGATCATCTATCTCAGAAGAGAGGTAAAGTTTATGGATCTGTCCAGGGCATTTCTACCATAATGATATATTTTACAATAGATGGTCCCCAGTTCTAGTTGACATTTGCCGATAAAAATTCCAGGGGGAATCTTTTTAAATGTACAAAATACTACAGAAATCTGTAATTTCTTTCTTCCTGTTCATTAGTAGGAACTAATCGTGTGTACGCTTCTGTGCTTTGAGTAACAAATACACATTTGCCACCTCAGTCCCCTCCCTCCAAATGCATCCTACTTGTATGGGTTCCTATAGGAGACTACTGTGTAATGGGACAGTAGGTACAGATGTCGCCTATGATTTAAAGGAACTTTAGCAGAAAAGTAGAAAGGTGCGCTTAGCCTTTCTCTCTGAATATTCTGTAAGGGAGTGTGAATCCAGGGAATGAGCTGTCCTTTTACAATTAAAATAGCCGAGTCCTTCAGAGTGCCACTGCCTTCATATTCGAGTACAGGATGCACAAAGTGATTTTTGGTTTGTGTAAAAGCTCAAAAGAGGACTTTTCACATTTTGAGCAAAGGTAATGATTATTTACTGATGCAAACAGGGAGCTTAGCAGCTGAGACTTCTGTTTCTATTCCATGTTTGTGATCTTGAAAACATCATGCTCTTCCTCTCTTTCCATAGCTCTACAAGTAGACTGACACCCTTGAAACTTTCAAATTTTAGCTCGAAATTTTTTAACAAGCTAAAATGTTCCAGGCGCAATCACTGGATGTGGCCAGCACAGATGCAGTTAATGACTTCAGCAGACCACAGGTGGCGTAAAAGTCAGTTCTGTCCTGGATACAGAAGCAGGAAGGCGATGTTTCAGCATTCATCTTGAAGTTAGCACTGAAACAATAAAAAAGTGACTAAAACTCCATTGCAACATCGTTGCAGAGGTTGTGTAGTTAGCAGGAGCATGCAGCTCACCGAGCCTCAGCTGTGTCTTGTTACATTCCAGTGCTGGGGGGACTGGGCGGCAGGAAACCGACACCGCCAGGAAAACCAGATGTTTACAACGGATTGTTTCTCTGACATAGCAACAACAACCTATTGATTTTCAGAGCTTTCACTTTGTACAAAAGAGGCATCACGTCTGCTCCGCCCCTTAGCAGCCACCCTCTGCAACAGCTTCCTAGCCCACTTTCTCTTCCTCTTCTGTGCAGCTGAAAAGAGCACTGAGAAGCAGGTAGAAAATATTTTTCCTTACTGTCTTAGGCACAGCTGAAAGTCTTTTGAAACACCTTCAGATCCACAGTAATTTTCACTGCTGCATTAACTCTACTCAGCCTTAGTGTTCACATCCTAAAGCTGGCTAATGAGGAGGAAAAATCAAGTTTTGCTTATCTATTTGTCATATGGTAATAAATTTTCTGCTTCAGAAGTAATGCTGGGCAGGAGGGGATGCAAGAGGAGGATGAAGCACTGGACAAACATGCATTAGATCTGACAAGTTCTGTTCTGGCCCAGTGCTTTTGCAGTGAACTTTTTAAACAACACAATGGGATTTAAAGAAAACATCAGCTCAGCAAACCAGTTCTACTGTTTTATTGTCCTCACTTGGCAACAGCTGAATGTCATGTTTGTGCTGTTCTTGCACATGCCTCTTCATCTTTATTTACAAATAATAATTTATGTAACTAATTTTAACCTTTTATACAACTCTTGAAGATAGTTGTGTGACTTGCAGCATTTATTTGTTTAGAAAATTAATGGTATTGTAACCTTTTGACTCTTCATTTAGCATATTCCTAGTTCCCGTGAGTTTCCAGGTATGTTTAATTACTGGCATAACTCACAGTATACCATAAATTATCTTGTCCCAGCTGTCAGCATTTCTTCAGTGAGGCATTTGTATAATGACATAAAGGATTTTACAGTATAAAAGGTGAAACCGATACACGCAACTAATTTGATATATATGTCAGTTACTCAGCTTAAGACCAGAGATCTAAATGTTTAAATTTAAATCCTTGTTCAAGTGCTCTAGTTTATCATACAAGGTAAAAATCAGCACTTGATTACTTGGTCAAATTCTCAGGCATCTGGCTTGCAAAGCCTTGATTTACTCAGCAGCATTAATTTTGGGTGGAGTTATTTAAAAGCTCAGAAACATTCTTTAGTAGAGAATGGAAGAGTGGAAGAAAACCATTAACTATATATTCTCACAAGTGTGTTCTTTCAGAAGCTGAAGTAGGACTTCTTTGGGCAAGGAGAGGCAGATGCATTTTTGTGTGGCTATGCATGCATTACTGATTGTGTCTTCCAGTGTTTTCAAGAAAAAAAAAATCATTCATATTGCCATCTTCACACACTATTTGGTGAACGTCCCAGAAATGCCTGCTCTTGCTGGAGAAGTCAAGGTGAGTAGCAGTGAACTGAAATCTGATCCCCTTCAAACTGTGTAGGAAAGGTTGCCATCGCTTTTCCATAGAAAATTCCTTCTGCTAACTAAAATCCAGTATAACTTTTCCCAACTGCAGTCAATGTATTGGTGATCCAACAAGCAAACATCAGATGCTAGATTTACTTTCTTTGTTAAAATACAACTGTCTAGCCTGTAGGTTAAAATCCAAGCAACCGAAGGCCTGCTCAGTTTTCTTTTTTTTTCATTTCTTTGCAAAGACAGATAAAAGGAACAGAAACTGCAGTGGGCACAGTACGTGAGCAATAGGATCTCTGGGAAGCTGTAACCTAGAGTGTCTATAGAAACTAGCCAAGCACAGCTCTGTAGTTCACCTTAAGGGATTTCCTGCTTGAGATTTTCAGCTGATTTCAGCTATAGCAATATGCGGTAAAGGAAAACACAGTCTCCTGGGTAGGGCACATGTACTGTACCCGAAAGAACTTACACATGAGTTGAAACTTTATACAAAGCACGTTCTCCACCCTCAGATAAAGGAAACAGTCAGCAAAGCGCACAGAACAAAGATGCCTATGACTCATGAAACAGATTAATGGGGGTTTACCAGCATGCCTAGTTTGAGTTGAGTATAAAGGATAAAAGATGTCTCAGACCATCCCTAGTGAATTAAGCAAATGCTGGATTCAGCTGTGGTTATGCTTGCTGTTCATATTTGGAAGCTGGTTTCTGTTGGAATTTATTGTATCTGTTGTTTTTCTTCATAAAATCTTTTTCAGTGTAACCAGTAACTGTGGGCCAAAAAGAAGGCATGCACACATACAAAAGCTGTGGGTTGTATTTTAATAGGGATCCCTACTGCTTATCATTGCTGGTTTATGTAATTGTCTGGAAAAGGTCAGCATAGTTTGTGCTGTGAACAACTGAAGCTGAAAATTTTGATTTTTTTTTTTTTTCTACTGGACTTGTAATTTTCAACTAAATGCAGTATGAAAAAGGAACTGTAGAAAAAACAAAAAGAGGCAATTCTGGCCTCAGGCCATTGCACCTTTGTTCTTAAATTGTTGTGAATCTTACTAACAAAGCTAGTCCCAAATAACGGTTGGTTATAAAATGTTTGGTTTGAAGACAAAAAAATGTTCAGATCTTTAGCTCTAAGGCCAGTCCCATAGTGCTTTGTTTGTTTGTATCTCACTTACAAACTCTGTGCTAGAATATCTATAATTTTGTCGGGTTTTTTTTCTCTAGCACATACACAGTCATCTTCAGCATGACTTTTAATGTTGATTATAGCTTTAGCATAGAATTTAAAGCATTCGCTTTGCTTTTCACGTTGTGCAGTTTTTCAAAGCAGGTGACTGGTTGCTTAGAGGAGGACAGAGCTGAGGGAGGGTTCCTGCTGTTGGCTGAGTGAAATTGGCCTCTGCTGTCATGAGGAAGATGAGGAAGAAAAATTCAATGCCAGCTTTTATTTGAACTAAAGAGCATGCTGGAAGAAGGCTCTGAAAGCAATTTGGGCATGGCACTTGGTTCTTGAGGAACTGGGGAAGGAAGCCAGCCAGCCCTTGTGTTGGATTAAGGTGGTATGCTGACGGCCCACCTGCAAAGCCAAGGCAAGCTGTTGTTTTCTTTAGAAATGGGGACCACTGGCAATGGAGTTATGGAGCTGCAATCTGAGGAAATTTAGAGTAATGGCAACTGGACTGAAACTGAAACTAGTCCAGGGAAGGGACTGGTAGAGGGAACCACCCTTAAGGTTCTTCAGCACTTTTATCCCTTATTGTTTAATATCTAATAGATGGAGTGCAAGGAATTTTCTTCCAGTGTTCATGGTAAAAAACAGTATTAATTTCTCAAGTTAAAATTAAAAGACTGCATCTTGCTAGTTTTGCTGTCTGTGTTTGGGAAAGCAGAGAAATACAGAGATATGCACAACAGAAACATAGCTGAATTGTTATGAAAACATGCACTTGATGAGCAGTGGGAGTAACTCCTTAAAACCACTTTACTTGTAGAAGCTTCTTCTGAAACAGATGAAAATATTTTTATCAACAGTCTCCCAAGCTGTGCTTCTACCAGGGGAGCTTGGGAGTGATGCCCAGCCCTTGGCTTCAGATGTAGCACTTTGTACCATCCCAGATACACATCTCTCCTAGAAAGAGGCATGGGAGATAGTTGCAGGGTTTTTCAAGAGGTCCTATAATCAGGGTGACTGGGAATCAACACAGCTGGTTTGATGTGGAGGTCCTGCTGTGGAATATGTCTGTCCTTTGAGGTAAATGTAGTCACACATGCCTAAAAATTGAGAGCATGGTTATTATGTAAGGAGTCCATCTACACAAGTAAGAAGAACATAGTATCTAGGAGACTTGCTTTGTAGTCACAGAGGCAGCCATAAAGAGTGCCTTTTGACACACCTGATGTCCCTTTCATAAAATATTCAATGTAGCATGTGAATAGTGAGCTGTAACCAAAGCAAGATGTTTTATTTCTGAAAGCAGTATTCTGTCGGTGAAGGGAGATGCATGCCAGATTGACTTACAGCAGCAGAAGCTGCAAGACAGCTGTCCCATCGGAATTAATCTAAAGTGAAGTCTTTCTTTCAGCAGGATGTGTGTATTCGTTTGGCATTTGTTTCTTCTTTGTAGCCTTGTTTTGCCCCAAATCAGATACAGTAAAAGATGTTAATTATTCGTATTTGAATTGTGTTTTATAATGAATATGGCTTCCTGGGAACAGGACACCTGTGTATACATTAGTTTCACTTAGAGAATGACGAGCCTATAAATAGGGCAGGCAATTGTATGTTACCTCTACCTCCTCTGAGGTTTGTTTTACCATTATTAGCCATTTGCATGTATGTGGCTACAGCAGTGCAAAGGCCAGATAAAAGTCTGTAATGCCACCTGCTGCACCTGTGAAGAGGAATATCCTTCAGCAGGTCCTAGGACTATTGCAGATAACAGATTTGTAGAGATACTCGCACACCTGACAGAAGTGCTGCTTCTCCTACCAAAGCCAAAACATGCAGAAACCCACAGAAAGTTAAAAATTCCTTGTTGGCAGGAAAGCGCAGTCCAGGGTTTGTCCTAGCAGGAAAATTGCCTTGGGAAAGGGAGAAGAACAGAGGGCCCTTGGCTGGGGGTGCTGTTATGTGAAGATCTGCTCTTGTAATCCTTCAGCGCTAGGGACAGTCATGCAGTGAAATGCAAAGGGGCCATGCAGGGTGGCAGCAAGTGCTATTGGTGGTATCTTTGCATTGCCTCCAGAGCTTGTCTGCTTGTTCTGAATAAGTTTGTGTGCCAGCGGAAATCCAGAAGAAAATACAGGCACAGAATTTAATTTTCTGTGTGTAAGGGAACAAGGCTGGACTCTGCATAAGAAATAGGGAGGATCTGAAATTAGTCATGACACAAAGTGGCTTTTGTGGGATATAACCAGATCATCTGTGCTTGCTAAGACAGCCCTTCAGCTGTCCTAAAACTGCCTGCTGGGGACCTAAATGCTGACTTTTGTCAAAAGATCAAGTGCTAAATAAGAAAAATCAACATGTCAGAAAAATTACCCTCTGGAAGTGAGTGAGGGTATGGCAGGACAAAATATCAGAAAAAGGCAGTCTTGTTTAAGTCAAACTGGAAGTAATGCAAGGGTGCGAGTGGCAAGTGTTAGTCATTGGTATTTTCTGCTCCTGCTACGCACCCCGGCAGATTCCAGCTGCCTGCTTAGGCCAGATGCAGCTGTGCGGGGCAGGGCGCTGGGCAGTGCACAGCCCCCAGCTGCGTCTGTGGGCCTGAACCTTCTGGCCAAACTAAGGCTGAACTCTCCTCCTTTCCTCCACAGACCTTTGCTTAGCAAAAGAGTAACTTTGGAGTATGTGTTCTCCTGGTGGTGTGGAGGACCTAACTTCTCACAGAGGTTCTGCATGCTCTGGATTTGGTAGAAGACTTCAGAGGACAACCTCAAAACCTCAGTCAAGAGTGAATACTCCCAGAATCCTAGCTGGTACTGACTAAATGTCTGCTGAATGGCACAATGCCAAGCACTACAGTTTATGTTGTTATTCCCCTGGAAGGAGGTTTGCTCCTTTATGCGATGATAATACTTTAATCTTGTATCAATGTTAAGTCTTTGAGAGGCTTTTAACTAGCAGAAACCTAGAATACTACACTGGTCGACTAGATTCTGTCTTATCAGCAATGAGAACAGCTGCTAATATTTTCCTGGGTTATGTTTTATTTATTCATAGAGGCTAAAAAAGACCAGATAAATGGACTTCATGGACCATTTGTTTAAGACTGTACACTCAGCAAAGTCCAAATGAATAAGCCTAGTACTCCTTCTTTCCCTGCTGCAGTATTTACATATGGCAAAGCTCCAGCTCCTGCAGCACTGATGGTTTGTAAAGCATCATTTAAGTCCCTAGCCCTGCTGCAAGTAGCCCCTCTGAGTGCTGAAGACCAGCATAACTGCAGTGCAGAGGCTTTCTGTTTTCATTCTTCCCAGACATCACCCAGATAACAAAATCAATTTATCACCACCTGACAGCATGGACAAATCACAGTTTTCCTTCTTCTTTTCTCCTCCTTTTCTCCTCCTTCTCTTCTTCTTCTCCTGCTTCTCTTTCTTCCCTTAGATAACGAGTTTAGAAGAAAATCAAAAAACATTTGTGTCCAGATACAGACTTGCCACTGAAGGAAGGGTATCTGTTGCCCAATGGACTTCTGGTTGTATGATACAGCCTTTCTTCTCTCAAACTGGAGCTGAGCTAGTTTTGTGTTTCTGGGAGGAGCATGCAGCACGCTGGGCAGAATACAGAAATGCTGCTCTTAGATAATAGGATATCAAGTAACAGCCTAGCTTCCTAGTAGCATTGGCAAGCTGAAAACTTGGTGCTTGAGGCAGGATTAGCAATAGCAGCCCATTTCCACTGCAGTGGAATTGGTCAGATCCTCTTTCAGTTCATGGAAAATAATAACATTTAAACCTTATTGCTGGGCCTCCAGCTCTTCCATGCATGCACAGCTTTCTGGTGTGTTGATATGGTTAAGGCTAGTGAAACACAGTACTAAAAATATATTTTGAAGGTACAATGACAGACAAGCCTTTAGAAGATTTTCAGTACTAACAGCACTGAATCCAAGCTTTTCTAGACCCCATCTCAAGATAATGTTCTTAAAATATGATTCAAGGAAATGGAGTCCTAAACATGGGCTTATATATCTGTCTTTATGTGGTTCTAACCTCTGAAATCCTGAAATATTTGTCTGTTACAGTTGTACAAATCAGAGCAAATCGAAGTCAAACATCCTGGGACCTGTTGCTTTTTTTACCTCATGCCAATGTAATTAAGGAAAAAGCTAAGAAAATACTTACACCAAGTAAGAAGTGAAAAACATTGTGGCAAATAAGCATGCACATCTGTCTTCCGTTAGCATGCTATGACTCACACAGATGTCTGGAGACCATCCCATTTCCTTCCTGCCCTGAAAAAGTATCACAGAATCACAGAATAGTTGGGGTTGGGAAGGACCTCTGGACATCATCTAGTCCAACCCCCTGCTAAAGCAGGTTCACCTAGAGCAGGTTGCACAGGATCATGTCCATGTGGGTGTTGAGTATCCCCAGAGAAGGAGACTCCACAACCTCTCCGGGCAGCCTGTTCCAGTGTGCTCTCACCCTCATGTAAAGAAGTTTTTCCTCATATTCAGATGGAACTCCCTGTGTCGCAGTTTGTGGCCATTGTCCCTTGTCCTGTTGCTCGACACCACTGAAATGGGTCTGACCCCATCCTCTTGACACCCACGCTTAAAATATTTGTATGCATTGATAAGAGGTTTTCACAATTATAATGTAGACACCTTGTTTTAGACTTAATTTTATTTTCTGTGCAGGAAATTAATTCTAGAGAAAATAGCATGGATGCCAGTTGCTAACTAGTTGAGGAAGAAAACAGAGTAATAAAGTATACTTACTCTTACATTTTATCTTTTTCTGTGCATTGCTCAGTGCTGCTTCTAAAATTGTTCAGGAGTACTAAGCTAGCACGGTATGTCTGCTGTTCCTCATAATCTGTGTCTTCACCATCTTGATGTAGGGTACTGAGGGAGCTGGTGGAAGTGCTCGCCGAGCCACTTTCAATCATCTATCAGCAGTCCTGGTTAACTGGGAAGGTCACAGTTGTCTGGAAGTTAGCAAATGTGATGCACATCTACAGGAATGGTCAGAAAGAGGATCCAGGGAACTACAGGCCTGTCAGCCTGACCTCGGTGCTGGGGAAGGTTATGGAGCAGATCATCATGAGTGCCATCATGTGGCATGTACAGGACAACCAGGTGATCAGACCCAGTCAGCATGTGTTTATGAAAGGCAGGTCCTGCTTGACAAACCTGATCTCCTTCTACAACAAGGTGACCCACTTAGTGGATAAGGGAAAAGCTGTGGATGCTGTCCACCTAGACTTTAGTAAAGCCCCTGACACTGTTTCCCACAGCATTTTCCTGGAGAAACTGGCTGCTCACAGCTTGGATGGGTGTACTCTGTGCTGGGAAAAAACTGGCTGGATGGCCAGGCCCGATGTGTTGTGGTGAATGGAGTTAAAACCAGTTGGTGGCTGGTCACAAGTGGTGTTCCCCAGGGCTCAGTACTGGGGCCAGTTCTCTTTAACATCTTTATCAATGATCTAGATGAGAGGATCGAGTGCGCCCTCAGTAAGTTTGCAGATGACACCAGCTTGGGCAGAAGTGTTGATCTGCTTGAGGGTAGGAAGGTTCTAAAAAGGGGTCTGAACAGGCTGGATCCATGGGCTGAGACCAGTTGTATGAGGTACAATAAGAAGTGATGGGTCCTACACTTGGGTCACACCAGCCCCACACAGCGACACAGGCTTGGAAACCTGCCTGGTAGGAAAGGGCCTGTGGGTGCTGGTTGACAGCCAACCAGGCATGAGCCAGCAGTGTGCCCAGGTGGCCAAGAAGGCCAACAGCATCCTGGCTTATATCTGAAACAGTGTGGCCAGCAGGACTAGGAAGTGATTGTCCCCCTGTACTGGGCACTGGTGAGGCCGCACCTCGAATGCCGTGTTCAGTGTTGGGCCCCTCACTGCAAGGGGGACATAGAGGTGCTGGAGCGTGTCCAGAGAAGGGCAACACAGCTGGTGGAGGGTCTGGAGCACAAGTCTTGTGAGGAGCGGCTGAGGGAACTGGGGTTGTTTAACCTGGAGAGTAGAAGGCTCAGGAGAGACCTTACTGCTCCCTACAACTGCCTGAAAGGAGGTTGTAGCAAGGTGGGTGTTGGTCTCTTCTCCCAGATAACAAGTGACAGGACAAGAGGAAAGGGTCTCAAGCTGGGCCAGAGAAGGTTTAGGTTAGATAGTAGGAAAAATTTGTTCACTGAAAGGGTTGTCAAGCCCTGGACCAGGCTGCCCAGGGAAGTGGTTGAGTCACCACCCCTGGAGGTATTCAAAAGACGTCTAGATGTGGCGCTTAGGGACATGGTTTAGTGGTGGACTTGGCAGTTTAATGGTTGGATTTGATGATGAAGGTCTTTGCTAACCTAAACAATTCTATGATTCTATCTGTGATTCTACGGATAAGAAGAACATTTCAAGGCTTTGTAACGAAACTTTCCACAAAACAGTCATGGAAATAAGAAGTAGAAGGGATAGAGAAGGGATGTGTCAGTGGGTTCAGACCTTTTAGCCTGGAGGGGAGGTCTCAGTGTTCCTCTTTGTCCTGTTTCTGTATTTTGTGTGAAGCAGTCACTAGGTAAAATGCAGGATGACTCTTGGAAATAGTGCTTATGCCTCTTCATGAAGCTGGCCTGTACAATAGAAATCTGTGTATTCAGGTGGTCAATAGATCAGAAATATAAACGAATTTGTTGTAAAAGTAGAGGTAACAGCTATCTTCCAGTGATTCTACAGCTGCAATTGCACAGAAAAATAAATGTTTGTATGAAGAACCAGCAGTGATTATTAATAATCAATAATTATTATCAATTATTAATTAGTCTTGTTTAACAGAAAGAAAATGTCGCTTCATACATAGATAATGAACATATTGGAGTTCATATAGTGAACAGATACTATTTAGTAGTATGGTGGTGTGTCTGAGAGAAACACTTGGCTTTTAGCCATATGTTGAGAATTACAGTGTGTTCCCTGGACACAAGAGAAGTCATTCCATAAATATTTACTATGAATGCATTGTTAACATTTGATTAGTATCAATGGACAAGAGATAAATGTTGGTTGTTCTGTTTAATCTTGTGGTCCTTGTTCATTTACACTACTTTGTTTTCCCAAGGAAAAAGGATGCAAAGTTTAAGCAGTTTAGAGCAACAAGCTATCCTTGCAGCTAGAACTGTTCTGTATTTTCAGTAAAATGATAACATGTGAACACTCTCATTAGCTGAGTGGCAAATTAGGAAGATGTCATAGTGTAAGGCTTTCCATAAGCATATATTGAATGTTTCAAGTAAAACAACCTACCATTTAACAGATTATGGTTTTCAGAAAGATTACTGCATTCACATGGCTGGATTGCTATTGGAAGAGCCAGATGAAGCTGATGCAGTTCCAGATGCTAAATATAAAAAGCTTATTGGAAGGCTCAACAAATGTAGCATTTACAGCCACAGACTTGCTGCTGAGGTACCAGCTAAGTGAGGTTTGTATACTTTCGATGTTGAAGCACTGCAATGCACAGCATAATACATCAGGGGAATGTTAGTCTTGATGTCTCGGATACACATTCATTTGCAAATACTCAGTCTATAAACTAAGGACTGTTTCCTTTATCCATAGACATATATTTTTGTGGCCAACTTCAAGGAGCATTTAAGTATACATAGCAAGGAAATAAGTAAGATTAATGCAAGCAGCTGTGTTAAACGGTTTGAGTAGCTTTTCAGATAAACAGAACTGCTAGTGGAAATGCTGAAGGATGCTGACATTTGGTCTCAGGCTGTAACATTTCTTTTTGTGTGTTATTTAGTGGACCTTGAGAATCTGAAATAGTGTCCTTGGTTTTGAATGGGAGAAGGGGTAAAATACATTCATTAAAGGTGATCAGCAAATGCAAAGTGTTCCTCCCAGCTTCTTGGCTACTGCTCGCCCCTCCCTGCAAGCCATTCATTCCTGAGGCTTGTGGTTCTGGCAGAGCAATTCTTCATTAGTCCTCAACACTCAGCTGTTTTACAAATAAAATAGTCTGATATTTTTTTAAAAAAATACTGAGTCTTCCTGGTAAAATAAATGCAATCTGACCAATAAAAGATAAGTGGGCTGTTCTTCTTAGTCCCATGGTGCTCAGAGCAGAAAGAAAATACTGCAAAGAGTTGCCCTAAAGCTAATGGTACCTGGCGGGCCACTGTTTACATTTTTGTTAGAGCTCTGAAGCCACTGATTTCAGCAACTTAATGGACACCATGATGGAGATATTTCGAAAAATGGAAAGGCATGATTACTTGCCTTAAATGCAAATTGTATTGTATGATTTATCCTTCCCATAGTGCATAGTGCAATTGAATCAACTGATCTCTTACTGTGTTTCAGGTTCAACAATGCTCAGGCTTTATAGGTGATCTACTCATGTCAGCACATGGCTGATTGGTAAAGTGGTGAGTTAAATCGTATGCCAGTGTCATAAAAGTCTTCTGAAATACTGTGCCACTCACAGATCCACAGAGAGGAATGATCACTGTGGAAATGGGAGATGGTAGACTTCCATGTGAAAACTTATTTCTCAGATCTCACTGCCTCCTTGGTGGAAAGGTGACATACCAGAGGTGCATAATGAACGGCTTGAGAGAATTCTGAGACTGGCACATTTATACTTTTCATGTTTGTCACTGACGTAACACATCTAATGAAATGCCATCTTCATATTGGCTCACATTATTGTTCTGGCACAGGCATTTAAAAGAGATTCCTGTTGTACTTTTTATTATGCCCAAGTCATTATTCATATAGATTAGATAAGAGCAAGGACCGTCTGTGTGTGTGTATGTGAGGGAGAGTGTGCGTGCATGCACTCATGCACAGGGGGAAGCAATTGGGAAATGATCAGCACATAGTAACAGAAAACAATAGGTCTCTTTACTGTTTCTAAGATGAACCCCTTTAAAATTATAATGAAGTGTCTGACATTGCAAACACAGAATCACAGAATTGTTGAGATTGGAAGGCATCTCGTGAAATCATCTAGTCCAACCCCCTCTGCTAAACCAAAGTCAGTCAGAGCGGGCTGCTTAGGACTAGCCTCATTCTGATCATCAAATAATTATTGGATTACTAAAAAAACTATGGTAGTGACTTAGAGTCATGTGTTTTGTCTTATTGGATTCTGTACTTATCATTCATGGTTCCTGTTTCAAATGTTTCTCTGAAACCATTACAATGAAGAATTGTAATGAAGAAAAAAACCTAGAGATTCTCCCTTCATCACATGGTTCCAAGAGCTGAAGTTTAAGACAAAAAATATATACAGAGATTTTTGAATTACGCTACAGTGTCCCATCTACTCTAGCCTCCACAAAAAGTTGTGGAGAGCAGAACTAACAGCTAGCACTTGAGCAGAGCAGTGGTTATGAATTAACTACCTGGACTGTCAATAAAATGAATCTTATAACCAATAATTTCTTCAGGCTTTCCTCAGCTCAGGGATGAAAACTAGCAACTGTGTTAGGCAGAAGCCACAGCCAATCTCTGCTACCGTTGTGAATTTTTTAGGAGAGGTTCACTCCACTTGTTCTTGATATGGTTTGATTGCTTCAAACACAGTACAGGAGAGGGAAATGTTGATGAATAACTTTGAAACCTTAAAATGTTGATAATTATTATTTGCTTTGCTCTTCTGGAAGCTTCAAATTCTTGCTTATGCCATCTGCATTTCCATCACATAACTTTCAATGATTCATACCCATCTCCTGTTTGTCATAATTGTAATTTCAACCCCCTTGTTTACATGTACCACACCCTGAAGTTGCTAGCTTGTTTTTTAAAATAACATCTGTTCTTACTCATTTAAATACCCCATAAAGACTGCTGAGACAGGAGAATTTTTCCTCCTCGTGTGAGTCATGTCACAGGCATGATGCATGTAGGTTTACCAAAGGGTCTGGTCTTAGAATGAGATGAACAGGTAAAACCCCAAGATTAGCTGCTTGGTTTTTTTTCCAAAGATCACCTTGTGGCTTGGTTTGGCTGCAGGATAATTAATTTACAGGTTTGCTCCTCTAACTTTTTTACAGACATACCTTGTCATTTCTGAGAAAGCCAAAGTGGTTTTGAAAGTTTGCATGGTTTCTATGAATTCCTTCATCTCACATTGTATTGCCAATTGCCAGTAGGCATCAATGGAGATTCCTAGTAGGTCCTATTCAAGAGATGGTACCAATTTTGAAAAAAGCTTTTTATGCCTTATTAAAGTAAACCTGATCTGACTTTACAAGATTATCTAGAGGAGGTTTCTTACTAAGAACAGGTTTACTTCTGGTACATTATTTCCTACTCCTATTTATTTGCAAATCCAGGACAATTTATCTTGGGCTTTGTTTTGAGGAATATATCTTCTTCTAGAAGTTTCCTCTTTTTAAAACCTGAATTTCTGTGTGTTCTGACTTCAGTGAAGCTTTTTTCAAACAAAATCCCTCCAGATTCATGGTGCTCTAATTCATAACTCCACAATACTGAAAAGAGATATAAGTGAATGATCTGCAAATATTCTTGTTTTCTCTGTAGCTCTGTTACAGGACCAGTGCACCACTACATAATCTCTTTGCAGTGCTACTTGCAGCCCTCTCATTGTGACTGTGCTGTAGAGCTACATAACCTCAAGAGGGCTTCTAGGCAGAGTAAAAGCACCAGGACACATGGGGGCAGAGATGCATGCTTCAGATGAAAGTTAGACTAATGGCCACCGAGTAATTAATATTTCATGGTGCCCAGGATGGCTGATATGAATTTGGATTTAATTTTGGGGTGTTTGTGTTTGGTGTATAAATATTTGTTGAAACATTTGCACTTTTTTTTTCCTGAAAATAACCATATTAAACCCAGTCTTGATAAAATCTTAACTTAGTAAGTAAAAGTCAATTAGCTACTAGAAAGTGGACGTTGACCAAAAGACACAGTTGTGTCAGAGTTGAATGAATGGGGACAACCAGAAATTGTAACCAATGGACACTAGTTAACAGAAAAAAAACCCTTCAATTTTAAGAGTCAAATTTTAAAATAAAACTTGTAATCTGCCAAGTGGAATTAAAAGATAGCCTCCTAGTGTTCCTGAAGGTGCCAAGATACTTAAAATCACAAGAGCTGGGTAGTGGGAAAAAATAGACTTTGGACTTCCTGGCTATAAGGAAGAAAACACACTGATGTGCTGACTGATACCTTCAGTCAGATCCTTTCCCATTATTTCTTGCCAGGAAGCTGGAGTGTGTGACCTCATTCCTGGAGTGGGTCCTTCACTTTTCCTATTAAGGATAACTAGTCCAATAGAGGTAAATCTTGAGGAACGTTCTTGAAGCCTCATGGAAAGGAGGAAGGAAGCTGAGCAAAGCTCTTTTTCTTCATCTCCCAGTTATAGGACACCTCCCATTGTGTCTCCTCTGGGCAGTGCTCCTGCCCTGTTTCTCTGCTCAATATTACTTGAGTCTTCCAAAATTTCATCTTGTTTCCATCTGACTGGAAGAAGTGATCAAATTGGAAGTAGGAGCCTGAGAGAAAGATTAGTGAGCTGCTTGTGTCCTTGTCTCTCATCAGGTATCTTGCAGTTAGATGTAGTGGGCGCATTGAACCTGTCTTGCCTTTTCGAGACCTAAAAACTGTGACAGATTTTGGTTATAAAATAAAAATCTGTGCTGCAAATTGCAGCTGTTCAGGAGCTGACCCATGAGCAGTTCTGATCTCTGCTGTAGCAGAGGGAAGACAGTTGGCTGTGGCAGAAACTATATATGACTGTGCTCTGACCGAAGCCACCTTCACATGAGAGTCATCTGCGTACAAGCCGGTTGCTGATCTCTCTGTTAGGTGAATGCAAGACTCTGCTGGGTCTCTGGTGGAGAAGGAAGGGGCCTCCAGTCACATGTAGAGGCTGGCATTTGTGGAGCCACGTGATGTGGCTAAGCTAGAGGTGGAGCTGCAGATGGTGACTTGTGATCTACTGGTGGGACATGGCAAGTGTCCCATGTGGGACATGGGTGGCTTCAGTTTCCTCTCCACTCCACCTCTTTTCAGAGAGCAGGCAGTGGAGAAACAGACTAGGAAAGTAACACTCTCCCTCTCTCCCCACAGCTCTTCAGGGGAGATCTTGAAGGGCCCTTACATTTGTGGTCACGCTATGTACTTATGGTCACACTATGCGGTCAGGACTTTGTAACTTGAAGAGATTACCATTAGCATTGCCACAATTAAATATATATTAATAAAAGGTGCTGCAACAAGCATTACAGATGTGAAATTTGCTAGTAAGCTGTGGCTATGTAGAATGTATATGTGACCTGTTAGGTGACCCTGGAGCATGCTGAGGTTATTAGGAAGCCACAGCTGGGAATGTTAGATTTCTAATCAGGAAATACCCTTAAGAATGTTGAAGATAACGGAGACATTCAAGCAACCAGCCATTGTACAGAGGTCACAAAACTTGACAGTGTACACAGTAGTTTGTAACAACCGGAACAGGCAGAGCCTGAGTATCTAAAACTGTGATGAAAAACACTACTGCATGCACTCTTGCTTCAGCACGGAGTATGCAGAAATGTTCACTTGTTACTTGGTATTACTATATACATAAGTGTTTTAACATCATTAGGGGTAACAAAGGACCCATGCTTGTGTCTAAGCTAGTATCCTCCCTGAGGGTTTGTTGTAACAAAGGCAGCTACAACTGCCTGTCCTATGTATAAAATGAAAAAACCTTCTATTTACAGCCAGGTAGTTTTACCTTGAGCTGAAGAAGTAAACAGACCTCAAAAGTTAGGTGATTACTTCATTGTCTTTGCATTTGTCACCATGGGTGGTTGTAGGGCCTACATGATAAATAATTAATGATGGCTTGTATGAAGAGTGAGGGTGCATTGAAAAATAAGCATGATTAATTTGCTTTTCTTTTAGAGACAGTTATTCCATCCACAGCCCTGAAAGGAAAATCAGAGCAAGGCAACAACTCTTGACAAGTTTGAAACATATCACTTTAGTGGCCTGTTAGGTAAGGCTTTGGAAGAGCGATGGAGGGAAGAAATAAGTTAGAATTTTGTACAGCAAAACCTTGTTATGAGAGAACTCCAGGACAAGATAATGATATTGTTCTTTGTTTCATAAACAGAAAAGTTATGACTTTCCTAGCATATGTCACAAGGCCAGCACTTAACAAGACATGCAGTCTCACCTCAGCTGCAGCACAGACCCTGTAATAAGGGACTAGCAGCTGAGCTAGCTGAGATGCGATGTTAACACTAATCCTAACTCCTTGGAGAACAAGTAAAGAATGAAAGGACACATAGTCAGAGTTCTGTGCAAGCACTATAATGAGTGTATATTGCCAAGGGAAGCACTGTTGCATTTTTTTTTTCTAAGAGTTCTTTTTTATACTATCCAGCTGTGGCAGAGATGTAGCTAGTTTGAGCTTAACAGAGGTGAATGCCTCAGTTGGGGAAATGAGATCTGCTCTACTAACATTTGTTATGGATGGGCCGAACTTATGGATATACAAATTCTTCTGTATTCAGCCTTTGAATCTGGCATTATAATTTAATTCACTTTATAAGCAAAACTTGGTTCCAGGTAGCCATTGGTATTGAACAACCTCACAAGTTTTTCGATATCTAGACTGTAAGAAAATCACTGATACAACTGGTCTTTTGACAACAATGGAGAGTGCTCAACAGATCTCTCTGGAGAAATGCAGTTCCAAGGAGTAGCTCTGTGAAGAAATGAAGAACAGTAAATGTCTTTTGCTGACATCATTTCCCTTCTTCTTCTTTTCCCCTCCCCAGCTTTTCAAACAGCAGCAGCATTAGCTTTCCATTACTGTGTTGCTGAATCTTTCTTTTCATTAATTCCTGGCTTATCTTCCTCTGAATCACGCCAAAATTTAACCCAGTGTGAAATTTTATGATGAGGCTGCAAAGTAGAAACTTAGCAGTGGAAGCTGATGTCCACATGCAAGAATGTATACAGTCTCGACCATATTTTCAGGGACACTTTAGGGTGGTAGCTGCCCTGATCCAGTTCTACACATTGGAGATTAAATGAAAAAAAGTAACAGCAAGAAAAGCCCACTTCTGCCATAATTCAGCCTCTGCTTTCCAAACTGTAACTGGCTTCGTGCCAAAGACTCACAGTTCTTTCTTCCAAAAGTAGTTTTTCCAGTCTTCCAAACACACCTGCTTCTGACTGGAATAATGGTGAATTTAAAAAAATGGTTCTAGTTCCAGTGGAAAAAGATGTGTCTAGGCCACTGCAAACAGTATAACTTACTACTCTGTTATTGTAGCTAATTTTTTGCTAACTGCTATTAGCAGTGTTTTCTTTCTCCCTTCTTTGTATTTAGCCAAGAAAACAGAGATACCTCTTCCCAGCTGGCCTCACACTTTATATTCTATGTGTAAAATACCTTCCTTTTTCAAAGTATTCCTTTGGGCTACCAATGAGTTGGACAGACGGGGAAGTTTCTTAATAATGCTTTGAAATAAAATTGCCAGAAATACCAACTCTCCCATCTTCCTGTAAATTGCCAACTCTCCCATTTTCCTGTATCCTCATTCTTTTCCTCTTATTTCATAGCTACTGATAGCTTGAGACAGCGTTTGACATGGTTAAACTGAGGCATAAAAGTATTGCAGATGTTAGATGAAAGCAGGGAGAGATCCAAGAACTGAAGCAGAAGGGCAGTCTTGGCCTTTCAGCATATGCCAGGAAAGCAAAGGAAGTGTGGGCCAACAAAAGAAAAAGTAAAAACACTTTCTACCAGAAATGGAGCATTTGTCATACTGGCTTTTTAATATAATGGAAACCTTAGAAGAAAAAGCACTGGTGATTGATCACTTCTCTGACTTTCCTTATGAGGCAGTCTGAAGATGACCATTTAAAGGAAGCTGGACCAACATTTCTAACCTGCATTGTAAAACTCTCATTGGTATACAGGAGGCTGTTCTTTCATACTGACACTCTCATTGCCATCTTGTGGTTTTTTTACTTTATATGAAATTATGAAAATGCCCTGTCTTCAGAAAAGAAAGCCTATGTATGTCCTACAGATGCAGTGTGCAGGCTTCTGCATCACTCTAGCTCTAATTCTCAATCTTATCCAGTGAAATTTTAAATAAGCTTTAGCAGGAGTTTGGGAGAATGTTACATGAGCATATCTCACTGGCCAGGATGCACTCCTGGGATATGAGTGTTGTGACAAGGACTTTTGGACCTGAGCTCTCTGTAGATCAAGTAGGTAACTCCAGGAAGAAACGGTGTTACCTTACACTCACTCTTCTCCTTTTAAAGGCACCAAAAGCCTTTCTAGTTAAAGAAAAAAAGAAAAAAAAATAAATCCACATAGAGTTAGGAACTTGCCTGAATCTCCCTGTAGACAAAGTCTATTCTATGTTTGTGCTTTGAACGTTGGGATCTGTGGTACCACAAAGTTCCTTATTCCCTCTGAAGAAGTTGGGAGAGCACAGGCAGCACTAAGCATTACATTAAGTTCTCTGTGAATGTTTCCCTTCCTACTGTTCAATACAGGCATTTGTAAGAATATCTAATAAGGATACTCCTTTGCATGCCATTAATCAGCAAAAGCAATAAAAGAAACGGCATGTTTTGTGTGCTTTTAGTACTAAGTCCCTTGTCATGATGAAAATGAGATGGAGGTGGTTGGGTCAGGATCTCTACTGTCACCAATAATGGGACAGAGCTATACATAATGGATGTCTCCTGTTGTAGTGCCACTCACAGTTGCCATTCTCCTCCTCTTCTTTGTAAAACAATTTCCTTTGGTCCTTGATGCAAGACAGAAAAGGGACCCTTACTCACTCACTATGGGAAAGCATATAGATAAAAGCTGGGAACTGGCTAAATTTTCAATGTATTTTACCACATTTTCCTTTGGAAGTATCCAAAGTCTTCAAACACTTATATTAATACTGACAGAGCAGCACAAGACAGTGCACAGCTTTTTTCAGTGCAAAGCTGTGAGCATCTTTCTAACAGGTGAAAATGCCTATTTTTGGACTTGCAGGATAAACACAGCTGAAAAGTTACAGTTTGTTTTAATGAGGTGAATCATCTTTGTAGTATAAGAAGGCTTCAGTTTTTCTTTTGTCTTGTCTGTGTAAGTAAAACTTTTTCAGTAACATTAACCAAATTGTGAATGGTACTTTGGTAAGGTTACAAAATCACTGTCTCAAAAGTAAAGATATAGTGGAGGTGCACATTTTTGCAGCTATTAAATGCTGTCTTGTGCCTTTTGTGAATCTGCAGTGTGATGTATGTCTCAAAAAGATTTTTTTCCCCACTGGTCCTGCTGTATCACTTTGTGCCCGGGGGGGATGGAGTTACTTCCCAAGCAGCTATTTCCTTCCTTGTCATTGTGCTGTTCTGTGTGAGGCCTCTTGCCTTGTTTACTGGTCATCTTGCCCAGCTCGCATGATGTACCTGTTCTCTGTGACTCCTTCCTTCTGTGTTACTTGATATAGGTGCCTGAGGAGACTGAATGAATGCACCATCACATCATTCCTGTGGGAGAGGGAGATGGTACCCTTTCCATTTGACTAAGAAGAAATTGAGAGGCAGAGGAACTCATGGAAAATCCTTCCACTGTTTTGGAAAGTCCAGCCTGAAACCTCTGCAACCTGATTTTCTGAAAGCAACTTACATTAGCAGTTCATAGAATAGCTCTTGGTTTTCAGCTCCAGTTTGCAAGAAGCAGGGTTTTAATATTCACTTAGAAATTTTGATGATAAAATAATTACAGGCATACACAATTTCAGATTCTGTAGAAACACTTTTTAAAAACAGCACTGTAACAGTGCATTGATACTTCAGTGACTCAGTTGGCTCCACTAGAGCGTAAAACAGGTATTATATGAAGAACAAATTACACTCTTTCTACCACATATTTATAGAAATTTGTTCTTATGCTAGCACAGATCGAGTAAGTCTCCAAACTAATAATCAGACTGCAATTATGAAGCTCCCTGACTTATGTGCCATGCTGTCTCAGGTTCTATCACACTGATGACAGCTATTTATCTTAGATCTCAGCTCTCCTAGAAACAGTCTAAATTATTTGCCTCTCAAGAGACAGGAGTCAGGCTTGCTGCAAGTGATAAAGAGGAAAAATATGCTGATCAAGTGCAATACACAAGCTGGAACATCCATTATTTAAGCGTATTTCAATTATTTTAAACATATCACTGCACTAGTCTTTGTTTTCAGTGGCCTGATCTTCAGAGCCTGTGTACTGACTTAAACAGCTGAGGGCCAATCTTTAAATCTGGGAGTGTTGTTCATGTTGTTTTTTTGTTTTTTTTTTTCCATTTGGTTGATGTACCTTTAACCCTATTGTCTTTTCTTGTCCGCCTCCTTCCCTGTTTTGACAAAAGCTGCTGATGATTCCTAGTGGTTCCCAGTGTCAGGAGCTGCTAGCGGAAAAGTGTTTATAAGATACTTAGCAATTCTTGAGAAATTAGAAACAGTTGTCCTTGTTGCATGTGAAAAACTATGCAAAATCCATCCCAGAATAGCCCACAATAGCCTGCTGTCCTCTGGGCCATGTGGACTTCTGGTCAGAGGGCCAGGAGTGAAGCACCTTGCCATCATGAACCCAATGGCAGATGTGTGGGTCAACTCTCTGGAGTGCTAGAGATCCTGCCCAGGCTTTGAGACACCATTTTTTTTCCTGGTTTTGGTGAAACTCCCATGCTGTGTTGACAGTAAACTGAACTCAAAAAAATCCATTTTACATCCACCTTTCACTCTTTCATAATGGGATTCTCCTTCTGACACTTTTTTGCTAGATTATGACAAACAATTGTCACAGTTGCTGCTTTCTGTTCTGCTGTGTTCCTTTCTAGCCGCCAGAATACCACTGGGTGAACTTATTTGCAAATAAGGATTCTTTTAGATTTTTGCTAGGAATGGTAGGCTTTGTTTCCTTCCTTTTCTTCTCAATTGCTGTGCCCTATATTGCATAAAAGATAGAGCAGCCATTGGGCATAACCATTCAGGTTTGTTTTTACAGAACCTGCTAATGAAAATAAGCCTAGGAACTCTAGATTTCTGGAGACCTTGCTGTTTATTTGCCATGTCTGCCTATGAACCTTTTACTCATGAGCGAGCTGCATTTTATGAGCTGTGAAGGCATCTTGCAGACTACACTTTTCTGAGTGAGGGTTTTGGGGGCAGCGGTGAGTGCACTGTGCCAGCAGTGCACCCCTGCAGCCTGCCTGTCCCCCAACAGCCCATGTACTCGGGGTATTACCTTGGGTACCAGGAGGTGCAGCCAAGAGTGCATGAGGATGCACTTGCAGTCCAACACATAGTCCTCAAGGTTAAGCTCAAAATTCAGGCTGAACATTAAAAAACACATCCTCTTTTAATCCTTTAGGCTGGAAGTATGCTGGTCTGGCATGCTGCTTGACAGCTAGGCATTCAGAGGATGATCAAAAAATGAAGGAGAGGGGATTCATAGAAATGTAACACCTTCACCGCTGGGAAAAAAATCTCCTGGGGCTGGTAAAGTGTCAGAAACAAGAAATCAATCATCCCTTTCTATTAATATTATCTCTCCAAAGAAAAGATGACACAATAGTGGCAGGACACTTTTGTTAGTGAGTTGCTTTCCTTCCATCTTATGGGATTGCAGTAACAAAAACATAGCTCAACAATACATATTGCAGTTATGCCAGCGGCAAGATACTATTCAGAAGGAATCATCTGTAAATAAAGATTAAAAAAAGAAAGGAGTGATCAGTGATCATGTGATGATGAGCAAAGATTATTCCCAACTGACCTGGGAAGCAGAAATTTCCAACCCCATTTGGTGTGCAAAGCACTGGGAACACGATTTTTCCCCCTTGTCTTTATCTCTTATTGCTGCCAAGGAAAGAAATTGTAATTTTGTCCTCATTTTACAACAAGTTTGGAGTAATTGGTTATAGTTATATCCTTACAGGGTGCCATCTAGGGGCAACCCATTAAAGCCTTGTCAAAGGTTGAAAGCTTCATCTCTTGGTAAAAATCGAACCTGAAAATACTTCACGATGCTCCAGGGTCTTGCTACAGATACTGAGAACACTGCTTGGAGTACATAGGGTGGCATTAAAACTACAGGAAAAGAGACCGGGAAGAGAATACTACAGGATACAAAGGAAGAAGGTTCAGAAAATCATCATCCCCTCAGCTCCACAAACTACTTGGTGTTTACAGCCAAATCCTCCCATGCCATCCAGTTATTCAACTTACTGTCCAGCTTGTGAGAAAAACTATAAGCTTTAAAATCATATCTCATAAATGTGGTGATGAAATTAAGAGTATTAGTTTTTTTAATTTGTCTTTCTGATAGGACAAAAGGGAAATCTATAATTCTTACAAACATGTGAGGACATTAGCAACCATATTTACCTATATATTTGTTTTATTTTGTTGGCCTGGTTTGATCTCCAGTTCTAACTGTACATGTTTTTATCAGTGTATATTTGGACTAATATCATCAGGTTCATAATTACACTTCTGCCTAACATTTCCTTTACTTAGTGTTGCTTGAGTTGGCCTAAACAAGCCAGGTTTTTCTCCTATCTTTCTGGAAGTTATGACAGGCAAGCAAGTAAATTCTGGAGGTCTTGGGGCAGCTAATTATGCTGAGATACTTTGATGACACTTGAATTTCTACCATTATTAAATTTCCTAAAAGAAACTTGCTAAAAAAAATTTATTTTACTTTTATTCTTGTAGAAAAGACTCCTAAAATTCTTTCCAGAAACACTCAGAAGGACCTGTGCATTTAGGACCAGCTCTCCAGTCTTCAGGCAAGGTCCCCTTCTCCTGCAGGAAGCAGCATTTGTTCCTTCCACCATCTGTCTTGCCTGGTCCTTTGTCATCTCTTTTTGGCCTTACATAGTTGAAAAACTGTATCTCTCACTTGCTTGTCTTTCCATAAAAGGTCTATTTTTATGGCATTCCATAAAAAGGTCTATTTGCGTCTAATAGCTGTGCTGTATCCCTTCTAGCATATACATTTCCTAATTTCTTCGGTTTAGGAACAGTCTTCAAACTCTCTGCAGCTCCTAATCTAGTCACAGTTTGGTCCGTGGCCTGGGCTCCTAGATGCTGTTAAAGATACCTATCTAGGAAAATTCATTCGCTTGTGCCTCTGATACCAACTTTACATCATTATACCCAGTTCTTCTCCTGGGAAGAGCTGCAATAGGTCGGTGCTATGTTAAATCAGCCTATGATAGAAGAAGCTATTCTCATTTTTCCTTGAGCTGCACAATGGTTTTTCTTCACAATATTGATTTAATAATTTATAAATATTTAATATTTACCAGTGTTGATGAAAATAAAAACTGTGTTGGCAAATGTATCAATGTAATTCTGCCATTCGGTCGTTCCCCTCTTGAATTCCTAGCACCCTTTTTACAAGCAATCTTCATTCTCTAAACCACATAATTTCAACAAGAGGATAATAGTAAGTTCCTTGGTTTTGTAAGCATGATTTATAAAAAGGGGGGATGGAAACAAATTATAATTATAGGTAACATGTTAAAAAAACCCGATGGAGACTGTCATACCTGAAAGAAAATGAGTTGGTAGAAATTGTGTAAATGGTTACCAAGTATTTAGCATGTTCCTGTTCTGTCTAACATTTTTCACATTACCGAACTGGAAAAGAGTTAATGACGACGGCAGTGAAATTCCTCCCACTTTCACCTCCCTCCAAGTCAGGGTCAATAGGCGTTGATATTTATAGGTCTCATTCTCAGGCAGTGGCACTTTACACATACTTCAGTTTTGTGCAAAACTAAGTATATACTTAAGTAAGTATACATACTACTGGTCTAGAAATAGTAAAGGATTTTAGTTTTATTTCAAACTAAATAATAGTGGGTGAAGTTGTGATGTGATTTATTGTTTCCTCAGTAGCTAGTCCCCTAATGCAAGCTTTCCTTCCTCCCATTTCCTGCTTTTAGTAGAGGGAGGTGGTGTGATTTAGCTAGTGCCTTTGTCTGCTCTACTCTGTGCTAAACTGACAAATGTAGAAGAATAGTAAAAATAGCCAAAATGTGCAATGGTAAGAGCCATTTCCTACCTTTTTAAAGAGCTGTACAAATAGGAATAAATCATTCATAATAGCATATGATTATCTTTTACAGTATCTACATTATAAGAGAAATCAAAGCAAAAAGAGCTTTAGAAAGGTAACAATTTTTGCAGCACTTTTTATTTTGTTGTTTAATGTATATTATACTATATAGAACAGAACTAACATCTACTAAAGGTATATAAAAAAATAAGGGAAGCTTAATTCTCCATACTAGGTACAGCTGGAATCATTATTTAATATTGTTGTTAATATTTTTCAATTGTTGCCTGGCCAACAACCTTTTTGCTTTGTGTTTCTTTTCTCTGGGAAGCATTCAAGCTCTGATGTGCCTATGTACAATTGCAGCACATTTCTCATTCACCTGGCACCGAATTGTAATAAAGCTGTGTTTTAACCTGAACAATCTCACGGAAGAGTACTGCATGTTGGTAAGCCCACCTCTCCCTCAAGTATTTTAATGCCAAGATGGGAAATTGCATTACCCAAACACCTTTCCACCCGCCAGTAGTTGCTCTGAGTGGAAATCAAGCGATGCGAAGAACCCGAACTGGGGCAAATTCCATCCTGAGAGACTGGCACAGAGGCATCCTGTCCCTTTCTAATTAGCTCTAGCAGTCACTGTGCCTGTGCTTCAATTAGCACTTTGTAATTGTAATTTCATTCTAACCCTATTTTTGATCTTATATAATGCCTCAAGCCAGCTAAACTTCTTTTCCTCCTGTCAGAAGGGAGTTACTAGCAGGGAACTGGAATGGCCCCACCAGACCTCCCCTGGCAGCCGCTGTGCCTGCTATGTGAACATGTACATTCCACTCTCCAGCTAGATCTAATTTAGAAACCTTTGAGCTCTTAATGATTTCCTATAGTTTGGCCTAATTGAATCTAAGTGCTTTTGCATTAAAACTAGAATGCCCACCTCAGCTGAAGCTGAAAACCTATGACCCTGAAATACAGTCCCACAAACGTGAGCCTTCCTCGTGTTGACAGATGCCACCTACTGCATCAAAGCCACAGCCATCTTCTGTTTTGACCTAATGCCTAGTTTAGTTAAGACCAAAGCCTTTTGCAGAACTGAATTACCACCAACACATGCAGCAGCTGCTGCATGCACTGAAGCTGCTGCAGCCTGAGAAACGCTTCTCTCCAAGGAGGCAGGCACTGCTGCAGGAGCTGCTCCTCCTGCACCGTGTCCCCCTGCGAGGGAAAGGGGCTCTGCTGCTGCTGGGGCATGTGCCACCCGGGGCAGGGCCCAAAGCGGGGAGCTGTGACTTGAGACGCTGTGTATGACTGAACAGCAGGTCAAAACACCTACCTACAGCAGCAGCTTCAAGCCATGGAGCAGGAAAGAAACCACTGCTGAGAGCTGTGTGTAATGGGTTTGGGGAATGTGGCTCAGGAGTCAACCAGGGGGATGCCCGGCTGAGGGGGGAGCATGATGCTGGGCTCAGCCAAAGCTGGCAGGGCTCCCCTGTCTGTATCTTCCAGCGGTTGCTGTTGGCTTTTCTCTTAATCTATTAAAGCCACTGGTGAAATCCTGTTAGTTTCCCTGAGAAATTCTCACCTTGCAGGCTTCCATAGTAGAGGAATGTATACCATCCAGGGCCTATCCATTTCTCAGTCTTTCCCCTGCCCCAGATTCTGCTGTTCTCTTTCATGTTGAGGCAGGAACGAGAAATATTTGCATCATGTCTCTATTCAGAAGGCTTTTCTAAGAACACCATACAACTACTGCACAGTGCAGTATCTGTTACCGATCTATTAATAATGACAACAGTAACATCAGCAAGTAACTATCAAACACAGCTATGGAATATGAACCCATGATCTTATCCCAAAGCTAAGAATGATACGACTGCCAGTATGAATAATATCTAATGATCACCTAGCTACTAAAATTATATCCCTACAAAACTAGACAAGACTTATTTCTTTTATTTTAAAGACTAAATGTAATTAAGAGCACTCCTGATGCATCTAGGAGGTTCAAAGAGCTTAGGCGACTGCTGTCATACATTCAAAGCAAATCAGACCATCAGGCTCTAATAGTTACATTTCACAATTTCTGGCTTACTAAATTATACTCCCAACGTAAATATCATTGCAGTATCGGAAATTATTTACAAAAGAAGAGCTAAGGAGGGCTATTCCATCAAGGTGATAAACACACTCTTGCAGTCATCTTTTTGGACTCAGTCCTTGCTCCATTAGCAGGAAAATTTTCCATTGAAGTCAGCACATGCCTTGCTTTCATAAGAGAATCTTGTGTTCTGCAGCAACATCTCAACTTGCTATCAGTAGAGTCAGTGGAGAGACAGGCTTCGGAAGGTAATGGTAGTAAAATGAGATCTTTGGTCGTGTTTCATGATGTGCTACAGTGGCAGGAAAAGAACTATTGATTTCAGGAATCATGGAGGTTCACATCAAAGAACAGATTTGCTTCTGGTAAAGAAATACATGGGAATGGGCCTGAAATTTAAGAAACTTCAAAGTAACCTGCACTGCAACATGGGAAGAATGTTAGACCGTATGCATTTTAATAACCCCCATGAGGACAAATCACTCGATTCATTCAATGACTTCAGTGCTCTGGTTAATGTCAATATGCATACAATATAGCACCTTAAATTGCTGATTTTGAATTTTACTTATGTTTTTAATAAAACTCCCTTTGTCTTCCCCAGAAATGTCCCAGAAACCAATGAAATCTTTTGTTCTAAATGAAATGTGTCATTTGCCCACACAGCAATATTCTTTTCAACACTTAATTTGGCAGGAAGCAGGAGAATCCTCAGTTTTATCTAAAATTGTTTCAATTTTGACTGTGATTTGAACTCTTTCATACATGCTAAGCAAACCTCATAGGTGACCATCTGAAATATGTCAGATTTGGCAGTTAGAGACAGTGTATAGCTTCATAAAAACCTCTTCAGTCCTCATGGGACAGTATGTAAGACCATCTTCCCCCTGCTATCACGTACAAAAGCTCCTGGAGCTCTCCCTAGAGATGATCACAGTGTGCAGTTCAAGAGGGGTGGTGCACAGAGCTCACTAACTCTTCTGCATGTTTCAACCTTGCAATATTGTCTCCTGACTTAAGTCAGGGAAATAATTCAACTTCTCACAGCAGACAATTTTTGTCTTCGGCATATTTGATATTCTCCAAATAGTTAAAACAATCAGCCTACAAAGCTATTGACTTAGAAGAAATAAGAAATTAACAGAAGTGTATTGCAGTAACGTTGCTTTTAATCAGTTTAATCACAATTTTTTTCCAATTCTAAGTTTATGAAATACATATAACGTTTATCTGAGCAGATGCATAATTCCAAACATCTGCCTTTTCCATAAATAATTGGCAGAACAATGTATAAGTTGCTCATCGTTTGTTGCAGATATTCCAAGAGACTTATAAATTTAACTATAAGATTGGGTGATTTTGTAAAATTGATCAATATAAAATAAATGTTCACAATTTATTCTTCAGTTTAAAGTGTCACTTGTTTATAAAGGTTCAACTTTCATAAATTTTGAATTCATGATAATTCACGAACTGAATGCCAAGATGAGGAATGTCACAATAACAATTGCTTTCAGGATTCAGCATAGTTTCTACACAGCTTTATCTTCCCCATGATTGCTTACTGCCAGACACCCCTTTACTGCCTGACCCTGCAGTAGGGCCCTCGGGTGACAGTCACACTGGGCTGGACACTGAGGCCACATCTAGGCTGTTTGCATTAAAGACACCTTGGGAATGTTACAAGACGTTGCTTAGGTTGTTAAATTTTTTCAGTGTTCCAGGGCACAGTTTTAGCTTCACCAGGTGTGCAAAGAATTTGCAGGCATGGTTCAGGGGTCAGCACTGGCCATGGATCCATCCAAATGCACCCGGTGCATGGAACCGCCCTGCTGTCAGAGTCTGCAAGCTCAATGGGTGCAGGCATTCAGTGCCAGCTGGCCTCTGCCAGGGAATAATCCTCTGCACATTTAACTAGTATAGAAGAAGCTTTAGGGGTAGCAGTACAGCTACACTAACTTTCATGTCAGTCAACAGCAGATGAGCAATTTATGTGAAGACGAAAGAACAAGTCAAATCTTTACAATTCATTTGACTTCACACTCATATTAATTTCCTCTTCTTAAGTAAAGATTACAGCATTTACTGATTTTAGATGCTTGGTAGAACAAAAGCAGGTAAAAAAATCTGCGCACATTGATATAATCTTTTCTTTGAGATCCATAAAAAACTGTACCTGCGAATTGCTGCTAATTCCCATTTTTCAGTGGCTGTCCTCTTGCAGCACAACCCTGAAAGACTCTGCTGCCCTGTAAAACGATGCACAGACCAGGCAGCTATACAGTACAGTGGAGAAAAACATTGAGAAAAGGAGGAGCTGGGGCAGGAAAATGCATGGAAAACAAGATGTATAACACAGCACAAATCAGCTACACTGAAGTAGATATATGACAGGAATCACGTGAAACAAGTTCTGCATCATCTATCACTTCTAATGCATGCCCTATGGGACTCCAGCTGGAACACTGAACTGGGATCTTAACCACAGAAATTTCACTCACCATCCCTTCTCTCCAGATTCTTATAGCTTTTCCCCTCCCAAGCGGAGACTGCTTTATTCCTTGGCTTCTCAATTATACCCAACTGGAAGTCAGCCACCTGAAATAGCCATGCTGTTCTTCCAATTATATGTGGCAGTCTAGTGCAGGTATCAGGAGCGTGATTCATCAGACCAAGGGTGGACATACACATCCAAACTAGCTGTCTAGACTCCATTTATCATTTACTGAAACAGATACTTCTACCCAGTGACTCACCTTATGCTAAAGCTGCTCTCTGAAATGAATGGAATACTGCGAAGTGCCTATTTCCCTCCGTTAATTACAAAGGGAGTTCAGATGTGCTTCAGACATGGTCACAATATTACAGACACCTGAAGCTAATGAGGTGAAGCCCAGTCATTGTTACTCTATATATGGATATATATAGATATATGGAATAAAGTAATCCAGAAATGAGAATATCACCGTCCAGGATGTGTTGCAGCTGAATTAATACAAACATTTTTTTTTTTTTAAGTTTTAAAAAGCATTGTATTTCCCATAGTGTTTCAGTTTTCATTTCACCTACTAAATAATGTTGAATGAAATACTAGCATTTGTAGTATCTCTCTTAAATGTCCACTTGACAAATCAGGATGTGCCACAACTATATCATGAGATGTAACATAGACTTCATGTAATTACTTCCCAGTTTAACCATCAATTTCCTCAGGAAACACCGTCAATCTGTTCAGGCCTATAACCATTCCTTTCAGATGCAATGTGCTGTATTTAAGTTATGGGATTAAAGATTTATCTTTAGCCAAAAATGATTACTTGGTTAAACTTTTAAAATACAGATCTCATTTAAACTCTATAATCAGCTTTACATTTATGTTTGTGATATGTATCACTCAGGCCACTATCTTACTCAGTAACACTTACAGGCTGCAAAGCAAGGCACCTGGGTGATGGAAGTTACAGACCTGAAACCCAGAGCAGCATTTGTGGGATCAGTCTCCAAGACTGCTACTGGAAAAACTGAAAGCAAAACACCTTCTAGCTTGTTTGGTTCTGCTGCACAGGAGGTGCAGGATTGTTCAAAATTTGTCTGTTGCTAGAAGTAGGTGTCAGTTTACTAATTTCTAGGGATCAGCTACACCTCCTTGCCAAACACAAAGCTCACAGTCCTCATAGCCTTTTGCTTCCTCACAGCTTTTCAGTCTGGGAAGGCTAGGCCAAGCAGCTGCTCCCAGCCCCAGCCTGAGGGAAGAAGCAATCACAAGCATTGGTGTTCTGGGGGACACTCTCACCCTCAGGTTTCTTCTTCACCATATTAAAAGTGCAAGCATGGCCATATGTGTCATTTTTGAGTTTTCTAGAACAGGCAAATGTACAGAGACACATAAGGAACACCTTCACATCAAAGTCTTACTTATCCACTTCTCCGTGGCTACAAACCACAAGATTTAACAGGTGTAAGAAACACCCTACTGCATCACCCCAATGGTCCCTCCAACCAGTATTCTGACCCCAGCAGTGGCAGCAGGGTATACTATTCAGGGTAAGTATGCGAGCCTACCATTTTCTGCAGTACATTTCCTCTCATACATCCCCATAATTAAGTCATTTCATTCAGAAGTTGGAATTTTCAATAGTGTGGCCTTCTTACCTTTTCTACCAAGCCATGCAGCGATTCCGTTGGAGCGCTTGTTTTCTTGTTGTATTGAGGCAGTTTATCAGGGCTTCTAATGCAATCAATCTCTGTAAAAATATCAATACAATACAGCTACTGTATGACTCATGGGATACCTATATGATATTTAAAACAACAGAAGTGTCTAGATGTATTTCCCTTTACCTGACCTCCAGCCATTCATTACAACCTAGAATACAGAGCATCTGACTCAGCTACTCTCTCTCTACACCAGGAGAAACTGTCTGCCTGCTCATAGCACTTTTTCTCTATTTCCTTAGATAACTGTCACTGCCCTCTTTCTAGCCTAGCATCCTCCTTTGGCTTATATTTAGACTTTGAAAAGTAAATTGTTCTTAAGTCTGCCAGGTATCAGAAAGGGTATATTCCCCAACGAACAGCATCCTCATTGCATTTTCAAGGATTCATGTTGCATTGCTTTTCTTGCTGACCCTGTTACATCTTCCATTTGATTTAATTTCTCTGTGCTGAGGCAAAATAATATCTCATCAGTAATGTATGATATTAAATACAGACAATTGCCTTGTTTTTTATAGGTTGCAAGTTTAATGGTGTAGTACATCACGTTCCTCAGGTCTTGGATACTAAAAGATCTTGGTTACTGCTGTTAAAGTAACCAAGATCTAAGGGATATCAGCTTTCACTGCAAAAATGGGGCACTTCTACCCCTTCTTGTTGCAAAGATGAGCTTGAAAACATTATTTTGGAAAAGAAAAGAAAAAAAAAAAAAGAAAAGGGGAAATCTGGAATCAATTTAATATAAAAGGCAGGCTCGTTATTTTTATAATTATACATCACTTTGGCAGGGGCAGGGGGACACATTCATTATTTCTGAATGTTTGCAGGTGGCAATAATACCTATGGAAATTTCATCTTTGGGAATGCTTTGTCACCGATGTCCTCAGAACTGTAGTAATACCATTCCCCCATTAGTTTGCATGAATAAGAGTAGTCCTACAGTCTAATTTATTCTCTCTGCAGATTTGGACCCTGATCTTGCAAGCTGTATTTTGTACCCATGAAGAGTGCTGCAGTGATATGCAGTAGTGGTATGCACAGGTAAGAAGCCCTGTCTGTGGAAGATAATAGATCTTGCAGCTAAGCAAATCGAGTGCAAAAACTGGGAGACGTTTAATCTGTATTAAATTTGCCTTTAAAGAAATCACAGTATGTTGAAATTCTGCATTATTAAAATAGAAGACAACGTAATGCTGAATTCCTGTTCACTAACTGTCCTTTACTGCAAAAGTCAAAGATGCACCTTTCCCCACACCCTCCCTCCTGAAGACACACAAACACCAGCACAGAAATAAAAAGAGGGATTTTAATGGAAAATCTGAAAGGTTGATGCCTTCCTTTCGATTCCATTAGGTGGAGCTCTCAGACAAGAAGAAACGCATGAAAAACCAACACAGCAGGCACCCTTAGGAATTATTAGTACTGTACTATGCAGGTATTTTTCCCTGCCGAGAGCTCTCTCCTCTTGATAGAATTCATTTGTAACCAACTAGAAAGCTTATTACATGCTTTCAAAACCACTATTACTCAGCAACCTGCCTGTAGAACTAGGTTTTCATTAGCTTAACACATTACCGAGATCAAGCTGCAAACTCTGGAGGTAGCTGAACGCTCTATCAGTGGGGTCAAAATAAATAACCAGACCAACAGAGAAATAATTATGGAAATAGAGAAGCAGAGCAGATAAAGAATTTAAGAGCAATACATAAAAATCAGAAAATTCCAGCAAGTGCTTGATCTCCCTTCCATTAATGATAGAAGTTCACTGACATCAATGGCATGGGATTCAGCTGAAAAATTGGCCATGCAGACACAAAGGTACAACACAGATGGAAATGGCAAAACATTTGTAACCTGATTTTCTGCCACTTTCTGGTCTAGTTTCTACTCTTGCTTTGATTTTGTACTTTAGACACACATGCTTACAAAGTTCTGGGGTAGCTCTCCCAATTCCTACACAAGGGGAAGGACGAAGATGACCTTGTCTAAAGCACTGTAAAGGCAAAGGACAGAATGGTGGGTACATATTTTCAAGGCTATTGGCTCTTACACCCATTGTTCATTGTGTGCAGTAACTCAGCAACATCAGTATTTTTGCCAAATACATGGCTGTGGTTGGCAAAACGGGAAAGAGGAAAACAATGTTACATAGACAATTACCAGAATTAGCGGAAGTTAGAAGAGACTGTCCAGACGTACATGGAAGGAAAAAGCCTGAACTCATTCCTGTAAGACTCTACAACTTATTTAAGAAAAAAGAGTACCTGAATTTAATCAATTCAACTGTAATTAAACCTTGCTAGTTTTTTCTTTTATGAAGGCACACATGACACTTTGTAATCGACCATTTCACTAAAGCTTAGCCTATCTCCTTGATTTATCCTTGATACAAAAAGATGGTTATTCCATGACTGTTGAGGTATGATGCTGGAAGGTGTTTTTTATTTTGTGCTTGAATATCATCTGTCTAGTTCCAGGGTTTGCAACAAAACCTTTTGCAGACACTTGAATCACTCTGAAAGTCTGTACCATTTTCAGGCTTTTAAAAACCTGTACTCCTTTGCTCCCAAAGCAAACACCATTTAGCACCTTGTGCTAAAATAAATAATATGCAGTGCCTGTGAGACATGAGAACTAGCAACTTCGTTTCTATGTTGAAATCAGTTGGCCTCATTATTTGATAGTCTTAAGTTTTACACACTACTCTAGATTTGCTTCACCAATGTAGAAGGCAAACTCCTACTAGTATTTTCTGCTGCAGTGTAAGAAGAGTGTCTCTCCCCAGCACTGAAGATTTCTCCCTCACTTCCACATTCTTCTGCTCTGCACATTTCCCCAGAGGAATGTATTGTGATCAGTATGATCTTTTAAGCTTTTAATTTTCCCCACAGGAACCACCCCAAACCGGCCACTGACATAAGAAAGGTGCTATAGGTCAGAAAGTTACAGCAGTCTTACCCTGTTTGTCCGGATACTGGAGAGAAGCAAGCAGGAGAAGGGTTAAGATGGTGGAGAGCTCAAGCACTTGGTGCCATACAGTAAGCCTCTGATAAAGCCCTGTGGGCAGAGAACACAGCTGGTCAGATTCACCTGGCTAGCCATGACAGAACCATCATGCCTATTTTCCTGTGTAAAACAAGGTATCTCTCTAAATCTCAAATTTCTCCATCAAGAGCTTGTTTTCAGGACACGAGTGTTTCTCACTGGAAATTTTTCCAGAAAAAAACTCTCAACTATCTGCTGTATGCCCCCCTCATTCCTTTCCAGCTTCCCAGTGTCCATGCCCCCAATAGGTGAGAATGTTCTCTTATCCATGATTCAGTATTTCACTGAAGTACAGTGTGATCAAAAGACAGAAAGTCAATCTTAACTACAGAAATTTCAATACAGTTAAATTAAAAGTGTCAAGCTATTGTGACTAGCTTTGTCAAAATCTGGGTGACAAGCTCTGCTGTGCAGCAAAATGTGCTTGTTTCACAAAACGCTGGTGAGGAATAGCAGGATGCTGCTTCTCAGGAGGCTGCAGGCACACGAACCTTCTCGCTGTATCTCCTCAGCTTGCATCGGACCCAAGAGCCCAGAGCTGAGCTGCCCTTTGGAAAGGGAGAGCCTGAGAAGACAGCCAGGGCAGGTGCTCAGAGCTCAGAAGAAAAACAGTGTGATCTTGATTATAAAAATCATAGGAAACACCCAACCAAAATCCTGATCTGTTACTGATCATGCTGCACCACTCTTTCTTTCATTTCCCTGATTCAAACATGGCGCTTTGAAGAGAATGTAAATGCATGTCTCCTGACTTTTTTGTCTATCCTTCTGGAAGAGTGCTCAGTGCTTGTACTATGTATCCCAATATGGTTTCTTTTTTAATATCTATTTCAGAAAACACACCCCTACTGCAGCACAGTGCAGCCTATAGCAATGAAGAGGAATAATAACAAAACCCTTAAAGATAGATCAGGCATTCTGAGTGCTATACTTGAGTCAAACTTGAATCTGAAAGGCTTCTATATATCATTAAAAAATATTTTCTCCCAGTCTCACGATAGGTTATAGGATGTTAGAAATTTCTGCTAGTAATTATGTGGGAATAAAATCAATTAGCTGAATTCATTATACTTCTTAACACCAAACTTTTGTTTGCTCTGAATAAATTCACTCTCCTATTTAGTAATAGTCTCCTATTAAGCTTCATTAAGACCTCGTCCTGACAATGGCTGTGCATCCCCTAGGTGCTTTGGGAGGACCCTGAGATGCTGTGATAAACAAAGCTTCCCAGCCGAGTTAGAGGCTTCGCTCAGGACTGATCTGTTCACAACCTGGTAATCCTGCACATTTGTTTAAACAAGTGGTTCTGTCATGACCAGCCCTGACCTACTTTCCCCAATGCCTTATTTGTTGCACACATGTTCCAGCTCTCCTCCAACTATACTTCAAACACAGTCTGCATTCTGCTATCTGTTTGCAAAATGCTCAAAACAACGAGGGCCCTGAGGAGGGAACACCAACACTGCTCGGCTACACAGAGCAGACAGTACAATGCACCACCAGCACCCAGCAAAACCGGGGTATTTTACTGCTCCTCCAGCGCGCTTGGGATTCATTTCTCTTAGCTGGCCAGTTTGACATTTTACAGCACAGAAACAGAGAGGCAAGTCAAACATAAACATGAGACTTCCAAAATGAAGAAATCTATAGAAGAAAATACAAATGCAATTAAATGGTAACAGCATTTCACAGTGACCATGTCTACCCTCTCTTTACTATTAGCAAGAGAGAGATGGAAGACAAAACTAGTTCACTCCCTGCAAAATACTCTTTTAAACCCACAGAAGAGCCTTCTGTTGGTCATATTTATCTCTTTCACATTGCACATGAGCTATCATTTTTTTTCAGGACATCTTTCTCCTCTTTAAATGACAGCTTGATTGTTGGAGCCTATCTCCATCACAGCAAAACTGTTTATCTAGTGTTACAGGCGAGTGGAGCTATTAGTCCTGAAGTCCTGTTGTGTGGCCACTGCCCAGAGAAAATGATTTTAAGTTGAATGGCTTCAGATTTCATGCTGAATATCCAAATCTTTACCTTGAAAATGGTTCTCTGAAGGTGCATGCAAGAGCAGAAGGCTTCACCCCTAGCTCTTCCACTGAACTCCTTGGTACAACGTCGGCAAGTCCTAGATGTTTTGTGAATAGCTTCCCTCTGGTTTTGGTTCTCAGCAGAGATTTTTCATTCCAAATGTGTGGTATAAAAGGACAGTTTATACTTTAGTGCAAATAACAGCGGTAGAACGTTCATGTAGGAATATGTAGAATGAGTCAAGTTGGGAAGGGAAGGGTTGACTTAGTTTAGTTCTCCCTTCCTGCACTTAAGGACAAAAGACTGGTTAGCATATCTGAAAAAAGTCAAACAGAAAAATATTTATTTATAGACTTTTCCACCATTATACCAGCTAGGAAGGAGAAGGCATGAAAAGAATTCTCTTTTGAAATATGATGGAAACAGCTGAGCCATATTAACTACCTCTTTGGATGGACATGTGCCTAATATAAGCTATCCTCTGTCCTCCGATCCAAAAGACACATATCAAAAGTGTTGATGGACGATTAGGTCAGAGATGCCTCCTTTGCCCCTCCTTTTCCTTTACTTGCTTGCTGAGTTTATACCATGTTTTCAAATTCCTGTAGATAAAACTGAAGAACAAAAGTGCAGCTGCGGTTTGCGCAAGTGGCAATTTGAAGAGTACCTTCATCCTTTAAACAGCATGTCTTTTCTCATCAGGGAATCCTATCTGTCAAACCACACGTTCCTCCTCCCTGAGCTCCAATAACAGGTGACTGCAAAGGGCTGATATTCAAGAACATGCAGTATTTAGCAAAGTCACATGCACAACAATACAGCAATGCAATTGTATCCACTTTCTACTCCTCCTGAACAGAAGACTTGGATGGCGAATTGGTGCTACAGGCAGGAGTGGGACTGAACTTTCCCAAGTCTCAACCCCACTGCATAACCACAGGGCCATATAACTTGCTCTCGTGGTCTGTTAGTAATGCCACGAGCCATTCTGGCAGACAACGACATCAAGAATAAATCCAGCTGGCATCAGCCACAGCCTTAGCTACAGCTACAGGATGAAATTCAGCCTGGGGAAAAGAGTGAACACAGTCCCTACGGCCGGGCCACGCTAGTTCCTTCACCACCACATGAACCATCTTCCCCCTTTTTCTGGGATGGGGTGTCAGGTTTGGATCAGGAGCAGCACAAGGGTAGCCCCAAATGTAGTTGCCTGCGCCAGATGCCAGATGATGCCCTGCAAGATGCCCGGGGAGCCTCTGAGTAAATCCAAAGGCAAACAGAATTGGCCATCCTCTTCTGTCATCTCCCATGGCAAGGCAGGAGGGCTTGGGTCTGCAGCTTCAAGAGAGTCTGTAAAAGCAGAACTACCTGATTTTCTGTACTGATTTGATAACGATCCACTCTTACAGCATTGAGTCATTTTAGTTGCATTTTCTTGCCTTTCTTTTCTCAAACACTCTAACCTGGAAAGTGGAACTCCAGTACCCCAGGGAGGGTATTACTGACATGATGCAGCATGACAATATGTAACTCCTGTCTCCTTCCTGCATTTCTACTCAAGAGCAGTCGATAAAGAAAATCTTTTTTTCAAAGCTGTGTTGTGCCGAGGACTCATTTAATCTGTTCTTTACTGTACCAAATAATTCTTTTTTTCTCCCCACAGATGACCATTACTCAGTACCTCTTCTTGCTGTGAAACCTCCCAAAATGTAAAGTTTTATACCCCCTTATGTTAAGCTGCGTCTTCTGAATAATGCAGATGGATTATGAACTCTTATATTTTGAGTTTTCTCATGACTTTGGCTCATCCAAATAGCTGACCAGAGGGAGGTCCATTAATTCACATCAGTGATAATTCAGAGCTTGTTTTCTGGCTCCCTTTTGAGAGGGAGATTTGTTTTATTTGTTTGATTGCTCTTCATGCCGTGTGTTCACGTCTGCCCAGGCTTTTATGCTGTGCCCATCATCATGCAATGTGAGATGACTGATAACTCTCTTCTAATTCACAGAACAGATACTGTCTCGGCAGCCACACATTTTGGCCTAAAAAGCAGTATTTGAGGCTTGACATCTAATCTATGGATTTGTCCAATCTAATTAGTGCCACTTGCATCAGTGTTTTTATGATATAGACATACACCCACTCAGAAAATCACTAAAGCTACAGTGTCAGCTGCCAGGCAGTCGTTCCATCATGCTCGTGGTCACTTCTGGCTTGGAAATGGTTTGAAAGATGCTATAGAGATGGAAAGCTCTGAAACACATCATCAGTCCCTTAACGTGTTTTCCTATGATACTGTTCATAGTCAAGTACTCTTTAATTAGATTAGGCTTCGATTTTCACTAATTTCATTGTACTTTCTTGGAATTTGGTAAAATTCTGGGTTTTGAAGTTGGTGATAAAACTCCTACAGCAAAAAATATCTACTGTATCTATTTTTAAGACAATACACTGAGAGTTGGGCTAAATTAATATGCATTGAGCACCATGCAGCAATGCCAGACTAATTGCCATACTCAAGCTCGCTTGTTGACAGTTGCCTTTAGTATTTCTAACATGTGTGGCCCTCTTTAGTGCAGACGCATTCCAGGAGTAGTGGGCCACGTGCATTCACTGGGCATCTTGCACGTGGTTCTGACGCTCGTTCTCCAAGGAATTGTTCTGCAAGTCTTAAAATCATTCTAACAAACCAGAATTATATCCTTACATGTTTTTGCAACTAAAATTCCTGTGAAACCACTGAAAACTGGACCTGCAATGGAAGATCACATTTAGAAATGTTCAGTCTGTGTTTGACTCCCTGGAGTCCCCTCCAGCTAACACCAGTGTAAATCACAAGCCTTTCACTGACACCCCTGAACCTATATGCAAAAGCAACTGCCCTAAAAAAGCAAGGGGCTTGGCTGGCTAGATATTTTCATCAGTAAAGGAATTAAAAAACATTATTTCAACCTGAACTTCATCAGTCTTCTGCCCAGTTTTCCCCTAGTCTTCACTGCAAGAGGGAAATATGTTGGGCTTGCATTCCTGCTGGTCTCAGGTTTACCGTGAGAGAGGATTAAGCAGTTACGACTCATTCCAAGCAGCCAACCCTGTTAGCACCAGCACAGACCACTGGTTGTTCCCTTCTCAAACACCACAGCCCACTTCTGGGGATTTGATGCCTTTGGATCCCTTCCCAGACCAGGGATGGGCTGTGAGTTGGCAGGATTTCTTCTGTATAGGGGAATCTGTGGTGACATAAACTCCAAGCCTGGGAATATAAACCTGACCCTCCCTTTCCAATGGATTCTGAATAAACACCCTGGCAGGAGGGCTGGAGAGCTGACGGGGAGCGGTGATAACTTCATATTGGCTAAGGTCGCCTGTGAGCTTAACAAGAAAGAGCCAGATCTCCTTGTGCCCTCTATGTCACATAACCATTCGGTACATTAGCATGTGATTTAATTTGGGCATTTAAAGCTGCCTGCATTAGCTCGTGATTGTGGGTCTTTTCACCCATCTTTTGTGCGTGTTCTTCCTTGCAAATGCGTATTTGCTGCAGCACATTTTCAAAGCGAATTGAGAAAGAGAAAACTAAAAGCTACATGTATTAGTATTCCTGATTAATTTAATATCAGCTTACAAGGTGGAAATTAAAATGATTTTTCTGTCACTGTTATCTCTCTTCACTTGACAAAGATCGATTTCCTTCTTCCCCACTGCTTACTAATAAGACATCTGAAAACTAAGATGGTTTTTATGTTTACTTCCTTGTTTAAATCAGCTTTCTCAAGTAAGGACAGCTTTGGCAATACATTTGCTTTTTAACTTGTGATTTTTGTGTTGGCTTAGACTCCACCAGTGACAGAACATCAAACAGAGAGGCTATATATTTTTAATTACTCAGGGATGCCCTTGTGCATAACTACATGCAAATTAAACAAGCAGAATTCAAAATGTCTTCAGAACAGATTGCACATGTTACACAATCAGTCACATTTTGGGCTCAGAAATGGTGGTGCACTATTTTGCTTCTCATGCTGACAAGTACGGCGGTACCAGTCATCACTCGGTACAGCGTGGTGCCATTGCTACTGCTGTGTCTGACACTGCTAGGTTGGGTACCACTTTCTCCAGAGCTGACAAGCCAATGAAGTCTGATGGCAACACACGAATGCTCCAGTGTGAGAATCAGGGGAACAACCAGTCTAGGTGGAATGACATCTTCCTACAAAGAAAACACTAATGTCCAGTAAAAGGATTAGAAAAAATATGTCGGTTTTGGTGTCTGAAAGAATCTGATGTAAGCACCTAACCACCTGCCTCCATAATCCAGCACTCCTTTGAAGTGGGGAGGATAAACTAAGGAGCAAAGTTGCTGTTTGGAGTCCAAGCTGTGTTTTAGGAAATTGATACTTGTACCCCAGTTAGCACTACAGCTCCAGCCAAGCTGGAACTATTTCAAAAGACGAAAAACGTTTAGTGAAAATCTCACAGTGTAAGGTGGTCACACCAAAAGGAAAAGGAAGGAAATACGGCCATCTGCATATTGCAGATGAGGAATGAAAATGCTAGAGACAGAGGCAGCATGGTGGGCATCCCTAAAGAACTCACCATTTCTCCCAGAGGAAAAAGCTGAGCTTTTTCAAAAAGTTGGGTAATGTGTTCTGCAACACATTCTCTTGGGACATTACATACCCTTTAGACTTCTTTTCGCTGTGTCAGAAGTCTCCTTATTTAGAAGTCTAACATTTCTTTCATATTTTCTCTCCATTGCCCTTTCGTAAATCCCCATGCTCAGCATTAGTAAGAATTTTTCCTCTAAGGTGTTTATGCCTGGAATACCTATACAGAATTATCTTACCTTCTTCCTCTCAAAGTTGATTATCCTTTGTTTATCCAGTCTATATGTATTTAAGTGCTAATCTTTCCTTCTCCCTCTGGATAAAGTTGCTCTTGTTCTTCTTGGGATGGGGGGGTGTGATACCTCCTCAAGGTTTCTTTCACCCTCGTCTTACATGGTTCCGCAACTTTCTTCTGTGCATCTGTATTTTTTGTATGGTTGCACCCAGAACTGAAATCCAGCTAGCGCCCTCTGTGAAAACACACCTGGCTCTGTCCCCATGAGAGATCCAAGGTGACAACTCCTTGCATTGCACCAGAAGCGGCATACGAGCAGCCTGCACCCCACCAAGGGCGCCCTTGCTGGCCACCTGCATGGGTGACCTGAGGCAAGGGTGCGTGCATCTCTGCTTGCCTCCCAGTGCAGGTCTTGGGGCACCACGTGCCTGGCGGGGCGGTTGGTCCTGGCCCGCTGTGCCGGGCCAGCAGGCAGGTGTCTGGGCACACGTCAGGCGGTGGGTGCCGAGGCTGACAGCCTGTGATGTGATGCTGTACGGGCACCTCTGGTGCTGCAGAACTCTGAGGCGAGTTGAAAGCTGCACCGGAGCTGCTGTCAGGGGGCGAGCTGGCAGGTGATGGTCTTTCGCCTGACACCATCGTCCTGTCCTAGTTTTGCGCTACCTGTCCCGTGGTGCCTTTGGTGCGTACACCAAGGGCCGCAGAGCCGCGGGGGGGTTCTTGGCGGGCTGTGGCCCACGCCGACCTGCCGGAATAAAAAAAAAGCCTTTTAACGATGTCGGAGCCGGGGATGGGTGCCCTCTCGGCTTCAGGAACGGGGACTAGCCTCAGCCGCCCTCCCCGCCGCCGGCCCCGCGCCCGGCCGGTCCCCAGCGGGCAGCGAGGATGGCGGAGATGCCAAGTGCGGGCGGCGCGGTAGGGCGGGGAGCGGCCACCCCACCGCACCGCACCGCACCGCACCGCACCGCACCGCACCGCACCGCACCGCACCGCCGCCACAGCCACAGCCACAGCCACAGCCACAGCCACAGCCACAGCGCACACCCGGGCGGCGGGGCTCCCCCGCGGCGCGGCGGCGGCGGGGGGCGGGCGGGAGCGCGGGAGGCGGCGGCGGCGGCGGAGGAGGAGGGAGCAGGGGGCGAGCGGCGGCGAAGGGAGGGAAAACCTGGGCTGGGCGGGACGCGCCGGCCGGCGCGGTCCCAGTCTGCCGCGGCCGGGCTGCCCGCGCTGCCGGCGGCTGCCCCTGCCCCCGCACCCTCCCCCCGCGGCCGGGGGCGGCGGCGCCCGCCGCGTCCCACCCGCAACTTTCCCTCCCCCGTGGATGGCTCTCGTCGGAGACCTGCAGGGCAGCCGGGCGCTTGACACCTGTCCCCCATGGGCCGCCCCCGCGCCTAAGTTGGCCGGCGCCCGGCCGCCCTCCTCCGCAGGGCGGGCTTGAAGCCGCGGCGGGGGCCGCGGAGCCCATGGCCGGGCGCCCCGCGGCACCGAGGTGTCCGTGCGCGCCGCCCCGTCCCGCCCGCCCGGGAGCCGCCGCGCCCGCCGGAGCGCCGCAGCGGGAGCGCTGAGGGAGGCAGCCCCCGGCGCACCGCCACCGGCTCGGCGCCAGCCGCCGTTGCCCGCCGGGTCGCTGGCGGCGGCGGCGGCGGCGGGGGCGGCGGGGGGGGCCGCGGGATCCGTCCGCGCTCGCTGCCCCCGTGTAGTTCCCGAGTCGCCTGTGTCCTCGGCGGCGGCCCGCGGGTGACATGCAGTCCCTCATCTCTCCGGTGACCAAGGCTATCCTGGTGGCTTTGTTCATCTTCGCCATCCTGCTGATCCTCTACGTGATTCTGTGGTACATCTGCCGCGATGTGGATTGCGACCATGGGATCTGAGCGGTGCCGCGGGGCCAGGGCTTAGGAGCCGGGATTCACCCCGCGGGGCCGGGAGCGGCAGCGGCAGCGGGAGCCCCGCCGGGCGGCAGCCGCCGCCACCGCGGCCGGAGCAGGGGAAGGGGAAGGAAAAAAAGAAAAAAAAAAAAAAAAAAAAGGAAGAGCCGAGCCGAAAGCGCCCGGAGGACAACTGCAATCAAGGAACCAACCTGAGCTTGACCTTCAGAGACCAGGGTGACCCGGTGAGTCCCCGCTCTCCGCGGCGCGGGAGATGCGCGGATGCGGCGGGGCTCCCTCCCTGCCTGCCGCCCTGCCTGCCGCTCGCCCCACGCCGCGCACACACACACACACACGCACTGACACACGCACGCACACGGATGTGGCACGGGCGCCCCTCGCACGCGCGCGCACACACACACACACACACACACACACACACACTGACACACGCACGCACACGGATGTGGCACGGGCGCCCCACGCCGCGCACACACGCGGGCACACACCGGTAGATGTGCGCGCCCGGGTGCCTGCTGCGCGCATGCATGCGTGTCCCCAGGGGACAAGCAGGACCCGTCCCGCTGCCCGCGGTACGTTGTGCCTGCCCCCGTCCCCCTGTGTCCCCCGCTTTAAATCCACCGAGGTGACAAGGCGCAAAAGGCAGCGCGCCCGCGGGAGCGGCCGGGGCCGGGCGCGGGTGCGGTGCGGGTGCGGTGCGGGAGGAGCGGCGGGCGGCCGCCGCGCTGCCTTTGCGGCCCCACATTGGTATGCAGGCGGTGGCTGCGCCGCCAGGCAGACCGAAAGGTGAGCCCGAGGGGTGGGGGAAGCCAGCGCTTTGTCAGCCCGGGGGCAACCCGGGGAAGTAACGGAAAACGCAGGGGAAGATGTCGGGTACCCGGCGGGCAGCAGCTGGCAGACTTCGGGGAGGGGATGCGGAGCGGGGTGCGTTTCTCCTTCCCAGGGGCAGGTTGGTGGAAGGAGGCGGGGAGGTGGCAGAGAAATGTGCATGGGAAGTTCTGGATGGCAGCGGTCCTTGCCTGGTCTCACCCACACTGCTTTTCCTACCTCTCTGCAAAAGGGTTAACACTCAAGGGTTAAACACATGTCCAAGCCCAGCAATGACTGAAAATGTTGATAAAAATTTGCAATTGATGAACATGTACGTGTCGGGCACTAAAGGAGATGTACCCTGCCCAGCCGTTTTCCCACCTGAGAGAATTTGTTGTTGGCTATTTCTGCTCTTACTGTTTGGTTGTGTTGAATATTGTGTGTTGAAGTGGGGAGACAGCAACACATCGTGTTTAAAGTGAAAAAGACCTACTGAAAGAAAAAACGGTCCTGAACACTCTGGCTGTGAATGCTTCTGTCTTGACAGACAAGCTGTCAGGAATCGGAGCAAACTCCAGCTGCGTGCGTTATCCATGGCAGGGATGTATTTGGACGCCGCAGGGTGCGGGTGTATATACGCAGCAGGGAATAAGAGAAAAATCAAATTCGGGTTTAAAGGGGGGGAATGGGGACCCAGCGAGTGTGAGCTGCAATTGTGTGATCCAGGATGATTTGACGTTGAGTGTTGGTGGCCAAAGAAAGCTCACCTTTGCAACAGGGGTCTGAATTTGTAAGAAACCCATTTGGAAGTCAGTTCTCTTGCCATTTTGGTTTGTGCTTCTGTTCAGATTGTATTTCGAAGGGCTTTTGACCTGACTAGTTGATCAAACATGACATTACCGTTAACGCACCCTACTAATGTGATTATAGCAGCAGTGACATTGATGTTTCCTTGCCCTGCAACTACAGTAGCAATGCATTTGTTTACTTCCCCCATGCACACTCTGACATGTCTGTTACCCAACAGCTCTGAACAGCAAGGGAAGAAAAGAGGAGGAGGGGAAAGCTATTAAAGGCATTTAAAAATGGTCATAGCTCTGTTTTCCTTACATGTTTCATTATGCAGAAATAAAAAAACCTCCAAGTCCTCTCCTCCACCCCCCCCACCCCCCCCCACCTCCCCCCCAGTTTCACCAGTCAGTAACCATGTTTTACCTAAGTGGCAAAAACCTCTTCACACTTTGGCGTGTCGGGTTGTGTCACATGTTCCCTTCCGAATTAACAGCGGTGAGCACCTTCTACCCCTCTTCCAGCTGGCAGGAGCTAGTAGGCGATGCGATTATAGGGGCTCTGCTGTTTAGTGTTAATTATTTCACAGTAAATCAGTATTTCAAACTGTTAGTTACAGAACTGAACAGAACATGGCAAATTAAAATGGTTTTCACGAAACTTGAAATACTGACAGATATGTGTGCATGTGATATGACCAAATGTATTTTATAGTACCCATCATAACTAACGTTAATTAGCTTAATATTTGAAGAAACTGTGAAATAGTTCATTCAGTCATTGTCCAAGCATTAGTGTTTCCAACTGGCTCATTATTATTTTAAGCATATCGTTTCTAGGAGACAAGGCATACAAAATATTTTTTTCTATCAGCTTTTATTCTAAATAAGGTAAATATATATGTGTTTATAAAGAAATATGTATATATGTATTTGTAGAAACACTAGTGGGTATTTTCTAGCCTAGCACAACTGAAAAATAAGCAGAGCAGCGGCTGGCAATATCACATTTGATTTATCATTGAAATCAGAGATTTGTTGGCTTTGGATCGATACTATGTATGTTCATTGTTGTGTGTTAAATGCAAAGCCCTAAATATATGAAACCCACCTTTCCTATTGCTGTGACGCCTGATATAAGAAGATGAAATCCTGGCCTTGCTGATATCAGTGTGGAATTTTAGTTTGTTTTGATGGAGTCAGAAAAATATTGACAGATTTGATGTGAATTTGAAACAGCAGGTCGTTACTGAAGTTGTGAGAACTATTGAAAGAGTAAACAAGGGCAAACTGGTTTACAGTGAAGTGCCTACAAACCTTATTTTTACATTTATTTACTTGCTTGCTTAGAAGTTTGGTGACAATTTTATTTGTATTTAGTGTTATTAGGTGCTCCTACCCCAGCTCAGCAGTTTTCACCAGCTTGCTCTCTCTTAATGTATGGTAGTGTTTCAAAGGTAATAGCTGAAATATAATCTGTGACTGAGATCCAAAGTACGACAGCATCAGTTATGTGCAGATTACCTGTAAGTATTTTTTGCCATAAGATGGGTTGTAACATCATGAGTAGTACCTTTGTTCAAGGCAAAGACAATTTGTTATCATGTTCCTACTTGAGCTGAGCAAAATCTTTGCGATACTGCAAAAGTTGGTGGTGTCATAGGCTGAAAGTGTATTCTTAGTCCAAAAGCAATTTAATAGGCTATTCAAGCATTGTGTAAAAGGATCTTTCAAAGCTTTTCCTTTTTGTGTGAAAAGGACTGTGAAGAAGTTACCAGTGCTTCATCAGCAGAAGTGTAATGAATTCTATGGATTAATTCTTCCAGCAAGTCAGCATGCTATAGCTGGGTCCCAGGAACCCTGTCACGTCTGACTTAAACATACAGTATGTTTCTGGATAAAATCATTCTCTACTCAGTCCCTATTCAGGCAAATTCCCTGAAGGTCTATTAAATATTTTCTGGAAGTGGCACCTAAGTGTAACTGGACAATGCGTATCACAGGTTTGCTTATTTTCTAGTTCCTTCCTCATGAAGTGGATTAACAGGAGTCAGTGTCTTTACGGTATGCCCTCTGTGCATCTTACACCATTTCCCTAAAACAGGCTTAAAATGAGCACTGAAGATCATTCCAGCGTAGGAGGGTCTCTGCAGAGATGAAAGGTTAGCTAAGGTTCAAGGGTGGCCAAGGCTGCATCCTCGTTGTCCTTCCACTCCAGGTGAGTGTAGAGTAACCTTCAGGCTGCTGTCGAGCAGGACACTTCGATCTGCCCTACGCAGCTCCAGCCCTGTCTAGTAGAGGGCTTGATGCAGGAGTGATTTTCTACCATCTTTCATGAAAGAGGTCAGACACGACGATTTTGTAGTTGTTCCTCATGGCTATAAAATCCGTGATCTTTGATTATTGGTAATGTGACAAGCACTCGCTATGATTTTTATGTTTATAAACACCTTGGAGGTGGGATTGTGAGGATTAATTGTATGGTTTATGCCATGATTGTAACAGTTGAAACTGGCAAGGCCCTTTAAATGACAAAATTTTGGGGCAGTGTTAGGGAATACAGTGCCACTGTAACAAGTGTATCAAACCTGCAGCGTGAGCTGGCCATATCTTCTTTCTTTGCTAGAGTAACAGTCTTGCATGGTAATGTTAATGCAAACTCTGGTGGTGGTGTAATAGAGTTCTAAAGAACAGGAGTGTTTGCTCTTCACCTAAAGAGCAGGCTCTGCGCCTACATCAGGTACGTATGGACCATTATACGTTAGCCTGACGCGCTCCCTCCCTCCTGCACGGCACTGCTTCAGGGCTGCAATTGGACATTAAAATATATGGAAAAATTCCACTGACGTTTCTCAACAGATGACTTTTCCCCCAGTTATTCTGCGGTGTTTGAGTGTTTTCTCCTTTTCCTCTTAAGCGTCAATCCTCTGAACTGTGACTATTTAGTCCATAACACAATTTGTAGGCAAACTGCACAAACTGATTTTCCTGAAGTGGGCTGACAAAATGATGAGTGCATTAGAAAGCAACACACACTTGCTTATTTGTCGGTATACGTTAAACTAGGTTTTTCAAGTAAATGTCTTTTAAAATAGCCTTTTTTAAAAAATTTTAGTGTGCTGCATTTAATATGCATAGCTAATATGGTTCATATAGTTGCGCAGCAGCATCTGTTCTTGTTAGAGGCATTCTGATAGCTTTCAGAATTTTACCCAAATGAGAAAATTTGAGCTTCAGATTGGAGTGACTTACAATGCTGGCTGCTGTTCAGAATTACATCCTTATTTTGAATGTTTTGATGCACTACTTTGGAATACTAAAGATTCTTGCTGGCGTTTTCACAAGTCACCATTAAATTAAATCATATGTAAAGGATACCAATAAGGTGACATTCAGAGTTTCTTTGTAGAATATATTATGAATGTGGATTATGGTTGAGAAAAAAGGTGTGGAAAAAATTGATTGTTATTGATTAACAACAAGAAAAGAATGGGAAAAGAAAGAACGAAGAATGTTATATCAATGTGAAAGATTCAAATTTTAAAACCCACAGCTAATGTGGAGTAAAATGCTAGGCTCATAGAATAAAAATTGCCATTTTCCTATACAGAAAGTATATATACATATATACACACACATATACGTACGTGTGTGTATATGTGCACATTCCTATGTAAAATCTGCGTGATCAAATTAGAAATCTGCATCTCTAGAACAAGCTGAGAACCTTTACATGCATGATTTTATTCCTTTATCCTTGAAACCTGGCTCTATTATCGCCCAATATGCATTAACTTTAAAACCAGATAGTGTTGCAGATGCTTTCTTGAGGATTTTGTGGTCAAACACGAGTGATTCTGTACACTGAAATTATAAATGGATCATTCCTACAAAGAAAATGCTAGCACTCTGTTCACTTTGGGGAAAAAAATGAGTTCAGGTTTTATGGGCTAGAAGAAATACATTAATAACATAGATTTTGTGTCTTGTTTTTTCCACTGACCTCAAAGTCCTCATGTATTAGGGAAAAAGCATAAGTAATTAACCTATTACGACCGAGAAATATATCTGAGGAAAGAGAATCTGAGAGAGAAGACAGTAGAACTGTAATATCTTGGCTAAAAACAGTAATAGCCAACACCTCCTTACAAAAGTCCAAATCTTTCAGGTAATACATCTTTAGTACTTAAGTCTTTAAGTACAAAGCAGGAAAGAAACCCCCTGAAGTTATGAGTGCTAAAACTTACGCACAGTGAAACCGGCTACATGATTATGATGCTTTTTTGGAATTATGGTGTTTTATATAAAGCCTGCCTGAGAGAATATTTAGGTTTGTGTGCAACAGGGAAATGTATGTACCAAGGGCTTGGGGGGGGGGGGAACAACAAAAAAGCAGCAGCCTTTTGTATGAGTAGCCTCTTCCATATTTATTGCATATTGGGGTAAACCTGGACATGTGAAGAAAATCTTGTTTGCTATTCAATATCCGTTTCAGTAGTAGGTTGCATGCGCTGTAAACACTATTAAATGAATACCCAACAAACTGATCATGATACTTGCAGCAAAAATTAAAAAAGATCTTCATTAAGTTGTGGTCTTTATGCAATATGTATATGACATAGTTAGATAACTTGCATGACATGTTTCATATATATCTCTTTCAATTTAATGTATTTCTGAACATACCATCATCACCGCCCTTGAGAGACATGTATGTATAAATGGGCTTAAAACTAAATTTACAATCAATGTCCATTCTAATAACTTTGTTTTATTTTGTACTGTAATACCATTCTGACACACTTAATAGGGACTATAACTGTATGGGAGTTTAATGAAGTTTTGGTATTGGTGAAGATAAAAGGAAGACATTGTGAGCATACAGAAAAAAACATCATCAGGATATGTTTCTAATGAATGATATAGAGTAATTGTACTTGGCTGCAGTGTCCATGGAATGGTGGATTTTGAGATCTGTAGGGCAGCAAGGAGGGCACACGGCAAGCTCACCACCCTGGCCTTCAGAGATATGCTTGGTAGAGTACCCTGGGATAGAGCCCTGGGGGGAAGAAGAGCCCAGGAAAGCTGTTTAATGTTCAAGGATCACCTCCTCCAAGGGGAGAAGCGATGCATCCCAACAAAGAGGGAGTGGGGCAAAAGCAGCAGGAGGCCTGCGCGGATGAACAAGGAGCTCCTGGGCAAACTCAAAGACAGAAAGGAAGCCTGCAGAGGGTGGGAGCAAGGACAGGTAGCCGGGGAGGATAGAGAGCAATTGTCTGAGCAGCCAGGCACCAGGTTAGGAAAGCTGAAGCCCTGATAGAATTCAGTCTGGCCAGGGATGTCAAGGGCAACGAGCAAAGCTTCTATAGGTATGTCAGTGATAAAAGGAAGATTAGGGAGAATGTGGGCCCCCTCCAGAAGGAAACTGGAGACGTGGTTACCTGGGATATGCAGAAGGCTGAGGTACTCAGTGACTCTTTTGCCTTGGTCTTCACCAGCAAGTGCTCCAGAACTGCCCACTGTAGGAGAGGATCCGGTTTGAGACAGTCTAAAGAACCTGAAGGTGCACAAGTCCATGGAGGTGATGAGATGTATCCGCAGGTCCTGAGGGAACTGGTGGACGAAGTGTCTAAGCCACTGTCCATCCTATTTGAGAACTTGTGTCAGTCCAGTGAAGTTCCCACTGCCTGGAAAAGGGGAAACATAACCCCCGCTTTTAAAAAGAGGAAAAAAAGAAGACCTGGGGCCCTCAGGGAGTTTGCCAATGCCACCAAGCTGTGTGATGTCGTCAACATGCTGGAGGGAAGGGATGCCATCCAGAGGGACCTTGACAGGCTTGAGAGGTGGGCCCCTACAAACCTCATGAAGATCAAGAAGGCCAAGTGCAAGGTGCTGCAAGTGGGTCTTAGCAATCTTAAGCACAAATACAGGCTGGCTGGAGAATGGATTGAGAGCAGCCCTGAGGAGGAAGACATGGGGGTGTTGGTGGACAAGAAGCTCAACGTGACCCAGCAGTGTGCATTTGCAGCCCAGAAAGCCAGCCGTATGCTGGGCCACATCAAAAAAAGCATGACCAGCAGGTCAACGATTCTCCCCCTCTTCCCCACTCTTGTGAGGCCCTGCATGGAGTGCTGCATCCAGCTCTGGGGGCCCCAGTATAGGAAGGACATGGAGCTGTTGGAGCAATCTGGAGGAGGGCCACGAAGGTGATCAGAGGGATGGAGCACCTCTTCTGTGAAGACAGGCTGGGAGAGTTGGGGTTGTGGAGCCTGGAGAAGAGAGGGCTCTGGGGGACCTTACAGCAGCCTTCTGGTACCTAAAGGGGGCCTGCAAGAAAGCTGGAGAGGGGCTTGTAATGAGGGCACGTAGTGGTAGGACCCGGGGGGGGGACGGCTTTACAGTGGAAGAGGGCAGGTTTAGATTAGATATAAGGACGTAATTCTTCACTGTGAGGGTGGTGAGGCACTGGAACGGATCGCCCAGAGAAGCTATGATGCCCCATCCCTGGAAGTGTTCAAGGCCAGGCTGGATGGGGCTTTGAGCAACTTGGTCTAGTGCAAGGTGTCCCTGCCCATGGCATGGGGTTGGAACTCTATGATCTGTAAGGTCCCTTCCAACCCAAACCATTCTACAATTGTATGATGCTATGAACTGTAATGTGAGTTAAGAGATAAGGAATATGCATTTATTCATTGATGCAATGAAGCAGGGAGTTGGCCCATCACTGCATCTGTCAACTTCTGCCCTCAGTCCACTGCAGCCTGAGCATTCACCTCAGTTTGAGGACTGTGGCACAAAAGTAACACATCTTTACAATGACATACTAGATTATTCCTTGTGGATTCCTGTGAGTCCTGTTAACCCCTGCTAGGGCACAAACATATGACCTCAGGCAGAAAGTAATAATAATCACAGTAATAATACCAAGATATGAATAGATGTTTTCTTCCAAGGCTCTTAGGGTACTGCCCAGGGGTTTCTCGATCTGTCATCTGCATTTTAGGTACAAAGAAAGAAAGTTATGGGGGGATCCAGTGACTTTTTAAGCCACCTAGCAGTTCAGTGACAACATACGGGATAATCTTCAAACACTTGCTTTTCTCCTGTTAAAGATGACAGAGTGCATTCTTCTCATGTTTGCAGGTGATGCCAAATTAGGGGCACCAGCCAACAGACTCAGGGGCAGAGCTGCCTTTCAGGGAGACCTAGGCAGGGCCTGCAGGAACCTTATGAAACTCAACAGTGAAATTTCAGGTCCTGCACCATGGCAGGAAGAGCCTCTGCAGCACCACGAGCTGGTGATGGATAGGCTGGGAAGCAGTTCTGTGGAAGAAGCCTTGCGGTGGTGGTGGGCAGTGAGCTGAACGTGAGCCAGCTGTGGACACTGGAGGCAAAGGCAACCAGCAGCCTCTGGGGCTGTATGAACAGAAACAGAGACCATAGATTGAGGGAAGGGACCACACAGGACTTTTTAGATCACATCTAGATACTGTGTTTGGATTTGGTCCTCCCAGCACAGGACAGGCACGGACAAACTGGTGGTGGCTCAGCAGAGGGGGCAGTGGGGGCTGGAGCATTTGCCCTATGAGGAGCAGCTGGAGAAGCTGGGCTGGGTCAGTGTGGAGAAGGGTTGGCTTTGGGAGCACCTAATAGTACCACTGCCTGCAGTCCGTAGAAGAAGTCACCAAAGAGATGGACCTGGGCTTTTAAAAGTGGTGTATTGGGAGAGGATAAGAGACAATGGTCATAAATTGAAGGAAGGGAGGTTTGTACTGGATATAAGGAAAATCTTTTTCCCTATGAGCACAGTCAGGCAGGTTGCCCAGAGAAGTTGTGTAGTCTCCATCCTTGGATGCTTTCAAGACCCCTTGAGCAAGGTCGTCTGACCTCAAGGCTGGCCCTGCTTTGAGCAGAAGAGTGGACTACAGACCTCCTGAGGTCCCTTCCAACTTGAATTGTCCTAAGACTGTAGGATCCTATGAACCATGTACTCCTGAGAATCTCCTACTGAAATGAGCTTGCTTCTACTGGCTTGCTTGTTGTAATGCACTCTCTCTCTTAATATGTGCTAGCTAGGTAAGCCAAAAAGATGGAGGCACAGAACTGGGGCTGGGTCAGAGTGGGGATCTGTTCTTAGTAACCCTGGTCATCCTTACATTTTACACCTATAGCTGCTACACAACACTTTTGGGTATGGCATGGTCTGGAGCTGAAGTGGTACATGGCAGCGCATCACTAGAGCAGAATGACCACTGTGCTGACATGTGCATGGAGAATAAAGCCAACACAGATGATAGTCGCCTGAAGGTTGAAGACAAAAACCACAATGCACTTATAGCCTGTTTAATTCTTACACCTCTGTGGGGACTCTAGCACATTTCTAGGAACTGGAAATAAATTCAGTTACATCACTCTGACTAGAATATAATCATGCTGGGCATACTTTTGTACAGTATAATATTTTCCATAATCTTGTCCAATTTTTATTTCACTTTGTGTTTGTCTTCAGCTGTACAAAGCTTGTTACATTAACTATAATGTCCATACAGGTAGCTGATCCAGTAGGATTTTCAGGTATTGCCTGGCTTGAATGTGAACGGCTTTGAATAGAAAAGCAGTCCCATGGGAACTGTGTGGTTTAGCATCAAACCTGTCATCTCATACCTAGGCTACTCATGGTTTATATTTAGGTGGAGAACTGAATACTAACTGGAGGAAAAAGTACTTAATGCTGTTGTACCTTTTTTTCCCAGGTAGAAAAAGCCTTCTCCTCGGCACTTGAAGTGGTGCCGTGACACCTACCTGATGTTTTGGGTGGTGGGCAGGTGCTGGTGAGAGCAAGGAAGTTTCATAAGGTGATAGTGGACCCGCTTTATTCTGATGTTTCAGTGGACACCCAAGTTTATCCCGAAATTACAAGACTAAGCTATCAAAAGTAATTATTTTCAGTGCAAATCCAAAATAACTGAGAGCTGCAGTGCATCTAGTGTCAGGGGTTCAAACTTTGATTCTGTCATGTTAGTACACAGGTTCACTGCCACCTCCTTACTAAACTCATGGAAAGCCACATTTGTGTATCTCGTTTGATTTTTTTTTACTTGAAGATATTTCAAATCATAATGAAAAACATTCTGAGCCTAGAAAAATACCCAGAATGTCACATATTTGAATGCATAAACTACTGTTTTTGAAATTCCTGAAGTGACTTCAATTTTTTTCTTATGTGGGCTTACAAGCCTGGAGAGACTTTAAATTAAAGGTGGAAGAGAAGAGAAAACTTGCTTTTTAGATGAGTTTATGAAAGCTCTCTTAGTTCTAAAACTTAATTATGTATGAAGCAGCAAGATCCTGTACTGAGTATTAAATTCACATAACTACTCCCTTTTTAAGATCTTACAGAGTACTCGGGTGAATTAACTACATATAGTATATCTAATGTATTTATTCCAGAACTTCTATGAACCTACTGCCTTTAGGAATTAAATATTTGACTATTCCTGTCCCAGGAACAAGACATTGACACCAAATTCATTTAACTTTAGTCTGTGTGTTAGGGGTGCTGTGGATTGCAAGGGTAAATGTGTGACAGTATTATGAAATAGTATTACCTTTACTATCAGCCAAAGGTTTCTTCTCTTACTTCTGGCTTCACTAATAAGGTCAGTTGGAAGGTGGAGCACAACAGAGGAGGCTGGGACAGGCCTGGAAGACACCGCAGCTGCTATCGTGAGTCATTCTCTTTTAATCACGTAGGCAAAATCCTATATGCATGTGGGATGATACATAAAGGCAAAATTTTGCTTGCTGTGGAGGAGCTGTTCATTTGTTACAAACATCAGCTGACTTTAGTGGAGCGGTGCCAATTTCTGTTAGCAAAGGCTTTGGTTCTGAGGATACATGGATGCATTAATGAAGGGTTGAAGTCCTTCTTCAGGCTGCAGACAGTAGCAGCCAAGTAAGTGATGTAGCTAGGATGACATCCAGCCACCTTTGTCACTCTTCAGCTCATGTAGCCAAATACCCCTTTTTTAAAAAAAACTGATTTGCAATGACTGATGTGACACACAGATCTTAAAGATAGTAATGTTTACTAATAATGTGTAATGTGTGTTCTGTATAAAAAGCTGCTAAATTATAAAGGCAAACTGTTACCTCACGAGATAAAACTGTTCATGCTATACGGTTGAAAAATATAGGTATGTAATGCATGCCTTTGATTCAGCAGATTTCATGAAAGAAAGTAAAAGAATCAGCACTCCAAAAAGAGCCTCTGTACCTACCAAAAAGGAGTCATTCCTGGTTAAGCTTGTAGCTATGCTGCTGCTGTTTTATGAATGCCAGCTAGGCAAACTAAACTTACTATACATGGTTTGGTCCTCTAGACGATTGGCAAGTTGAATGGTTCTTGCAATAACTGTAAAAATAACTAAAAATCTGTTGAGTTTCAGCAAGGAGAGGGCTAACTGGAAGACAGTGTTGTGGTTTATCCCCAGCCGGCAACTAAGCTTCACCCAGCCGCTCGCTCACTGCCCCTGGTGGGATGGGGGAGAGAACTGGAAGAGCAAAAGTGAGAAAACTCGTGGGCTGAGATAAAGACAGTGTAATAGGTAAAGCAAAACCCATGCATGCAAGCAAAGCAAAACAAGGAATTAATTCCTGCTTCCCATGACAGGCAGGTGTTGAGCCATCTCCAGGAAAGCCGGGCTCCATCATGTGTAGTGGATGTTCGGGAAGACACATGCCATGATGCTGAATGATCCGCCCTTCTCCCAGCTTTACGTGCTGAGCATGATGCCATATGGTATGGAATATCCCTTTGGTCAGTTGGGGTCAGCTGTCCCAGCTGTGCCCCCTCCCAACTCTTTGTGGCCCTCCAACCTTCTCAGTGGCAGGACCTAAGAAACTGAGAAGTCCTTGGCTTGGTATAAACATTACTTAGCAACAACCAAAGACATTATTCTCACACCAAATCCAAAACACAGCACTGCATCAGCTACTGAGAAGAAAATTAACTCTATCCCAGCCAATACCAGGACAGGCAGCATCTGGGATGGGGTGTACTGGTGGTAGCTGTGCTTCAGGGGTTGAGGAAAGTTTTGCAGGACACCTCACTAATAGCTGGAGTGAGAGTTTGGCATATAGTATGGCGTGGATGGACTGATGGCAGGCAAATTGTTTGGGAACTTGCAAACCCCAGGTAAGTCTGGGAATGCCAGGCCTTGCGATGCATTTCTCACATGGAGACACTTTGAAGACAGAGATGAGTCTACCCTTACAGGCGCTGTCTAGCATCTGGTGAGGAGAGGAAGTGTAGAGCTAGACCGTGACTTCAGGACATGCCGTATTGTGGCAGTCAGCCTTTGATGCAGGCTGGAAAAGAAGCTCAAATGCACAATACGAAATACGTAGTGATGTGCCTTAACAACCTGATGTTGTGACCCAGTGTGGGCATGTATTGATGTGGATAATGAGTATTGTATTAAATAACATTTTAATCTGTGTAGTGAGATGTATTTCTTAATTTTCCATTTTTGTGATAGCTGTTGGTTGAATTAAGCTTGTGAATAACCTTTCTTTTACATTCCTGTGATGCCTGCACTGGTACTTTAACTTCATTTATCTTTGAGCTACAGTTTTATGAGCAGAACAGGTGCTTGAACTGTGAAATCCATTTATTTTTCTCTTAATATTTTAGTTATATAAATTGTAAGAGTGTAGATGTTGCGCCCTTAATCAGGTGAATGGTGTCTACCTCTTGATTTAGGTTCTGACACAGTATCTTCACGCTTCTTTATCCTAACATACAGCCCTACAGCCACCTGCCAGCCTCAGCCCACCAAAGCTGTTCTGCTGGAAATCTTGTGCTGGATTTCCCTTTCAACATGTAGCGATGGGTTTTGTGTCCTGATAGGGGACAGGCTAGAAAATGCAAAATTACCATCACCTTTATGCACCATGACATAGGAGAAATAAAGTGCTTTCTGTGCAGAAAGTGACTACGTTTTTCTCTCTTGCTGTAATAGTAGCAGATGGCACTTGTGGCCCAGAATACTTTGTCCTTTGAATAATGGTCCTTGCTGAGGAAAGCTTGGTTTTGTTTTTTGCATGTGTAAGAAGCAGATTTTTTAAATAATAAAAGCACAAGCAAATCTTATTCTTTTCCTGCATTTTGCTGGATTTTTTAACCAATTGTAATGGTTCTGTTTGTTGAAACGTTCTCTTTGATCTGTATTACATTAATGTTTGCACCAAAATGATTTGTTATTATGAATTTAAAGAGATGTTACACATATGCACTTATGTACACACATTTATTATTGATGATGCTTGGAATAGAAGTGGTCATTTCTCATTTGCCCATTTCCACTGAACAGACCTTGATTTCCTTGTTTTGCTTAGTTTTAGGGCACGGTTTATTACGTTGGCTGGGTCAGTGCCCCAGAAATGAAGGGTGAGACCACTTGGCTTGCAAAAGCAGCTCCTGGAATTCCTGACAGTCTGAAGTTTCTATGGATTTCCATTACATTTACGTCAACTTTTAGTGAAGACAGGACTGAGAACGAAATTAGACTCTCACAGATTAAAAGCACTTCTGAATGGACTTAATCTCTGGTCAAGATGGTGACCTGTCCATGCCTGCCTCCTTTCCTCCTTGGCACCTTAGGTTAGAGGATTCTCTTTTTCAAGAGCATCCTCAGCTTCGGCACATGGCAGTGGAATGCCCTTCTATCAGTGCTGAAGTGCCATGGGGATCCCGTGGTCTTGTAACTGCCAACACTCAGATTTGGAAAGTCTCTTGGTTTTCACCTGACCTGGACATGCTCAGCTCTTACTTTTTTGGATAGTGATATGTATATGTATCTTTATATACATTTTACAATTTAATATAAAATATAAATGATAAAATCCTTATATATAGCTTTATGTATAAAATAAATCTAAATACACAGCTATACAGAAACATAAATCAGAAAATGAGGAATTAATTAAGGAAAGGAGAAAGGAAGAATTAATTTTAGTTTGCTTATTTGGTACATAACTAAAATACTACATTGATTTATTATTAAGTTAAGGACAAAAAGAGTAAATAAAAGTAAAGAATAAATAATACTTCTTCCGTTAAGAAACCTGCTGTTCTCTGTCTCAGTTAGCTAAAACGTGAGTATTTCTATAAACATCTCACAACCCCCCCCCAACAAACTACAGTAGCATCTGTGGGTTTAGCACTGTGGCAAGGTTTTTCTTTTTGTATTTGAGGATGGTTTGTACCTTTTTACACTGAGCAAGACCTACTGGAAAAGGCCTAGTCAATTTGTAGAGAAAATTGCTGATTTTCCCATAAATTTAAGTGCACTGGTGTGGAAAGGATGCTCTTACACTTCAAAAACATTTTTCAAATGTAAACAGTGGTCGGCTTTGACCAGCCTGCATTTGTGTTTGCTCAGGACCCAACACCCTGGAGGCAGAATACTGTAGTAGTAGGAAAAATATCACCGTAAAAATGGAACAAGAACTTTGGTAACAGGAATAATATCTGGCCTCTGTATTGTAAATACAAAAACTACTAGCACTGCGATGTTGAGACACTTTATGGAAGAGATGGATGTTAGCCCCCCTGCTTTAAAGGAGAGGAAACCAAAGCCAAGGATGCTGTGGGGACTTTCCTGAGTTCACCACCTGGACCGTGGAAGAACAAGGCTTATAAGTGGACTCCGCACTCCTCAGTCCAGTAAGCTACCCTTGAAACTGCTCTGGAACGAGATAATGATGTTGATGATTACTGTGTTTTGATCTGAGAATGTAGTGGTAATGGGTTACATATCACTACACTATCATTTTATGTGATTTTCCAAACATTTATAAATAATTCAAACTCCAGGTTGGATGCAGCACATCAAAGATATCTTGTCACATCCCCTTGTCTTTTTACATCAAAGGAGTGTTGGAGACAGTTATAGCCATTAAATAAACCGCAGGATTTTGAACTGAATGACATTTGTGTGCCAGACTGACTTATAATGGGAAAGTGAGAGCTTTGCTAGTAAATCTGGTTAAGAGTGCTGCCATCCCTAGGACAGTCAAAGGAGTATATTGACACTGGAAACCTTTGTAATTTTAAAGAAAGACTAAAATCTGTTGACAAGATGAAAGAAGGCTGTTGGGTAGAGAGGCCAGGTTCTTCACTGTGACCGTTCCTCTTAAATAACGTCATTATTATTAATGACATGTTATCCTTGTCAGCTTATGCAGAAGTGGGAACTGCTGCTTTCAGCGAAAAGAAACAGGATCCCAGGCTCCAATTAAAAACAAAAGCAAACCTAAACTTCAGATTTGATTTTATTAAAATGTAAAACTAGAGATGTTTGAAGATACCTGACCTTCAAGCTCTTTTCTTAAATATGGGAACAAGAGTTGGTGTGGCTGAATGTTTAAAGTTGCATGAATGAACACATTTAGAGATGGATGTGGTGCAGGCGAAGTCTAAAAACACTTGGGAAGGATTCAGAAGGCAGAACTGCCCAATAAATTAAGAAAGCACCCAACATAAGCAATGACTGACCATGGCACATTGGCAAAAACAACATAGTTTGTTATTAGTAACATAGGAAAGGAAATAAAACTCGTTCTGTATAAGGACACCTGGACTACTGTTGGCTTTTTTAAACTTGCAGAATTGTGTTATAGGCAGGAACGCCAGTTTCCCTGGAGTGCGTGTGAAGGAGGTGATGCAAATGAAACCAAGATGGGAAATCCCATTAGTGAGTGAAAATGCAATACCCCCAGTGACAGGAGATTTGGAAAGTAACGTATGACGTTTAAGGAGGTTTCAATCAATTGATTACAAGGCTTGCTAGGACAGAAATGCCATTTTCAATGAAAGCTTAAGAGATGTTCTGTTCAAACTGTCTGGATATTTTTAATACAACATGATTGCTTTTTTAGGTATTGTAATAATTTTTGCAGCAAAGAAATGTAGATAAAAGATCTGTAGGGATCATTAGTTTAATCTATTGAAATGCACAGTGCTCCACTGCCCTCTCTTGCCATGTACCTGGAAGAGCAGCAGCAGTCGCTGTAACAGGTGCCATCACAGCAATGGGCACCTTTCTCTTCCAAGGCAGGTACCTTTTGAAGCGGCTTGCAGACTAGTGACAGCACATGAGTGATCCTTTGGGAATCTTCTCTTTCTTTCTACAATGGAAAAATACTGCATGTAAGACCTCTTCTTTTACATGCCTAAGAACCAAATAGTCATCCTTCAGCCCTGCAGATTTTCCAGTGGATTCTTCAGTGATAATTAGAATTTGATCCCAAGTGGTTCAGAAGGTATTGCCATACAAAACATCTAATAGGCATCATGCAGAAATGGAATTAAAAGCTCCATCAGAACTTGCCCTCCACATGCATTCTGCTGGGAACCAATTCAGCCTGGTTAATATTGCCCCTGTAAGCTATTTTGCAAAGGAGAAAATCACCTTAATTGCTTATTATCTGTCTGTCTTGCTTATCAGGAAAAAACATGTTTAGAAAATTCTGTGCTAGCCCTTCAAAACCTTCCTGTTAGTTAACAGGGCACACTTGATTAATTATGTTTATAGTTTCTTTCTGTTTTTCAGAGTTGGCAGTACCCTCTAGCAGCTTGAAAATTATTTTCGTTTTCCTACTATTTTGACACTGAAATTTATGTAGAAAAAGAATACCCTTGGGCTTATGTTGGTGTATTATTGTCTTGCCAAGGTATTTTTTTGCTTTTGCACAAGCATCACTGACAGTGAAAACACAGCTCTTGGAACAGTTTTTATCTGTTAGGGTTCCTGCAAAATTAGTAATAATAATGCATTGTGAACAAATTAATCCATCCTAAAGAAGAGTTACCTCCTGAGTTAACTTGGCAGCCTGCATTTTTACAGCTAGCATTTTTAGGTTTTGGTTTTGTATTTTATGGGGAAATTAGCCTTTTATGCATTAATTATTCGTACAAAAATATAGGTGGAAACATACAGAAACATATGACAGAAAATGTTTATGCTTATATATTACATGTATCCTATTACACCATTTTGCTGGAAATTATGAGACTGCCAATTGCAAGATCTAGTTTGTAACATGTAGCCAAGGTTCTTTCTTAATGTGAAGAGGTTGATCTGAGGATGTTTAGCTTTTGCTTCTGTTCTTCTCAGTGACAACTCATTTGTTGCCATTGAAAATACCCACTGAAAAATTGTGAGTAGACATTTCCACAAGCTAGCAAATAACAGCCATTGAGAAGCTGACACGGTAGTGTACTCATTGCTGTACTGAAGTCTGGGAGCAGGGTAGCTGGATGGGAGAAATTGAGAAGACTGTTGGGGAGGCAAAAGAGCATTGCACAGCTTGAGAGAGCTGTTTCAAGGAGGCAGCAAAGCCAGGGAAATTCAGGGTGGACTATAAGAGCATGCATGAGGGCTAGGACATAAGGAAACTAATATTACTCAGCCCTTTGCTCTCCCTGCTCAGATCTACATTTCGCCCAGCTCCACTGAATTTTCAGCATCTGTCTGTCTATCGATATACCTCTCAGTGTACCTACCTTCCTCCAGCAGACTCTAAGGAGACTGAAGAAGGAACTTGGGCTGCAGCCCCGCTGGAGCTGTGGCACTGGACATGAACAGGCAGCAGCTGTAACACAACTGCCTGACAGATGTGTGAAAGCTATGTCACACTTGGCAGCTTTATGATACCAAACACGCTGAGGTAGGTAACAAACAGCACAGAATTCACAGCAAATAATCTATGATTTCCCTTCCCTTCCCCAGCTGTACTTATCTACAGACAGCAAATCCTAATTGGCACACTCCTCCTCAAGTTCTGTGAAATGCTTGAGTTTAGTTGCAAAGGTTCTTTTTTCTTTTTCTTGTTTATTTAAAAAAAACCCCACATTTCAAGATGAAAGCCCAGAAAGCTAAATTGCACTTTCAGGTTATTCAACAATCTGTTTCCCACTTTCAAGCAGTATTTTTTTTTTTTTAGTGTCTTAAATTTTATTTTATCTGCTGAAGATAAAAGGTAGGAAGAACTGGAGCACCAGTGTTGAAAACCTGTAGTAGCAGGACTTAAATACCACCCCATGGGAATAATTGAAAGCATCTACTTTAGTGTTTTGGTTTGAATCAAGAGCGTGCTTTTGACATGGGGCTGCTGGTTGTCACCGCTTCCCAGATTTTGTTTCCTACCACAGAGCTCCCCCGGCTAGTGTGAGAGAAATTCTCTTTGGGCAGCACAGGATGCAGTCCAGGAGCTCTCCTGATGTGCTCCAGCCGTCATTTACTGGTGCTACTGGTCACACACAGCTGCCAGAAAAATACGGCTGTCTTGTGGAAGTCACAGAATTTTCCAAAAGCTTCAACTGGAAGTGCTTCAAGCTCTAACTAGCTCTGACCTGACTCCAAAATGATGCTTAGGATTGAATCCATAGAAGTGATTTTCCCCATGTTGTGTAGAATTTTTGGCTGTCTCAAGCAATCATTGATGGTCTCCAGAAACTTCACCTGTAAGCTCTTTCTCATTGTGATATTTGCGCAGCCTGTGTACCTGCAACTGGAACTCACTCTCATGGCTGTTTTATGAGGCATCTGATGACTGTTCCTTATCTAGCAACATTGTGTACTTGATAATATTTTTAGCTCTGAAAGTGTATAGCAGTAGCTGTAAAAAAACCTAATTTAATTAAGGTTAGTATCAGGAAAATACTAAAATGCGGGGGTTTTTTGTGTTCTTATAATTTTGGAGTTTGAGTCATTATAGATATAGATAATTCTGCAATTCTTTATGAGCTCATAGCTCTAATCTATAAAGCAGCTGGATACTTGCCATCAACTCAGATTAGTCCGAGATTTCACTTTGAATTTTTCCATTACATTATACAACATTTTTCTATTTCAGTGATCAAATACAATCATTCAGTGTTCAAAATATTCACTGAATGTAGCCAAGTATTAGAGAGAAGTATCCTCTGTACTGCTGTTATTCCACCAAATGATTATTGTTATATTACAAATGCACAATATTTTGTGGGTGCAGCTGTGAAAAGATGCAAAAGGGAGGAGCTGTGCATGTCCCATTGAACTTCAAAGAAAACTGATGCCTGGGACACTTTGGGCAGTAACACCAAATTCTTGAGAGTTCAAATGGAGTGTTTCAAGGGTCTGTCAATAAGAGTAAAGAAGTGGGGTAATCTTGTACCAACAGAACTGCATAAAAATTGTGTCAGATTATCTAATTATTAAAAAATTAACTACAAAAGAGCTGCATGTAATCTTTAGGCCCAAATAGTTTATAGGTCAGAAGAATGATCTGATCCCCTACAACAGATTTTGAAAAGTTGTAACCAGTTGGGAAATGGCTGAAGACAAATATTTGTATAGCTAGCTAAAGAGATGATAGATCTGTGAATAGACAAGAGAGGTGTAGGGGAGCAAGGATGCAGTTCTTTAAAAAATTGAAGCAAGGAATCTCACCATTACCATTCAGCAAGTTGTGTGTTTGGCTGTTTTTAATTACTGATACGAATGGTAGAAAGGATGTCTCTAAATATCTGAAGTAAGAGAGAATGATGACCAACACACACCTGAATTTCCAAAGATATAATCATGTCAGATAATGTCATATTCTTCTAGAGAAAATACGTTTTTTATTTCTTAAAATAAGAATTACTAGAGATTGTAGTATGTTTAGAGCGTAATAAAACATTTGATACTGTGTCTCAAAAAGCACTGTGTTGAAAAATAGAACATCGGTTTCAGTACAGTGAACACTTGTACCAACATTGACAAACAGCTTACTGGGTGCTCATATGAAAGGTGGCAGGTGTTAGGAATTAGACAGAAACATTTTCAGTAAGTATCTGGAAAGAAATTACAGAGCATACTTTATTTAACATCTTACGAGTGGTCTGAGGAAACGGAAATTTGCAAAATACATCCTTGTCTTGTGTTACTGTGTTCTGTAGTAGACTTCCCTTGGTTACAGGGTGGTAATAATAATTGATTACAAAGTCAAGGATGTTTTTTGCAGATTTTAGTTTCCTCATTTGCAAGACAAATTTTTCTGTGCAGAGTTTTGTTTAGGATCATCTCTAATAATGTTCAGGGGACTCTGCCACTGGATCTATTAGGTGGGATTTATAAAGGCTGATTTTTATGATGACTACTCTTCCTGGGACAGAGGAGCCAATGAGGAGAGGTGCTATGCTGGACCCGTTCTCATCAACAGAAGGGCTGGTGGGGAATGTGTAGCTCAAGGGCAGCCTTGGCTGGTGAAATGGTGGAGTTTGAGATCTGTAGGACAGCAAGGAGGGCGCACGGCAAGCTCGCTACCCTGGCCTTCTGGAGAGCTGATTTTGGCCTCTGCCCCCTGAAGTTATGAGTGCTAAAACTTACGCACAGTGAAACCGGCTACATGATTATGATGCTTTTTTGGAATTACGTTGTTTTATATAAAGCCTGCCTGAGAGAATATTTAGGTTTGTGTGCAACAGGGAAATGTATGTACCAAGGGCTTGGGGGGGGGGGGGGGGGGAACAACAAAAAAGCAGCAGCCTTTTGTATGAGTAGCCTCTTCCATATTTATTGCATATTGGGGTAAACCTGGACATGTGAAGAAAATCTTGTTTGCTATTCAATATCCGTTTCAGTAGTAGGTTGCATGCGCTGTAAACACTATTAAATGAATACCCAACAAACTGATCATGATACTTGCAGCAAAAATTAAAAAAGATCTTCATTAAGTTGTGGTCTTTATGCAATATGTATATGACATAGTTAGATAACTTGCATGACATGTTTCATATATATCTCTTTCAATTTAATGTATTTCTGAACATACCATCATCACCGCCCTTGAGAGACATGTATGTATAAATGGGCTTAAAACTAAATTTACAATCAATGTCCATTCTAATAACTTTGTTTTATTTTGTACTGTAATACCATTCTGACACACTTAATAGGGACTATAACTGTATGGGAGTTTAATGAAGTTTTGGTATTGGTGAAGATAAAAGGAAGACATTGTGAGCATACAGAAAAAAACATCATCAGGATATGTTTCTAATGAATGATATAGAGTAATTGTACTTGGCTGCAGTGTCCATGGAATGGTGGATTTTGAGATCTGTAGGGCAGCAAGGAGGGCACACGGCAAGCTCACCACCCTGGCCTTCAGAGATATGCTTGGTAGAGTACCCTGGGATAGAGCCCTGGGGGGAAGAAGAGCCCAGGAAAGCTGTTTAATGTTCAAGGATCACCTCCTCCAAGGGGAGAAGCGATGCATCCCAACAAAGAGGGAGTGGGGCAAAAGCAGCAGGAGGCCTGCGCGGATGAACAAGGAGCTCCTGGGCAAACTCAAAGACAGAAAGGAAGCCTGCAGAGGGTGGGAGCAAGGACAGGTAGCCGGGGAGGATAGAGAGCAATTGTCTGAGCAGCCAGGCACCAGGTTAGGAAAGCTGAAGCCCTGATAGAATTCAGTCTGGCCAGGGATGTCAAGGGCAACGAGCAAAGCTTCTATAGGTATGTCAGTGATAAAAGGAAGATTAGGGAGAATGTGGGCCCCCTCCAGAAGGAAACTGGAGACGTGGTTACCTGGGATATGCAGAAGGCTGAGGTACTCAGTGACTCTTTTGCCTTGGTCTTCACCAGCAAGTGCTCCAGAACTGCCCACTGTAGGAGAGGATCCGGTTTGAGACAGTCTAAAGAACCTGAAGGTGCACAAGTCCATGGAGGTGATGAGATGTATCCGCAGGTCCTGAGGGAACTGGTGGACGAAGTGTCTAAGCCACTGTCCATCCTATTTGAGAACTTGTGTCAGTCCAGTGAAGTTCCCACTGCCTGGAAAAGGGGAAACATAACCCCCGCTTTTAAAAAGAGGAAAAAAAGAAGACCTGGGGCCCTCAGGGAGTTTGCCAATGCCACCAAGCTGTGTGATGTCGTCAACATGCTGGAGGGAAGGGATGCCATCCAGAGGGACCTTGACAGGCTTGAGAGGTGGGCCCCTACAAACCTCATGAAGATCAAGAAGGCCAAGTGCAAGGTGCTGCAAGTGGGTCTTAGCAATCTTAAGCACAAATACAGGCTGGCTGGAGAATGGATTGAGAGCAGCCCTGAGGAGGAAGACTTGGGGGTGTTGGTGGACAAGAAGCTCAACGTGACCCAGCAGTGTGCATTTGCAGCCCAGAAAGCCAGCCGTATGCTGGGCCACATCAAAAAAAGCATGACCAGCAGGTCAACGATTCTCCCCCTCTTCCCCACTCTTGTGAGGCCCTGCATGGAGTGCTGCATCCAGCTCTGGGGGCCCCAGTATAGGAAGGACATGGAGCTGTTGGAGCAATCTGGAGGAGGGCCACGAAGGTGATCAGAGGGATGGAGCACCTCTTCTGTGAAGACAGGCTGGGAGAGTTGGGGTTGTGGAGCCTGGAGAAGAGAGGGCTCTGGGGGACCTTACAGCAGCCTTCTGGTACCTAAAGGGGGCCTGCAAGAAAGCTGGAGAGGGGCTTGTAATGAGGGCACGTAGTGGTAGGACCCGGGGGGGGGACGGCTTTACAGTGGAAGAGGGCAGGTTTAGATTAGATATAAGGACGTAATTCTTCACTGTGAGGGTGGTGAGGCACTGGAACGGATTGCCCAGAGAAGCTGTGATGCCCCATCCCTGGAAGTGTTCAAGGCCAGGCTGGATGGGGCTTTGAGCAACTTGGTCTAGTGCAAGGTGTCCCTGCCCATGGCATGGGGTTGGAACTCTATGATCTGTAAGGTCCCTTCCAACCCAAATCATTCCATGATTAGCAGTACTGTCAGCAAAATTTAAGCTTCCTTAAAATGTAAATTTTATCAACTCCTTAAATTCAAGCAGAGTGGAAAGAAATTTTTCCAGGGTATTGGTATCTCAAGCTAGTGTAGTAGATTGGACTCCAGCAGAAGTGAAACTCTCCTCTGGAAGTACTCAGTACAGCAGCCAGAGAGGGAGGCTGTTCCCACCGTCTAGTTCAGTTGCCATTCTTTGGAATCCTTTGGAACAATCCAAGGATGCAGTGCCTGAGCTGTGTCTGTATTGCATGGTAGTGGTGCACTGCCAGCAGTTCCTTAATGACTAAATGAATGCCAAATGCCTACTGAACCAAGTGGCCAGTACCTTCCACCTGGAATGTTTCAACAGCAGCATCTCCCTATGGATTGTGAGTGAGAAGAGCACAAAACTGACTTGGGGCAGAAAATGGTAATGACTTAACATTATTGTGTGACTTGGCAAATGAACAAGATACCCAAACAGCTCTCTAGTTCCAAAGGCTTTAATATCAACTCTGCAAAAGTCCAAACTGAAAACTCTTAATTGGTGATAATTGTCTGGCACAGAAAAAAAATAATTGCCAATGCCTCCATGGCCTGGACATCCTACCTCAGGGTCTGGAGTCTGCAAAAGGCTGCTTCTTGAAGACCCTGACAGTACCACCTGCCCACCTGAGGAACTGGCTGTCATCAGGGTTTCTAAGCCAAGTATATTCCATCAGAGTTGTATGTGGAGTAATACAAAAGCTATAGAAGTCTCAGCATCATAAATTTATATATTAAATGCGTAGTCAAGCTAATTGGCAAGAAACTGAAAATACACTGAACAAATCATCTGCCTCAAACAGTATGAAGAACAGTGAAGGCAGTGACAGTTTTTGGACTCTTTCCTCTTCAAAGGACTGTGTTTAACAACTGAGAAACCATGGCGAGTATCCGTGAAGGGCAGTGGAACAAGCGTTGAGTTATGCAGTATGAAGTCTGAGCCGAGCAAGTAGATAGAAGGCTGTTGGGAGCTGGCTAGTCTACGACAGGACAGATTCTTCCTTCATGCCTCTTTGTTTCAGAAATAAAAATACAGAGGAAGGATAATTATGGTTTAACATGGATAGACTAAGCGAGTCAACAGCTGAATTGTTTCTGCTCTTCATATGATTCTTTAACATACAGGGTAGCTGATTTTTCTGACCTTTTCTTCCATTGAAATAAAGATTTACTTGTTACTGTTTTTATGTGTCTGGTAGGACTTGTGATTTCTGATTCTAGCAACTAAAGGTTCAGTAATGCTAGAAGTACTATTTTATTTAATAATCTTTAGGAAAACGAATTTTCAAATCGGTATTTTTCTGAAAAGGGAAAAATAAAAAAAAATATTTTCTGAATTAAAGTGAAACTTCTTTAAAAGCTTGTAATATGAACATAATGGAGGATAAACCAGAACAAAATAAATGTACCCCCTGGTACAAGATTTTAAGTGTTAAGAGATGTATGAATTCAAGGAATCATACAGATAGCAACAATTTGCAGTAATCATATGGCGTTATTTATTTATTTCACAAATTGTCATATCAGTTTTCTTTTACAACATTAATTAAAAAATTTTTTTTTTCCTTACTCTCCTTCCTAGAGGAACACCCATGAATGCCATGTTGTCTTCTGGGATGCATAAAGGTCCCATTGACTTTAGTGAGAGCTTAATATCTACCCTTTGATGAGAGAATTTGGTCCTAAGATGTGTCCAATTAAAGGAGTGTCCAAATAAAAGATTCACTTCATAAAGGAGTGTTCACGAGAGTTACCAGTGAACTGCAGTGATTTTTTTCAGCCAGTCAGTACTTTGTTTGAAGTACTTTTTTGAAGCCCAGTGTTTTTGCTGAGGTGTAACATTTATTAGAAAGCAACGTGCTAATCAGAGTACTTTTCTTTTACATTAGGTTTTCCTTTTTTATTACAGTGCTAACTGATGTTTTACCTGACATTTTAGAAGCCAGCTAGAAATTTTTCACTTTCGAGCTTTTGTCATGCTGAATGCCTGTGAGTGCTCCATGGTTTTCTTAAAAAAAAATAAAAATAATGAAGTGGCTTGTTGCTGTCCGTGTGACAAGGAAGACCCTGGGGCTCTGTTGAGCATTAGTGAAGTCACTGGATCTCTGTGAAAACTCTGGCTCCATCTTTTCAGTTTTCTTAGGATTGTCTGCAAGTTTCTGAAAGCTGTGATAACTCAATTGTAGCTTCAGAGCACTGTGAGAAACCTTGGTGTGTGTGGATCCCATCAAAGACCTAGTAAAAAGAAGAAACCCATACAAAAATGAGACAGTGATATAGAAATTAAAATGGCTTGAATGACTAGCCTCTGTGTTGGTGAAAACACATGGATAATTTAAAAGGAAAGTTGCTGTAAGTACTGTGACAGTGATGACAACTGTCATGATTATGTTTGATTAGATTCTGTTGTTCTTAAAATCCTCAACTTTGACTTTCTAATTACATCTGATTACATTAGCCTCCCCATACTTTCAGGAGGAGCGTTTTTCTAACCATTGGGATTGTAGAAAAAGAAGTGGCATCTTACTGTACTGAAAAGTTCACAGTCTAGGTAACAGATTTAAAAACAAAATCCCTAAAATACTGATTTTGAAGAATGCTCTTTTTTTTTTTTTTTAGGTTAAACATACTATTTTCAGCCAGGTGCCTGCTAAAATGCCGTAAAAGATGTTGGGCTCACCCAAGCCTGAGGTCTAGATGGTGGTTTGGGGTGGGCTCTCCTTCCCAGCCAGGGCCAGTGGTGAGAGGCAGGAGCTGGGGAGAGCCTCCAGAGGGAGATGCTGCCCAGTGAACTCACCACCTTGGTGCTCCATGATTCTGTGCTGGGCTTCACCAGGCTCCTGGGGTTTGGGTGCAAGCCAAGTGCCGCCTTAACTCACCGCCCTGAGCAGTTGGCTGCGGCAGTCCTGGTTTACCGGCATTACGTCGCTGGTGAATTTTATCCCCCGTGCTTGCATTCTTGCTCCTCCGAGCACCGTTTGCAAGGAGGTTGGCAATTTAATGAAGTACTTGGCATTAAAAAGGTTTCTGCGCTGTATTGAAGTGCTTACTTTTATGAAAAAACGTGTTTAGTTGTAATTTCCTGGAAGGAGCTGAGTGTCCGGATGAGACTCCAAGGGTAGTGCCTGCAGGAAGGGGACCCCTGCAGCGCCTGAGCAGAACAAGGGCAGGAGGTGTCCCAGCACCAGTGGTGACCTGCTGAGGAGCACCTTGTATTTTTGGGGATTGTGTGGTTGGAAACTTTTGCAATAAGCCGTGCATCTGTTATTCTTCAGCACTTGCTCAGGCACAGGCTGCGTGCTCAAGTTTGGCTGGAAATCAGGAATATCACTGTCCTACTCGGCAGTTTGGCAACACACTGAAAATCCAACCATCAGCAACTGGCTTTTCAGTGTGAGTGTGTCCCTGCTAACTATATTGGCTCAGATAAGCTTGTTAAGTGATGGAGACTGACATTTGCTCCTGGAGAGAGCTGTCTTTATTTGGGAAAGTTAACAGATATTAGAATGATTCATCTGCTACTTCAGGCTAGTTATTCGGTATTCCTTCAAGTCAAATCGAACAGTTGCTGTTGGGATGAAAAACGGGGAAGGCAGGCAGAGTAAGAGAAAGGACACCTTATAATTAAAATCAGGCTTGATCTTATGCCTTACTTCATTATACCACTGAAGAAAATGGCAGGTTTTACTTCTTAATATTTAGATGCTCCAATATTCAGCCATAGCGATGCAGCTTTAGACTAAGCAAGAGCTAGTATCACAGTACGAAGCTGAGTATTTTAAAATGCTCTTAATTTTAAATGGCAACATAATCTTTGAAAAAAATTCAGTGTGGGCCTCAAAAAAATTGGTACCGGCATGGTCATGAAGTGGCAGCAAGTGTGGAGTTGACTAGAAATCCCTCACCATCAGGCAAATTGGGAAAGTGGGTTAGAGTGATTTACACCAGGGAAGACATAAATGCTAATTTTCTTAGAAGATTCTGGGTTCTGTGGTTATTAGGAAGGATATTAGCTCATAATCCCCTCTTCGCTTTCTTTTTTAACAAGTTGAAAAGCATTTTGAAACAGATCATCGGTTTAAAGAAAATTCTGCAAGAATGCAAGTGCATTTGCTTCCAGAACACTGATCTAACAAACGGTTGATAAAACTGATAAGTTTGGAGGGAAAGAATAATAAATAACACAAAGGGAATGTTATTTTAATGCTTCTATAAGCATTCTATAAGTTTTCATAGGCACTTTGATTTCTGGATCGGTTGCCAGAGCCCTGACCCTGCCACAGAGTCCCTGCAGGTGGGATGCTGAACCTGACTGGAGTCCAGCTGCTCCCAGAGGCTGTGCCAGCCCACCGGAGCCCACCGGAGCCCACCGCAGGACCGAGGGCTGAATTAACTAGTGGTCTGGGTTGAGATGGATGAGGCAGAAAAAGCTCACACGCTCCCTGGCTCAGATCACTGGGGAGCTCTTGTACCAACACATTGCAGTGGAAAGGGAATATTTTGAATCTGGAGACTCGGAGGTAGACGTTGAGAGTTTGAAGGAGATAAAAAGCTCTTTCTCCTTTCTAAAATGTAGAATTGACTTTTCATGCCTCCGTAGCAGCAGATAAGGAAGGAGGAGGCATTTCACTTCACCCTGGTTGCCTAGTCCAGACAGATCTCTTACTGAATGTGAGCAATAAAGTGAAAGCTTTGTCTGTCAGACTTCCTGGTTATACTATAGAAGACGTGGGGTGCAAAGATGCCTTCTGGTGTACTGTGTGGCTGACAGGACATCTTTTCGCTTGCTTTTGCTAGAGATTTTTCCTGTCCCTTGCAAATCACAGGAAGGGTAGCTGTGGTTCCATCTCCTCCCTGTCCCTTAAGAACACTGGTAGCCAGGTGGTTATTACACTTCCAGAGTGTAGGGACTATAGGTGTGCCAAGCCTCTTTGGGTAAAACGCATGAATTCCCTGTACTTCCTCCTACTTAGGTCTGCACAAAGCCTAAAACCAGATCGAGCTGTCACTTCTGAAGTGACATTATGGAATGAATATTGCACTCTCATAAGCTGAGCTTGTAGCACCCCAGAAATTCATCCACCCAGCTAAGAGGCACGTGCAGCATGTTTGCTGTGTGACACATGAGCTGCTCTATACAAAGATCTCGAGAACTGCAGCATAGTAGAGTTTAGAGGTTTAGAGTAGGTGGAATATTCGGAACTGTAATATGTATATTGTGTGATGGATTCTTGTGGAAAGTATTACCACATACAGTGGCTGCCCTTAGAAAATAAACACAAAGGCTTTTCATTTGATGGTTATTTTAGCATATGGTCAAAGAGTGAAAAGAATTTAATACCTCTGCTACTTAAACTGGAACTCTGACATTTCTATAGCTGATGACAAATTATTTCCCAGGCATATTTCTCAGTTTGTTTAAGCTGAGAGGTAGCTGTTATCATTCTGAAATGTCAGAAAGCTTGTCTGTGGAATACTGATACTCCTCTCCTTTAAGTGGCATTAAGTATGTGAGAGCAGGATGCACAGGGTCAAATACAGACCCCTTTGTGCAATAAACAACTCCCAAGTCATAAATCATCTCTTTATATAAGTATCCAAAAAGTTTTCAGCACCTTTTTGTCTTGACCTTTTACCACGGGCAACAGTACTTCTGCTTGCTAGGCAACTGATTTTTGTTCGTCTCTTGAGAGGTTAAAATGAAATAGAAATGATTTTTTTTTTACCGCTGCTTCAGAGGACTGCAGAAAGAAAAGATATTTAAACAGAATGCATAGCTTCAGGAAATTACCAACTGCTATTACGAAAAAACCTGAAAATATTTTAGAATCCCGCACCGTTACAAATGGTACTGCTTGCCAGTATACCATTTTAATGATAATTTCAAGAGGAACCAAAGCCTGACAACATGTATCATGGCAGGGAAATCGCAGCTGCATCCAGAGAGAGCAATTTCAGGCAGGAAGCAGTAGGAGAGTTTCACAGTTCCTTTCAGATAAGAAACTTAAGCAACATACAAATGTGGAAAATAAATTAAAATGCAACGTAAAAACTTCTCTCCTAAGTAAGGCAGTGAAGAAAATCCCCCCCAAAATGTACCTAAAACTTGCTGTGGACGTGTGTTTTCCCACTGTCATCACTGCAGCTTCCTGTGACTTTGACAATAAAACCCAGAAGCAAACACTGTTGATGATTTAGTAACACTGAGTGATGCATGTTTTATAAATATTTGCGTTTTGTCTTTTATTAAGATTTTGCTAAGCTGCCAAATTACTGATTTCAGTAGGGAGGGCAAGCTTCTGTTTGACCTCCAAGTAACAGGGAGAAAATGAACTTCCTTATAAATAATAATAAAACACTTTAATCCGTAGTTCATACAAAGTCTAATCATATTTCCATCTTCACACAGATTTTGCTTTTGCAGGGTACTGTGCAAGCTTCACTTTCTCAGATGAACTGTGCAAAACAGCATCCATATATCTGCCTAACAAATGAAGAACCGTAAAGATCCTGAACGTGTTTGCAGAGGCGTGCCATTAGCTGGCACGCATCACTGTGCCCTCAGTGCCCAATTCACGGCCACAACCTGCTTCCTCATGCTCTCAACTCGAGCACCCGGCAGGTTGATCGAGGCTGCAGAAGCAGGCATCTGGCTGTGGGGGTCTGCGCCACAACCTTCCCTCATGGAGACAGCAGCCATCACGCACGGTCATCAGCTACTTGCCCTTCCCCAGCCTGGAAGAGGCACCTATGGAGGAAGACGTGCCTCTCAACTGAAGTGAGAAGATGGACAACAAAGAGCAGAGTGCTTCCTGCATTTGCCGAAAGCGTTTTACTTACTGAATGATGCAGCCTTTGTGGGCTGAGAGACCTTTAGCAGAGAGGAACTGTGGAACAGGAAATCTGGGCTCGTTTTGCTGTGCATGTCAGGCTGCGGCCAAAACCAGAGTAGCTGTGCTAACATGTGAAAAGTCATCTGATAAAAGGCTGCTGCCAAAGAGGCACAACTCAGAGGAGGAATAGCCTGAATGCGTTCTTTTTCTTGGTTTTGGTTCCAGAAGATGCCTCTGTCTCATGACTGTAATAATACTCAATCATCATGCTATAATTAAGGGCTTTTCATGTAATCATCTGTAGAACTGATTACTTTGGGCTATACCCTGCTCATGCTGAGCTTCCTGGCAAAATTCCCACTGACATCAGTAAGAAAAGGATTGGACCTTTCCTCAGCAGTTTACCGCTATTGTTTAACAATACCATGCTTTTCAGACAGTTTGCAGTGGAGATTAAATATTTAGACTCTTAATTCTTGGAATATTAAAATACCACTGGACAAATAACACGCTCTTTCTCAGAAGCCTGAGTTTGTTCTGGTCATTATTGCTTCCAAGGAGTACAACACCAAAGCAAAGCATGAACAGGTCTGAAGAAGATTTTATCCAAGAGACTGAAAATGGTAGACTCTCAAGACATGAAAAATAGGAAGAAAGAGGAATGATTTTATATTGCGGATGATATGACAACATTTCCTTGCCTTTTTTTTTTTTTCAGTAAAAAAATAACCAATTAAGCAATCAAACCCACTAAAACTTCAAAAGATAACACACCCACAGATTTATTAATTATTTTTTTAAATGTACTTCGATCTTTTTAGCCAAGTTTTGCCATTAACTCTGATGGGACCAGGATGCACAGGAGATTAGTAGGATCTTGAAAAGCGTTGGATATTTATAGGGATATCCAGAACACACATTTGTTAGTAAAGGCTAAGAGCTTGCTTTTCGGAGTATTGCATGTATGTAGTTAATTTTGACTTGAGCTGGAGTTCAGGATGTGCAGCAGTGTTGGAGAAAAGACCTTAATCTCCTGTCACAAGGGCCAAGTGTCTCTATATTCAGATATTCTTGCTTTTCATAATTTGCACTGCAGTGGCAGTTAAGGGATACCATTATACACAACAATCCCATTGTAGTAGAAATAACAGTTCATTACTCCAGAGGCCTTTGACTCTAAAGCCAAGGCCTGTACTGGAGGCAGTTTACTGAAAAGAAAAGCAAAGAGCAAATTCCTGCAGTACCCATCTTTCAGCGCCAAGCGCAGGTGCCTGGATGTGGAGGCTGCTCTGTGGAAGTCCTCTGCTGGGCCACCACGCAGGCAGGCTTCTGGCGGCAGTGGCAGAGGTGCCCGAGTGCTGTGCGAGGAGACACCGCAGCTTTCCCTCTGGGGACCACGTTGGTTGGGGCCGGCAATCCCAGCCTGCTCATGGGGGGTGCAGGGCGAGCACCGGGCTGTGGAACTGCGGCTCTGGCTGTTGGGTGGGAGACATGTCATTGCCAAATGTTATTTCTCCCTTTCCAGCCAAGCTTTTGATGCCGTTCCCTGTCAGAAGAGTAGCAGGATATTCTGTGCTGCAGCTGGACTTTTCAATGAACTAGGCATTGGTGTGTTCAGGAGAGCTGGCTACCTCCTTGTTCAGCTGAGGCATCTCCCATGAGGGCATCACAGAAGACATCCTCCCCCAGTACCTGGTTTCCAGACATGGAGAAGCAGCTCAAGGGCTTACAGAGATGGGTCAGGGAGTGTAGGAGCACTTCTCAGTGCAAGCATTGCCTTTATGGGTAGATAACATGGGTGCACCTACCCTACACTCTGTGCTGCACCATAGGGCTTGTATGTTTCCATAGCGTTTTAACTGCATTTCTTAAGGATTATGCTTCACAAATACTTTCAAAAAGGTCCGATCTTAACTAACAGTTGCAGGAAGATTCCAAATATAGTGGATGGCACGTGGATTTTTTTGGCTTCGTCTGCACTAGCTCAGCAGAAGCAGACTGGAGGAAAAAGGAGCTGGTACTCCAGGGGTTTTTACTTGGGACCAGGTCCAGTTTGACAGCATGGCCTGAATACCTCACACCCTAGGAGCGTCTCCTGGAGGGCCTCTTCTGCCACAGCTCAGATGGTTCTGGGGTGCAAGCCAGACAGGCTGCTAGGACAGGCAGGAGCTCTGCCTCGAGAGGAATGCTCCTTGATCTGTCTGAACTTCTAAAAGACTTGTGAAGGTGCACCACCCGCTGCCTGCACTGCCACGTGCATGAATTGTGTTATCAGAAATACACTGGAAATCTGGTTTTACGCATGGCGCTTCAGCTGGCTGATCTCTTCTGTGAGCTGACGCACTGAGCCATTTCTCAAGAGGCATGATAGTCTGAAGCACAGTGTAAGACCCAGGGCTATGCTGCCTTTAATCCTAGCTCTCCCCTTAAATGCACACCTCTTTTTGTCCATCATTTTATCTGCTTACTCACCTTGCTTGGATCTTACAAGGATTCAATTTTGCACATTAGTCCAGAGATGTGAAGGTTTCCATCTAACTAAGTACTGTAAAAAAAATATCCAAATACAGTAATAAAGCTGCTTTGTCATCATGCTAATGTAAAGGAAGAAAGAAAGGAAGGAAGCAAGAAGGAAAGACAAACTGCATGATCAGAATATTGTTAAAAGAGAAGTGAGGTGTCAAAACTTAGCTAGTAAAACAATAGTGGATGAAAAAGTTTACTGTCAGCAAATAATTTTTTTTTCTCCAAAATGCAAACATTTCCACAGTGCTGAAAATCTCACCCCAACATCCTTGTTCAACATCAAAATATTCTGCTTTGTGAATTGGAAGTGTTTAATTTTCCTATTCCTTTCATGTTGACTTTGTAATCATACTGGAATACCAAATCAAATATTACAATATGTTCCTACTAGAAGCTGCAGTTAGTGATATATGTAGGACAGTGTTTTGAGAGTATCTATATTTAATACGAAGAAACATAATTTTTGAGAATTTTTCTCTGAGAGGAATTTGAATTTTTTAATTTTGATTCAGCATGAAAACAAATGTTGAAGTGTTAGCATTTCCCTGAGCACGGAGATTCTTAACAGCTGTAAATTATAATTATTCTAGATAATTTTGTTTCTGAAGCCAAACAGAGCAATGGCAGCTAGAATATGCAAGCCTACATATTGTAGTCTATTGATATTCACAGCTTATGCTTTTCATTTCAGCAATTTTCCTTAATTTTTATTTTCTTCTTGTGTATGTGACTTATGCAAGACACATTTATTCAGTCAGTTAAATCTTTTGCTCCATTGTTTCTAACATCAGACATGTCAGCACTGGGATCTTAGCAAAGCATAAAAACTCTCTAATTTTACAAGCTAACATATGTTTGACCTATTCCTTTCTTGGTTCGGTTATGAAAGTAGAGAAAAAAAGACTATTGATATTCAAAGAAAAATAGATACAGAAAGTTTAAGATTTTTCCAGTAAACGGCTCAAGTATGAGGTCAGATATTTTTTTGTATACAGGACTTTTTTCTTCAGCATTGCCTCTCTGTGTATGACTCCGTCTAGAGATATTCATATCCCCAGGTGAGAGTTGAGAGGATTTAAGGGGAAGAACACGCCATCTGGAACCTTTTTTTCCACTTTGTACATTTACAATGTGATTTAGCTGTACCCGCCAGCTCTGCAGCTTGGCTTGGGCTATGCAAGTTGACCAGCATTTTTCTAGCTGCTATCCCGTGGGATTTACGGTTCCGCAGGCCAAATCCTCCTTCCAGTTACACCTCTGCAACCCCACTGACAGTTACAGCATTGTGCGAGGGTAACTGAGGATGTCATTTGGCCTGCAGTTATGTGGAATCACACCGTGCTTGTATTTCGGTTTTTATTCCTAGGGTCAGGTTCTGAAGCAAACCCACAGTTTAATTACAGGGGCACTGTGGTCAGTAAATAAATCTGAGACTCAAAGGCAGCGTTGCAGAAATTAGTGATAAAGCAGAACAACCCCAGTTGGGAGGAGAGATCCTCTACAGCAATTACATTTTAGCTGTCGAGGGAAACCTGCCCCAAAAGCAGGCTGGGCACTCTGAGGGCTGAAGAAGCTTCCAAGGATTTAGAAAATAGAGGATCAGCTCCCAGGCTGCTCAAAGAGACAGCTGGAGAGAAACGAGGCCTTTTCATTATGATCTTTAAAGGTCTTTTCCAACCTAAATGATTCTGCGATCGATGGAAAGTAACGTTTTTGTGTCGGAAGGTGATTTCAGCTGCTGTTTTGTTTTCTGTTTGTCATCTATTGTTACAGACTTGAAAGGGTGCTGGGTATTTTCAGGCACCCCTCCCTCCCCAGCCTTCCTTCCTCGGTATTCTCGAATATTCTGCCCAGCTTTGCCCTTGCTTTTCATTTTGCAGTTGGGTGTTATGTCCAAAGAGAACCAAAGCCTACCAAGATGTGTTTCATGGACTTGCTGGGCTTCAAGTCGTGCCCTTCATGTGTTACCAGAGGAAATTCTCAGCCTGAGTATTTTCTGTACTTCTTGTAAAGATATTAACAGCTGCAAATTAGCTTTTGACAGAAGGACAGAAGGTTTGCAGCCTAGCCATAGCACCAGGTCTTTGATGGAAATAGTTTTCAGTATGGGCCATGAGACCGTGCAGCCCCTCTCTCCTTCCTTGAGCTGGAATGTATCCGCTGCTGGGGTGTTGCCCCTCTGTGACATAGAAAATGACAAGTGAAGTTGAAACATCATTTTAAGCTTTTAACTTCTCTTGTCACTTGACTATACCCACTAAGGAAAGTGATTTATGATACTGGCTTCACCCTCCTTGCTCTGCTAGGAGACGAAGCAATGCCTGACAGGGAGTATCCATCTTCATTGCTGCTGTTTTGATTGGAATTGGTGGGTGCTAAAGATGCAGGAGACAGTAATGGTGCCTTTCAGAATATTAGGGGGTGAAGAAATAAGCTTAAGGAACTGGCAGATTATCAGAGGGGAAAAAAAAAATCAGAAAAAAAAATCTGTTAGGAAAGCAATGTTTGTTTGTTGACTCTACTAATGAGTCCATAGGGGTTTTGTAACGTAATTATCACTGATCTTAATAGATATATTTCTTTCTAGATGCATACTAGGGCTTATTTCTTAGATTTGAATACTTTCAGTGAGTTTATTTTATAAGCAAATAAAAAAGGGCACTGAAAAATAGGGAAAGCCTAAAATTTTGCAGAATCACTAAGTACTACAAAATTGTTACGGGAGGATTTCTTCTGCTTTCCAGACTGCCAGTGGTACTGCCAGTCAGCTGGCATTCAGGAGTGCTTGGTAGTGACCATCCTCCCTCCCCAGCCAGCTCCTCAGAAGAATCCCTGCACAGAGAAGTGGGAGCACAGGTTCAGGTTCTCTGCAGAGATGACAGAGGCAGCAGCCTTACGCTTAAAGTGTAGGTACAAGACAAAGAAGAAAGATAAACAAAAGCTTTCAGAGAGTAGATCGAAGCAAGGAAATTAATAAATGAAATGTAATAAATAAATGACTAGGTAGGCGAGGTGCCATGCTTTTTTCTCATTTCCAAGCTCTGCCTAGGAAGGCTGGTAAATAGAACTGGTCAATCAGTGGAGCAGTGCCTAGACAAGAAAATGAGTTAATGCACCGCAGAGAGTGGAGGTGATGGGAGGAGGCTGTGTGCGTTATCACTACCTGCTCGCTCATTTTCCCCTGAGACAATTTCCTATCATCATTAATGATAATTTCTGGAGACGCTGGGCAGAGATGATTAAATCACTCCACATTTCAGATGCATGGGGTTTTTAGTCACTAATAATCTGGATTAGTTTTTGATTAGTGACTATAAGTTATCAAGAAATGTATCTTCAGGGCAACGAAACCTGTTCTCTCTCTTGTAAATGTGGAATAAGCTTGAAGTCAGTAGTGTGCCACTGATGCGTAGCAAGCTTAATTCAAGGTAAAATGATTTCTATTTGAAGGCACAATGCTAATACTGAAAGAAGAGCAAAGTTCCCCTTTGTGCAGGAGGCCTAAATGCACCAAAAAATCACCTCCCGAGCACTGAAAATGATGTACTTCTTGGCCCTCTCTAAAGGGGTGAATGCATTTCATTCAAAGAACAGAAATCAACCATTTATAAAAACATCCAGTTGGCTGGCTTTTCCACTGGAATCATTGTAGAATGTATAAATGGGAACTGGTTAGTCTGGGAGGAAAAAAATCCAAACTAAAGTATATGTACTTAGTAGAGCCATCATCCAGTGCAATGATCAGAAAAACGGCTTGAGGTTATTAAGGGGAAATCATTGAAACTAGCAGCCTAGTGCACAGCAAAAAAAGCAAACAAGATAATAGATTGCAATAGATTGCTTTATGTAAGCAAGAAAGTAAGAGAGAACATGCTTGATTCTTGGTATATGGAAAAATGTATTCTGGGAAGAAAATGAAGCGTCTTTACACTCAACAGGTGTGTTCATTTTCCTATACGACATAGTTTGCAGCTTGTGTATCAAAGTATACATCAAGTGTTTGCTTTTAGAAAATTGTATTGATAGATTTTTATCTTTTTAGAAAAATCATTGCAATACATATTATGAGCATAGACAATGACACAGCAGAAACAAGAGAGAAGTAATCAGAATATTTCCCGCCCCCCCGAAGGATTAAATTGTTGTAACTGTAAACCAAACAACTTACTACAGGCCCAAACAGCCCTGAAAATTCCAAGTAGCAGCAGCAAATAATTAAAAAGGAAAAGCTGAGACCAAGTCTTATATTTAAAATGTTTCAAGAACTCATTGCAAATACCTCTATTTTCTTTCTTTTTTTCCTCTCTCCCTCCCTCTCTCAGTGGCAAACAATAGTAATTGGGAAAAGAAAGTGCAGAAAAAAATGTTACTTACAAATTGTTCTTAGCAGCATAGTGGCCTGACTGGTGAAGGGGCGATGCAGTCCCAGAATATGGCTGCAGAATGGCACAGATGGGGAACTCTTGTGTGCTGATGTGAGAGCAGATGCTGTCAAAGGCATTTTGTGGCATTAGATAAGGCTCTGGCTCCTCTCCATCGGCAGCACCAATCTCGTTACTCTCAGCATGTGAAGAGATCTCACTCTCTAAAGCCAGGGCTGGATGGCTGTAATGAGGCGCACCAGTGCTGGAGACAGCCAAAAGCCTGCAAGCTGAATTTTAGGAAAACATCATGTGCCATTGTCATCTATATTTTCATATCTCACAGTTAAAAATAGGGAAGAGCACGGCACGGTATGACTAGCCAGTTCAGTGCAGGCCTTAACAAGAACATCTCTTGTCTGTGGTTCACTTACTTAATACTTATACTTTAATCTTTGCCTAGTTTACACTTGCAGTTGAGCACTGTAAATACATTAATTACTTTTTATACTGACACCTCTTTCCATATGTCAGTCTCAGTTACATTAATAGACACTCCGTAGACACTTTGAACAGGAGGTGTCTACGTAAAAGTTAACAGATTGTGTTGTATCGTGAACTCCCTCTGAAGAGACATAAAAGATCTTTTACAGTAAACAGGAAATGAGTAAGACAAAGCAGCAGTATATAAAATAATAAGTGGTTTAAAGATAGACTGGGAATTTTGCTTTCCTGCCTCATAGTACAGAAATAAAGGGCTATGCAATGAAATTTGAGGGTGGTAAATTATAAAAAAATTAAAATATTTTGTGACATTTGTTTGTAATCATATACATGAAGTGCAGCACAACTAGAAGAGTAAAATTCAAAAATAGTTTGGAGAATCATCTACATATCAAATATATCTAAAGAGACAATTAATGGCAGCAAGACAAAAAAATGGATGTGAAATCTTAAAGAGTTTTAGTTTAACAACCATTACTAAGTATCAGTATAATAGGTGGAGATGAGAAGTAAAGTGGAGATTACCGTGTAGGAGGTTTTCTGCTGACAAGATTTTAAACTTCCCTCTGAGATATCTGGTCCTCGTCATTTTAACAGATATATACAAATCTGTTCTGATCTTCATCTCATCCAATGTGGCTGTTCAGTGCTTGATCTCACCCCTGAACTACAGATCGTGCATTCATCCATATGTATTTCTGAAGCTGAGTAAAATTTTCTTTCATAACATCATGACTTAAATTATTAACATTTTGATTAGAGCAGGTACAGTTAATAATTAAATAGAGGGAAAACTAAACCTGCAGGTTAAAAAAGCCATTTATTTGGGCCTGACTACAGAAAATTTATGCCCTTTTCTGTAAATAAACTGTATTTTGATTAAGCAGTCAAGTTCCCTTTCGGTTCATACTCTCCCTATTTAATCAACAACAGCAGAAGAGATAGAATCAGATCCTTGATTGCTATTGATGGCTTATTGTAAACAGTTCGTTGCAAGACAAAGACAAATGCAAAACAAAGGCAGGACTGATATTGTGGCAAACAAAAAACAGGAAAAGCCAGATGCAAAATGCAGATTTTACCTTGATTCCTCGATGAAAAAAAATATTTAAATACAGCAAATTGGCTGTTAATAATCTCATTATTACAAAGCAAAACCCCAATGAAAGACAGGCTGGCCACAAGCAAGATGGGTGCAAGACACCACATGCAAGTTGCAGGAAACCCCCTTGTTTTGCAATTAGAAACCCAGCCAGTGAAATCATGAGCATAAAGCTGCTCATCCTGTACATAATGTATGGTTTTCATTGCTTGCTTTTCTTTACTTTGGAACAGTAGTAAAGGCTCCTGGGTTTACACTTCTGATAGATAAAAACCTGTTTGCTAAGGCTTGCAACTTAAACATGTGGTTAACAGGAGAATCTGCTGTCCACCTATAATTTTTGTGTAACAAGTGCAAGTTATAGCCAGTATAACTTTTTTATTCAAAGTAGTAATGATGCTGTAATGTAATTTATATAGTAAAAGATCCCTACTCTTTTGAGGAAAGAAGTAACGGCTTAAACCAACCACTTTAAACACTTCCCTATTAATTCCTGGGCGCAGGAAATTTCATTCCCCTTCCACATGATTAATGAAATTTCACAATGTTATTTTATCTGTCTGTATACATAAATGTGCATATACCTTTATAAACTATATGTTTACAATGTAAATGTATGTTTTGTTTTTTTATTATGTCTAAACTCAGTTTAGTAATCTCAACCTTAGATAAATCTGCTTTGAAGTGAAGTGAGGGATAGAAAAGTATCTCCTAGCTGGGACTGTGGAATAAAATGTTCTGCAATGCTAAAGCAGCTTATCCTAGACTTATCAATTAACAGTCATAGTGACATGTAGTAGATCACCGGGTGATGTTTTTTTGTGAGTTTCTAGAAAAAAAACACCCCAACAGCCTAGTTTTAAGAAGTAGCTTTAAGGACTGCAAATCTTCACTTGAATTATTAGTTGGTTTGGATTAAGGCCTTTTACTAGATGAAAAATACTTGCTATAAAACAGTCTTACATCTTAGTTTTAAAAGCTTCTTATGCTTGTGAGCTACCTATGTCAATTTATTATGTCATGCTGGTACTTAAAAGCATACTTTCACAAAAAAACCCAAGCCAAACCCAGAAACTAAAAATTTACCTAAAATATATACAAGCAGTGATAGCTAAATCCTTTATGTAAGGCTTATCATCACTAAATGCTGAATGTAAATAGTTGATATTACTTGAAACAGCAGCAGCAGATTAGGATGAATCCAGAATCTGAAATGCACCGTTTCTAACCACTGCACCTTGTGGGAATCCAAGTTATGATCAGGCTTGAGCAATCACGGCTCTCAGGGCAGCTGAAGGACTGAGAAATACCTACTTTGTAACTCAATTGAGAGTGTCTAGTGAAAGATTTAAAAAAATGGCAGATCTGTCACTCTGCACTGTCTCAGCAGACTGGGATGTGATGATGATGATGATGATGGTGATGATGATGATGATGATGATGATGATGATGATGATGATGATGATGATGATGATAAAGGCCAGGCTGGATGTGGCTTTGAGCAACCTGGTCCAGTGGAAGGTGTCCCTGCCCATGGCAGGGGGTTGGAATCATACGATCTGTAAGGTCCTTTCTAATCCAAACTGTTCTATAACTCTGTGATTCTATGATGTTGAATTAAACTGCTGTCTTAATAGACTCAGAAATTAAACTGTCACAAGTAGTGTATTATGTATAATCAGAATAGTTTATTACCTCTGAAAACTATGAGGGCCATGATATTATGTATGATCATAGTCAGACATAGAATTATAGAATATCTCAAGTTGGAAGGGACCCCTAAGGATCATTGAGTGCAACTCTCTGCTCTTCGCAGGACTAAAGCTAAACCATAGGACTAAAAGTGTTGTCTAGATGCTCCTTGAACTCAGACTGGCTTGGTGCTGTGACCACTTCCCCAGGGAGCCTGTTCCAGCGACCAACCAAATCTGAAAGTGCATTCTTAACAACTGTCAGGATAAGCCTTTGGCTTTCTCCAGCCTTTAGATTATTTTTATCAACAAAATGAATTGTCTTTGATAATTTCTAGTGCATATATTCTAGGGGGTCAAACTACAATCCTGGAACATTCTATGCTTCCTCACTGGCAAGTGTTTGAGGAGAAAGTCTGAGCCTGGCTGAATCTTCTCTGCAGTTGTTCTGAAGGCAATTTGGCACTGATCACAGTATGATTTGCTTTTATACAGACAAAAATGAGATGAAGAAGGAAAAATAAAGCTCAGTATTTACAGAGACTTGGATCACCCCAAGGACAAGGAATGAGAAATAGTTTTTCACACGTTTCCTGTTGCCTTATCTACGTCATGCATGAATTTCTCCTCAAGAATAGCAGGAGCTCTTTATTCATTTGTTTAAATTTTCCCTTTAAATTTAAAATGTTGAGTCTGTTCATTTCTTGGCCTTGCTAATTTTTTTACAGAGTTGCTTTGTGCTTAGTAAATTAATGAATTGCCATAGAATAGCCGAAGTCCAAACCATTACTGCACAAGCCAAACATAAACAAGTTATATAATGCTGCAATCATTCATTTATTAAAGTAAGTGGAAAATTCAAAGTGTATGTAATCTTTTTGGATGACTGACAGGCAGGTGTGATCAAGAGAATGGGAATCCAGTGATTGTAGGCAGATAGAGAGACAGGTTTGTCTGGGTGATAAGAAAGTAAAGTGAGATGGAATTGGGAAAAATGGGAGAGAGCATCATCTGTTCCAGGACAGAGAGAAGTAACAGTGCGAAGGCTGCTGGGGGGTTTTAGAGGGAAGCACTAACAAGTGCCTAGGGAGACTCAGGAGCCAGGACCCGTTGACAAAGAGGAGCGTAAAGCAGCTGTGCCAGGAAAGCGATAAAAAGAGTTGCAGAGCAGGCTTACAGAATTGCTGGACCACCTCTGACTCTTGATAATCCCCCAGTATATTCGATCTAGAATGGAGAAAGGTAACGCCAGGCTTCAGGAACCTCCCAGCTCAGGTCACGGTACAGGATCCACCTCTGCTCCTGGTCCACCTCCCCACACCCCACATAAGCACACCTCCTCCTGGGGTCAGCATGGGGCAGCAAGCCTCAGCCCTGTCTTTTTTACTGCACTGGGCTTTTCAGCTCCACTTGCTTTCAGACATTCTGACCCTACAGACCAGAAAATTGTCCATGTTCATCCTTCCCGCTGCATGCTGTGATCCGGGTTAGCAGTGAGGTGAACCATTTTTCAGCAAAGCTAAACCAAAGCCAATGCACCTCTAGGGCGATTCTGCTTTTTTATTTCCTTCACATTAGACTGGTGCTAACCAATTTTCTGATGAAAGATGTGTTTATCTTACAGTGTGGCTAAGGAGGAAATCACAGATACATGGAGGACCTGGTGTTATGGAAAACTCTTGCTTTGGACCATAATCATCACCTTGGTTGTTTGCTGAACCCTAACAAAATCCTCTTAGCTGTGGGTTTGGCAGTTTTGCACAGGGTATGCCACAGGTGCTTGCAGACATAACTGCACAAACACTGAAATAATCACATGGCAATTATTGACACTAGATATTTTTTAACACAAATTAACTAACTGTCAACAAAACCATTGCTATAGTGGGCATAATTAATCTTTTTTTTCAGTAGCATTATATTATCAGTGTTGGAATATTGCCATTCCACCTTGCTTGTTTAAACCTGTCTGAAATTCCACCCCTCCTCTCCCACCTTGACTGATAGAAATAACACCACCATTTTGGTGCGACAGCTTTTCCCTTACCTCATCCAAGATATTTACAACGTATTATCGGGGTTGGATATGGTATGGAAGCTTGACACCCTGCTCTTATTTTACTCTGATTTCCTGATGAGTATCAGTAACTTTTGTTTCACTCTCATTTTAGCATGGGGTTTTGTTTATTTTCTTCTGTTTTGTGAATATGCTGGGTCTTATCCCCTGATTGTTTAGCATCCCTTGTGTGCAGGGTCTTGTCAAAGGGCTTTTGAAATTTCATGTATGTTAATAAGTTTATCTACTTACAGACGTTTTCAAATAAAGCCCCAGAACTATGTGAGAGCTGATTTCCCACTGCTCAAATAATGCTGGTTAGTTCTTGCTACATCTAGAATTTCCAGATGTTTTGTTATTCTTTCAGCCAATTCACCAAATCAAGTTGCCGAGTACAGTTTGCAGGCTGCTGATACTCTTACTGAACTCTAAACAGATTTACTATTTTTAAGTGTTTTATGACAGAAGTTGTTTTTTAACAAAAGCTTGTATATTTTTGTTAGCAGCTCACCTGCTTTATATTCCTGCAGAATTTTTGTATGTAAACACGTTTGGAGATTTTATTTTATTTTTATTTTTGTTATTGCTTTTATCTACATGCCTTCTTCTGACTTTTTGGTCTCTGAGTCTTGACTGAACTGCAGGAGGGATGCCCAGATCTTACCTGATATGAAGTATGAGTATATTGGGGGGGATGCAGCCCCAGCCCCAGCTACTCATGTTTCAGGCTTTCCAGACCAGATACATCCTGAAAGTGTGACACAGGCTGAATACCCAGATGTACAAATACAATAGTTGCTGCAGAGACAGTAGCTTTAAAAAAACAAAACGCTCAGCACCAGTAATAGGCACACTATGTTTCTTTCATTATAGCTGAATGGTTTGAGCATTTGGTTGAAGAGGGAAAGTCATCCCTATTCCAGGACTCCATTTGCACTTATTAGTCCGTATTTTGTCCTATTCTTCTCTAGTCTAAAAAGGATAGGCTCTTCAGTGAATATGGACTGGAACTTTGTCCCCTTGATCCCTTGAACCTAAATGCTAGGCTAAAACCCCTCAGATTTCTTTACTGTGTTCCTGGGCTTCACATCCTTATGACTACAGCCACACCAGCAAGGGTCAGTTTTCCCCAATGACACGATTTTCTTGAAAAGTGAAATATCTGAAAAAGACTGGGAGGGATCAAAAGCCATCCTCCTTCATGGGCAAATGCTATAGTACCAGTTCTGTTACGCAGAAGGTTGGTGGTCTTACACTCATCTACTATGTCCCACTAAAGAAAAATAAATGTGTCCCATCAGATGGTTGCCCTCAGCAGAGGAGCCTGCTCTCGCTCCCTGGGACTTCCTACTGCATAGCTTGCAGACACCTCTCCGCTTGGCAAAGTTTCTTTCCCTTTCCAGTTAACCGACCCTCCCCAGGCCACTACTGAGGATGCCTAAGAGCTTACTGCTCCATATGGTCCTGCTATGCCCAAGTGCCCAGCATTAGGCAAGATGCTGCCTATTCTAAGGGGTACCTAAAATGACTCTTTTTTGCAGAGGGGGGAAAAAACCCCATATGCAGCCTGTCAAAATTGTCTGCAGGTGCTCAAAACTCCACATGAATTCCAGATGCAACCCCAACAGACTGTTTCCCAGCACTGCTTAATCTTGTGAGCACCTCCCTGCTGAACCTGAAAGCTCCTCGGGCGTTTAACTTTATTCACCCACACATGTTAAGGAGATCCTGTTTTGGGAAGATAGGCACTTATCTCTTGCCTCAAGTCCCACTGCAATCCAGCTTAGGAAGACAGGCATTTAAATCCCTTTTAGAAGCCTGAAAAATTAGCAGCAGTCAGAATTATGTCTGGCTTCTTCCGGCATGGGCCATCAGCTTCGACATACGTGCAAAACGCAGAGAGCACGTCTCAAGCTAAGCACAGGAGTGGACGTGTACATTTTACTGTTTGAGAGGGATTGATGTGACAGTGTCGACATCTTAGGAGACTGCCCCAACTACTATGTCATGCTTGGGCAAAAAGCATCGACCTTTCCTACTGAACTGGAACCACCGCATGGTGGATACGAGGAGTTGTTGGCTCCAAGTTCTCTTGGGGAGCAAAACCAAGGGGAGCAAACTCATATACTTGGAAAACATGTGTTATACAGAAGATTGTCATGGAACAAACAAGGAAAATAGGGCATAACCTCATAACCCTCCTCCCCGTGCCAGAGAGCCTCTGAACTGCTAGGCTAACCTTGGGTTCCCTTTTGTCTGCTCTGATGTGGCCCCATGTCTTGTGCATTCCCAGCTGCACAGGCTCTCAGCTGCATCACCTACCATCCACGCTACCTGATGGTTGCTGATTATGCCATTCCGCTGGGAAGTTTGAGCTCAGGGCTTAATTAGAGTCTAGAAACATCACCCACTTCCTTTCTTATAGCTTTATGCATCTTTATGCAAAGTGTGGGTGGAAGCACTGTGATCACATACTGCTTCATTAGCGCCAGTCCTGCAGGAGGGACAGATAGGCTGGAGCAAGTATGGATGGGGTTACTGGCTTCCAACGACTTTGCAAGAGGGTATCTGTGCTCTAACCGCAGGCTGGCTTTGCCTGCTGGCACTGTGAGTTCACTTGCAGTCGGTGGAAAGAAGGAAGCACTGTAAGCACCTCAAAGGAAGCAGTCATCATCTTCTGCAGGTCTTCAGAAGCGCCTCTCTGTCCGCTGCCTGTACAGCAAAGCTGAGGCAATTAGATTGCTCCTTTCATCCCTTGCAGGGCTCAGACAGTTAAGATTTCATTGAGGTAATAATGCCTCAGCGAAGTATTTAAAGTAGATGGACAAGATTCCAGCCCAAATACTCGAGGTTTCTGTTAACAATTGCAAGAAAAAAACCCAAAGTATCAATAAGATGGTGATTATTGAAAAATCAAGTTAAAGGGTGTATCAATTTAAATTAGGATGTATTCTAACACACTATTTGAAAAGAATCAAAAGACCTACAGTCTTCTGTTAATATTTTCATTTCTCCTCTGTGCCCCATCAGGCTTTAGAAAAAATAATTAACATTAACAGAGCGTTGAAACAAATTTTCCTCATCCTTTCTGTGAAGCTGTACTCATGAACCACAGAGGGTTGAAAATTTTAACACCTTGTGAAAAAGTAGTGGGACCAATAAGACCATAATGTTAACCCATTGGTTGTTCCCCAGTTAGTCAACTCTTTGGATAGTGTCATCTGAGAAAAGGTAGAGGAGTATTTATCGCCTTATCAATTGATTTTATTCTAGAAAACGTGTGAAAGCAATTACATTATTTATATACAGATTGTGTAAATATACTGTAGGAAGTTTCAGTTTAATGTTGCAAAGGGTTTTCATTAATGCTGTAGTTCTGAGAAAAGGATGTAAACAACATAAAGGAGTAGAGATTTGATTTTTACTGAGATAAGCTGAAAGAATTCAACTTTACTAAATGATAGTGTTTCTTCTTTCATGTCATTTTATGTGATGCTCTTTCTACCTACTCCGCGCACGGTTGTGAAGAATATGCATTAATAATGAATCCTTTATTGATGTGACTTCATGATGTTAATTATTTACATTTGCATAATTCCATGCGTTAGTAATAAAAAAAAACATTCACCAGAGATACATAAAATTAAATGATTGGGTTTGTCCTGGAGCAACTACACACCGCTTTTACTGTACGCATATTTCTGACAGAAGACAGAAAGTCAGTTCTGCTGAGCGATCTAATCTGACATTGAAGAAGTATATCGTTAATTGTATTTTTTCTAGGAAGTACGTTTGCTTTTTTATAAAGGGGAGGAGGAGACTGCGTTTCAAACGCACTTCCAGAACTTTGCATGGCTCCCCAAGCCAAAACCTTACCGAAGGATTTGAAACCGACTATGTAGGTCAGCGTCTCCTCCCGCGGAAGGCCTGCTCCCATTTTTTGCCTTGCCCCGGTACTGGGGCTCATCCGCGTTTATGCAAAGCCGCCGGCTCTGTGAATGAAGCCCGCGCCGCCGGGGCCCGGGCTCGCTGCCCGCAGCCGGAACCGGCCACCTACCGGAGGGACCGCTAGGGAGGACGCGGTCTTCTGTCGCCGGCGTTCGGCGTCTTAAAGAGTCAGGCTGAGGATTTTAAACTGGCAGCAATAAACCTTCGGAATAAACCGCGTGGTACGCCAAGCGTGACTGCAAGGGCGCGCAGTCAGGCCGGTAGGAAGGCTCCGTACGTACACGGCGCTTGGCGACGGCCGGACCTGCCCCTGCCAGAGCCGCGGCCAGGCGGGGGGACGCGCGGCGGGTGCCCCAGGTGCCAGCGGTCGCACCCAGGCCCGGCGGTGCCTGCGGGTTCCGCAACAGCTGCAGCCGCCCCGGCCCCTCGTCTGTGCCAGCGAGGGCAAACCCTGCAACCGCCCAGCGGGCGCCTTCAGCCGCGGCATTTCGAGCGGGAGCCGCCCGCCCCGTCCCCGCCCCGGCGCTTCTAGCCCCGCTCGTCGCTGTAACAGACCCGGCGCTGGCCGCCTCCCCGGGCGGCCTGTCACACCGCCTGCCAGTCACGCCGCCCCCCCCGCTCGCTGCTGAGTCACGCCGCCGCGCCGCTCCGCTCGCCCCCCTCCCCAGCTCCCCGGGCGCCCCGGCGGGGGCCGAGCCACCGCCCCGCCGCGGCCGGCCGCCGGTCCGCCCGCCGCCGCCCCTTCCCTCCCCGCGCCGGCCGCGGCGCGGCCCTTCCCCCGCCGCACATGCCCAGAAGGGCGGGAGCCGCGGCGCGCCCCGGCGCTGCTGTGACAGCGGCGGCGCTTTCCCTTCCGCTGGGTGGGGGCCGCGCCGCGCCCCCCCCGGCCCGGCCCGGCGGCGGTGGCGAGCCACCGTGCCACGCACAGGCCGGCCGCTCGGCCAGCTCCTTCCCCGCCTCGCCCCGAGCCAGCTGCCGCGGGACGGGAGGCGGCCATGTCGCTATTGTCTGCGCTGGTGCCCTTGCTCCGGGTGTACTGCATCGGCCTCCTCGTCATCCTGCACCAGCTGCGCCGCCGCCTCCGCCCGCGCAGCCCCCCGGCCCCAGGTGAGCATCGCAGCCGGCGCCGCGGGGCGGGGCGGCTGCGGGACGGGGGGTGGCTCCGGGCCGGGGGCGGCAGCCCCCGCCGCAAAGAGGGGAAAGTTTGCCGCACCTTCCCCCACCCGCCCCGGGGAGGGCGGCGGGTGCCCGGGAGCGCGGGGCCGGGACCTCCGGGGAGCGGCGGGGCCTGCCCGGGCCGCACAGCACAGCACTGCCACGACCTTGGCCCGCTGCGGAGGGGGGCCCGGGCCGCGCCGCTCCCCCCGCACCGGGGCAGCGGCTAAGGCACCGCGGCGGCCCGTGCCCGGGCGTCGCCGCCGGGCTCCTCCTCCGCCCCCCTCCACGGGCCGGGCTGGGCCCGCCGCGCCGCCCGAGGGCAACGGCCCGGGGGGGCTGCGGCTGGCGGGGCGCCCTTCCCGCCCCCGCCGCGCCGGGCCCCGCCCTCGCCGCCGCCGGCGGCCGTCAGGCCCCGGCCCCTACCGCCCCGTCCGGCCCCCGGCCCGCGGCCGCCCCGGACGCGGGGCGGGGCGGGGGGCCGGGCCCGGGACGGGCGGCTGGCTGCACGCCGGCCTGACTGCGGCCTCGGGAGGCGGCGTGGGGGCTCCGCGGGCCGGGGGTCCCCACTTCTCCTCTTCCTCTTTTTTGCCTTCTGACGGTTTCGCCTCAGACCTCGGCTCAGAGCCGCGCGGCCGCAGCTTCCCTCGGCCCCAGGTAGGTGCTTGGCAGGCGGGGAGCGGCGGGCAGCCTCCCGCTGGCCGGGCCGCTGGCCGGGCGCTCCTGCCGCCGCCGCCGGCCGTTCCTCCGCCCCGCCGCCTCGGGACCGCCGGCCCTGACCTCCCTGCCCCGGCCGCCCGGGAGGGGCGCGCACCCGCGCTCTGGAAGCTTAAACTTCGATACCGGCTGTCACTCGCTCGCAGCCTTCAAGCTGACGGGTGAGTGACACTTGTAGTTTTCTCCAAGGGTCCTCAGGTCCGTCATTTGATGGAGAAGTTACGGTTTTGCCCTTTTCCGATCTGGGTCAACAGCATGTTTAATGCTTGCTAGGGGAAGGTTTAGTTTGCCAGAAAACAAGAGATCTGAGTTTCCTCTTTCCTCATGTTACACTTGAAAACTTTAAAATGATTCCGAGTTTGTAAACTTACAGCGAACTACGTGTCCGGACGGATGCGCAATGTATCATCAGAGCTGAGCGTACAACTGCATACAAGTCAGTGCCTTTAACTTTCTCTGCTCGGCAGCAAGTGAGCCTTTGTGGCTCTGTCAGTAGTTTTAACCAGTGGAACAGGGGGGGAAAAAAAAGTCTTGGGAGAGCATGGTGTTTCGGTAAGCAGGCGAGGATATTGTTTTAAAGAATATCTGAAGTACTGGAGAGGAGGTGGGACAGGTACACTACACAGCAAGAGCATATTTGTGCATTTCATCACTCATGGCATCCTTGGGTAGCATTTTGTCTGCTTTTTATTAATTCCTGATCCTTCTGTGATAGGCCGGGATTCTTTTTTTTCATTCTCAAAAGACAGTGATAAAACCCCTAAACAAATGAGAGAACCCTAGTGACAGAAAGGGCATATCTGCCTACAGTTTGAAGTCATCTGAGCATTTTTCTAGCGTTAGTTTTTCTTGGCAGAGCAAAGCTGGGTATTGTGCCTAGGGTGTGTAACACTTTCCAAATCTTTTTTTCGAACTACAGAGAAACAGCATGACAAAAATGTGACCCGAGTATTTTTTGCAGTCTGTTCTTAGCTATTAAAAAAAAAAAAAAAAGTATTGAATTTGGAAGTGCTGGAGGAAGGCAGTGAAGATCCAACCTGGGAAATGTCAGCTGCCTGAGTAGGACCAGGGCAGATCTGACAGCTGTGAAAATTTTTCTTTCAGCCCTAACTTGGTTTCTTCCAGGGACAAGTAGTTTCCTCGTAGGATACTTGTTTGCTTGGAGTTGCCCCTTGGCAGTTACCTGCTGCCTTGCTTTGACTTGCTGTGTCCGGCCGTTGCTTAAAAAAGTGAATCAGCTTGTCAACGGGAACTTTTTTACGCAGACTAACCTTGTTTCCATAATAACTTCAAAATAGCAACTGCAGTGCAACAAAAAGCAAAAGTGTTGGTTAGAGCATGCTTAATTAAAGCTTGGATCAGTAAACTACACTAGCACTAAGAAAACATCAAGTACATTTTCCAGATAGTAATCTAGAAAAGTGCGTATGTTTAAAATTTTCTGTATCTTTTTGAAAGGGAGTCTGTAACTCTCACAAGTACAGGTGTTTTATCGTCGGGGTGCCTTCCCTGGGAGAGCCTAGAGGGAAGAAATGGGGCTGGGAAGAGCAGGGCAGCAGTCATCCAGGCCTCCAATCCCATCTCCTTGGCCCCAGTTCCCCTGTCAGGTTTCCCGGTCTTCGTGCGCCCGTGGTGCAGCTCTCCCATGGAAGGTTTAAAACAGAGGGATGCCTGGTGGCTTGTCCTTGAACTCTGCGGGTGAGCAAAGGGGTCTGGTGTTGATGCAGCCCTTTGGCCTCCAAATTTTCCAAGAAAAGCTTGCTTTCTTGCACTTGCCAGGAAGAAGCGTTGTGGATTTCAATCCAACTAAACCAAATTTGTTTTGTTTTTCTTTTCTTTTTCTTTACCCGAGCTTAGAGTTGCACACTCTCAGCACATGGGCTTTCACATGGCTTTTAAAAGTGACCATCTGTTTTGCCACATCCTACCGGGGGTTCATCTAATTTTTATATGTGGGATTCAAGACAGTTTTTTTGGGAAAGAGGGTGGTTTGAGCTCTGAAATCTAGATTCACTGCAAAAACTTAGTGTTTGTTTCAAGTTGCAAACTGAAAAATTAGTAATAGTTGCTATCGAAGTGAGCCTTCCCCCAATAAAGAGTATTGGAAGTTGGTCTGATATTCTGATCTTGAAGCTCAGGGAACGGAAATACAGAGCTGGGAGGGTAAACGGAGTGCAGTCAGTGATTGCTTCGCTAACTAAAATCAGCAGAAGTAAAGGGGAACTTATGTTTAACTTACGTTAAAACATTTTTCCAAGTACCAATTGCACAGACAGTGTAACTGCTGATACATAGTGTAAACTGTGTTAGTTTTCAGTGGTCTAAATAATTACTAGTTTCATTAGAAATTACTGCCTGTATTGTTTTAGTTTTTTTACAGTGTTTAATCTTAATTATTTTGAGGGGGGAAAAAAAAGCCCTGCATGACTAAAGATCCTGATATAAACAGCTTTTTAAAAAGAAAAATCTAATCAGTGGATTAGTAAAAGTCAAATTAGTATTACTTGTGACACCAGGATATTAACACTTGAAATGTGGTCACTGAAAGTCATCCTACTGATAACAAAAATGGTCATACAGTCTCTTTTGGTATTTTAAGAGCTTATCAAGGAATTTATTTGGCATCTTCCTCCTGCATTTTTCTGTTCTGCTGGTCATGTTTCATTGAAATTTGAGGTAGAGGAAGAATAAATGCTGAATGTTTTGTAGTTTAGAAGTCTTTGTAGTTAAATCTGGTACCTGTGATGTGTGGAGAACTGGCTCTGAAGAAGGTGGTAATGTGGCTGAAGTTTAGAAGGCCTTAAAGACTACTCCCGTCCTTAAGTGATTGAAATTTCGTACATATTTTTCATTTGCCCCAATTTCTAGTTGTTCAGTATCATAATTTGTACCAAGTTTCTTTACAATTAATTGTGAAGAAATAATTTGGGAACATGCATCTTTTAATTTGATTCACGTATCGAGGGCTTTTTTTAATGATTAAAGTATAATGATAGACTGAGCACTTCCTGGTCAAAGCTGTATGAGCGCTAGGTTGTAAAATATCCAGAGGTGGGTAGAGAATCAACCAGGTAGGAAGGACTGACGGCAGGCAAAAATGAAGTTGCATCTAACAATTAATCCCTCTCCCCCATGCACGCACCTAAAAGTTAGATAGTCTCAGAAGTGAGGAAACAGTCATTTTATGGTTGCCCCTGTGCTGAATGAGGCAAGGGTTGTGCGACGACGATACCTACCGTGTAATTAGGGAGGGTGCCATCGCTGTGTGTGCACAAGGGGGCAGAGCTAAGGTTGCACGGTGGCTACACGCCCCACGTTTCCTCACGTTCCCATGCTTGGTTTCACAATCCGAGTGACTCTCGTGTGGGTTTTGAACCTATTTTCTTTGCCACTGGGGAAACCGAGCCCTGCCTGGTGCAAGGGGTAGCACTGTTGCCCTTTGCAACGTATCTAGTTGCTGGTGTTTCAATGTTACGGCCCTGCCCTGGCGAGGGGAGTCACAGGTTTGTGTTAGGAGAGTGAAGAGGGGTCTGAGAGGTGTGAGGAGGCAGCACAACCTGCCCCAGGGAAAGCAGAGATGAGGTGCTAGGGCAAGGAAACTTGGGCCTTTCTTCCTCCTCCTCCTCCTGTGGCAGCTAAGCCCGCTGCGAGGCCAGCAGAGGATCCTGTCTGCAGGCTCTTAAAAGCCTCAGCCCTGGTACCAGCTGGTGGTGTTGGCCAGCTGCGTGGAAAGGCATGCATGGCGAGGAAAACAGCAGCTTCTCCAAACCTGCACTGTGTTTCAATGTGGGTGGGAATTCAAGGGAAAAAGGAAGAGGCACGTTTGTTAGCCTGGAGGCTTTTGTGTGCAGAAGGGTTTTTCGCCAAACCAAAGTAGTGCTGGTTTTTTTATCATGGAAAGTTCAGCAAGCTGAAAGAGAGCATTTCCTTCAGCTGCCCTTGTAACAAGCTGTGGGATTTCCCAAAGGCGGTGAGGTGCTTCATTCACAAGGGATTTCATTCTGCAAGGTGCTGGTGTCCAGTTTGGGTCTGAGTTGAAGCTACTCCAGATGTTCCCAAGCCTAGGCTATGAGCACTGTTCACCAAAAGAGGAAAAATTTACCTTTTCAGATAGAAAAATGGGAGGTATGTTTTTTTGGTTTGGTTTTTGCCATTTTTTTTTTCCCCTTCATAGTACCAGTTATGCTGTGTAACACTGGAGGAGAGACAGGGATGATTAGCAGTTTATATTTGAGCTATTACAACAGCTGAAGTGTGGTTTACAGCATTATAATAAAGGCTGTGTTATGTTGGCATGTCCTTAACTGTGGCAATGCTACTCTGTGCCACTATTGCCAAGTGCCAGATCCAGCTCAACGATGGCAAAGCTGTAACATACATAAGAATGAAAGGTGGGGTGAGTTTGTAACACTCCCTTGCTCTAAAATAACTTGTATTTTATCAGTGTGTGATGAACTTTTTATGATCCAAGGTGTGTCATACTGATTTTAAATATTAAAGATGCATCAGCTCTTTTATTACAGTGGCTTCCTCCTTGCTTTTAGGAACTGCCACGTAACTGCAAAGGAAACTGTAGGATTTAGTGAAATTCTGGGAGCCTCTATACTCCTCAAGATACCAGGTCATGGATTGAAATGGAGTGATCTAAAAACAGTAACACTACATACCGATACAATATATCTTGTTAATGCACAGTCTGATGCTGTGGCAGGTTTACATCATTGTACATTACGCCACGTTGTCTTTCAAAATCATCTGTTTTTGTGGAATTGCATACCTTGGTGTTGTTGATAGGCACATCTTTGGAATGAGGGAGCATTACCACGTTGAATCAATAGTTTATTCTGGCAGCTTAAAAGGCACTGAACGAATCACTGTAGAGGGCATTGCTGGCAGTCAGAACATTGCCCCCCTCAGGGGAAAAAACCCCAGGTCTACACCCAGAAGTAAATCTACAGAACAAATTAGGTAAAATGTTTGCCCTGCATCTCTTGTTCTGTTTCTAAACCAACAGCTATGTTTGAATGAATATGCTTAGTCTTGGTAAACCTGTCTTTGGTTTTTCATTCAAGACATTCAGAAAGTGCTGCAAAATACCAACTATAGTTCAGAGAGAAAATAGCTTTTCTTGGGAATATTCATCAACAGCAGAAAGCACACCAGCGAAGCTTGCACACGTATTTTTTGGAGATATTCCCTTGCAGCAATACGAACAAGTCAGATTGTTTCTTCCTCCTCCAACCAGTCAGTCTTACCACCCAGGGACTTCTGGGCTTGGGTGCAGGAGCAGCTCCTGATGGGCAGAGAAGGAGCAATGCCATTGCTTTCAGGCTGGCTGCAGGGATGCTCCCAATGTTTCTCTTCTGCTCTCTTTCCCTGGATTTTTGTGAAGGGGGCTGCATCTGTGTTTAACTGATTTACTTCCTTCTTCCCAGTCCTGGCCAGGCCCCTGGTGAAGGGCTTGTTGTCACAGGCGCTCTGGTGGTGGCGTGGAAGAAATGGAGAAGCGTCAGCATGCAGTCATGCTTTGCTGTGGCTTGGCTTTTTGGTGTAGCAAAATCAGCTCCAGTGGGTGCCAGCTGCCAGCACTGTGCACAGAGGCGCTGTAGGGCTCAAGTAGTGCTTGCACATGACTGCACAAGAAATGTTTTCCTGTGCAGATACTGAGGTACAGATTGCCAAGTCTTGGCTTATCGCCATGCTCATCTAGAGTGTTACCCCCTCCTGACTTCTGCAGCCTTTTGAAGAAAATACAGCAAAATTATTTTCCAGCTGATGTGGATAATATTTATTAGTGCTTCCATGTCTGCTTTTCCTGTAATTATAATGCACTGTTATTCCAGGAACCATGATTGTGAACTAGTAGTTCAGGAGATGGCTTTGATTTCAGAAAGAGGACAGGAAAGGTGTCAGATGCGTATTGTTGATCTGCATGTAGGTTCAAACTCCTTTTACTTCAGTAAGAAAACATTTTTACATTTCAGAAGAGCAGATAATGCTATAACTTGCATCACAGTTGGGGTTTTTTTTCTGTTTTTTTGTTTTTGTTGTTTTTTTTTTTTAAGCAAATGGTGGAACAGTTTGATCCAACTAACAAAACTTCTTTCAAAATAAACAAACAATAAAACCTTTGCTCCTTCAGTATCAGGTTTCAATTGAAATAAATGTTAACAGTGAAGTTTAGTAACTCTTAGGCAAGAGGATGTGGGTCTAGCCCTAACTATAACTTAAGAGGCAGGAAAATGTTATAGCAGATCACCAGTTTGTGTGACAGTAGTGCGTCAGCTTTGTGGTGGTACCCCTTCTCTACCCAGAGTTATGTAATTTGAGAAGCAAGATTTACTCGGGTCTTCTAGCTCAATTTCACAGCAGAATGTGATATATTAAAAATCTTTTAAATTCTTGACATTCTGATGGGCTTCTTGTAGATCACACTTCCTGCAAATCTCATCTTTAAATTTGCAAATGTAATTAGTAAGGTAGGTTTCTTGATACGTTTGCAGAAACGTTAATTTCACATAGTTAAGTGTGGTCAAACTTTTGCTTTCTCATTGTATCTTTATCTTACTGCCTTTATCAGGTACTCATTAATGAGTGAAGGATCAAAAGGTGGGACGGTGGCCAAGAAGCAATGGAGAATAAAAGTTTAGAAGGTTCCCCATCAGACCTAAAGTTAGTGGCTCACCCGAGAGCAAAGAGTAAAGTGTGGAAGTACTTTGGGTTTGATACCAATGCAGAAGGATGCATATTACAGTGGAAGAAGATCTACTGCCGTATTTGCATGGCACAGATCGCCTATTCAGGAAACACGTCCAACCTTTCCTACCACCTTGAGAAAAATCACCCCGATGAATTCTGCGAATTTGTGAAAAGTAACACTGAGCAAATGAGGGAAGCCTTTGCCACCGCATTTTCAAAAATCAAGCCGGAATCATCACAGCAGGTTGTGCAAGATAGCCTCATCATGAAGACCTACCAGAACTATGAAAACAAAAAGCATCAGGAACTGACATCTGCAGTCATCAGCTTAATTTGTGAGGGCATGTATCCTGCCTCTATCGTGGATGAACCCACCTTCAAGGCCCTCTTGAGAACAGCAGACCCCAGGTATGAACTTCCGAGCCGGAAGTACTTCTGTACAAAAGCTATTCCCGAAAAGTACAATGCCATTAGAGAAATTGTGCTGAAAGAGCTCACTGAGGTTCTATGGTGTGGCATATCCACAGACATGTGGAGGAGTGAAAACCAGAACAGGTCATATGTAACTGTCGCGGTTCACTTTCTCAGCAGCAGTCCTGCCAACTGCCTGGCTGTGAACTCGCGGTGTTTAAAAACATTTGAAGTACCTGAGGATAATACTGCAGAGACTATTACGAGAGTCCTTTATGAAACATTCATTGAGTGGGGGATCAATACAAAAGTCTTTGGTGCTACAACAGATTATAGTAAAGACATTGTGAAAGCTTGCTCCCTTCTAGATATTCCCGTACAGATGCCTTGTTTGGGGCACACTTTTAACGCAGGAATACAACAAGCTTTTCAGCTCCCCAAACTCTGCAGCCTTCTTGCCAGGTGCCGAAAACTGGTGGAGTATTTTCAGCAGTCTACAGTTGCGATGTACATGCTGAGTGAGAAGCAGAAGCAGCAGAATATCCTCCACTGCATGCTGGTAAGCGACCGGGTTTCCTGGTGGGGAAGCACACTCGCTATGCTGCAGCGCCTCAAGGAGCAGCAGTTTGTCATTGCAGCTGTTCTCGTGGAGGACAGCAACAACCACCACCTCATGCTGGAATCCAGTGAGTGGAATACAATTGAAGGGCTGGTGGAGCTGCTGCAGCCTTTCAAGCAGGTCGCGGAGATGATGTCTGCTTCAAAGTACCCAACGATAAGTATGGTGAAGCCACTTCTCCACATGCTTCTGAATACTACCCTGAACATCAAAGAGAATGATTTGAAGGAAATCAGCATGGCAAAGGAGGTGATTGCTAAAGAACTGTCAACCACCTACCAGCACACCCCTGAGATAGACATGTTCCTCAATGTTGCAACTTTCTTGGATCCTCGCTACAAAAAACTGCCTTTTCTTTCAGCCTTTGAGCGGCAGCAGGTTGAAAACAGAGTGGTGGAAGAAGCAAAAAGCCTGCTGGAGAAAGTAAAAGAAAATACCTTTAGGACTGAAGAGAAATTCTTCACAGTTTCAGAAGAGCCCCCTGTAAAAAAAATCATCATCTCCTCTACTCCTCCTCCTACCAGTGTCATCAACAACATGCTTGCAGAGATCTTTTGCCAGACAGGAGGTGTGGAAGACCAGGAGGAATGGCATGCTCAAATCGTTGAGGAGCTGAGCAACTTCAAGTCACAAAAGGTCCTCGGTTTAAATGAAGACCCACTGAAGTGGTGGTCTGACAGACTAGCGCTATTTCCAGTTTTACCAAAGGTTCTTCAAAAATACTGGTGTATTCTGGCCACAAGGGTCTTCCCTGAACGCCTCTTTGGTTCATCTGCTAATGTTGTAAGTGCAAAGAGAAACCGGTTAGCGCCGGCTCATGTGGATGAGCAGATCTTTTTGTACGAAAACAGTCGGAATGGGTCTGAGGCTGAACCGGAGGACGAAGACGAAGGAGAGTGGGGTTTGGAACAGGAACAGATTTTTAATTTAAATGACTCGGTAAATGTAAACAACAATTTCTTTAATATCAGAGACAGTGGGTTTGTTTAACAGGACTGCTGCGGTACAGTTAATAACAAAGAAAAAAGTATTTGTCTTAAGTTACCAAAAATACTTCTGTTTTATGCTTTGAATGCTGTAAATATTGAACAGTTGTAACAAACTTGATTTAGCTTCCATTGTCTATGTTTTCCCCACTGTCTTAAAACATGAATGACTTGTGATTAAACAGCACTGAAATGAATGAGGAAATAAATTCTACAAAGACCGTGATTTCTGACTGTGGCCCAGATTTCAGAAAGCACTTACCCATGTGTTTCCTTTCCACTTGCTTCAGTGGGAGACAAACACATGCTTATGTGCTTTCTATCACAAAAATATTTTCTTGAATTAGGACCCCGAGCAAGGGAGTTTTTAAGATTTATGCCTCTGTTTGTGAATCCTGTGTGACTCAGGATGTTAGCTTTAAATTTTGGATTTTAAAACATTTTTAAAATCCATAAATCTGAGCAGTGGATATTTTTAGAGTGTATCAATGCTATGAAATGAAAAAAAAATATCTTGAGCCTGATTTTCTGTTTTCACTACCTCATGTCTTAGGCCTGGTCTATGCCAGAAAAGTTCAGCTGGTATATTTCTGTCAATTAGGGGACTGATGTATTTTTATTTTAACTGATACTGTGCTGGCATAGGCTGTAGTGTGGATGCACTTATACTGGGATAAGTTATTCTCCTTTCCAGTGCGGTGTAAATGGTATAAACACTTCTAAACTGGTATTGTTGTGTCCACGTTAGTCTGGTTTTACCATTTAACTGCAGCGGCTAAATGGCAAAACTTTTTTTTGTGTGTGTGTGTGTATGTGTCTAGGCAAGCCCTGATTGTAGTCTCTTGCGCTTTGACAAAGTGGTGACGAAGTGTGCAGGGTTGAGGTGGCGTTGTGTTACCTTGGCTTTGTTACGTTCTGGCTGATGCCATGCGGTGCGAAGCGGGCAAGGTATCGGCCCCTCAGCGGCAGTGGCGGAGAGAGGGAGGGAAGGAGGGTTTGGGGAGACGTGTACGGGCTGCGGGTCTAACATTCTGTCTAAGTTACAAAATCCTTAACCTCTTAATTTAAATGGGGACTTCGCCCAGGGTAGCTAGAAAATTTTGTTGGCAAGAAAAGCAAAATAAAAAGCTTTACTATTATGTAAATATATTTAAAAGAAGGGGACCCTTCCATTTCCCCACATGTATTTAGTGAGTCTTTAGGATTGTTTCTTATTGCGTTAGCACTTAAACCATCTTTTTTTTTTCTCCTCTTTTTGGTTCAGTTTGTAGAGTGGACTTTAGTCCCGTCCAGTCTAATGTTTGAGTACTGTTTCTGATTAGTTGTTGTGTATTGTAATTGCTCCTTCATGTCTCTACGCTTAAGTGTTTTAAGCCTTTTTGAGAACTCGGCAAACAAGAAAAAGAAAGAAAACCATCCCCAGCCCCCCCATCTCTTTATGAAATACACATCATAAACAAGAGTAGAGTTCACGCTTGGCACAGAGTGGGATAGCAGCCAGCATTTTTCCCTGAGGTGCAGAGGAGGACATCTTGGCATTTTCCAGTTAACAGTCAAAAGGTTTTTGGGGTTTTGTTTTTGTTACTGGTGTCTCACCCCCCACCTTGGCTATAGTCTATGACTGTCAAGCACAATCTTTCCAGAGAGGTCTGTTGAAGACTGGCCAGTACTCTTCTAGAGGAAGAAGTTGGTTTTTTTCATCATGATGGTGACCATAGACAATTGGTTGTAGAAAGGGCCCAGCCAGGAGGAGCACAGAAAAATGAGAATTGTGATAGAATTGAATCTATTGCCAGACTTTATATTATGGTTTAATAGTTTTTGCAAGTTTGAGGCCTTGTGTTCTTTGTAGGTAGTAGGAAGGGGTGGGTGGGTGGGGAGGAAGGACAGAGGTTAGAGTAAAGGAGCACTGAAGTAAATAGCAGTGAACTACCTGGCATGTTTAATCCTGAGAAAAATGCATTTAACAGGTGCTGTGGCCGGTGTTTGGCTGTCAGTAGGCCTGGGTTTTCACTCTCTAGCCCCCTGAAAATTAATTTGCACTTGCACAAAGTACACACAGAGTGCATCCCGTTGGATCTTGCTACTCTCCACACCCACTGAGGAGGTGTATGTGATTGCCCAAGGTACAAAACACAGGCTTGGCCTAAACTCTCGCAGATATATAGGCTGTCCGTGAGGGTAGAATAATCAAGTTATGGAAGGGAGCGAGATACAGGAGGTCCCTTTTTGATGTTACCTGAGCTCCTGTGACACCCCTGCAGTCTGCCAGGAAGACCTCTTGGTTTTTACATCCGTTGAGTACCAGCTGGTGTCAGTTGTGTCCCCTCACACCACCTCCGCCTGCTACCACTGCTGCTAGCCCTCAAGAAGCTGCGCAAATGTTAGTGTGAGGTGTGTGGATCCTGTCTCACGTGAGCATAATTCAAAGCCGTGCCCTCACAACCAAGGCAGAGCCCAGAGCACCGCTCCCCTGGTCTGTGTTCAGCCTGCCCCTCTTAACAGCATCCATCTCCTGTTTGCATCTTTGTCCTTCTAGGGCTAAACATACGCAGTGATGCTTACAAGCAGATTTACTGAGATCGGTGCAATGCACTACTCTTTTCTTTCCAGCTTCTTTTTATTTTTTGGTATCCAAAATAAAACTGTAGTCGGTTCAATTGATGTGTGTCAGCGTTCTTTTAAAAAAAAAAGGAGAAGAAAAAGGAAAAAAAAAACCAACAACAAAGCCATTGTTAGTCCTACCCATTGTCTGTGAGATTTTTATTTAATGTTCTAAGCCTGGAATATTGTTAAATAAACCAGAAAAATAAGTTAGTTACTAGATTATTTGTCTGATGTGTGTTCATATCTGCAGCACTTTATGACTTTGAACTCTTCCGCAACAAGGGGAGGTTATATTCTAAGGTTTTGAAGCTATGCATTTATTTTCCTTTTGATCCTGTAAGTTATTTAAAAAAAAATGCTGTACAAATCTTTTGGATTAAAAAAAAATGAAGATGAAAAATGTCAGAAGTTTAGATGGTTTCTCTCGCTTAAATACGTGTGGTGTTTTTCATTTAACAACATAATTTTCTGTTGTTTAGTTGGGTGGAGAACCAAAGTTGCAGAGCTGTTTTAAATATTGCTACAACGTGAGTTAAACCCTGGTGTTATTGCCAAGGGTGGGCCCAGAACACATTTCCAAATTATGCTATTAAGTCAGATTTATGTTTTGTGTTTCTTGACAGCTAATTTGAATGCACAGCCGAATGTTTCCTTTTCTCTTCGGTACAGCTGAGACATCTTTTTGGAGGGACGATACAGGAACTTCAGCTTTTGTGTGTTTTCATGCTGGAAAAGTGATTTTTTAAACAGGCTCTCAAACTACGTACTTTATACCAATAGAATTGCCTTTGGCCACCAGCTAAGTATTTCCAATTCAGGATTAATATTCAGTGGGGTAGGCAAGGTTTCTGAGGGTTAACAACGTATCTAAAGGGAGTTTTGTGGGACTGACCAACCTCTGTGCAGGTATTTTGCCTCTTTGCTGTCAGAGATTACCATGAAGACAAAACCAAAACCTCAAACCAAACTGAAGTCGAAAAGGTGAATTTTTCCAGAAAACCATGTCTAAGATGCCTTGGTTTAAATGGATGGAATAAAGTTCTGGATTATTTGTGGAAAGGGTGCATTATTTTAAATTTCTATCACAGCAGTGTGTTAGATTAATTTAGAGGGTTTTCTTAATTGATGTCATGGTGGTCCAATTAGCTTTAAAGGAGCATTGTGTGCAGGCAGGAATATTAAAAGCAAAAGAAACGCTAATTGGTTACTTGTAATATTTTGTAGTACTTCTGAAAAGTGGCATGTAGCTCATGATCTTGTCCTTTTTGTGTGATAGCTTAAAAAGAAGGGTCTGCCTGAAGATGTCATTTCTGAAGGAGGGGAAGCATACAGATTTGAACACAGAAGTGGTATATTTTACATATTCCATAACAACTGGCTATAGGAAACTTTGCGCTGGAGCATTTTAGTCTCCGCACACCATACTCCTTTCAGTGGTCTCCATTTCTGAGTGTCCTTTTTAGGGGATGATGTCTTTTTGAAGGTCTGGAAATCTGGGTTCTGGTGGTGCAGTGCTATGTAGTCTAGGCGGTCTTTTTGGCTATGCTGAGAAGCCTCTTTTGCTTTGGCTTCTGATTTGTTATGTTTTGTAGCTTCATTTTTTTGCTTTTAAAATTTTTTTTCCATTTTTCTTTATTTCTTTTTTTCTGTGGGTTTTTTTGTTATTTTTCTTTGTTTTTACCTAAGCCAAGATTATATTGTCTGTCTCACCATATTTCCTACAAATTGCTAGTCTTCTGCTAAATTCAGGATGTGTTTGTTTTTAGGGGATGTAGGGAAATTAACGAAGTTGGTTTTGCTTTTTAAATAACATTATTTGGTGCTGTAGGAAGAACTTGAAGATACAGTATAATTTTATGTCTGCCTTAAAAGCAAATCAGTAAAGTAAAATGTCTAATGGCTTTATGCTATTTAAACTTGAATTTCAAAACATCCCTACAGTTGCTGTATAATGCTGTCATTTTTACATACAAAAGCATTTTCTTTAGGTTGAACAATAAAAATCAATTAAATAGATTTTTACTGCTTCTACAGTCATTTTCAGTGCCCCTGCAGCTGGGTTAAAATGCCACAAGGGAACTGAGTTTACTATAAAAAAAAAACCCAAAGCAAAACACCGTCTTCCAGCTTGCCTTGTGTTTTAAAAACATTTTTAGTGATAAAATTTGATTTATAACTTTTTAAAAATGCAAAGGCTGTTGCAGAAAATTTTCAGATGAGTCCCTCAACCTCAGAGATGTCAATATTACGAGATAAAATTCGATTTATAACTTATAAAAAATGCAAAGGCTGTTGCAGAAGATTTTTAAATGAGAGTCCTCAATCTCAGAGATGTCAATATTACGATTTTTGAGCATTACACTGACATTTATGCACAAGGTGCTGTTGACTTACCTTTCTGCCAGAAGAAAAGGTTAGTGTTCATAAAAGTGATGCTGCCATCTGCAATGCTTTGAAGTGGGGATCAGGTGTATTTTTTTTCAGAGATGTTGAAAAGACTGGTACTTGCTGCACATGTGTGCTGGTTTCCATGCTTTACAATTAGGACTTTTTTCCAGTGACTTGAATTTGCAAAATCCTGTTCCTCTGTCCTGTCTCTCTCCCTGGCCCTGTCTGGGCAGAGTGCTGGGTGGGAGAAGCCCTGCTCCCCAGTGTGGGGTTCTCTTGCAGAGAGACCGTTCCTGGAGAGCAGGTAAACCTCGGTTTAAAATGGGTTTAAACTAGTTCCTTATTCCTGTCCACTGGGGCTACAGCACCTGTGCCATGCTGTGAAAAGGCAGAGCCATCAATTCTTCCCCCCGGGGTGGTGTACAGTTGAGCACATCGCTCAGTTGTACCAAAAGTTGCCTACGTGGCAGGGGAAGATGCTGCGGAATTGGGCTCAACACAGCTAGGAAAATAAGCTTGGAGTCAAAGACATAGTAAACAGCAGTGGTCCTTACTGCATGTCGGGATGGAAACAGGATCTGTGCAGCTCTGGTTGTTTGGGTTTTTAAGGTAAATACCTTAACATGATACTAGTTCGTGCTTTAGGCTGAAGCTGTGCCTGGGAACTTTTGTGAACTATTCAAATAGTTACGTGTTTAATACTCACATAGAAAAGAGTGTTCTGTGGCATTCAAGTAAAGGTTTTCTACAAAGAGTAAAGCTGCAGTTCCTATTTGATAGATATTTTGGAGATGAGGGATAGCATTTACAGTGGTTTTACAGGTATAAATACCGTGGCCAGAGGTACACACACATTCAGCTGTCAGAAGCGGTACGATAGTCCTGTTTTTGAGTACAGCAGAGGCAGGAGGGGATACTTCCATTTCTAATAAATAAGAAATGTTGTTATTTTAATGCTTTTAGGTAGAAGACTAATTAAAATGCATCTGTAAATCTTCATGATAGTATAATGCTTTATTTGGATATATCTGTAGAGAATTAATCCCTTTGGTTTACTTTGTACACTGAAGGTGTGACTCTATTTGTCCATAGCTGCATGCGCGTGATATCCTGTTCAACAGTGATTCCCCAAACAATGCACAGTAAAGTTATTTTTAAAGTGGCGATTTCTTTGATTACATACAATTTTCAGCATACATCTTTGTCCCCAAATACTTGCAGTCAGGAATGAGAAATTAATCTTTTATTTCTGCAATGGGCCCTGCTTTGCTTTTGAATTTGAGACATTTTGTGTCTCTGTGTATCACTCTGTGTTTACAGACACCACCACTAAAAGTGTTCCATTCTCCCTTGTTTTTTTTTTTAATGTGCTTTTTTTCTCATGAGTCATTGGTGAGGTTTACAGTGATAGGAATTTACAGTCATAACAAGGAAGATGTCAAGTCAGCATCAGGAGAGCTCATGCCAGAAACATCCTGTCCTGTGTCAGGAATGCTTTGCTCCAAGGGAAACCTTCACGTTCTCAAACATGGCTTTCTGGTGTGTGTGTGAGCGAGAAATAAAGTGCTTTTGCAAACAACGCACAGTTCTGTTTTATGGTGGTAGTTCAGTCTGCTGTGAGTTTGTACTCTGGGAAGCACTCTGGTTTAGCACCGAATTCAAGTTTCTTGAGCACACAGCAGAACTCTATGAACAGAAGGAATTTAGCGACAATTAAATCTGCAAAATGCAATCGCTTAATTGATGAGAACAAAGAAGAAGTGGGTCCATCTAGGAAAACTACTGAAATTGTAACGGGAACCTGCAATTCCTGTCTGAATTCCTGACAGCATTTAAAAATACTAAATGATTAACCTTCCAGTAATCTGACATTTCAGATGCTGTGAAACAAGTAATTTACACACTTGTTGATGTTTCTGTGCTGCTGGTGGGTAAGCTCTGTTAGCTGCAGACCCCTGGGCTCCCAAATGGCCAAGGAAGAGTTTTCAGTAACAAGGCAGGGAGGAAGAACAAGCTGTTACTGTAATGTCCCTGGAGCACGTGGGAGCCTGGGCTGAAATGGCTGTTTCTGAATGACACTTTGATGCAGCCTCGCCGGTCTACCACAGATACACATTCACATGCAATCCAAGGATTTGCCACTGATCGTAAATCTGGCAGGTCCCAAAGGAGCTAGTGCTGTGGTGAGAAAGAGCGAGTCTTGCAGATGAGTGGAGCCTTCTGTGTGTGGTATGTATCTTTTAGCACCCCTGATTTTAAGCCCCGTTCTCTTTCCTGTGCCAGCCGCGTGAACAGTAGTGCTGATCTTCGCTGTGTTATTTGCTGTGGGGCTCTTCTATTTGAAGTGTAAGACTAGGAGAACATCACCTGCGTGCTTTCAAGAGGCAGTGAAAGTAGGCAGAAGTTCACCTGTGCTGTATGTGGTTTGCTGACTGCTCTGCATGAGCAGTAGGTTGAGGGTGATATTTCGTTTACCCTGTAGTGTTGCAGATGTGCGACTGGCATTGCTGCTGGGAGATTTCTGCGTGCCTGGTCAGAGAAATGAGATAGGTAAAGAGCAACCGTGTGCATGTTGTATCTGAAGGTATGATGCAATCCCCAGGTGAACTTAAAGTGCTCGCATGAACTGGTTCTTTTGTTGTCCTGCAAACAGACTAACTGCCTTGTTCATGTCCTGCCCACTCCACCCCACCTCCTCTTCATTCCTTTGGCTGATGTTTGCAAAGATTTCACAGTTCTTATTGAAGATGGAAATTCACAGATAATGCTGGAAAATATTTGTCAGTTGTTGGGACCGTTGCATATACTTTTTGTGCCTTTTTTGGCAATGCATATTAGAGCTGATGGAACATAAAATTCTTTTTTTACCCAGGGATGGGATCCATGCACGTCTGAAGTTGGTTGTCGTACGCAGAGACTGGTAAACTCTTCCTACAGTGAGGGGTTCAGCTCAGCCTGCAGTGTTGGTCTGTCGGCTGCACTTCTGCCCTTTCTCTAGGCTGTTCAGGAACGTTGCTGTACTCTGCAGAGGGAAAACCGATTCCTCTGGATTATTTTCCTGGTGTTTTTGTATTGCTGGGGCTGTTTTCTGGTCTGCGAGTGCCTGAAGGAAGGGAATGGGCCAGGGCTTTTCCCCTGATCCTGCTCCTTCCCTGGGCTGGTTGACCACCCTGAGAAGAGGATCGTCCAGAAGGTAACACTGCTGGATGATGTTTGCAAACACCAAGACTACAAAATGATTCATTCATTTTACATTTATTTTTAGGCTAAGATGAAAATGATATAAAATGTGGCCTAAAAAGGAGCCTTCAGACCCTCTGCACTAACTCCTTGAGTTAGGCGTCCAAATATAGATTTAGGGATTTAATCTCTAAAAGTGATCCATTTTGCATGCTCTGTCTTCAGAACCACTAGAAATGCAGGCATCGCAAGTGTGTCTCTTTAAATATCCTTTAAAGAATGGTATTTTGCAGTGGGATGTATATGCAGAACTTTTTAAAATCCAAACCATAAGTTTTCATTTTCTACACGTCCATTTTGTCTTTGGTTGTGCTTCAAAGGTTAGTATCCATAGGATCGTTATGTCTAAAGTGATCTATTCAAACATTTTAGGTCACGAAAGTAGATGGGCTTCAGAAATAAGAGAAATATTTTCACCCACAATTTATAAGCTGAAAGTCTTAATTATCCTGTGTTGAGGGAGCCAGTTGCAACTCTGTTCTAGAAAAGCGTGGAAGAACATGAAATGTAAATAATTTCACTTTTTTTAGGTAAAGTTCTGAGAGTAAAAGGCTTAAGTGTAAGCACCCTATTTTCTGCTCTGTTATCTGCATTGTAGCAATATGGAACGAGACCCACGGTATCAGTGAGCGTACAAGTGAAAGAACAACCTTCTTTTATTTAGTAATTTTTCTACTTGTGAGGATGTTTTCGTTTAGATGATTTAGTCTTAACAAGCATAACTTCAACAGTTTTAGCAGATGGGCATAAGCATTTCTGTTGCTTGGTCCTTCCTTCCTTGATAAATTGGAACTTTTTCTCCTTGTTCATGTAGAACAAAGGAAAGAAGGCAAATGGGGGTGCAGTGTTAGAGGTGGCAGGCTGGGTGTTTGCTTCGTGCTCACGCAGCTGAAGCACTGATGGATTTCAGAGGCGGGCGATGGGCTGTGTTTGTGCCAGTGGGGCATTTGGGTCTAAAGATGGGCAGATGGTACCTTGCAAAGGATATGTGGCCTTTGCTTTCAGGTCAGTACTATGCCAATCAATGTGATACTTGACTCGGAGCATTAGATGGTTGTGCAGTTGGGAACTTCTGCAGTCAGTCTGTGTCTCTGCTTTTTTGGGGCTGTTTGGAGTAGCATCTGCTCGTTAGGTGATAGAGCAAACTGTTAGCCTTAGAGATGCTGCAGCTCAAGAAAGTGAGCTATAAAATGTAATTGTTCCTTTGCATCAGAAAAAGAGTTGTGTAACCAAATTCCACTCAGTCACGCTTTGGTTGAAGGCACCAAAGGTTGTAGAAATTCAGCTGAGGAACATAGAGTTTTACTGCCAGGGTAGTTGGATGGGTGGAGGTCTTGAGTCATGCAGTACCTTGTGTGGACTCCACCATGAGGCTGCCTGCGTGGGACAAGTTGCACAACCAGAAATCTTATTTGTCTTCAATGTGAGTGCTGAAGCAGTCTCAAAAAGTTTCACAAGGCCGGAAGGCAGGGGGAAGTAAGCATAGACCCAGTGATGTTATTTTTAGAGATATTTTTGTAGTAGAGTCATATTACGTTAGTTTGCTTAGACCATGCAGATACTGTCCCACCACAAACACTTTACCTGGGGCTCCCACACTCAGTGCTGGAGTAGCACTCGAGATACACGGGCACTGACATGTAATTCTTGATTCAGCTCAGTTATGGTAAAGGTTTTAGTGCATTGAATACATAGAGTCTTATGAAATATTTTGGTATTTGTGTCACTAAGATTGTGTGTCTTGCCTTGCAGACAGGGAAAGAGTCAAGATTTGGGCAGTAACAGAGTAGAAATGTCATAATTATACATACATACATGCAGTCCCCTCTTGGTGTTCCCAGAAACTTGTCTGCCAGTTTCAAGGCTCCCATCTTTGCAGTTTCTGAATGACAGATGCCATTACAGACAGTGATTTCGTGTTTGTGGCTTTATCGTAGTGTACGAAATACTGCATTAAAGCTGCAGATGTGATGGAACATAGCAAGGTTTAAATGGGGTTATCGCCATCCAGGGAAGAAAATATTTGACAGTTACTGTTGCTAAAGGAAATAACCAAAAAAGTGATGATATTTTGCTTTACATCAGGATTGCTTTTAAGAAAAAAAGGTGCCATAGTTTTGTAATAAACCTTTGACGTTTGCTTTCCTATCACTGTATTTGTGCTCTGCTAAGAGAGGTTTGATGTTTCACAGAAAATGCGTTAGGCAAGAAAACTACATCCCCCATCCTACCCAAAACACCATCTGAGTTGTGTAAGGCTGAGTAAGAGCGTTTGGCTCTGTTATGCTTCTGCTTTGACTGTTTTCTGACAGAGTATGCTTTCTGAGACTGGCATTTCGCTGTCTGAGGGAACGTCTAACCATGATTACTAACATTACTTGATATTTTAAGTTAGACTGGGTTAAAAAAAAAAAGGAAAGCTGGACCTAAAAACTGCACTGAACTTGTTTCTGAAGGAGGACCTTGAGGGAACAGTTAAAACCTTTTGTTTTTCTTTTTTCTTGTTGGCACATTGGTAACATGGTGATGTAACTAAACACCCTCCAACTCCACGAGGAAATGCGCATCTCCTAGGTCACTGAGTTACCCTCTGTGACGTGAGCTTCACCAGCGTGAGAAAACTAAGTTACGCCAGATGAAAGCAAAGCTCAGTCACCTCCTGACCTCGCATCTTATGCCAGTGTTTCTCACACACAAACCAGGGGTTGAAGTTAATGAGCCTTATGAGCGTTCAATGAATTTGGGATTAAGTTTTTAATCTGCTGTGCTGCGGGCAAGGGTTTGATTGCCACCTCTGGCTGCCCAGGCATGGTGTGCTGCAGCAGGGGGCGGGTGATGCTCCCTGTTAGCGATTTGTACTAAAACACCTGATAATTAGGGCCCGTACGCCAAGTGCTTTACAAAGCCAACCCAGAAGATGCTGTCTGCCTTAGGCAGGTTATTTTTAAAGCAGAAACCAATAGTTCTGTACGGCAGTATTGTAACGAGCACGTTAACCTGTCCTGGCTAAGGAAATCACAGATGAGTTGGCATCAGACCTCGTTCTATAAAATAAGTTCAGTGGTACCATTCCAAATGGCTTATAAAGGATGCAACAGTCTATGAATTACACAGAATCAAGGTGACTTTCAAAATAAACTGTTACTGGCACTACACTTTCTGCAAACCAGGACCAATGCAGTGAAGAGATGAGCTTGTAATTTCTTTACTGAATGTATCCCAGTGAACAGGCTGCCTGTAGAGCAAGCAGTAAATGCTGGCTTTTTGGCAATTGAATATAACCTGGATAACTGAAAAATAAACGTTCGTGCTATGAAATGCTTCTTACAGCAGATATACAAGGGCTTTTTGGACATATTTTTTCAAAATAACATCTTGTTAACGAATAAAGCCATCCAGTGTGAATATAGATATAATCTAATCTGCCTGTTGGAGTGCTTTTGGGCTAATTAACGTCACCACCTATATGCCAGTCCTACTTGCGCATTCATAACTGGAGTCGCTGCACTGCACAGTATACGATTTTAACATTAAATAGTCTGCTGAAAATTAGTAGGGAAAAGGTCAAGAAATGCAAAATCCACGTTCTCTCAATGATGCTATACTTCCTAATTATATGATAGAGATATTTAAAGAGCAACTAACTGGAATCAGAAGTAAGTTTCAAGAGCTACAGATGCTGCCATTGGTAGTGCCTGGTAGGTGCTAGCAGAGTTCTTTGCGTGTGGTTGTAGGCGTGTAACTTTATTCTGCCTGTAGTTTCTCATGGGTTTATTTTTGCAGTTGATCTTTTGAAGTCATTATGTGAAAGCATCCAGCACTGCAGGGAGGAAAGGGATATTTGAAGATACAGGGAAGAGCGTGTAAAACAACAAAATATGTGGGCAATGGGGTAGCCTGGATTTCAGCTTGAGCATGGCCGTTAGGGTTTTACTACAGTGTCATATGGTCTTAGTTGTTTATACACTGATTTAATGACCTTTATTGGGATTTTTGCTATTAAGTGTAGCATATTTTCTATCCATCTCTTCCATCTCCATTTTTAAAATAATTTAATTTTTTTCTCAATGTTCGCTCATTAAAACCAGTCATAAAATATTCTAGTGACAGGTGAAAACCATGATTTACTTCCCAGTCTTCTAATCCAATTTTCAAGGCATTCTTTTTCTTCCTTAAAAGAAAAGCGTGTACATATCCACATACATATAGAGAAAATGATTGTAATTCAGCAATGAGGTCCAATTTATTCAGTTCAAATTCTTCCAAGCTGCTACCCTCTGCTGTAAAGGAGAAGGCATCTTTACAAGCGCGATCTGGCTGTCAGCCGGCATATGGTTTTGCTGAGGGCTGCGACGATGGGGACCGAGGCCGAGAGCCGCGGGAACCACCGCAGTGGCTCAGTGGGCAGAGCGTGGCTGGCATGGCCGTACTGCCAACAGCATCTCTGTGGGCACGATCCGTTGCTTGCAAATGCGTCGGGGTCTGTGTCAAAATGGGTTTACAGCATGCTCCTCTAGTTTGGCCAGTGGTGGTTTGGAGGGTGAGATGCTGAGACCTTTTCTTCCTGCTGGTCCCTGGCATGTGCAGCAGCAGCAGGACTAGGGAAAGGCAGGGCTGGCAAAACGCCTGCTCCCCCTGGAGAAACGTCACTGCTGCCACTGAGGTGTAGGTGGTGTGACCCTGGTGAGTTGTTCTGGGTGTCCCTCTTCATATTGACATCACTCCTCTCTGCCTTGGGTTTGACTGTTAGCTACTGCTTTTTTTACCTGAACACTGGTCTTCTCCAGGTTGAACATACACGGGGCTGGCTTGGCTGCTGAGCTGTCGTGCTGGACAAAGCACTCCCTTGCAAAGGTGCCACATGCATGAGCAGGGAAACACTTGCAGAAGAACAGCTTATTCAGTAAAACAAAGTTTTTCTGTTTCCCCAGGCAAAATCTGGAATGCCAGTAACTGTGTCTGGAGCAGAGTGTGGGCTTTTGCTGGTACAGCTGCACTGGTCACAGGTTGCATCAGGGCACAGAGACATTAGCCAGATGTCCCCGCGTGCCTTGGGAGGGAGGTGGTACTGTGGCCAAAATGAAGGTGTTGTAACCTTCAGCACTGCTGGGTTTTCTGTACAGAAAGTTGCAAAGCTTCAAATGCAATAAAATACAATGAATGCTGATGTAAGTAGCTGCTGGTACAGCTTGCAGAGATGGGAAGGACTACCTTTCCTCTCCCTGCAAGGAGCTGCGCACCTTTTACCTTCTATATCACCATGATTTTTTCTGACAGAGGTTCTAACTGGTGGCAAAGCCCCACTGGAGGAGCCAGTGTGAGCAGGCTGGCTGTTCAGACTGCTTGTTACAGGGGGCTGATGGAGATACGAGGCTGAAGTCTGGAATAATAACTGCATTTGAGGGTTACATCTTTCAAATCACCAAGAAGTCAGCACACAGTGTGAAAGCGTGTGCTTGAAAGCCTTGCATGTTGATGGAAAAAGCCCTAAACAGAGAAATATTGGAAATGGTAGAGAGTGGCTGCATAAGCCAGTGCAAGCTCTTAAGCTTTTATTCCTCAAGCTTTTTTTCCTCCCCTTGATATGTTTAAATGCTAAATTCCTTTATGCGTCTCAAAAAAAAAAAGTCATGCAAATTATTGTAATTATTTAGCATCAAACAGAAATTAAATGTAATTTAACTTTTTGTTGTTTAATGTGAGGTTAGTATGAGTGCTGTAGATAGGTAACTGCTGTCCATCAGCTTGGCAAGGTCCGTCCTTTGAGAGGTGGCTCTAGGTATATCAACTGCACTGAAAGTTGATTATAAGCTTGGCATAATGAATATGGGACTGTAAGACCTGTCATAATAAAGTGTCTTTTTCTCAGATAAGAAGAGGGAATTGTGCCTTGAAAGAGCATTTCACACCAAATGGGCTGTTGCACGGCCACATGGTTTGAGCTCGATCCTGTGGTCAGATGCAACAGAAAGCACGTGTGAGGCTTGCTTGCGCTAGCGCTGATGCCCCAAAAGTGCTGGCATTTCTGTCTGACATCCTTAGGAGCACTGACGGGGCGCACTGTGATGGACTGACCTGTTTGAATGGCTGGTAACATCAGGTAGTGGTGAGTGAGGTCATAGCCTGGCTGTGCAGAAGGGCTGGCGTTGGTGCCTGCAGCCTTCACCCCTTGCAAGCAGGGTGGTTGGGAGGTATCAGTCAACGCGTGTTTCTGTGTGAAATGAGCTTTTCCCTTAAAAATTTCAAAAGCTGTTTATAGGAGGTAATTAAATGTAGGAACAAAAATAGGACGTCTGTGTCATACTCCTGGAGCATTATCAATACTGGGACTTGTTTTGCGAGCAGTTGCGCTTCTTCAGAGGAGTGTGATACTCTCTAATTGAAATATTAATAGCAGATAATGACACTGTGGAATGGTGGCCTCTTATATGGAGAAATACTTTGAGAGCTTTTAATCTGTGTGGTAACTGCATATTAAAAATCTTTTGACAATTTTGATGAAGAGCAATTGTAGAGCATGCACAGTAGCTGCTCTTTTAAGTTAACTAGTTCCCTGAATTCTGTGAGTCTGCATTAGATTAATGGCCTGTAAAATTTCATTCAAAAGCAAGTTTTTCACTGAGGAATAAAAATGTCTACTTTTTTAAAAAAAAATCTTTCAAAACAATTAGCTGTCTGTTGCAAAGCAGGTAACTTGTGAAAACTGAATAAAATGAGAAAAATGAATAAAATGCCGTCTTTGGAAAGTAAGAATTGTAGCTGTCTTAAAGACAAAACATGTATGTGCCCTTCATACTTTCTTGTTCCAAGTTAGAATTGATTTTTAAGCAGTTTTGCATATAGAAGAGGCTCCTTCCAGGGCCTTGGGGGGTTCAGTGAAACTCCCATCTTAAAAACAAATATTAAAAAATACCCCCCCACCCCCACCCCCCAAGCTATATTCCGTCATGAGTCTGTGCTTCTGGAAGCTGCGAGGTGGCCCTGGGAGGTGGCATGTGGCAGTGGAGGGTTGGGCAGCTCAAAGCCCTGGGCATCCAGGGCACCAAGCTCAGGCATCACCCCCGCGGGGCAGCTCCCCCGGGGGCTGGGCAGCCCCACAAGTGCCTGCCCTGTCTCCATCCTCTTGTCCCACACAAGCAAGGTGAGCCTGACTTTCCTTGGAGCCACTGCTTTGGGTGCATCCACTGAGGGGCAGATGGGCACACATGAGTGATGGTCTGCAGACAGCTTTTGCCACTGTCCAGATTCTTCACCAGGTGCTGGCTAGCCGAAGAAATAAATGTTTTATTCAGGGGCTGGTTTGAAGGATACGGAGGTAGGGCAGAGAGGGAGAGGAAGGGACGCTGAGGCTATTTTCCATCTTTTTTATTCAGCCAGTAGCACCTGAGGGTTTTCTCACATGAATGATGATGCTGTCATGGCTTCTGATTGTTGGTCGCTTCTGACAATTTTATTAATTTGGAAATGTGCTTTTTAATGTTTTGTATTTTAATTAATTGCAGGTATGTCGTGATAGCTTTAAGTATCGATTGGTTTATGTGCTATGCGTCCTATTAAGTAGGTTTTTCCCAATAATCTCTAATCGCTTTGTACCTCTTTTCCTGATTCTAATTACTGGAGCTTTGTATATGATAACAAGCACTTCAGTTCACAAGTGATTGCAGAGTTTTCTGAAGTGAACTACTCCAGAAACTTTCAATTACCTTTTAAGTTCCGTATACCAACTTGTGACTTCTGCTTACTTATTTATGTTAGATGTAAATACTGTCATGCAGAAGCCACGGGAAGCAAAGGGGACTGTTTAAGTGGCAGCAGAGCATTTTGTTGGCTGCAAGAGGCAGATCTGAATGTGACCTTCAGCTGGGTGCTCTTAAGCTTGATTGGGATATGGAAATTACATTCTCTGCCTCTGGGAAGAGAGGAGATGCAGTTTAAACTACTCTTAATGATCTTGCCAACTCCCCCCTCCCCCCTCCCCCCCAGTCTAATATAATAAGGGAATATTTAAAGAATCAACTTTTATGATCTATTGGTTGCCCAGCTGTATCTTTCCATCTACGCTCTGAGCAAGAAGTGATGGAATGATTAATTCAATCCTTTAATAGCATGTGGTCATAACAAAAGGTGTTGGAATTCACAAGCGGTACAAATAGAAGCTGTAAAGACGATATTGGGGGTTGTGATACAATATCCTGTACTGTCTAGGAATACAATAATACTGTCAATACTATCTTGAAAATTGAAAATAAAATATTTGGTCTTTTGAAAAGTATAGATCATAGTGCAAAGTATAAATTTTTTTCTGTTGGCTTTTTAATTCCTGTGGTGAGATGCTAAAAAGTAGGTAACTATTTCGCTTTTGGTTTGGATTTCCAGTTTGACTGTAAGTAGATCAGTCTTTCCAGTTTGACTGTAAGTAAGATCACTCTCTGCTTCAGTTTCTGCGTATGAAAGTGCTGATGAATATCTGGAGTTTCAGCATTTTCTGAGCTTTGATTACTGTAAATATTCTCCAGACTCGAAGGTTTGTGACAGAGCCTTTCTTCTGTGGAAGGTGTGGGGGCTTGCCTGCTTGGGTTGATTTCTGCTTTATTTGGGATTAAATCAAGAGTAGCAGCAGGGTTTTTGTTGTGCTGTTTGTTTTTTCCCCTTGCTGAGGTCTCTTTGTTGTGAAACAACCAGCCCAGCACTTACAATCATCTAAAATGAAGTTTCTGCATTGCAGCCAGTTGTGACATTTATTCAGGTCATAATGGAGTAACAGGCATGTCACTCTTTGCCGATTCTTTTTTTTTTTAGCATTTCAAACTCACTGTCATTTCAAACCTTTGACATGTTTTTTAGGTCAAAACTGTAACCTAAATGCTAATTTTTCACAGGTAGATATGAAATTTTAAATCCTTAGGAATTCTGTGCCACAGTGCCTGCATATTAACTGTCAAGTTGTTTGAGATCGCTGGGACGTGGTCTTTCTGAGAGAAGACATTTTCTGGCATTACGTACATTTCACTTTCTTTTCTATTTATGGCTTCTTACAAATTGTCACTGGATTTCTGAGCATGGCCTGGAGGAAGGAAATGTGTCTTTAAATGGCAAATGTTTGGTGGCACTGAAACTTTCTGCTGTTAGATTGGGTGTTATGCTGGGAAGGCTTTTGTATGCTTGGGGTATGACTGAGGGCAAGGGCTTGAAATGTTTTTTTACATCTTGAGGAATGTAAACCATTCTGACACGGAGCTGCATCTACTTCTTAGGTGTTTGTAAAAGCTTGAAGCCTGGATAATCTTTGGTTCCTGATACAGAATGAAAAAAAAAATAATTCTAATGTCTCTTAACTTTTGCAGGATGGGAAAGTTCATTCTGCAGGTATTAGACTATGCAGAGCTATTTCCATTACCCCTATTTAAATCTCCTGGGATGAGCTCCTCTTTTTCATCTCTTATTTCACAACAGGAAAAAAATATAATTACAAGGTGACATGACTTGAAGAGCATTGGGAAGTTTTACATAAAATGACATTGCCTGAGGTATTGTACAGTTACATTTGCCCAGAGGGAGGGAGTATGGGAGTAAGTATTAGTAAATCTGTTCAAAAGATAACCAGATGCTTTTTCTTGATTTGAAGATACACCTGTATGTAACTTCCCTATCTTTCGTGTGACTGGAGTGAAAGAGAAGAAAGCCAAAGAGTAAGATTTAATAGGTAAATATATAAAAGGAATGAAAGATAAGCAGGGCAGAGAATACATGACAAATGGAAATATGTCCTTCTCTATTCTTGTGATAGTATTTTCCCATGTAAGAAATGAGATGGGTAAATGGTTCCTTTAAATATATGCATATGTAAGGATGGTTATTTTCCTCTTGGAGCTTGTGTCGAGTTTCTTCTCCTGGTATTTTTGACAGGACCAGCAATCTGTCACATGCAGGCTGTGGCTGTCCACTATACTGTAAGGAATTACCAGAATTTCTTCATAGGACTGCAACAACCCTCTTGTCCTTATTTCAGAAAGCCCTGCATTAGATTTTGTGAAGTGCCTTTTACGAGCAAAGCCAGGAGCGCTCATGCATCGATCGCCCTGGCTGAGCCCCGCTGGTGCTGTGCCCTTCAGCCGCCGCTCCCATCGGAGCGCGACGGTGTCCCGCACACCTCTCGTACCTGGCTGCACGGCAGCAAAGCCCTCCCTTCCAAGTGAAGGCGGCGTTTCATGGCCTCATTCGAGGCCCTAGTTGGCATCTTTCCCCAAGACAGAATGATTGCATATTGGAGTAAAAAATGCCATGTGTGGTGTAACGCCAGTGGGTAGTCTGGTGTCAAATATTCTTGCACAAGTTTGTCTATATGTGGTATCAGCCTTTATCTGAAATATCCTTGTCTCGAGACTTGTATTTCTCTGGCAAAAGCTGTCTCAAGCCAAGAATAGCAAGGATGTTTAAGATAAGGATCAGTGTGTGATAGCAGAAGTTGCTTGATGCCCGTTTGGAACTTGCAGAGTCATAATTTCATTAATACAATTTGTATTTGTAGATCTAAAGCAACTTTTCCATCTCTTTTTTCTTTCTTTCTCTCTAACCCCTGCCTCTCCAGCTCCTCCCAGGGATCAAGTGCTCTGCTATTCCTATACATTTGGTTGGGAACTTTACTCCCAGAGCGCATTGTGGGCAAACCTGGATTCCTGATGAATTTTTAGTAGATTTTAATAGTGCACTGTGGTATTTCCCAACTGTCTGATTTGTATAATGGTGTGTTCAATCTATCTGTTTGGCACTCATCAAAATTAGATTCAAATCTCTTATCTTTAGATGAGTTTTGGCTAAGGGAACAAAGTACCCGAGAATGGCAAACATGGCCAGAAGTGAGATTTAGGACTCGGGAACTGCACCCTCCCTTCTACTTTTGCTTTCTTTCACCTTAGGGCAGCTCCATATTCGTTGGGATCAAATTTCCTAATATCTCTCTGTCAAAATCAGCCTGAACTTGTATGGTAAAAAGCTCAGATATATACTTAATCAAACCACTTTTCAATGCAGCCTTGTTTCCCATTGTCTTAGAGAAAGCCAATTCAGAAATGGCAAGAAATCTTCCCATATTAACCATCCTCTTTAGTTTTCTCCATTCTCAGCCTCTGCTTTCTTGGGCGGGGGGCAACATTCAGCTTTTTTTGGTGTGGTCAATGGGCATGATACAGAAGGTCTGTGTCGGGTTTATTGGAGGAAGAGATTCTTCGCAGTCAGAGCAAAGACAGCATAAACCAGTTCAGAAAATTGCCACCTATATTGTTTTCGAAAACTGCAGTTACCTTTTTGTCTGTGCAGCCCTTCTGCCAAGTCTAGCAGCATCACAAAGCCCAGGATCAATATTACTGAGGATTCTATTTGACAAATAAACCAAAAGAACTCAGGGTCCAGCCGAAAGATGTGTGAAAATGCAGCTTCCCTTGGCTCTCATAACCAGGCAGGACTTCTTCACTTGCAAAGTCCAGTCACACACTCTAGAGAACAGGGCACTGAAAATACATGAGCAAGCGCAGAGGAAGTATTTTTCGGATGACTTTGGCAGTAGCCATAGCTTACCTTTCTACCAGTCTGTGGTTACAGTGCCTTGGCTTACACCATCTTCCCCGCACCAAACCACAGTTGATTTGCACCCATAAGTAGCAGGAGGCCAAGCTGTCTGTGCAGGTCACCTCATTGGACATTTTTTTGCCTTGAGGACAATAACACCATGCAAAGATTTATGATTCAGGTGTCTTAAGTTGCTTAGTGATGTGTCTCTTTCAGCTAAATAGTTGGAAGTCGGGGGGTAAGCGAAGAGAGGGTGAGGGGGGCTGAAGCATTCAAAAATAACCTCTTTGACAATAAAAATATTTTCCTGTGTCTTTGAGAGTCTTAACACTCTCTTCTGCTTCCCCTTCCACACCCTGTGTTCCCCCCCCACTTCTCCCTTTATCGGTATTTATCCTGTCTTTCCAGGAATCACCACAAGAAATGCAGATAGATGTGTCTTGCAAATGAGATTTTTAATGCAGCTTTCCACCCCGCTTCCCATTTTTGCAAGAAAGATCTCTTATCACAGGACCTGGCTTTTTGAGTGCCAAAAACTGTTGCTCTGAAAAGCTGCCTTATTTAGAGTGTCATTATTTTTCTTTAGCAAAAAAATATTTCTTCCAGTACTGTAATGCTGCCATCACATCTTTCTTGTTAATATTGCACCAGGTTGTCTTGCATCTTTTCTAATATGTGAATTTCTTCTACTATAGTTAGGTCTTGCTGTGGATACTGGAACTTCGGTCTGGGGATAGTGAACTCTAATAATACTTGTTGCTATCTAATACCTCCCAAGGCTCCCCAGTGTGTTCATGAGTTGAAAAATAAGAGGAGGAGGAGCTATTCTGCTTATTAATCCTATAGTATGACTTTCTCCTGTGTTGAATGAGATATCTGGGGATGAGTCCTGGAATTGATTTTGGGATCTTGTATCTGGCTTCTGTGAAGGGCTTGACATCTTGCCTGCAAATGTTATCACTTTGTCCCTACAAGCAAGCTGGCATGCTTTTCAAAAAGCTAAACAAATGCTATAAACTTACAGCAGAATTAAATGTTTGGCGTTTTTAAAATTGTTTTCATTGGCAATTAAAAAAAAAAAATCATTAGTCTGGCTCAGCAGATGTTTAGTGCTAACTCTGGAGAGATATCACTTGTTCCTATGTTGATGAGGCCAGGAAGGGATGAGGATACACATTAGCTCCTTGGCTGTGTGAGTATGCTGCTTTTCTGTTGGCGTAGCTGTCAGCTCCTCTGCTTTTGTGTCATTTGCTGCCTTCGTACACTTTAGCCATTTGTCCAGGCTTGCTAGATATGTGGTGCCTTGGCTTGAGTCACGGCACTGCTTGGGTTTCCAGGTGTCCAGGGAGCCCAGACAAATTGCTGCTGCTGGTCCAGTGACTGTCCATGCTGCGTGTGTGTGAGAGCTCTGCTGTATTGTGGAAATGCCTGCTTCACAGGCACGGGCTGCATGTGTGTTCCCGTGTTGGATATCCCTGCCTGAAATACAGGGGATGGAGCTTCTATGAATTTCCAGTGTGGGTAAGTGTGAGCTACTGTTTGTTGGCACGCAGTGTTTTAGGACTTGTGTGCACCTTATGCAATGGTTAAACAGAAAACTTGGTCTTACGGATGCCAGGGGTTTTGCTGTGGTTTTGCGAGTGGTTGTTAACAATCTGTCTTCTCTATTGATGGGTGTGTGGGAGGCTTCTTAAATTAGGTCTTCCCCTGGCTGCTGAAATTCTTACAGCCATCTGGCTGCTGCTGTTCCATTAATAACACCTTGAGATACTATGCGTTTGTAGGGTAAGGGACACATTTCCATGGTTTGGTTTCTCCTGCTGTTCTGGTTCTTCAACACCTTTCCCTTCCCATGAGTGATTCCAGGACCATCCTGTCTCTGGTACCTCCATTTGCTCGTAATTCCCGACTCCACTTCTACAGAAGTAAAGTAAGACAAAAGCTAGGAGGCTCATCACCTAGCTGGTGCAGAATTAGAACAAATGCTCTCCCTGGGCAAATAAATCACCCTTACACAATGTGCCCAAGGATTTGAGGTACATGGACCTGTTGGTCATATGCCAGTGGATCTGCATGCGCACATGACAGTTGTTCATCAGTGAAGGTGTGATGGCCTCAGTTGCTGAAACCAGCAGGATACCTCTTCACAGAAGGACAAGTCAGGCTGGTTGTGACCTACCTGGTTTCCAGCCTCAAAGGCCTTCCATCTTGATTGCATTTTGATGTTCCTTAGGAAAGTGATAGGAAGCAGCAGAGGCAGAAAATATTTTGGTGTGCAAATTTGGAAAGACCATTTGCAATTGAAAGATCATCTGCACAGGCTTACGACATGCTTAGGACATGCAGCTTTTCCACTGGTGAAAGCTGGTGCTGTATGAGAAAAAACATTGTGTGGTTTATTCCTCAGGACTTGAGTACCAGAAATTTTCTTCTGTTAGGATAGTGCTGGGGTGACTTTTTGAGTCTGGGCTCTGTTTACCCAGTTTCTGCCAAAACAGAAGTTTACAGAGATGTGACTGTAACATCTAACACACTGAAGGCTGTTGCTGAAAGCTGCGTGGATTCCCCAGCAGTCTACTGGTTGCCTCTCGGAGTAGCAAATGAATCATTTTTCTACATTTGCTTTGAAAGGGATGTTAATGGCTATAATCTCAGCATCACCACCATGTAAATCAAGGAAAAAGAGATTTTTGTGGAGAATAATTCTGTGGTAGACTGAGCTATATGAATTCTTCAGCCAACTGTAAAAACTCGATGGTGCCTTGTCCTGTGGCATTAGATGAGGACTGACAATTAGTTTGCTTTCTTTTTCTCACTTGGTGTTGCTGTATGGGAACAGCTCCAAACTTGGCTCTTGTTGTTCGGTCACCAAACTAAATATTCATTGGGGCTTCTTTTCTTTTTTTCATTATATCTTTTTCCCCCACCTGTGGTTCTCCCCGTTACCTTCAGGCATAATATTTGCATGTAAATTATTCAGGTATAGGAGGAAGGAAAAAATTAACTGGTAGGATTTGTCTGCAGGGGTCTCTTCAGTGCAAATGGCACCAAAGTCCCTACACTGTGTGCCCAGTTCGGGAGGTGCAGGCAGGTCCCAGTGTGGTGCCTCTTGGGTGGCTCCTCTGACCAGCTCTTTGGATGCCTTCAGCAGCACTTGTCTTTCTTGCCTGATGAGGACTGGAGACTGATTCAGACAATCTAAATTCTGCCTTTGGCCTCCAATGTCTTAGAAAGAGGATTTGATGAAGAGAATAATATAAAGATATTACATTTTAATGTGCATGTGACTCAGAATGTTCCACAATGCAGATGCTAGATTAATAGGGTAGGAGATGGAACTTTGTAAAAATTTGATGTCATTTACTTTTAATAAAGCTTTAATAATACCTTTTTCTTCCTTTTTTGGGCCTTAACCGGGCTGTGTTGTAAAGATCACAGAATGCCAAAGCAAGCAGCTCTTAAGGGGAGCTCTTCTGAGCTTTTGCATTGTCTGTGTTCACATGGTATGTTTCTGCGAAGAACAACGTTTAATGCCTGTGTTGATTTGGCTACTTCAATTAACCCCATCCCTACCCCAGAGCTGAAGTTTTGCCAGCAGGAACTGGTCATCGATATGGAGGTGGTCATTGATACGAGCCTACGGTCTGTTTTATTTCTGGTGGTCTTGGCAGTTGCAGGAACATCTTGACAGCCCCTTAAAAATTGCTATTGTAAAAATTTACAGAATTGCCTTAAACTCTTCATAGTTTCAGCTTTGTGCTAGGATGTGCATGGAAGTTATTTTGGATTAAGGAGAAGTATATTTAAAAGGACAACAATTATTTTAAAACAGCTTTACATCTGGACATATTTATTACAGACTAAATCTGCCTTATTTTTCTGCTTTAGCTTAATCCGCTTGCAAAGTAGACAGGCTTATTTCTTCCAAATATGTTGGGATACAGGCAGAACCTGCACCCCGGGAGAAGCCTCTCTCAGACTTCAGCGTGATAAAGTAGCACTTAGGGACTGCAGGCTGGCTTCGCCGAACACAAAGGGAAATGAACAGCTTGGTCATGGGATTTCATTAGCAGCAGGACTGTACGGTTCTCTTGTCCCACGGTGAGAGCACTGGCATTACGCCTGTGTAATTGAGATCAGTATCTGCCTACTTACCAGGAGTAGAGGCAGAGACAGAGCTAGGATGTTTTAAATGAGGTGCAAGAAGCACCAGAGGGAAAATCCCCAGTGTGGCAAAGCCAGTGAGTCTTCGCTGCCTCCTGCCTGGAGGGCTCTCAGCCTCCGGCCACGCTTGCTCCTCAACCTCTCACCCAAAATAAACAGTATCTGCTGGAGCACCAGGCAGAGCCCAGGTCTGCTTTGAAAGTTCGATGTTAAGTTTCGTCATGGAAGAGGTGTTTTCACACTGAAAAGGTGAGTGTTTTGCAAACTCTACCCAACAGCAGAGTTCTAGTGGGAACAGGGCACCAAGAGCCTGCCTTTCACTGTAGTTGCTGCTGGCTTACACATGCAGCCTGGATTTGATCTTGACCACTTTTATCGGTGTAAGAACCAACAGTGTCTCATTTTCATGGAGATTCATTTTACATTAAGGTATTTGTCTCGGTGGAAACAGTACACCTTTTATGCAGATTAAAATTAAGATTAATAAAAATAAAAGTTAAGAATTAATTGATGGGGTTATTTTGTTGGGGTTTTTTTTGTTTGTTTTGTTTTGTTTTTTCCTCCCCCCTGCCCCCAGCTCTGAAAGATGTGTTTCAGTTTTTCCTCTTTGTCTTTCCTGTTTGGCTGCAGTGAGCTGATACACTGAGATGTGACATGCAGTGTTGTGTCTATTCAAAACCATGCTATGTAGAAGCTGTATACTGTACCTGCTGTAAATAAAATGGATACTGGCCATTCATCTATGTGTCTGCAGCCCTCATTTCTCCCTCCCTGGGTGCTTCCTTAGCCCGTTGGAGCTAGCTGCCACAAACAGGCCTGTTTTAAAGCTCTCTGTAATATAGGATCTTGCTGAATGCATCTCTGCAGTGGAGTCTGTGCATCTGTCCTGCTCTTCATTGCAGGTTCGTAATGTACCTGATTTGAGTGGCTGCTGGGACCAAAAATTGTCCTGTTCTTTGCAGTCCTCATGGACAGGGTAGGACCAGGCATTTTCTTTCATTGTCCTGTGCTAAGCGCCATTTCACCGCTGTGGTACCTGTTACCGCTTTGCTCTTCTGACTTCCCATTTTTCCTTCGTGTTATTGCGCCTTCCCCAGTCCTGACTTCTTTTTCTCCTTTTCTTTCATCCATTTCTTCTAAGTGAATTAATTTTGCACTGAAATGTCACTTCTTATTCAATAGGTAGCTATAGTGGTGCAGTAATGGAAATGAGTGGCAGCACCAGTATGCAACATGCAAAATCCAAATGTCAGGTTGGCAGTGTGGTGAGAGGCCTAAAGGAAAGCAATTTCTCTTGAACAAATTCCTTTTGTTGGTGTTGGAGTATGTTTTTTCAGCTATAGTGAAATAAACAAAAATGGAAATGACTTCATTTTCCTTGTTTCTCCAGATTCTATACCGAAATGCACAGGTGAAAGGGGATGAAGGATAAATGGGGAGAAAGAGTTCTGGGGAGGAAGCAAGCCTCTCCTTTGTGCAACTCGCGTTATTGTATCAGCAGAATTTTCAATGTAGTTTATGATTGGATTAACTAAACTTTAAAAAAAAATTGCTTAGTGGACTTCAGATCACATTTTTGCCTTCTAGCTGACGTTTTCTTTACAAGTACATATGCAGTTGTCACATGCAAAATTCACACAAGTATCTGTCATGGCCAGAAATGGCCTTTCCCGCTTTAACACCAAGGCAATGCCAGTGCTCCCTGTATAGATTTAAAGCTGTTCGACCCCTCGGGAGAGGCCTTAGAATGGCTCTTGCAGCATGGGCTCGACTGAGTGAAGAGGGAATTGCTTTGCAAGAATTCATTTTTCACTAGAAAAATGTTAACTTGAACTTTTTGACCTAACAAAAGCTCAAAAAATAGTTTGTTTCAGATTTGTCTGCCGTCTTGCAGGGTATTGCTGTGTTCCCAGTTATGAGACAGTCGTGTCTCCTCTCAATTCACCTTTGGTACAAGGCAATGTGCTCTTGTTTTCTTGTGTTCTAAAATGTTGAACAGTGGGCATGTACTGGTCCCCCTTTTTATGAACGCAAATCATTCAGGCAATGATTTTTCACTCCATGGCTGAAAGGACTTGACATTGTATGTCCTTGACAAATTTCAAGTGTATTTGGTCATGCTGAGGCACAAAGACTGTTCACATAGAGGTGACAACTTGTTTCACACTAAGAACATTCATTTTTCTTCCTCTTTAAAGTCTTTATTTCCAGTCTGCATTTTCAAAAACTCCAAAAATGTATTTTTTTTCCTTTTGTTTTCTGCTTCACTGACAGAGAACAGACCAGGAAAACATAATCTAAAAGGGCCGAGTCTGGTAAAGTAATAAGCAATTAAAAAATACTACCCCGAGTGGACGACTTACCCAAGTGTTTAGTGTCAGGTCTAGCTTTAGTTTCGAGGCTTAACTATTGAAAAGAAAGTGGGCATTTTATTTAGAGTTTGTTATGAAAAGTATTTTTGGTGGAAATTGCGGACTGCTTGTAACTAAACTGAAGCCCTTTGGGAAAGCTCTTGCGAAAGTTTTATTTAGCTCAACTTATATGTATGAGGAAACCTACATGCATGTCTATCACTGTAACAGGAATTAACTTTCAGATAGTTGCAACCAATTCTCACTCTGCATGGATGGGAAGAATCACGTCATTACCTGAAGAGAACAGAAATTCATGTTGAATTGTGCTGGAAAGAACTATGTGTTTCAGAAAAGGTGAAATCTGGGTCCTTTTTGAAGTTACTGTGAAGGAAGCGGCTTGTGCCAGCACCAGTTCTGTCTTTCATAACCATGTAAAATATGAGTTCATGTTGTATGACAAAGCAATCCCCTAAAAACCTAGAAATCAAAATTGAAAGTCCTTTGATAGATGAAAGTCTTTTTAACATTTTTTTATCTGTAATTTTGCCTATGGACACTGCACCATGGCAAGATAAAATATTCAGCGCCGTTTTCTCCGTACAAATACCTAGCAGCTTCTTCTAAAAAGCAAACAGAAATTCACCTTGGTCACCTGAAGACCACATGGTACTTCACATGAAAGATTCGCCACCTCATAAAAAAATCATATTTGATATTTGACCTAATTTGTGCGTTCCACAAGCAGTTAGATTAAAATGCCTTTGCTCTCCTTTGGTGGGAGGGCTCCCTCCATCCTGGAGAGATGCGGTGGGCAACCCACAGCTGACATGAGAGCTCACAGTCAGGATGGTGGCCGCCCTGCTGGGGCCATCCCAGCCACTTTTTGGCTCATTTGGTGGTCAAAGGGCTGCCTGGGGACACAGGCCGTAGGTCTAAGCATCCCCTAGCAGAGGGCCTTTGAGGAATGAGCCCTGCCTGCTGGGCTGCACGTTGCCCTGGGTTAAGGAGCTTTTGTTGGGGTGCAGGTGGTTTGGGGCCGACTGCGGGCATCAGGGGTGCTGGCTTCTGCAGGAGAGGGATGGGATGGGTGGGAAAAGTTGTTGGGGGTTTTCATGCAGAGAGTTGCTCCCTCCTTATCTGGGGGCAGGACCCTGTGATTTTCAATGGGGAGAGTGCTCGGTTATGCAGGTAAATTAGGTCAGCTGGCTCCTGCCCTTTAGAGATGTCATCTGTGGCTGAGCTGTTTGCTATTTCCCTGATGCTACTGTCCTGTCCTTCATCATTTAAGAAGTCTTCAGGATATCGTGCTGCTGATAATTAATTTTTTTTCCCTGTATGCATGGAGTAAACCATCCCTGAGCTGACTTGTAACAGCTGTCACCTTGCTCTGTAACAAAGTTAAGGTGAAAATTTTAAAGGCCAGATTGCTGCAGTATGATGACATGCATGCAAATAGAAATGGGAAACTTCCTAAACTGGGTGCTTGTCTTTTGTGTCATCAACCTCAGTCTTTTGTGATCTGTTAATACTGGAAAATTATAGCGCAGTAAATAATGGCAGATGCTCAATAGTTTTTATTTCCATACAGAGTCTGCTTCTGAGATTGTTTACTGGCCTGGCTTGAGTGGTCTGCTAAGTATATACGTCTTTAAAATACTTCTTAACTTCTTAATTGCGTTACTATTGTGAACTAATCTTTTTTTTTGTTTGTTATTTTTTTTTCTTCATATAGTTTTCCCTACACAAAATGGAAAGGTTGCTATAGTGACTGGAGGGGCTAAAGGAATTGGTTACCAAACTGTGAAGCATTTGGCAAGACTTGGCATGCACGTTATAATAGGTAAAGTCATTATTTTGTTAATATTAATATACTTTTTGTTTTGGAAAGTAATTTTTTTTTCTTTTAAGGATTATTTTCTTTCCAGCATAAGTAAAGATATGGCAGGGGAAGGTAAGAGATACTTTTGCTGGCATTTAGCACAAATAAAGGTTTGATTTATGTTTTGCTTTGCAAGATCTTGAAGAACAGTGGATAGGATTTTTTTTTTCTGCAGAACTTGGAAGAGTTGAACTACCTTATATAAGAAGTAAACAGTAAGGTCATGAAAAAAACTTAAAAATATGGATATTACAAAAATAGTTTGTTATCTTATTACTGGGGGTGGACTATGCTTCAACATTAGGGTACACATGTTCACTGAGAGGAAAACTAATGAAAGCCTTGAAGGAGTATTCCAATGTGTTGTGGGGGGTGATCTGTGTTATAAGGGCAGAGGAAGCCCTTATAACTTTATCCATGTAAACATTGCACATTTACTTCTCAGTTTGTCACTGTAGGTGACCTTTATAGGCAAGGCAAGAAAATAAATACCCAGAGAGGTTCATGTCTAAGATGGGCTGGACAACTCACCTTCTGGAGGTGCCTGCTTTCCTCCATTCCTAATATAGAGTGTATAGAGTCATAGAATCATTTAGGTTAGAAAAGACCTTTAAGATGATCTCAAAGTCCAACCATTAACTGCCAAGTCCACCACTAAACCATGTCCCTAAGCACTGCATGTATGCATTTTTAAACACTTCCAGGGGTGCTGATTCCACCACCTCCTTGGGCAGCCTGTTCCAATGCTTGACCACCCTTTCAGTGATGAAATTTTTCCTAATATTCAATCTAAACCTACCCTGATGCAACTTGAGGCTGTTTCCTCTTGTGCTGTCACTTGTTATCTGGAAGAAGAGTCCTACCCACACCTGCCTGCAACCTCCTTTCAGGTAGTTGTAGAGAGCAACAAGGTCCCCCCCGAGCCTCCTTGTCTCCAGAATAAACAATCCCAGTTCCCTCAGCTGCTCCTCATAAGCCTTGTGCTCCAGACCCTCCACCAGCCCCGTTGCCCTTCTCTGGGTATTAGACTAAGACATCTAACGTTAGGATAGGTGAATTTCTGTAGGAACTTCAAAAATGTCCTGATTTCACAATTTCTTCTCTCTACTACAGACAATATTATTGAGACTTTTTTCCTATTTTTTAAAGCTTTCTGTACTATATATATGCACTAATGTGTCTACTAAATCTGTCTGTAACTTCTTGAATACTCATATGTTTAAATGCTACATTTTCTTCCCTTCGTCTTTCTTTAACGAGATTTTTTTACCTAAACCACTGGAACTTTTATACCATAAGGTCACTGAAGGTTGGTATTTCATAGTAGACTAGCAAGGTGGTGATGCCGTTTTATTTAGCTTTTATACAGAGTGTGCGCTCTCTAAGATTTTGTATACACATCTAAAAAAAAGTACAACCCACAACAAACAAGAAACAAGAGCATGATAGCCATAGCATCTTTAGTCTGGTGCAGTCAGTAATACTAATGGAGTTGCCCTGGAATCATACAGGTGTAATGCAGAATACCGCTTACTCATGCATATTTTAATAGATGTGTCAAAACCAAGCATCTGCAAAATGCAAGCAGATGCTGCTGTATGTAGCTAGATGCCAGATGTAGCTAATGTAGCTAGACATAGCTAATGATGTCAGCATTAATATTTCACTAAAGAAGTTGCTTTTCATATTTAAGATGGACTGCAAAAATGTACTTGGGAAAACAAAAAGGCAATTGCATAGGTCATGGAAGCATAGAACATTGCTTTTTTGAAGACTTATTTTATACCACTTAATTTTTAGGGTATTTCATGCAGCAAAATTCAATGTGAGATCTTTGGGAAAGGGAAGGTGATATTTAATTACAAAATCTCCAAATAAGCTGATTTTTTTCAGCTCACAGTCACCCCCTCATACATCCCATTCACTCACACACCCATGCTCTCACAACCACGAAGATGTGTGCACTCACGTGCTCTGCTGAGCATCACTGGTGTGCAGCGTGGGAAAAGGTATGACAGCTACTGAGTTCTTAGCCTGTGTCTGTGGTTCCTCTTGGTTGGAGATGACAGGCTAGTTTATGGACAGATCTTTTATGCCCTTTAGGAGTCATCAGCTCTCAGTATGTTTTTACTTGTCTGGAGTATATAGGCTATGCCTATATCCTATTTTCTGGGTGGGTTAACGGGAAAAGTAATGGTATGGGTGATATGCTGCAATCTGGATGTTATCCTCCTGGTGGCACAGTGCATAGTCATCTGCTGGCAAGTCCTCTGTGCCTTGACATAAACAACACAGGAACAGTGTCCTGGAAAAATGTCCTTTATTTTCAATAAGGGGGATTCTTGTAGCTCTTTGGTCTGCTTTTTCTTCTGGTGCTTACAGACACAAACACTTCCATTCACTCTTCGATCGTACCAACCTTAATCTTTGCATTATGAATGTCTACAAATGTAAATTAATGGAATTAATTATAGGAAGCATTTGATAAATAAGATTTTCAACTGATTCAATTATTTCAGGTAAACTCTGACCTAAACACTGAGCCTGGTGAGCCACAGCCATCTTCTTTGCCTGTGAAATTCTTCAGAGCAGAGGCCCTGTCAGAAGAACGGAACATCTCAGGCTTTGTTCCAACTGCAAGATTAAAACAGTCTCAAAAGCACATTAAATGCAATGACCTTCCATCCTTGTTGCTAACTGTTGCTCCTGAGTGTCCAGAGTAAGCTTAAAATACTTGCTGGCACACAGGAATGTGTTGGCACATTCCGCTTCAGGCCACACGAGCAAAGATTTAAGCCTCAAAAATCTGACGGCAAGTGTGCTCTGTTCTAGAAATGTTTTCACCCTATGTTTGTATATAGGCATAAACTCTGAAATAAGTGTGGATGTTAGGTGAATTTGGACTTGCAAGGGAGACTTATGCGTAGCTCACAGTCAGTCCTGTCCATTCACTGATGGGCTTTCCCATTACAGGGACTTTGGCGATAAAGAATGCTATCCCTGCTGCGGGCAAATGAGTCAGACCTGAACGTCTGATGTGAAGATGATTCACAATTTGTGATGGATGTGATTTTGACACTGTTTGACATTTTAGAGGAGTAGATGTTTGAAGTAACTTACTTTTAGATGAAATCTACCAATGGAATGAGGAAAACAAATAAGCAGAAAGCCTGTTACCTGGTGGAACATGGATAGGCACTGTATGAGAGGTCAGTGTGCTCGCTCAGGGCATTTTCAGGAAGCCGTTGCATAGTGCTTTCGCAGCTCCTTCCTTTCCAGTCCCAGCACTGGTGCATGAGACGCCTTTCTCCCACTGGCACTCTCCCTCGGTGCATGCTGCTCGCCCTGCCCTCAGCCTCTCGCTGGGAAAAAGGCTGGTGTGTAGGCTGGAACGCTGGAAGTAATTTTCTATGGGTTTCTTTGATAGATTTCATTGAGACTTTCTGCCAGGCTGCAATAGCATTACTTACAGGCAAGAGGGCTTTTACTTTAGGAAAATCTCATGACAGACCGCAGACTCTTGGTAGGGAAAGCTACTGCCAGTGGTGAGTCTTCAGAGTCAAGCCAGCAGGCAGCTCCTGCTCCCTCCTATGCAGTATTCTCCTTGATAAATAAACTTGCTATTTCATTTTCAGAGAAAGAAGGTAAATGACACACTCTTTTGATGCAGTCACTGACCAGTGACTGATATTGAAGATGGTGTTTTGTGCACACTTACAAATAAATATGCTTTTACGAGTAAGGATGTTGAAAATCAAGGCGTCCTGGTCATTTTTATGACCCCACAGTCATAAAACCCAGTAGGCTCAGCTCTGGTTCACAGAGCTGGCCAACGTTTTGTGTCTGAATTTAGACTGATTAGAAATGTAAACTCTTCATATTCCTTCCGTCTTTCACCACTGCATTTTAATTTTAAGAGAATTCTGTGAGTGCATGTTAAAATTGTCTTTAAAAAAGGGACCTTCAGTTTGATTTTTCCTTTTTTTCTCAGTACATTAATAAAAGAAGGCTGGAAAATATGCATGATAGTGACAAATATAATAACTAATCTATATCTTTGATAATCCTGCCTGGTAATGGTGAATGAGAAAGATTTCCAGCTTGATAATGTTATGCATATGCTGCTTGGTATAAAACACCAGGTTCAGGAGAGTGTAATCAATCTTTAGTGTCTTAGTATATCAGTGTCACAGTTTTCTAAGACAGGCACACATTCTGAAGGAAACAGCCTCACTATATTTATATATATGCGTGTATATTCAAGGGACTTATTTGAGCCGTGCGGTTTTGGAATAAATAAATGTAGTTCCATCACCAGACTCAGCACTTCTGTGTGACCTCTGTAAGCCCTGCAGGACACCAAGCAAGAGATATTTCTGTCACTTCTTTCATTCACATTCGGTTCCAATTTTCAAACTGGACTCTCTGTGCTATAAATCATACAATTCTTATGTTGAATAACACTGCAGAGTGGCTTTAGAAGGATAATTAAACCCTCTCAAGATGGTGCAATTCTTCATTTTCAAAGACGGTTTGATTTAATTTCTATTACTGAAAATTTATATGAGATAGTTTAATAGTCTTTTCTCACTATACATAGATGTATGAGGTGCTTGAGTTATATTTTTTTCTAGAAAAATATTTATCTTCCTAATTGTTTGGCCTAAATGAGTTATAGAGTTAGTCAGGAAGTGCCAGAAAGTTACCAGCCTTTTAAAAGTGGGTAATTGTTTCCTTTTTCTGGTATGGACATCAAGTAAATGTGTGCAGATCGCCTTATAATTGTCATTTACTTAAGTTTTTAGAGTTACCAGTACACTGTAATCAGGGTTATGAAGAACTGTACATACAGTGCTGTCTGTTATTCGTACACGACGCACGTGCACACAGCCATGCACAGCCACACACAGCCTTCCAAATGTATTAGAATTTTGTTGAACACTTTAGTTCCTAATTTTATTTGAAAACTGTCACTCTCCTTGCTTTAAAGACTTTTTCCTTTTTTAAAAAATGTATTTGTTTATGTTTATTAATTTTGAACATTCCACCTATAAATTTTATAAGTTTCTTTTATAATTGGCAGTGGTTTAAGACTTCTTATTAACAAATTCCTTGCAACATTCCTTTGGACATGTAATACTATTATTAAAATAGTGACAAACATCTGAAAAGTTACTTAGAGAACAAGAATTCTCTTTTGGGCAGTAAATCTCAAGTAGAAATATAAGTCAATCAACTGTGCAGGTGAATTGCATAGTAAAATGATTTGATTAACTGAACTCAACTGTCATGTGGATGAGAGAGATTTGGGTTTATATGGTTTGTTTGGATTTCTAGAAAGCTTAAAGCAAAATTCTTAAGGCTGTTAAGGACACTGCTGAGCCCAAAGGATAAGTACAAATGCCATTATGTTCATACAAAATTGCATGTTATGACAGAAAATAGACATAAATGTTTATTTTCTTAGTAGAGGCTGTTACCACAGGAGTTCAACAGGGATATGTGTGTTCAACATGTAATTTTAGAGGAGGAGCAAATAGTGAAGAGACAAGTCTTTCAAATTGTATTAAATTATTCAGGGTAATAAAGACCAGGGATGTGTGTGAAGAATTGCAGGAAGACCATAAGAAGCTGAGTGTAGAAAGGCATGTGCAAGTCCATGTAGATTAATACAGAGTGATGGACATGAGGAAAAATCCAGAAAAAACTCCAGAAAAAGAAAGGATGAGTTCTGTGTTGACCATCATCACTTTGGAGGAAGATCTTGGGGTTGAAGTAGATCATTCTATGAAAACTCAATATGCTCAAGAGCTTCCAAAACCCAAACCAAATATTAGAAATCATTAGAAGAGGAAGAAACAAAACAGACAACATACGTTGATTCAACTATGAATCCTTGGTGTGCCAGCACCTTAAACGCTGTTTTTAGTTCTGGTTTGCCTATTTCAAAATGGATAGCATAAAATTTTAAAGGGTTTAGAGGAAAATGAGCTTAACAAGAGTGTGGAGAAGCATCCTTATAAGGAGCAACCAAATGGGCTTGGAGTCTTCAATCTGAAAATCTGTTCTGTAGAGGCACCACCATTCACTGTCTCTTCTAAAAGAAGTATGTAAAATGAGCAGCAAAAAGATACAGTGCTTATGAGATATGGAGATTATTCCAAACTCAGGATAAATACAGTACCACCCATCAGAAAATAAATTAAAACAGTCTGAACCAAGCCACTATGATTAAAACCAAAATTCCTCAATAGCATAGCATTTCTGGACTAGCATCTTCTGCATAGGACCTTAAATCCCCCTTAGTATAGGAAAAGTGTAAGGTGGACAAATAGGAGTTTTGAGCAGGTTTAGAAAGCATGCTGTGCATAGTCCAGTGAGTGTGAATTTTATTTTGAAAAAAAATGTCAGGCATTATAAAAAAAATAGGGCTAAATATGTGATGATAAATTTTGGAAGAGTCGGTGCGGTTTTTCTAGACGTTTGATTTGTTAATTGAGCATTTATTAAATGCTTTGAAGAATTCAGCAACTGTGTGAATTAATTTAGCCTTGATTTTCAAAAGCTTTTGGCAAGGTTCATGCCAAAAGATTTTAAAGTGGCTAGGTTGTCTTGAGATAAAAGAAAGTTCTCTTGTAGATTAGCAACTGATTAAGAGACAGAAAACGATATTTAGGAATTGTCAGCTTTGGGACGGAGTAAATGGACCCCTGATCCCATAGGTGTATGTTCAGTACATATATAAAAGATAGATACAGAAAAAAGGGTGAACAGTGAGATGATGCATTTTTTGCAAATATGTTTAGGATGGTCAAATTAATTCGACTTTTGGTAATTAAGGGATTTGACCTTCTGACACACAAGGAGAAGCTGAAAGAGCTGGGACTGTTCAGCCTGGAGAGGAGAAGGCTCAGGGGGACCTTGTCCATGTGTTCAAATACCCGATGGAGACATTAAAGAAGATGGAGCCAGGGTCGGCTCAGTGGTGCCCATGACTGGACAAGAGGCAATGGGCGCAAACCAAAACACAAGAAAATTCATTTTGTGTAAGGAACCACTTTATTATATTGAGGGTGGTCAAATACTGGCACAGGCTGCCCAGAGAGGTTGTGGAGTCTCCATCCTTGGAGATACTCAAAACCTGACTGGACATGGTCCTGGGCAGCCAGCTGTAGCAGGGTGTGGGACTGGATGGTCTCCAGAGGTGCCTTGTGAAATCTTAACTGCTGTGAAGAGTGGGGAATGATCTCACAGAGTTGAATGTTTCAGTTTTGAAAGGATGGATAAATATAGTATCAGTAAGTGCAAATACTGCATACGAGGAAAACCAACCACACCTATATATTTCACAAGAACAGGATCTAAATTCACTACTGCCACTCAAAAAAAAGAAAATAATAAAAATTAAAAATTGTGATTTACTGTTGAAAGCTGCCTGCACAACATCTTTGATAATTAATGCCACTCATAAAGGCAAATAAAATCTTAGTACTTAGCAGAAAAGAAGTTGAAAACAGGACAGGAATTGTCCCTCTTCCTTTGTAGAAATCATTGGTCCATCCTGTTGGGAATACTCAAAAGGAGTCTGGTAGGACTGGAAAAAACGAGAAAGGGATGGTGAGGAGGACGGATGGCTCTGTGCAAGGTGGGGCTAATAAACAAAGGTTCTTCCACTTGCAAACAGATGACTCAGGTGTGATATCGTACGATTATGAATGGTATAGAGAAAGTGAATGAGAAGTGGTTATTCCCTGTGTTATTGTACACAAAGTAGAGAACATCCGTCAAAATAAAAAACAAACAAACCACTGAAGTGCAACTTTTTTCATGTAATTCAGTGTCATTAAATGACAGAGCCTGTTATCCCAGAACCCTTTGGTGGCCAAGTGCTTGAATGAATTGAAAGTGCAGTTAGATGAAGTAGTGGAGAACAGGTTCATTGAGAGGCTCCGTGTGACCTTGTGAGCTTTGATTCAGGAGATCTTTGAAACTTCTTGCTACTGGGAGGGTGTTTTGCTGACTGGCTGAATACTGAGCAAAAGTGAATTCCAAATCAAATATAAGAACAAATGCAATTTATTATATTACACTATAAAGGAAAAAAATAGCATGCAATATGATAAAAGGAAACTACTAGTTATTATGCACTATATGATGAAAAAGCAACAGGAATGAAGCATCAGATCATTACTGCAAAGTGTTACAGAGACTAAGAAAAGGATACATCACCATTTACCACCTTAACACCATCCAGGCCCACACTTCAGCTGGGAAGCCCCGTTGCAGTCGGCGCCAGTAGTCTCTTGGTAATGGGGAAAATTCCTGCATGGTGCGTCCGTCCATAGGTGAGGCTTCTGGCCCGGCCCTGGAGCTTGCCCGCCTTTATACTAAGTGAAAAACAAAAATAGTTTACACACCTAGTGTATGCAAACTTTTAAGTTTAGGTTAAGTGCAGGTGTGCACCATCTCATGATCTGTAAGGTTCACATACGCCAGGGACGTTGGCCAGATGCCTGAGCGCGGTGGGGTTACTGTCATGACACAGCTGCACACAGTATTTATCGTCTGGATGTTCCTGCTCGTATCCTGCTTTCTGTGGGGGCTCAAGACAAACACCACCTGCTCATTGAAGTTGTCCTTGAGCTCCCTGAACTCACTGTTCAAGTCAAGTGATCCCTAGTTAAAGACAAAGGCTTTTTCGTAAGCAGTAATCTATTTAATAAATTTCCACCACCGAGGGTGTACTGGAAAATGCCATTCCTAGACTTACTGCTGTCACTTACACCTTTTCCTTAATCACCTGCTACAGGTTAGAGTTGGAAACAGGGCACTTGTCTAGGTGTATCTTTGGTTTGGTTCTTAACTTGTTGGAAAAGGTGGGCTGCTGAAACCTAGGGCAAGAATGGTAATGTCTTTTCTCTTTGCAAGCCGACATCTTCCTGCTTACCCAGTTTTGGTTCTTTTCTCAAAGGAACACTTACAACAGTATTTTTTCCTTTCATGTCAAAAAAGCATGTGTTTAATTGTGACTGCTGTATGATGAACAGAATGGCAAAAGATGTGTGGTATCTTTAGGCATAAGGGAGCTTTGCATCACTTTCTCAAAGTTTTTTTACACCAGGCCACATCCTTATATCCAGCTTTACTGAATAAGAAATTCATGACTTGCAAGTTTTATGGGTGAGACCCAAGATCTATATTCCTTTTTCCTAAACAAGATTTTTATTTATTTTGTTCATTTATTTATTTATTTATTTTAATTGAAGACATTATAGATTCCTTTAAAAAACACTCATATTGTAGTACTGAGTTCAAATTTCTTATCCTCAGAGCTTTTCAGGGGCATTCATTCCTCTCTCCTAGCCATATATTATTTGTTGTACAGTGCCGTCCACCCTCACAAAATCATAATCCTTATAACACCAGCTGATTAGACTTTGGTTTTCTCTTGAGGCTTTGGGTGCCCTTGCAAGCCCTGTCTTCAGGCTGACATTCCAGTGAAATCAGTTCCACTTCAGTCACAATGAGGATTATGCTACTCTGATTAGGCACCTTAATTAAAATTTCCAGTTGGAATCTTTCTTATGTTCTGTTGCACAAAGACACCAAACCATCACCCTCTGCAACTCCTTAATCGGATGGTATATATTTATACAGAATTTATTACCATACCACCAAGGTTCTCCTGGAAATGCACATGTGCATTAGAGTTTATGGGCATGACTTCTAAACTCTGATTACTTGAAGTGATCCGGAGGGAGCTGGGAGGGCCATGGAGCAGCCTGTGAACCCTGGAAAGCTGTTCATCGTTTTAGGGATTAACTGATATGTCATTATCACTAAATAAGTCAAGGGAGGAGTGTTTGTCTCGGGCAGACAGGTTCCCCAGGCACTGGTGGCGAGGGGGTCATGCTTGCAGCAGCTGGGGTGTGTGTGGGGAGGGGATGAGCTGGCAGTGGGCAGCTCACCCTGCCTCCGCTCCTGGGGTTTATCTCAGGCTGAGGGGTATCTTGGTGCACAGGGTGGCTCCTGGGCTTCAGGCTGGAGGAGTTGGGTCTTCCTCTGGACCACCAACCACATCCTGGGTGGTTTGCATCTTCTTCGTGTTCATCTCAAAAAGTTTTTATTTGTGTTTCAGTTTTGTGTTGTCTTGCTGAAAGTCAGGAAATTCTGCCCCTGCTAACTTTGGTAAGCAAGGGCTTTTTGGTTTTTGTGGGTTTATTCTCTCCAGGCAACCTTAAGCTTTACAGGCTTGTTTATAGTTGTTTATAGACTATTTTAAAATTCTTTATAATGCCCCACAGTATGTTCCCTTGAAATATCAAGATTGTGGATTCCTGTATTTGCAAAACACCCATTGGAACAGATCTTGCTTTTTTATTGAGATCAATTTTGTACATAAATTATGAGTGTGAGTAGCAGTTACTCTTTTGGAGAGGGTTTCACATTCAAAGAAATCAAAAATATTGTATGAAGAATACATGTAGATCTATCAGGAACCCTTAACTAGTTTTAGTGTAAATGGTTCCTGTGCTGCGTTTCTGTGGGCTGTGGTTTTGCCATCCTTATTCAGGCTGAGCAATCCTCTGTGATATTCCTACTGAAATCCCTGAAATAACTTTCAGAGTTAGCATCTGCTTAAGTGATTAAGATGAAAGAGCCAGACCTTTGGGGTAAGATCCAAAGCCTATTGCTGCTGATAAGATTTTTTCTATGTACTTCTGTGGCAGCTTTAGATCAACATGCTTTGACTTGTGGCATTTATGTAGATGAATGTTGAAGAGGAGAATCAATTTTTTTGACTAAAGGTTGTATTTAAATCTATTTTCCATCTTTTTTTTTTTCCAACATAAATTTCAGTATTTTACTAAGAATTATAATTTTTCATGCCATTAAAATGATATCTTATTTTATATAGGTGCATCCATTCAGACTTGAATTTATTTTTATGTTATTAGTTTTATTTTCAGAATTGATTGTAGTCAGCATTGTTATTCAATCAGTCTCATCTGAATTTTTCACTATTCTGCTGGGGCCAAGTAGAAGAAAAACATCAGATAGGGCACTGAACAGCTTGCATAAACAGTTCTTGAGACAGCTATATCTATTTTGAGTTCCCAATAGACACTTTAAATTAGCATGAAAAGCAAGATTATTACAGTTTTGGGTACTTTGATGATCTAAGCTCTCAAGACATTGAATCCCCTTTTTCTCAAAGCTTTTGTTCAGACTCCCTCACTGCATAAAAAACAGGGTCTGCCTTCCTTTTCTTATCCTTCCCTCCAAACCACTTGACTCCAGAGTGGGCAAATCTTACACTGCTAATAGTGCTTAAAATGGATAAACTCTGGCATGGATAAATTCTGGCATGTTGAATGTACGAAAAATTATGGTGAATCACTGGCAAAAAGTCCAGCCAGAGGATTCTCCTGTGTATCACAAAGGTTTTTAAAGAGTCACTGCAAATATGCTACTGAGGATCTAAACCAGCCGGTGATCAGAATTTGACCCTTGTGTAGTCAGCTGTCCCCCTCCGTAGTTTAGAATGCTGTACTCCAGTACACTTGAAGGTTGTGCCCCTTAGCGACCCATCCTCATCAAGACTGTTATTACAAATTATTTTTGATTTTTTCCCCCGCCTAAAGCTGATTGTGTTAGCTCGGTGACTTAACAAGTGTTTTTTGAATTTTGAATAATTAATGTAGCACGTAAGAGTAGGCTGTTCTTTTTGATGCTTACCACTCACTTTGCTTAGAGGATCCCAGAAGGATGCAGTGGAAGAGAAGCAGTACAACAGTGCAATGTCCCTTTCCTCTCCCACCCATCCTCAGCAAGGGGATGCTGTTCTCCTTAAGCTAACTCAGAAGCACAGATTACTCTCTCAGGCCTATGGTATCTTTCTGATATATGTGTCTTTGAACTTTTTGCAAGGATTTTGGTAATTTGTTCAGTGTCTTTATTCTTTCTTACAGGATTTTCTTTGAAAGAAGTATTTCAAAAGCCTCTATTACAGTAGTAGCTTTCCAGTTTTGTGATACTCCAGCCTCCAGAATCTGGTTTTCAAACTCTCTGTTGAATCAGGCTGGAAGCAGACATCTGAAGTGACTGTTTAGCAAAATAATTATTTTTTCCCAGTGGTCTAGAGTGAAAAATATGCAAATATGAATAAAATTAGCTCATTTGGAAGGCACTGAGCTTTAATGAATAACCATTTATATAACAGCAAAATAAAGCAAATTAAAATTTGTTGTGAACACAAGCTCTTTTAAAAGGACAAATTAAGTGAACATACTGAGAGTTAAATCAAGACACTGGAGGCTTTAGTAAGCCTGTTCTCTGCGTGAGGAGTGCTGAATGAAGGAGGAATCAAACAAGACCTGCACAGAATTGGCACCAAAGTATTTTTGTTTCTAGCCTAACTCTATATAATAACACACTGAGTTTGAAATCTTACTCAAGTACATCACTTGAGGTGAAACAATGAGGAGAACTGATCTCTTGCCCATAACCCTTGTACACAGATTTCCTCATAAACATCAGTTTCACTGGAGGGTTTGTTTGTTGATGCTGCATCTATATCTGGAAATTAGCATCAAGCTGGGTGTTTCTGATCTGTGCAAGGCTGGATGGTTTTAAAGGGGAAAAAAAAGAACAACAGCAAGAAGGAAATACTGCAAATGTCTGCTTTGGGTTTGGGTTTTTTTTTTCCCTTCTTGGTCAGTCTAAGCAATGTAATTCCATAGTTAATGGAATTTATACAGAACAGTACAAGACCGGTATAACTCTAGGTTTTATGTGAGAATTATTTTCTCTGCAGTATCTAAATGTCTTTATTTTGGCTGTATTTATGTAAATATTGACTCTTCTTGCATATTATGAAAACAAAGATGAGTTGCAAGTCATTTTTTACTGCAGAAGCACAGCAAAAACTCCATCCTCAACAGAATGCATTAGCCTACCTCCACAAAGTGGTCAGGTTGTACCAAAAATCTCCACTCGGTGCTGTGAGCCTTCAGCTAGTGCAACCGATGAATGACACATGATCTGTCTCAAAGAGCTTATTCCCACTCTTTGCACATATTCTCTGTGAGATCAAATGAGTCCAGTTTAATGGCACTATAAAGCATGTTCTAACATCTTAAGGTAAATATGAGCATGTACCAGCAAACGTGAGCAGGAGGTTGAACCAGATGACCTCCTGAGGTCCTTTCCATCTCCAACTTATTCTGTGACGCTGTGATTCTTTCCTTGTCTTTGATAGAGATGATTCACTGTTACTAAAAACAAGTGAGAAAAAAAAGTGGAGAGCCTGAAATTTCTGCTGCACAAGTGAATGAAAGGATGGGACACTTGTAGAGTGGCACAAGATAAAGCCTGTATAGAAACCAAGGCAGAGGTTTATATCATCCAGAAAAGAAGGCAGCAACTTCATGAAGTTCATAAGAGATATCAGTATTTGTATCCAACTTAGATAATAAACAATAGGTATTTTGATGTGTCATGATATGGGAAGCATTTGTGGATGGATAAATGGAATGTTAAGCTTAATTTTTAAAATGTAACTTGTACTACCAAGCAGAATATTTTGTTTCTGCTTGTATTTTTTCCTTATAAAAAAATTGCTTGTGTTTTTTGCAGTTATAAAAAAAATTGCCAAACATAAGTCAGACAACTATTAACTGTGCACCTAAGCTGTATGGAACAAAAGGCATTTATTTGATGCTTACTCATATTTTATGCTAGTGCTAGTAAAACCTTTCCTGAGCATTTGAGCCAGGGTAGTGGGGCCTTTCCTCCAGCTGTAAAAGTCTTCATTTCAGAAAAAGAGTGAGGGGAGGTCTGCTCTAACCTATAGTGAAGCTTTTGTAGAATCTGGATGTGATAACGGTTCACTTGGCTCACAGATTCCTGTCTCAATTCTGCTGGGCCAGCCAGCAGGTGGTCCTATCTTGTGTGAATAAGTGAGACAAACCTGCAGAACTTGTGTGAACAGCAGTGCGTTTGTACAGCCCTCTTCGAAAACCTCTGCTGTCTGATGGTCACAAATCGTGCCTTTTCACTAAAACTTCATACTGGTTTTATACTGTGGCTAACACTTCATGGTGACATGCTTATGTTCACTGTCCTTAAGTTGATTGCATTGCTAATCTTCCATTTTCTGTATTGTAACAGCTGGAAACAGTGAGAGTGAGGGCCAAGCAGCGGTGAGGAAAATACAAGAAGAAACTTTGACTGGAAAAGGTACCATACTATATCCTTTTCTTTAAGTAACTCTATTCCTCTCTTTTGCTGGCATCTTCTTTTATATGAGGTCCCCTTGTTCATTGTTAAACTTTTTTTTTTTTTTTTAGTTTGGGAAAACTACTTCTTAAAGTAAAACTGACAACAGGGATAAAATGAGTAGGATATTTTAAATTTTGTTTGATTTCTTTACTGTGTGTCATTGCAAAAGGGCTGCCTGCAACTTACAGTCTGCCTGCGTGTGTGTATGGGCACAATGATTTAATAGCTGGGCAGAAAATCAGAATACTAGTCATTTCTGCTAAGGGGAGCATGATAGCAGGTAAGAGTGGGTGTACTCTTTGTCATTGCTGGTCTTGCCTCCCATCATGTTTATAATCCCATAAAAGAGTGGGTGCTTTTTGGGGTAAAAGGTTTCTAAAAGAACATGGATGCCCAACTGGGTTATTTGACCCATGTCGAGAGCTTATAGTCCTTCACAAAATAAAACTGTTTCCTTAAAAATAGATGGACTTTTCATATCAAGCCAAAATTCCCATGTTTTTGTGGTTCTGCTGTTTGGGGTTTTTTAATCTGATGAGTGATCATGTCAGAGGAGGCAAGGAGAGCATAGGTTGATGACTATGAGAAAAGGGATATTGTGCATTATCTGCTGTGTGATTATAATTTGCAATTTATGATGGAGGTTAGTGCATCTAATATTTCCATCTTTTGGATTCACTTGGGTCTAGTTCCTAGCAGCATATGATGATTCACTGCTGCCACTTTGATGTATCATTTCTTGGCACAATAACAGGGCAGTGCTGCTACTCCACCCTATTTAGGATCTTCATGGCTTCTTCTGAGATGTAATTCTGTTTTTGTGCCTCTAATAATTACTGTTATGATCATCAAAATGCATTAATTATTGTGTTAAAAAACGCTTTCATTAAGATTTATCTTTTGACTTAAATAAATGTGCGCCCATAGCCTCAGGACACATGTATGCTAGTTAAAAGCATCATAAATTAAGGCATAGTGAGAAGGATCATGAAAGGAAAAAGGTAATTATTACATCGTTTAAATATTTTGCTAGAAGTTTCTGTACAGAGACCAAAACTATTTGGAATTGTTTACATCATGTGACCTTGGTGAAGCTGAATAAACCAGTGTCTTTCTTATTTTCTCATGTCTGTGTGATCACAAGCTTTTCTAGCACCCCAGTCTTTCTTGATTTTTCTGCTTGAAGTAAGCTGTAACCTTCAGTTATAAACTTTGTCAGGATACAACTGGCAGTTTGAGGAAGCTGAAAGTGTATCTAAAGTTGACTGAAGCTGTTCCTCATTGTAATTATAATGACGGAAGCTTTAGTAATCTCAGGTCCTGGCAGGGCTGACCTAAAAACAAACTGGAAAAGTACTGCCTTTACAGAATTTCTCACTGGCTGAGGGATATTTGTTTGCAAGTGCATTAACCTGTACAAAGGGCTTGTGGGAGTCTGAACAGCAGTCCTGTGTTACTGCTTATCAACGAATTTGCACTGTCCTTTGTAATGGGATGTGTGTGTAGATACTGTGACCAAGACTAGGCTGTGCAAATGTATCACCTTTTCAAAAGCTGCAGTTCAGTATCTGTTTAGTCACTACATAAAAATATTATCAGTAATGTTGACCCTCCTGCCCCCCTCCCCCCCCTATTTCTGAGCATTTTTCATGGCCCATATGAAAAAACTGCCTGCAGAAACTGTTCCTATGTGGAATAAGGGACTCTTGTGGAAGAACTACTCACAACGATGTTGCTGGGCACAGCGTGATCAAGGATTGGGACAATATAGTTATCCTTCTTTTACTATGGGCAATATATATGAGTGGGTGCCATCAGTTTGCTATTCAGATCTCAGATCTCTAATAAAAAGGAAATCTCCTTGCTTGTTAGTAGGTTAGACAGCAAAAGGGAGCAAGGGACCTTGTCCTCTCCTTGTTGCCTGGCTGAGCCATACATAGCACAAACATCCCCAGAGACAGCTCTGGGAAAGGCCAGGCTCGTTGAATGCATGTGATTAGTGTTTTTAAGGCAGTATCATCCTTCTTTGTTTTGTCCCACTGTCTGTCTGGGGCTCTGTCTGCCATCTAAAGGTAGGTAGTTTTACTTGACATAATCTACTCTTACTTCAGGGACAAGTGAGAGTCAGAGCATGTACAAAAGCGATTCCTGTGAAACAGCTGATGAGCTATAACATGTTAGCAGTTTCAGAGGAAGATAAAGGATAATAATAAAAAGGTTGTGCACACAGTTGATGCTTTATTGCAGCAGCATGGCAAGACATGAAGAAAGGACTGACAAAATTTCTGAATAAGGGAGGCAGGAAGCCTGGTTTCCCATGCTGGAGGCATTCAAATGAAAGCCAGTGCCAAAAGATGGCAGAGTATTGGAGAGGAAAGCAGTTGCAGCCATTCCTCTACAAGGCAGCAATGCTAAAGGACACAGATAATCTGAGCAATGTATCACATCACCTCTTCCTACCACCCATCCTCTCCCACGGTCCTTGGTTCCTCTCCATGCTGGTTCCAGACTGTTTAGGTGTCCTCAGTTTTGGGTCTCTGTGCTGAGTTACCTATTGCTAAATTAAAAAGTGAGGAAGGACGTGGGCAGCTGAGTGAAAGAGAATAAGGTACAGGTCCTTGGGGCATGATAGACACAATTCGCTTGACCATCAGAACCTCCTCCATGATAAAGCAATCAAAGCCCTCAGATATCCAGAACAGACCAGAAGAAGTGCTGCATTGTCATTAAAATTATCACATAGTCACTATTTCCAAAAGACCAAGGGCAACAGATTGCTACGCTCTGAATCATAAAGCTGGGAGAAGCCAGAATGATGTGGGCATTTATCTTGCTTCCATTTGTTCAATTGGGAACTTGTGCTGTTAATAGTAGCAATTATATGGCTGGGAAAATTGTAGATGGCGAGGGATTGCCACAGAGATATTCTAATTGTGTAAGTCTCTAATTTACGCGTAGGGTGTGTCTGTGTCAGTGTGTTTGTTGGTTAGATGAGGAGAACGCTTTCCAGGCAATGCTCAGCTGTTGCCCGCTTGCTGAGCGCGGGTTTGCATCGGGAAGGGCACCGCACGTCCTGACCTGGATGCAATTTGGACAGCACTAGGCTGGGAGGTGAGCTGCAGCAGTAACAGACTGTTAGTGCACACGAGCAAACCTGCAGCTTATCTGAACGAGGAGTCCCCGTGACCTGTCCCTATGTCAGGTCCCCCTAGAGATTAACTTAGACTGATTCAAACCGCTTGTTAATGTAGCCATAATCATAGTTACCAGTCTACAAACTATATCGAATTATAGATTTGGGAAGTTTCTGTGATAAAATCAACTCTCAAAGATACTAGAAAAAATCTTTCCATGTACATAACAGAGTATATCTCCTGATTAAGTTACCCTCAGTTTACATCTTTGCAAATGAGAGCTGGTTTTAGCCTGGTGATTACAAACATACAAATGTTGGAAACTAATATATAAACATGAATGAAAGCTTCATTCATTCCAGCATACGTTCATGAATGCCAATGGAATCAGCAATTAGCAAAAGTTTATGCATAAATATCACTTAGCACAGTATCCAGGAAAGGCTCTCACAATTACAGTGTAGGAGCTGGAGTTGCAACTAGACTCAAAGGAGAAAAAAATTCAAAGTCAGTGAGAAAACAGG